>NC_141012.1:35515792-36117811 GCF_052327205.1 Somniosus microcephalus | reverse complement strand
CCCCCCCTTCCTCCCCCCTTCCTCCCCCCCTCCTCCCCCCCTTCCTCCCCCCCTTCCTCCCCCTTCCTCCCCTTCCTCCCCTTCCTCTCTCTTCCTCTCTCTTCCTCTCTCTTCCTCCCCTTCCTCTCTCTTCCTCCCCTTCCTCTCTCTTCCTCCCCTTCCTCTCTCTTCCTCCCCTTCCTCTCTCTTCCTCCCCTTCCTCTCTCTTCCTCCCCTTCCTCTCTCTTCCTCCCCTTCCTCTCTCTTCCTCCCCTTCCTCTCTCTTCCTCCCCTTCCTCTCTCTTCTCCCCTTCCTCTCTCTTCCTCCCCTTCCTCTCTCTTCCTCCCCTTCCTCTCTCTTCCTCCCCTTCCTCTCTCTTCCTCCCCTTCCTCTCTCTTCCTCCCCTTCCTCTCTCTTCCTCCCCTTCCTCTCTCTTCCTCCCCTTCCTCTCTCTTCCTCCCCTTCCTCTCTCTTCCTCCCCTTCCTCTCTCTTCCTCCCCTTCCTCTCTTTCCTCCCCTTCCTCTCTCTTCCTCCCCTTCCTCTCTCTTCCTCTCCTTCCCCCCCCTTCCTCACCCCCTTCCTCTCTCTTCCCCTCCTCTCTCTTCCCCTTCCTCTCTCTTCCCCTTCCTCTCTCTTCCCCTTCCTCTCTCTTCCCCTTCCTCTCTCTTCCCCTTCCTCTCTCTTCCCCTTCCTCTCTCTTTCCCCTTCCTCTCTCTTCCCCTTCCCTCCCTCCCCCCTCCCCCTCCCCCTCTCCCTTCCCCCTCCCTTCCCCCTCCCTTCCCCTCCTTCCCCCTCCCTTCCTCCTCCCCCTTCCTCTCTCCCCCCTCTTTCTCTTTCTCTCCCCCTCTCTCTCTCTCTCTCTCTTTCTCATCATCTTAAATTGGTTCCCCCGTGTTACCCTCTCAATGAACAATAGAACAGTCTGTCACTATTAACGTTAGTTTTTCTTCTAAATCTCCAGATCTTCAACCTTTGAGCACCAGTGAAAATAGCCCTAATAACTATAAGCCCTGCTCCCTGGTAACATCCAATGAATCTTTGCTTTACCTTTACCATTGTTTGTTTTAATTTCCTTCCTCTAATAGGTTGCCGAAAACCGTACACAATACCTAAGGTCTTGTACAATTTGAACATTACCGCTATGCTTCTAGATACTCTACTTTATTTGCCAATTTTACAACCTTATCTACATGTGCTGCCACCTTTTAGAGACATTTTGTATCCGCATAAGAGGGTCCTCACCCTCCTCTACTTCTTTCAAAAGCTCATCATTTAGGATATATTTTCTTTTCCTGTTTCCACTTCATATTAAACATGTTTGTTGTGTTCCCCTTGAAGTCTTGCATTGAGTCATTCAGTAAGTATCTAAAAATAATTCGCAACTGATGACCTTCAAACTAGATGTGTTGTGTGGAACTCTAAAGTAATAAAGAGATCAGTGACCTACTGTACAAATAGGTTAGTTTTAGAGCTGTAATATTTTTCTAATGAAAGTCCCTGATTGGAATATTTCCAGTAAGACAACTGAACCGCTTGGAGTCGAAAGCTATCTCAGAACCAATGGGAGTATCAAAACCCTGTTGGTGTTTTTAATAGTCCTTGCTAGCAGTCAGAAGAATGTCTGAAGTTTTAACTATTTTTGCTGAACCTGTTTACAAATGAATGGTATAATTTGAATAATTATGAAGGAACTGTGGAATACCATAATTTAGAATTTCTTGACTCATTACCTTCCTCAAAGCATTAAAAATATGAATGCTGTAGTTGTGATTTGTTATGAAGTTTTGTGGAATATTGTGTGGTGAAATCTTTTGAGGGTTCTGTAAGTTATATCCAAATGAGATTGGATTTGGAGTTGATTTACAGGGCTTGTTCACCCAGGAACACATTCGGCAGAATATTTAGAATGAACACTGCTTGTTAGTTGTGTCAGTGTGGCTGTGAGTATTGTCTACATACAGGAAACTTTCGATTTACCGGCACCTAAATAACCGTAAATCTCGGTTAACCGGCAAAATTCAGTTCATGCTTCATATTGTACTTGTCTTCCTCCATCTGTTGCTGTGCAAGGGTGTGGCTGCAGCTGTTGCTAAGCTACAGAGACGCTTGTAACTTGTGGCCATTGTTCTGAACCTGTTGCTCAGCAACAGGGTTTGTTGCTTTATACGGAGCTCTCAGCTCTCGTATCTTTTACTATAGCGCTCGGTGATCCGGAATTTATGATGAACCGGCACCACATCGGTGCCGGATAAAAAACAGTTTCCTGTAGATGCCAGGTACCTGTGTCACATCAATTGGCTACCATGTCTATATAGGCCCGTAATTTCTGATAGGAGGCTTCCTGCGTGCAGAGGCCTCCTATTAGAAAAAAATCTACGCACTTACCTGAGGGTTCCCGAGGTTCAGACACTTCCGCTCCTGGGCCTCTCCACAGTCGAAATGCGCAGGGCCCACGTATCCCAGAGGCGCAGGCAGTTCGCAAGCGTCCCTGGGATCATGTGGGCCAGGCCAACCAATAGGAGAAGGGAATCTCCCTTCGTACTTTTGTCAGATAGACCTGTCAAATAGATGAATGGAGATCACCCCAAAAAGACACAAACATTAAATACATTTTTTTTTAATCATGTTTTTAAAATGAATTAAAATTGCATTAAATTAAATATTTTAAACAAAAATGTAATAAAAAAAAAAATATTTTTTTACAGGGCTAAAAATAAACTTACCTTTTTTAAAAGTATTTTTAAATAATAAAGTGAGTTTTTTTACTTTTTTTCAACTTTTATGCTGGTAAAAGCAGGCCTTGCACTAATTTTACCAGGTGTAAGATTTCTAAGGGTTTTCAGCGGGCAGAGGTTGCAGAAAGCGGAACCCCCCCCCCCCCCCACAGAGGCCCTTCTCCAGGGCAGGCGGAGGATCTGTCAAGAGCATTCTTGACAGATCGGAAATGCCGGTTTTCAGCACATGCGCTTCGCATACTTGAAACCAGCATTTCCGATGTCCCTATGGGTGAGTACACAGCGCATGCCCACCCGTAGGGATCGGTATATCCGGGTATGTGTTTTGCCTCACAGGAACATAGCGGTTGTAGTGTAAACAACACCTATATTGGCGGCAGTGTCTGACCTGCCACGGGAACGAAGCTGGAGCCTGACCTGATAGAGGAGGGATGCTCTGTGCACTTCACTTCAGAACGAGTTTGGGCCTTCGCCTGATTTACGATCCAATTTTAGCATCTGTATTTGCACCGATGCTTGACTGGTGGAGTGTGAATCTCATGTTGTATGACTCCCTTGACACTATCCCAGAATAAAAAAGAGAGACTTGCATTAATATAGCGCATTTCATGACCACCCAAAGCGCTTTACAGCCAACAAAGTACTCTTTGAAGTGTAGCCACTGTTGTAATGTAGGAAGCGCGGCAGCCAATCTGCGCACAGCAAGCTCCCACAAACAGCAATGTGATGATGACCAGATAATCTCTTTATTATGTTGATTTGAGAGATAAATATTGGCCAGGTAACCAGGGTTAACTCCCCTACTCTTCAAAGTAGTGCCATGGGAACTTTTACGTCCACCTGAGAGGGCAGACGGGGCCTCGGTTTAACGTCTCATCTGAAAGATGGCACCTCCGACAGTGCAGCACTGCACTGTAGTGTCAGCCTAGATTTTTGTGCTCCAATCTCTGGATTGGGGCTTGAACTCAACCTACTGACTCAGAGGTGAGAATGCTAGCTACAGAGCCACAGCAGACACTTTTCCCCTCCTTAGCTATTCACACACTCTTTGGCCGTGATCTTACCTGAGGAGGTGCGTTGGGAGCGGGACTGCTGGTTTCCGGGTTCTAGTCCCGTCCTCAGCAGCGTCTGACGAACAGACGCTATTTTCCCTTGACTGGCCTTGTTAAGCCCGCCCTGCGGACTTGCTGGCCAATTAAGGGAAAGCCGGTGTCAGATGACGTCAGTGCATGACGCCTCATCTGCCGGTTTTCTTAAACGGACAGGCCCCATAATTTTTTGACAGCTGAGTTGTCAGTGTTTGACAGCATTGAGGTGTTGTCAAGCACTGAAAATCACTGTCCAAAGCTGAGCCCTAACACCCAGGCTCACCAATGACTCTCTCTCCTTAGGAGAAAACGGATGGCAGCTGCATGTAAGATTGCAAAAGGCATCTGTCAATCCTCATCAGATGAAGCTTCCCAGAAACATCAAATCTTGTCACCTGCAGATAAATATATAAACAGAATAAAAATATTTCTCGCCTGTCATACTTACCTGTGCTCCATTGCATCCATCACACTACCTCTGCAGCTGTCATTTGCACACTTACGCTACAGCAGACCCACAGCTCGCCTCGCTGACCCTGGCGGGGTTTCCCGACGTCGGGAAGCCCGCATCAGCAGGCGGAAAATGGTGAAAAGCCTCTTAACTGCCTGTTAACTACCTGTTAATAGGCAGCTAATTGGCTCTAATCCTCTCCCCACTGCTAGGAGACGGGTCCCTGCGTGAGTCAGTGACCCGCCATCCGGGAAGATGGTTCGGAGGTGGGTTGGGAGCGGGGTCCCAATTTTTCCCATTTTCCCAGCAGTCCCGCCTCCTCAGGGCTGGGAAAATCCAGCCCTTTGTCTGTCTATTGTCTTAATGCTTTGATCCATTACTTGACTGAAATTTTAGGTTACATCATTCCACTCTTGCTTCATCTCTAGGTTGGTCTTTTCCTTTGTGTGTTTATCTGCGTTTGTTCTTCCTCACCTTTTTCTGATTGTATTAATATGCCTGTCAACATACTTTCCTGATTTGATGGGTTCACACCTGAAACATTAACTTGCCTGATCCCTCCACGGATGCTGTGTTTCCAGCATTTTCTGGTTTTGTTTCACCGTGCCTGGATATTTGAGCGTCAGAGTAGAACCGTTTACTCTGATTATCTAACCTTTTCTGTTATTTTATACAAAAAATTGACATTTTCTTGGGGCTGTGAAGCCTATCATAAATGCTCTTTGAATAAATAATATACTTGATGACTTGTTCGTTTAAAAAAAAAAAAAAAAAAATGATGAATTTTAACTTTGAACCACTTGTCCAATAGCTTTAAAAAAAAAAAATCCTCTTGTGGGAAAACCTTTTTGAAGTGGCAGTTATGTAGCGATATTGAGTGGAAGTGAGCTGCCTGTCAATGAAAAGAGAGAAGAGGAAAGAGGGGCTTAACATGAGAGGGCCTGTCAGTTTAGACCTCTCTGATAACTCAACAGGGAAAATATACAGGGTATTGAAGTACATTCTTGATACAAAATGAGCTTGTTTTGAGATTGGAAGCTTTTGTTTAATTGTAACAGTTTTGCTGCAGGAATTTTAAACCTTTGGGGCCTGTTTGCTTAGAAATGCTGTTGCATATCAGTTGGATCTAAAATAATCTTTATTTCTTTGGTCAGCACATTCACTTAAAATTTGATATCTGGATAGGAGATCTGAAGACTTGCAAAGTTGTTACAAGTCTTTTGGTGCTCAGACCGGAATGGATTTGGATCAAATTTTGCCTGGCTTGAGGGATGTTCAGAAGTCGATTTTGAGTGCTTGTTGACTTGACAATATAAGTTGACTTTAAATCCTGCGGCCTTGGAAAATTTGGCATTGGATTTGATCCAAATCCACCTTTTTAAATGAAGCTTCAGCATTTCTGCTGAAGTCTTTTAAACAGGAATCCGGAAATTGTAACGTGTGAACTATTCCTCTTGTGACCCTGTGTGAAAATCCTTGAGCACACCACAGTAACTAGTTTGATGGTGCAGTAATCTCAATGTTACACTATACTGGTGACTTTTTGTAGTGATGTCCTTGAGATGGTGGTGGTGTTACCGGGAGCTCATTATATGCTTTCTGTATTTGTGATAGATCTATAAATGATGCACAGTATCAACAATCATCTTCAATATTGTTAATGAAGGAAATTACTGCATATTATATCTTGGGGTGGAGTTTCCGCTTTGGGTGCAGTCGGCAATCTGGGCGCAAATTGCACTTGCAATTGCGCTGGTTTTCCGAAGTGAACCTGCAGTTCAAGTTTCCACCCAAGCTCATTTGTATAATCACAAAAGTAGAATCTTCCATGAACCAGCACAATCGGATGGCATAATAGAACATAACTGTATTTATTTTTTGTTTGAGTTGAAAAATGTACATGTGTTTAAGAGTAGTAACCCAGTCCAGTTTTATTAATACAGCTGAAAATGGGTTTATCACAAAAAATAAGCATTTTATAATAAGTGTCTATTTCACCACCTGTGAATAACCTGATTTTAAAACACAGAGACTTTTTAAAAAAAAAACTATACTGAACCATTTACTAGTGTCATTGGTGTGTACTAGTCAGTTTCTTGGTAAATTAAATGTTTTAAAAACTTTTAAAATGTGCCTATTGGTGCCTTTGCGCCTAAATACAAAAGTTTAATATGAAGAGCCTCCTCGAACGGTAGCCTATGGGCGCAATCGGCATAAACTCGCCATGCCCATTAATTCGGTCTGGGGTGTGTGGCCAGTTTTGTGGGCAGGGCCAGTTTCCAACGCGATGTGTTAAAGATCACGGATGCTGAATTTACACTCTACGTAACTTGTGCTTAAAATTCTGCGATCTTTTACACTGGTTTGGCCGATTTCAGGCAACTCTTGTCTATCTTTTTAACCCTTTATTTCCCACATTACAACAGTGATTACACTTCAAAAGTACTTCATTGGCTGTAAAGCACTTTGAGACGTCCGGTGATCATGAAAGGCGCTATATAAATGCAAATCTGTCCTTGCTTTCTTGTTTGATTAATTGACCTGTTTTATAATCATGACAGAGGGGGAATAACTAACCGCATAATGTATTGGGTATTAGTTTGTCTCCGAGGTTGTAATACACACCATTGTCACTAGCTTATTGGAACTGAGCAATTCTTTGTTAACTGCTGCCTTTTTCACCCAGTCCTGGTGCATTATCTAAATAATTTGCCTCTTCTAACCAGCAATACAATGTTGCTGAGAAATCCTAATCAAACTCTCCATTAGATACAGGTTAGAAGAAACGTAGTACAGCCATTCTAGGTGCCTCTGAACAGTCCAAATACAAAGGAAAAAAGTGTAAAAATTAACTCGTGAGCATTTCCTGATTGTCCACAACTCTCTGAAATCCGAGACCCATATCCTTTTAAGAGCCTAGGCTATACTCGTACTCTTTGTGCTGGATTTTCATTGAGGAGTCGGATAGGAGGTGGGACTACAACTTTCGGGGTTGTAGTCCTGCCTCCATCGAGTTCTAGCCAACCCACGCGATTTGGACTTGATTGACCTTTGTTGAGTCCACCCAGCGGGCTCAGCAGGCCAATTAAGGGCCACCCGGCAACAGGTGACGTCACAGATTGATATTTCATCTGTCAAGACCTTTTGACAGATGAAATATCAGCATTCGACAGCTGTTTGAAGCTGTCCAACACTGACAATCTGTACTCCAAGTTAATTCCTTCCTCTCAGGATGATTTAGAGATCTCCCCGGAACAGAAAGCTGAATGCTGCAACTTTTGACATCGCGGCCATTCTGCTTTCTGTGCCGGTGAGATGAGGGACTCCCGAGACCTGAAGGAAGGAAGGCTGTAAAGGTAAGTAAAACTTCTTTAAACACTTTACACACACCAAACATGCTTACCTCTGCACTCATGCACCCTTCACTCACCTGAACACTGACATCTCGAACCCTCCAAGTCCTTCAGCCCGATGGCCCACCTTGCAAACTTGGCGTGGTTTGGAGCCGTTGGGAATCCCACACTTCAGGGATAAAAATAGGGATTAGGCTAAAAACTGCCTGTTAACTACCTGTTAACAGGTAGTTAATTGGCACTAATCCCCTTCCCGCCTCGGAGGCGGGTCCCAGTGCAGGGCGGGTATCCGCCTCCTTTGAAACTGGCATGGAGGCGGGATGGGTTTGTGCCCCCAGATTTCAGGATTTTAACCCCCCCACATGCCTCCAATCCCGCCTCCACGGCCCAATGAAAATCCTTTGCTTTGTCACACTCATCGCTTCTGTCACTGAACCAATGGAGGGAAAGGCTTTTCTCATGAATATTCACAAAAAGAGATGCACAAGTAATATTTTGAGGCCTTTTGCTCCTAGCATTTGTAACCTGAAGATAGTCACTTCATTCTATCTACTGGTAATAAGAGGTGGATCTTGTAATTGCTAGAAGCTAGCTTCCTAAAATATCATGCTCATGTTGTTTCAACACAAAATATGTCACTGTTCTGAGAATTGCGATGGTTTAAAGACCTGCTAGTGGGCCATATGACTGCTGATTCTAAGTAGTCTACCACCGAACTAATGTCTCAGCGGTCTGTTTTCCTGTGGGTTTCAGCTTTAAATCTCCTCACTATAATCTACTATTTGGCTGTCTCCCAAGTAGCGCATTGTATCAAATCTCCACTGCAGAATAACAAATCACTTCATGTTATTGGGCAGGAACATGATTAAAAAAAGGTTCAGATGACATCTATAAACTGTGAACTACATTTTGCCAGCTGTGAAGATGTACTGTGCCAGTTCACTGCTAATCAGTTCTGTATACTTATCTCCTGGCATATCCCATATTGTGTGTATTTTGTTGTTCAAGTTTGCTGAGAGCCTCAAGGAGCACTTGGCCTGTTCTACCAGTGTTGGCTGTTGTGATCATTGCTGTATTATACTTCATGATGTCATGTAGTGAAACCACAGAACTTTTTAATAATTTCCAGTGTTTAAAATGACCTGGCGTCTGAAACAAATGCATAGGAAATTGCATTGAAAACCACAAAGTGGAGGTGGTATTGTGCAACAATTACACTGGTGATACAGGTCCTCTTTTGTAATGCAACCTTATGTGAACTCTTCTAACGACTTAAAAAGAAAGACTTGCATTTCTACTGCGCCTTTCACAACCACTGGATGTCCCAAAGCGCTTTACAGCCAATGAAGTACTTTTGAAGTGCAGTCACTGTTGTAATGTAGGAAAAGCGGCAGCCAATTTGTGCACAGCAAGCTCCCACAAACAGCAATGTGATAATGACCGGATAAACTGTTTTTTAGTGATGTTGATTGAGGGATAAATATTGGCCCCAGGACACTGGGGGAGAACTCCCCTGCTCTTCAAAATAGTGCCATGGGATCTTTTGCGTCCACCACTCGGTTTAACGTCTCATCCGAAAGACTGCACCCCCCGACAGTGCAGCACTCCCTCAGTACTGCGCTTGACTCGGAGGCGAGGATGCTACCAGCTGAGCCACTGGCTGACACTTCATTCTCCCACTTGTTTCTCTGACTGTCAATTTCAAGATAATTATATGGAAATTTACACACACCCAAATCTGTGCACCGATCACTGATTGACCGTGGTAACCTAAAGTTAATTCCCAAGAATGCATTTCATTCCCAAGAATGCATTAATGATTTGGATTTAAATGTATCAAAGGCTGACAATTGAAATTAATTCCAAGGTGTGGGTTACAGAAAGGTCTCAGTGAAGGGAAAAATTGCATTTATATTGCGCCTCTCACAACCTCAGACTGTCCAAAAGTGCTTTACAGCCAATTAAGTACTTTTTGAAGTGTAGTCACTGTTGTAATGTAGGAATATAGGCCTAGAAATTCAGTGGGCCTTGCGCCCACTTAGCGCCTAAAGAAGTCTTTTGCGCCGGCGGGGTGGTAGCGCGGAAATTGAGTGCAGCGGCATTGGCGGCGGTAGCCGTTAGCGCTGCGCCGGGACCGATGACGTCATCGGTGTGCGCGGTGGCCCGTAACGCCCCGAAACCGCGCCGATCCCCATACTTATTTGCGCCCGCCTCCTCCGAAGCGGGCGCAAACAGCGAACAGAAAACGGGGCCGTCCTGCTGCCATAGTGGGGCACTTTAAAGCTGAAGGTGCGGCCGGCCGCTTTTTCGGCAGCCGCCTGCCCGCACCTCCTTCCCCGGCCTCCTCCACCCCCCCCCCGCGGCATTGCCGTCTGGTTTCCGTGGAGCCCGGCACTTCTCCGTTGTGCCGGGCTCTTTTGCCGGCACTCGCGATCGGGGCTCCGGCCGTTGCAGGCACCTCCCCCTTAAGAGAAGGAGGAGGCCTGCAGTACCGCAGCCTGCCGCACCGCATCGGGTGGCGCTGCGGCAACTAGCGCGCCGATATTCAGTTGCAGCGCCCCAAACGGAGGCGGGCACACCCTGGTATAGCGCCCGCTTCCGAATTGGGGTGCAGAAGACGAATATACGGCGTGCGCTAATGCCTCCCCGCCCAGCGCTAACTTTTGGGCGTGAGCGAGCTGCCCGCGCCCAAGTGAATTTCTAGGCCATAGTACCAGGGCTGAGAGAAAAACCTGCAAGATTATTTGTTTGTTTATGTAGTGCTGGAAGAGTTGTTTGTTTTTCCAAAATCCTCCCAGCTTGTGATGCTTTATTCCTATATATTTTATTGAGCTGTTTTTCAATAGTTGCACTTCTGTAGAACAGGCTTTCTGAAATATTATTTAAGCTATTTTGCATAAAAAATGGCCATGGATCCCCTTAAAAGCAGAAGAATTGGGAGCTAGCTCCTGCAGCTGATCTCCTGCAGAGCTCATCATTTCCTAATTACTGTTTCTCTGCAATCCTTAGCAGTCTCCCACAAAGAAAAGCCAAGAGTGGACATTGCACCGTTCTTCAAAGCAGCTACATGCCATTTCAAGCTCTTGTAAATAATGATCTAGGTCCAATAGGTTTTTGTGTTTTTAATTCAAGCATATATAATGGTTTAGCCTGTTTCGACTTGGGGATTTGGAAAACCACAGGCGATAGATGGTCAAATTTGCATCAAAAGGCAATCTTTGTAAAGCTCCGAGGTAAGTGCAAAGCAACGATGGGAAACAAAAGGACAGATATTGCTTGTTCTTGCCATAATGATCTGATTAAAATATTTGTTCAAACATTATCAGAAGGTTGGTGTTAGGAATTTGTCACAGCACTGAAGATAACTATCATAAAGTAACATCCTACATTGTATTGAAGCATTTCAGATTGTTTACTTGATAACTTGCAACATAGGGTCATAACGGCACAGAAAGAGGCCATTCAGCCTGTAATGATATCAGCAAATAGAGATGGTATTTGCCTGTTTGATTATGATGCCTTACCAGCATGTTTGCATGTATTGATTGCTTGTGCCTGACCAGCAGAGGGCATGTGACCGAGACAAGCAAGGCAGTTTAGTTTAGTTTCAGTTTCGTTCTAGATGCATCACTAGCATGATGTCTCCTGTAAATGCTGTTAAAAGAGTTGAACAAGCTTTAGATTAAAAGACATTCTCTTTCATAAATGTCTCGTCATTGAACCCACAAAGAAATCAATACACAGCCCATCGAGTCTGCGCCGGCTCTCTGCAGAGCAATCCAGTCAGTCCCATTCCCCCACTCTATCCCCATAGCCCTGCAACATAGAGTCATAACGGCACAGAAGGAGGCCATTAACTTGAACTCAGCTGATTCCTGTGGAATATTACTCGTGGTAAGGTGGATTAAAGCTGCCTTCAGAAAAGGAATCTTCAGACCTATTTAAATCTGATTCTATACCAGTAATTCCTGTCCCAACGCGTGAGGACGGACGGGGTACTCACGCGTGGGCCCGGAGGAATTGCCGGTTTTCAGCATGCACAGCGCATGCGGGGAAAACCGGCATTTCCTCTCCTCTGACCCAAGGGGTTAAGAGGCAGAACGCGTGCGAGGTTTCAGGTAGCGCGTGCACGCTGAACTTCCCTTTTTTTAGTAGAGTTGCCCGTGGGGAAAAGACTCCGGTTTTTACGCGTGGAAAAAGCAGCCGTAAGTACTTACTTTTAACAGGTAAGTGGTTTATTAAGTAAAATTAGACATTTTTTCCACCGGTTCATTTTTTTTGAAGACTTTACAGTAAGGTAAGTGTGTTTTTAGCCCCGATTTTTTAAATATTTTTTTCAAAATTTAAAATTATTGTTTAAAATAGTTTTTTACAGTTATTTATAGTTTATTTAAGTAGTGTGATTTTTTTTTAAATTTTCTTTCAAGTTTAAGTAGTGTTTTGGGGCCAGGAGTTTTCATGAGTTTGACAGTTCTTGCTATCAAACTCATGAATGAACTTTTGCAACCTCCCATTGGTTGCCCAGTGCTCACGTGATCCCAGCCGGCTCATCGCTCTAAGTACGCCGCTGGGTCACGCACGCACAGTGCGGCAGGACCTGAAGCGGGCCAGTGACAGGAAATGCAATGCGGGCCAGGATTGAAATGTCAGCGCGTCGGGTAAGTGCACATCGGGGGCTTGCACGCGCGGCAAGCCCCCAAACCTAATTTCTGGCCCATTAAGTTTGAGTACCACCTAATCACTTCACTCTCCTTGTTTTAGAAGCTCACAATTCTAAAACGTGAAAAATGCAACGTATTTTCCCCATTATGAATTATCCAATCTGATTCAATTAAAAGCCTCGAGACGAGAAATTGCAGTCTTGCAATCTTAATACTATATAGATGAAAAGGATTTTAGGGTTTCTGATGGAACATCACAGTATTAATAATTGCTTGTGAATAGTACAATGTCAGAGAGCATCTTTAATGCATCATCACTGGTATAATATCCTAAATTTGTTAACTCCCATAATAAATGGTATTCTGTAATGTAAGTTTGATGAACTGAATCCAAGTATCTTGGTCCAGCTTTAAAATTCCAGTGATATGTTCCCACATAGTCATTGTGATCCAAACATAAATGGCCTTAGCAATTAGTTTATTCTTTCAATTTAACTGTGCAACTTAATAAATCTCGTAAAAGCGGAGAATAATCCAGGGGACTATGTCATTAGTAGAGTCGAGGGGTAAAGCATAAGATCAGCAAAAGGAATTATAACCTCTTCAACCTGAGTATTATCTTTAGCTTTTTCAAATGGACGGTATATCTCCTAAAACTCCCACTTACACTCTGGGTTGTAAGATTCCGAGAACCAACTGTTACGATGTTTCTGGAACAAAATGTCAATTTATTTGCTAACTCCCACGTGTTTTTTATCTGAGGTTTTATTGTCCACACTGGCCTTCAATAAGCACCATTTTAGAAAGGGAAAGTAGGCGTGAGAATTGTACAGTTGAAGTGGACAGTTAAATGAGGCCTCGGCATGTAGCACGGAATGCAAATTACTGTGGAGGTTACAAGTTTAGGCAGGAAATTGATGGAAAAGACCATGTAGCTGGAGTTACCTTTTTTGGAAAGAAAATGTATAACTTTAACGTTTTACTCATGGCTTTTCATCTCCCGGGTAGGTATATATTCAGTTTGAAATGAAAGCCAGCAAGTTGAGCTTAAAGCTGTGGAAATTCAAGGCAAATCTTAGAAATGGTTAAAAAACTGCCTAAAGAATATAAAGCAATGGGAACTTCTTAGAAGAGTTGGGTCAGGGGAGAGGGGGACCGAGCACTGAGTTGGGTGCCTTGAGAATTGGTTTTGGGACCGCGACTGTTTCTAATTTACATCAATGACGTGAATTCAGAAACTCGATGCAAATTGGTCAGATTTGCAGATGATACCAAGCTAGGAGGAGCAATGGAATTGGTTGAGGCAGCTCAGAAGTTCTAGAGTGAATTTAAACAAAATATGGAAGTGGGCAGAATAATGATGGGTTATATTTAATGCAGCTAGGTTAAACCTTAAACATTTACTCCCTCCACTACCGGCGTACCGTGGCTGCAGTGTGTACCATCTACAAGATGCACTGCAGCAACTTGCCAAGGTTCTTCGGCTGCACCTCCCAAAACTGCGACCTCTACCACCTAGAAGGACAAGGGCAGCCGGCGCATGGGAACACCACCACCTCCAAGTTCCCCTCCAAGTCACACACCATTTTAACTTGGAAGTATATCCTGTTCCTTCATCGTCGCTGGGTCAAAATCTTGGAACTCCCTACCTAACAGCACTGTGGGTGTACCTTCACCAAATTGACTGCAGCGGTTCAAGAAGGCGGCTCACCACCACCTTCTCAAAAGGCAATTAGGGATGGACAATAAATGCTGGCTTTGGCAGCGACTCCTAGATCCCATGAAAGAATAAAAAAAAGATATAAGTTACTGAAGTAGGAAGGAAAGATGGAGGAGATGCATCCTTTCAAATAAATTGAGAGAGACTTAGCAGTCTTACTAACTCCAACAGTCGGTATGTCCAACGAATGTAAAGGTACAATCAATGCTAATAGAATACAATAGCAAAATACTGCAGATTCTGGAAATCTGAAATAACAACAGAAACTGCTGGAAACACTCAGCAGGCCAGGCAGCATCCATGGAGAGAGAAACAGCGTTAACGGGCTGGATTTTCATTCAGATGTCGGTTTGGAGGCGGGACTACAACTTTCGGGGTTGTAGTCCCGCCTCCATTGAGATGCGGCCAATCCACGCGATTTTAACTTGATTGACCTTGTTGAGCCCACCCAGTGGGCTCAGCAGGCCAATTAAGGGCCACCCGGCAACAGGTGACATCACAGACTGAAATTTCATCTGTCAAGACGTTTTGACAGATGAAATATCAGTGCTTCACAGCTGTTTGAAGCTGTCAAACACTGACAGTCTTCTAACCTGAGTCCTTCTCCACAGACTCAGTTAGAAATCTCTCCTGCACAGAAAGCTGCAGGCTGTCACTTTTGACAATTCGCAGCCATTCTGCTTTCTGTGCCGGTTCGATGAGGGACTCCCCGAACCTAAAGGAAGGAAGGCTGTAAAGGTAAGAAAATGTATGTAAAACTTATTTAATCACTTTAGACACACCAAACACACTTACCTTTGCACTCATACACACATCACTCACCTGAACACCGACATCTCGACCACTCCAAGTCCTTCAACCCGACGACTCCAACTTGGCGTGGTTTGGAGCCGTCGGGATTCCCACAGTTCAAGCTTAAAAATAGGGATTAGGCTAAAAACTGCCTGTTAACAGGCAGTTAATTGGCACTAATCCCTTCCCGCCTCAGGTCGGCGGGTCCCACTGCGGGGCCTGCCCCCTTTGAAACTGGGATGGGGTCGGGACCCCCGATTTCGGGAATTTAACCCCCCCACATGCCTCCAAACCCGACTCTACAGCCCAATGAAAATCCTGCCCAACGTTTCAGGTCTGTGACCCTTCGTCAGAACTGGAAAAAGTTAGAGATGTAACAGGTTCTAAGCAGGTGCAGAGGCAGGGAAAGGGGGGGAAGGGAGAAAGGAACAAAAAGGACGGTCTGTGATGGGATGGAAGGCAGGAGAGATTAAATGTTGCAAATGGGGATGGCAGAATCATCAACAGCTGCCGCCTGAAAAAATGGGGGCAGGGGTTATAGTCTGAAATTGTTGAACTCAATGCTGAGTCCAGAAGGCTGTAAAGTGACTAGTTGAAAGATGAGGTGCTGTTCCTCGAGCTTCATTGGAACAGTGTAAGAGGCCGAGGACAGAGGTCAGGGTGGGAGTGGAGCAGAGAATTAAAGTCACAAGCGACCGGATGCTCGGGGTCACCCTTACGGACTGAACGGAGCTGTTTTGCAAAGCGGTCGCCCAATCTGCGTTCGGTCTCCCCAATGTAGATGTTGAACTAGGTTATCAAAATGGTATACAGGTCAGAGGAAGACATGTACAAACAATATAGTTCTCCGATCAGACTACACCTTAAGTACTGTGCCCAGTTCTGACGCAAGGGAGACATTCTAGCACTGGAGGCAGTATAAAAACACAGAAACACAGAAACCTCACAGTACAGATAGAGGCCATTTCGGCCCATCGAGCCTGCACCGACACATATCCCACCCGATCCCCGTAACCCCTACACCAACACATATCCCACCCTATCCCCGTAACCCCACGTATTTAATCCCCCTAACACTAAGGGTCAATTTTTATCATAGCCAATCAACCTAACCCGCACATCTTTGGACTGAGTTATAAGGAAAGACTGGAGAAACCTGGGATTTCAGGCTTCAAAGGAGGTGCCTGAGAGGCAATCTTCTAGAGCTATACAATTTAATAAACAGTTGATGTAAGATAATATCAGAAAATTACTTGAAACTACATTGTGAGATTAGAACAAGGGGACATGGGTTCAAACGAGTAAAATCAAATATAGAACTGATATCAGAAAGTTCAGAGTGATCGATGTTCAGAATGGTCTTCCAGATAGAGCAATGGGGTGAAAGCCTGGGATTATTAGATGCTGGAACTATAGGGTCTGGATAAACTAAGATGGGCCAAATAACTTTCCTCATCAACAATTATCCTGTAATCTTCTGAACATGGATTCAACAAAGTGTCCACCACAAGCACTGATTCCAATTGCTACATCTAATGGATTAACTAGTGTTGGGAATATGTTCGTTCGACTGAAAGTACAATTTTATATTCCTCAAAAGCATAAGGCACTTCAGAAGTGAAAAAATGGATGCCTACCAGAAAAAGAATTCTGAGCATAGTCAAAAGGTAGGTTTCGAGGAGTGTTTTGAAGGCTGGGAGAGAGGTAACAAGGTGAAGGGGTTTAAGGAGGTGGGTTAGTACATCTGAAAGCCCTGTCATTAAAGGAAGAATGGAGGATAAGAGCGATTCAAAATAATTCAGTGTCTTAAGAGTGCTGGGTGTGTGTTGGCATGTAGGACTGGGTGAGTTAGGGAGGGGAAAGCCTATAAATCCATTTGAGACCATGGTGAAGGTTTTGTGATTTCAGAGTGTTGGAAGCCATTGGAGGTTGTTGAAGACAGGAGTAATAAAGGAATAAGACTTGGTGCAGAATAAAATGGCGGTGGCATAGTTTTGCATGAATTTAACTAGGTTGAAGCTTGGGAGGCCACTGAGGAGAACATTGGAGAAGTCGAGACCAGAGTTGAATAAGGGATGGATGAGCATTTCAGTGGTGCTGAGTCAAGAGGGAGGGTCAGATTTTGAGATTGTGTTTCAGAGGTGCAGATAGACACTCTTGGTGATGGGCATAGGGTTTAAAGCTCCGCTTCATTTCAAATTATTGAATTGCATCACACACTAATTAAACCTTGCAGAAGACCTTCTCTGACTTGTCCTCAAGTGAGAAATGGTTGGGGTTATCATGGCTGTCACAGCATGGAGCTGATTGTGCAGCATTTCTAGTTCTGTTTCCTTCCGCATCTGTCAGTGTAGCTTTTGTGAACACAGGGCAAGAAGCATTAGCAGCTCAGAATTTTCCCTTTTTGAAATGGCATCAAAGTCGGTTGTGATCACAGCAACAGCCTTTACATCGTCCTGCTGCATAACATCTTCAAACAGAAAAGGAATCTAGATAAATGGTCAGCAGCAACACTTTGAAAATCTGTTTGATGTGGAACATCATAACTCAATTCCCATGAAGCCAATAGTCATGAATATGTATTCCAACAAGACATGACTCTTGTCCTTTACTCCTTGTTGAGGCTTGATCGGGAGTTTTTATACTGCATGGTGATGTGTGGTCTATAACTGATACACCTGGAGGGACAGCCTTTTTAATGAGAATTTATTTCCTGCATTGCCATACTCGTGAATCTGAGTAAATGTAGGTCTAAATCCTACACAAGAACATAAGAAATAGTAGCAGGAGCAGGCCATTTAGCCCTTCGAGCCTGCTCCGCCATTCAATAAGATCATGGCTGATCTGCTACCTCATCTCCACTTTCCTGAACTATCCCCATGATACATGATTATCTGTGGACACAACTGCGTGAGGAATGATCAAAAAGAGTTAAAGTGGTGCTCTTCAGTAACTTCCATGTCCTAAAAATAAATTGTTCTAAGTAACAGCATTGGATGTAAAGGGGGAGAAATTCAGTATCGCCCCGTTTGGGGTGCTATTATTGGCGGTGTGCAAAGTTTGGCGCCTGGCGCTAATTATCGCCTCCGACAGCAAACTTGACTTTTATCGCCCCGGAGGTGATTGGCGTGCTAAATCAGGTGCTACACACCTCTCTTAAAACGCTACGGCCGAGGAGCGAGGCGCTACCTCACAGCGCTGGCGAAGCTCATGTGATTTCAGTCAGCAATGTAACAGAGACACACTGGCGCCATCCAGTTCTTAAAGGGGAGTTCTGGCAAATGGTCATCGACCTGAAACGTTAAATCTGTTTCTCTCTTCACAGATGCTGCTTGACCTGCTGAGTTTCTCCTGCATTTTCTGTTTTTATCTTAAAGGGGAGGGTTGATCTTGCTCTGCATCCACATCCTGCTCATTGCAGCCTTGAATCTCGGCCTGAATCTCAGCCTGGAGAGACCTGTACATCAAATCTGCTGGAAAGAACAATGGAGAGAACCAGGGGAACAGCTCAGAGTGCAGACCCCATAGTCGCTTCTAAATCGATACAAGGAAGGGAAAATCAAAACCAACCTGCAAAGTGCTGCTCAGTACCCAAAACTCTCTCACACAGCATTGAATCTCTCCAGAAGTCTCTCTCTCTCAGAATGTGTGGTGCAAAAAGGTCACCGACAAAAAAAGGCAGGAAGTGGTCACCTTTAAATAGCGCTCCCCTAGTCCCTTTCTGACAGCAGAACGCTCCCCTCAACCTGTCGTTGCTAGCAGCAGGGGGCGGCACTCAATTTCCGGTCCGGGGCGCTAACGGGGCGTTGTGCACTCGACTGATGTCACGATCTGCCGGCATAGGAGATTGTGGCGGTACTGTTTAGCGCCGCCGCAAAATGCCCGGTCAATTTCGTGAGAGGCGCAGATATCGCCACGCCCGGGCGCTAGTTGCTTTGCGCCCCACTTAGCGCCCTTTTAAGGCGCTAACGGGTGGCGCTACCAACTGAATTTTCCCCCCATAATCTCCCCACATACACTCTTAAATCTAAGGGTTATAATACACAATCCTTTAACGCCAAAAGAATTTACTCAATAAGAGGCATTGGTTGATGGCCAACCATAAGCTTCGAGTTCAGAGGTCTACATGTGCGCAAATACAACAAGCTATTCTTGGTCATTAGCATAGGGGGAACCTATTTGCACACATCAATTACAATATATCGTTCTTTTCTAGAGCATTGGAAAACCGAGAGCTTTCCAGCTTCACTTTGGATTTAGGGTTAATTGTTTAAAATGAAAGTACCAGTTTTAAGGCATCAATTTGCGTGTCACTCCATCATTCGCTGTAGCATCACTACCTTCAATTGCTGTGCAATCAGCCCTGTATTTGAAAAAGACCAAATGCAAGAAGGAATTTTTCCAAGTTTTATTGTAGGCTTTTTGCTGGGAGCGCATTTCAAAATCGGATGTAACCTTGATAATTCTCTGCCTATTAAAATGAATGGACAGTAAAACTGCAGGCTATTCCAATTGACAGCATATGAAGCTCTGTGGTCCTTTCTTCCATGAACAATGTCTAGTCACTTCATCTATCATTCCCTGACTAGTACTTTCAACACTGAGAAATAGCGATCAGTGGACTTGTCCATGTGCTGTGTGTCATGACTGAATAGCACAATTTTAAACTCTCCGTTCTGGAGTGAACAATACATAGAACACGGTTGCACTTGTTTGAAAAAAATCATTAACTATATGGTTAAGGTTAACTCCTTCCACTTTATACACTGGGGCAACAAGTTGAGGTTCATTTCTATCCAGGTGGTTTGCCATGAATGGCCAATAAGTAATCTCAACTTTGACGGTAAAGTTGGTTCAAGTGGACAAAGGGTGGGAAATGCCAATGTTTTTGGAGAACCTGGTTCCTTCAGAACAACTCCTTCACTGACTGAAAACAATGGTAGACCCAAAATTGAGCAAGAGCTGGAGGCGGGGGGTGGAGAGGCAAGACTGGTGATAACAGGACCAAGTGTGTAGGGGTTCGCAAAATCCCTCAGCCCCGAAGATACTGGAGATATTAATCCACATCGTGGATGGAGACTGTGCGTGATTTTAAATTGTCTCTGGGTTGGACAATGTTTTAAAATGTGCCCAGAACCGCAAAAGGCTGCGTTGAGATGGGCAGCATGTGGACAACACCGGAATTGAGGAACTTGGTGGAAAAATTCGCACACTTTAAGACAGCACATTTTATTTAAAAAAATGTACTCTTGAGTTTTGAACTGTGTAAATTGCAAAGGGGTTTAAAAATGGCTGTCAGAAAAGCATGGCCAAGGATAAAAGGCTTGAAGCAGCTCGTGGATGTCTGTGAAAAGTGGGAGGATCAAGCAGTGGCAGTCAGATTCTGTCAATCAAAAAAAGGGAGTTTCCCTTCCCTACAGAGGCAATGTTTGTTCAGGATGTTGACATGAGGGATTATTCACTTGAGACTGCAGTTTCGGTGACCGCAGGACAAAGGGGCTTCTGTTTACATAGTAATCCAACTCCATTCAAAGCCCAGCACACAAATGAGACACACCTAAACTATGGAAGAGATTTTTTTTAGACTAAGAAAAGGAATGAATGGGTTTGAATCACCCATTACTCAGACAATAGGGCAGTTGGGTCCCTTTTTGTTTTAGCCAGATGAACTCCGGATGTGGGCGGGAACATTTCGGCCCCAGAATGAAGACCCATTCAAACCACCCCAAGCTTTATTCAAAACCCATTCCAGACAAAGGAAGCAGTTTGGCCACTGGGAAATAGCCTGTTTGAATCAGCCAATCAGGGCCTTTCTCTTGTGTATTCGAACTTTTCGGCGCGAATTTGCACACAGACCTTTTCAGCGCCAAAACAGCAGGATCTCACAGGATATAAAGATAGCTTCTCAGAAGCTCTCTTTTTTTTCCTTGGACTGCAGGTGAGCTCTTCTCTCTCTCTGGACCACAGGTGAGCAGGTTTCTGACTCCTCAGCAAGGCAATCTAGTAAGGAGTTAGAGGGGTGGTAATTTAAGGGAAATTGCTAAGATTGTAAGACTTACATTGTAGCCATTTATCCCTCGTTTTTGCCGTCTGCCTTCCCCTGTTAAGCAATTTTACATTGATCGTGTGGTGTAATTTCTTTATTGCTTTAATCGTGTGGTATAGTTTTCTTTAGTTAATAAAGTTTGATTTTCTCACATCCAGACCATTTGTCCGTTTTTAATATATCATTAATTATAAGTTCCTCCAGTCAGAACTGGAAGGTGGGGTTTAGCGATTCGAAACCGCTGTTTGGAAATTGGTTTACAGTGCACTGCAAAAGCTGTCTGACCAGGTAAATTACCGTAAACCAGGTAAAAGATTGGAATTGGTCACAGTGCAGGCAAAGGCTGCTGACCAGGTAAATTACCATAAACCAGGTAAAGGATGCCCCCCTACAAGTGTAAACTGAGAAATGACCCCAGATGTGAATGTAGAGAACCGAGACAAAAACTTGAACATTGCCTGATATAGCGCTCCCTGTCAAAATCCTGTATGTTCAAGGAACTATTGGAGATAAATGACAATAGTTGATCCTGGCTGTGGTTTGAGAGTGACAATGTATTTTTTCTTAACATTTTTAATTGGTTTGAATGTTGGGTATGTTCCAGTTGGGGTCATTGGATGATTGAATTCAGGGTTGGGACATTCTTACCCTGGCTAAGTTTCACATAGGGCTGATTTCAAATCAGTTTGTACGAGAATAAGTTGAGTGGTCATAAGAGTCATCAAGGCACATGAGGAGGCCATTTGGCCCATCGAGTCCATGCCGGCTCTCTGTAGAGCAATCCAGTGTTTTCAAATTCGGAAATTGTTGCAATCAGAGGCTCTCATCCAGCGTTTTCTCAAATCCCATAGCTTCTATGTAAAAACCTTCTTAATTTATTCAGAATATGAGTCAACTGAAAGTTCAAGAATATCCTTAAAATTCTTAAATTTCACAATTTTGGAATTGCAGTGTTTGAGTTTTATTCATAGTTTGATATGTAACATTTCAAAAAGTCCATGGACTCCATTGCCCTCCCACAAATCTGATATTTGATCTAGACTATGTACAAGTAGTTCAGTTAGATTTTAAACATTGAGGGTTATTACTCAGAGTTTTAGATACTGAAGGGGTTAAAATGAACCCCTCAGAATTCAGACAGCCGAGGTAACCACTAATTAAGTGGTGCCAGCAGAATTAAAATCAGAACAAAGGAGTGGGGTAATGTGAAGATGAACAAGAGCTAAAAGGAACCAGGTGGCGATAAGAAGTCTCATACTAACAACTTTCTTATGTGAAAAAAACAAAGATAAGACAGTACAGACTGGAAAAGTGCTACTCTCGCTAGTCTTGCACAAAGGACAGTGTGTAGAGAAGCTTTGCAAAACAAAGATAAGACGCAGCTGTGGGACAAGACAGAATGTGTGTTCTGAGTAAGCGATAAAAAATGTGCTGCTTTAGCTAAAAATTGTAGACACAGCAGAATATAGGGGTCATGGGAATTTGACCTGTGACCAAAGGCATAGTAAGATGTAACTAACCTTTAATAATACTGAAAAGATTAAATAAGCTATATGTGATCAGGTGATTATTGTATTACAATGTGATTGGATGAAAATAGAATAAAAAGCTGTACCAACCAAGAGAGAACGAGAAGGGTATCACTAGACCACGGGGTCTATGATCTTCTCCCAGAATGTTCTGTTAATAAACTGTGTACTTTTACTTTAAGACAGACTCGAGTGAATTTATTTTTCACCAAGAGATACATACTTCCGAGTTCATCTTACGACAGATTTTCACTAAAATGCCAATGCTTCTACAATCCGCAATACTTCAGTAATGGAATAATACATATCTGGGAAGGTCTATAACACATCAGTCTTGCTGAGTGCTTCAGATGATGCCTTGCACAATAGCACCATCTCCACACAACATTGTGCATTTGATGGACACTTTGCTTTTTTGTGGCTGTCCTTCGAGATACCATAAAGTAGCACCATGAATTTCAAAGCAAAGGATTACAACTATTGTGTCACAATCGCTGCAAGTTTAAGTAGTAAATGACAATCGAAGTGTGTAACTGCCTTTGAATCTTGAGAGATGCCTAAGCAAGTGGCTTATTTTCCTTCATCTTCACGTGAAATGGACTAAGAGTAGTGGAGGCAAAAACCTGCAATTGCTTTTTTATAAAAAAAAAATAAGTGGATGTCGCATTGGGAGTACTTAAGGTTCATTCTGGATCAATGAACTAAGATGAACTGAATGGCCTCCCACATTTGTAATTCTCTTGAGATCTGGCTAATTATTTATAAAGTAACTGAACTTCTGATCTCGACACTGCAGTTTTTAAATCCTGCATGCAATATTGCGACTGGCCAATATTGGCACAGGTCATATCGAAGGTGAAGCTAAAAAGCAGATGAATCTAACCTTGGAACCTGAGCATTGCACAGTTCAGTTTTAATAACCGTTGAGATAAATGATAAATGAGTGACGTAACATGGCTCAGTTCCACATTGTTGCCTATTCAGGAACTGACAAAAATAGTTACAAGAAGCCTCGAGCTGCTCTTAATGGTGGGAAAACCCACTGTATTGCTGAAATGTCCTTTGTGTGCAGTTGAAATGCAAAGTCAGCACTATTTAATTAGCAATTATTAAAAATGGTCAAGACATAATGAGGGCCACGTGGGATCAGTACAGTAGAATCTGTCAGGGTTGAATGAAAGTTGCCACAAAAAATGCATTCACCTGCTGGTCAAGTGGCCCACAGATCTACCAATGTAATTCTCAGGGAAATGGTATCATTTTTTAAATTCCTTGAGCTACCCTACTTTATATGCAACAGTAATTTTTAATTGCCATTATTGGAAGAATTAAGATGTGGCTCAGCTGACTTTCTCTCCTTCCTATGGTATATGCTCCCTCCCTTGCCTTTTCCCTCCTCCCTAACAGTATGATATTTATTGCTTTGATCAGAAGTTCAAGAAGATTGTTCAAGAAGTTGGATGTAAAATTGATTTTATTCCTTTTTTTTTAATTGGAGAGGGGACTTCAGTTCTGTGGAGAGACTAGAGAAGCTGGAGTTGTTCTCCTTTAGAGCAGAGATGATTGAGGGGAAATTTAATAAGAGGTGTTCAAAATTTATGAACAGTTTTGATAAAGTAGATAGGGAGAAACTGTAGATGGATCAGTGGTAGATGGATCACTGGTAGATGGATCAGTAACCAGCTGAGACAGATTTAGATAATTGGCAAAAAGCCAGAGGGAGATCAGACTTTTTTACACAGTGAGTTGTTGTGATCTGGAATGCGCTGCCTGAAAGGGTGGTGGAAGCAGATTCAGTAGTTACTTTCAAAAGAGAATTGGATATATATTTGAAAAGGAAAGAATTGCAGGGCTATGAGGAAAGAGTGGGACTAATTGGACAGCTCTTTCAAAGAGACAGCACAGCACAATGGGCTGGCTTACTTCCCTGCTGTAAGTTTCTATAATTGTGATTTTTCTTCCCAGGATGGTGGGCAAGGTTGCATTTATTGCTCATCCCTAGTTGTCCTGAGAAGTCGATGGTGGATGACCTGCTTGGACACTGCAGTTCTTGTACTGATGGCACCAGGTCAGGACTTCCAGGATATTGACCCAGCGATATTGAAAGAAAAATGTTCTATGTCCAAATGGGGATGATATGTGACTTGGAGAGGTACTTGCAGGTGATGGTATTCTCATAGCTGCTCTTGTCCTTCTTGGTGGTGGAGGTTATGGGGCTGGGTGGTGCTGTCACAGTGAGCTTTGTGAGTTCCTATTGTGCATTCTCTAAATTGTACATACTGTACCTAAACTGCGCCATTGGTTGAGGGGGTGGATAGTCAGTCCAGTGGCAGGGACACTGATCAAGTGAGCTGCTCTGTTCTAGAAGGTGTTGAACTCCTTCTCTTTGCCTCTGCCATGCTCATGCAGCTGCAATGTTAGTTTGGCTGATCCAATTAAACTTCTGGTCAATAGTTAGCCCAAGAATGTTCATGGTGGGGCACTCAATGGCGATGGTGTCATTGAAGGTCAGAGGGAGGTAATGGAGCATTTTCTTGAGAAATGGTCATTTCCCTGTACTCCTGAGGCATGAATGTTAACTGCCACACATCAGCCCAAGCCCCTGGTGTAGGCTGACGTGGGCTGCTTCATTATTGAAGGAGTTGTGAATGGAGCTGAATATTGTAGGAGTGCCAATGAACAGACCCAGTTTTGTCCATATGATGGAGGGAAGGTCACTAAAGCAGCTAAAGATGGTTGGGCTGAAGCTGATCTCCTGAGAACTCCTGCAGTGATGTCCTGGGACTGCAATTGGTGTCCTCGGGTTAATAATGAATAGTTTTCAAATGATATCAACATTAGAAGAAGAGCAGGGGAGTTCTCCTTGTGTCCCGGCCAGCATTTAAGCCTTTAACAATGCCACTAAAAAAATAATAGCTGTTCGCTCACCTCATCGCTTGTGGGACCTCACTGTGAGCAAATTTGGCTGTTGCGTTTGCCTACAATGCAACAGTGATCAAAAGTGCTTGATTTGCTGTAAAGTTATTTGGGATGTCAGGAAAAGTACTATATAAATGCAAGTTCATTCATCCTTCCTTTCTTGATGGCTCCTTGCATTTCTTGACTGATGATGGAGGAAACTGACAGGGCAATAATTGGCTGGGTTAGAGTTACCCTGGTTTTGTTAGTATAGAATCTGTGGTGTAATTGTACAGGGAGATCCTCTGTACACACTGGAGGGAGTGGTGTGGAAGTCCTGATGTTCAATGAGCATCTCTGATTTTGCATCCTTTTTGCCAAAGGAAGGGCCTGGAATTGCGAATATTTGAACTAACTTATCCTGATCTGCTGGAGACATTTGAGAACAAACCTATCGTTAAGTTTATAACTGAAAGCTATATCTATATCTTAGTAAAAGTTTAAAATTCTGCATACAATTCCTGTCTGCAAAACCTGAGTTCCTGTTGTCAATCTGTTTGTCACACTTCTATGTCAATCTTTTTCATTATAAATTAATAAAATAAATTATTTCTGTAAATTTGAAATTCATTAAAAAAAATTACATTTATTTAAATATTCAACCTTGCCACTTCACCTCTCCCAAAAATGTTGCAGTGTGAGTGTGAGTGTGAGTGTGAGTGTGAGTGTGAGTGTGAGTGTGAGTGTGAGTGTGAGTGTGAGTGTGAGTGTGAGTGTGAGTGTGAGTGTGGCCTTGGTACCATGCCCAAGCACATTATAGGATGCCATTAGAATTTCAACTGTGCTCATGGAAATTTGATTAAGTTCCATTTCCATGCGGAGCAAAGAAGAAAATCCCCAACAAATCTCCTCAGGTTCCGGAACTGGGATGGTAGAGTCCTGCGAACAAATGACTTGTTGGGATATTAGCTGATACTGGAATTAAGGGGAATGGAACTCTTTGGACTTGGGTGATGCCTTAATGTTGGATTTCCGCTGCATAAGTTTATCAGGAATGTCAAATTGCACTGACACAAAACTTGTTCTGTAACTCCAAACTTATTGCAACTTACATTTTTTTGTAATTTTGTTGCCCGATTCTTTGACTAAAAGATGACAAGCCAGCAGCCTAAAATTAGGGAAAGATCAATTTATTTAAATGAATGAGATCTATCTCAAACATTTTGATATGTTAACACTGTAACGTTATTAATGTGTTGAAGAAAAGGCAGTTGCTGCCTATACAATAAAAATACCTTTTTATCTTTTTAGTAGCATAGTTATGTGTTCTCTTACTTACAATTGATGTCATCTGGGACTTGAGCGGTTTAAAATATCAAAGACTGTGACAGAAATTCAAGCTATATTATGTTCTCAAAAAAAGCTTTGGGATTGTTCAAGAGCACAATATTCATAGCAAATTACATAGGATTACATCTATCTATTTATCTATTATATAGATAAAGCGGTCGATCGGTCTGTCTGTCATTCCGTCTGTCTGTCTGTATTGTATAAACTCGAAAGTTATAGAGCGTACCTACACGTGTGTTACATCGAAAGAAAGCTTACGATTCCAGAACCGTCATAAGCATATTTACGTTTCGGCGAGATGAAAATTGCGTCCGCGGTATCCAAAAAAGTTCAACATTCCACTCATTATCCGCTCATTAGCATCGAGTGACGTCGAGGTCGACCAATCGTACGGTCGAGCGACCCGACGGTCGACCAATCGCTGCGTGGCGGGGGCGGGTTCCTGGCGCTTGCGGGCGAGCCCTCCTAGAGTCGAGTGACGGGACTATTGACCAATCCTATGCTTTGGTGACCTGACGGTCCACCAATCGGTGCATGTGTGGGCGGGCCTTATCGTTCTGAACCGAGGTGAGTCGCCGCCATCTTGATTCCAAACTTTTCATTTCTTTTTCCCGCTTTCTGCGTCTTTTTAAAACACATAGGCCTAGAAATTGGGTATAGCCCCGCTTGAGGCGTTAGAACTGGCAATGCGCTAAGTTTATAGCCAGACGCGAGCTATCCGCGCCTGCCGCGATATTGGGTTGCATCGCCCCCAAAGGGGATTGAGGCACTAAATCAGCTGTTGCACGGTGCTCTTAAGGCGCAAAAGGTCAGGCGCTACTCAATTTCGACGCGGACGGGCGCAGCGCAGGTGAACTCGATTACGGCAAAGCACGAGACCTGCAGGCGCCGGCCGGCTCTTAAAGGGGTGGGTCAGTCAGACTGAGCTTCAACACCCAACGCCCTGTAGGCCTCAGATTCGGCGCTCGCCCTTGTCTGGCGGTACAAAGTTGTTCATTATGAAGAAGGTTAGGCAGAGCGCTTCAGCACTGAGGCTCTGGACCACTTGGTGGCTGCAGTTGAACACCGTCGACAGGTCCTGTACCCGGATAATGGCAAGAGGCCAAATCAGAAGGCTTATCGACGATCTTGGAGGGAGGTTGCTGTGAGGGTCAACTCCAGCAGCATGGCGACCAGGACCCCTGTTCAGTGCAGGAAGAAATTCAACGACCTCACACGGATCGTTCGGGTGAGTGATGGTTTACCAAACTTGTGCTTCCCTCCGTCTGCAGCTGACTTCGGGCACCCTGCAGCAATGATGCCCCACTGGCCATCTGTCAGTATGCACCCATGGCCCTTTCTGGGCAGACACAGGGACAGATGTCTCAAGGCCTCATGTAAGGGCTCTTGCACAATAGGGGGCATGCGATGATGTCTCAAGGCCTCATGTAACAGAACCTCCCCTTCTTTCCCCTGCAGTCCAAGATGGTGCAGATTAGAAAAGAACAGCGTCGAACCGGTGGCGGACCTGCACAAGTGGTCACTCTCACGGATCTGGAGGAGAGAGTGCACCAGATACTTGGAGGACGTCTGTCTGGTCCAGTGACCACTGCATCTGCCGACCCCATTACCGACAGCGAGGGTAAGACTCTCACCTTTTCCACCTGTTGCCTTCCACTTGGTCCCCCTGCCAGCATGCATCCTCAGTGTGCAGCCATGTCAGAGCCATGCCGCAATCTGGCATGCCTTTCAGCAAACCTGTCCTTTTGCTAAAGCCACTCTTACACCTCCCACTTTCAGATGAAGCAGCATCAACTCGGGCTCAACACGCTGAAGCTGCCAGTGCCAGTGCCACCGGAGGCGAGGACCAGGAGGAATCCGGACCAGCCGTTGCAGAATCCGGGGAGCTGAGACATCTGCAGACTGGGGATAGTAGTCCCCTGGAGGGGAGGGGGGGGGTGGCTCTGAGGATGAACCAGTTGCCGGACCAAGCAGCATGGAGCAACGCAGGGGGGATAGGCAAGTTTGCCCACCGTCTCCCCGCAGGGCAAGGCAGGTCGTCATGACTGCTGCACAGAGTGCAGATGAGGTCCGTCGCCTGGCAGAGATGAGCAACCAGGCCCAGGTCAGACACACAGCTGATGGCTGCAGTGGAGAAGATGCCTGAGTCAATAGATTCATTGGCTAGGAGTATGTTGGACTTCGGGGCCACAATGGACAGGACTATCCAGGGCTTCGGCCCAACAATGGTGAGGACTGTCCACGGCTTTGAGTCGGCAATGGAAAGGACTGTTCAGGGCTTCGGACAATCCCTGGAAAGGTCTGTGCAGGGCTTGTCAGAGGCAGTGGAGCGGTCGGCTCCTGCCTTGTCCGAGGCCATGCTAAGAACTGTCCAGGCCTTCTCCGAAGCACTGGCACCTGGCACACAGGTCCTCACTGTTGCCACGCATTCACTTGCTGGGCTCCTCCACAGCCAGATTGACGCAACGCGATGTCTCACTGCAGCCACCCTCTCTGCATCAGATAGGATCACCCCGGGCCCTTCCACTCCCGTACAAGGCCAGGAATCCGTGGAGCCTGCGATTGTGGCGGATGAGCCGAGCCGCTCCCCTCAGATAGCCAGTGTGTCGTCCGACCATGGCGCACGTGTCCTCTCTCGTCAGGAGACCATTCCACATGCCAGCGCTGGGACGCCTGCATTGCAGCTGCCACCACCTGCAGCCCACACTGCTTCCAGCCATGCTCAAAGCAAGTATCCTGCGTCCGCACCCTCCAAGCTCAGAGGTCGGCCAGGCCGTACCTCGGGCTTCTGCGCTTCCAGACAGTCGGCAAGCGTCCCCCAGCCTTGAGGCTGCCACTGGGGTGCAATTACGTAGGAGCAGCGGGGAGGGAAGGGGCCGGGCGCGAACGAGAAGTCGTTCTCCCTCAAGGGGCCAGTTGTCGAGGGAAGTGCTGAGACGTTTGTTTGTCCAAATTCAAGGACACCCTCACCTGTTATAGGTGCAGATTTTTGTGGAGTTTTGCTGCTTTGCCGAACAGGTCACATTTATTTTTGAAGTTATGGTTTCTGCTCACTTTACATTGTTTAGCTGTAATGAAAGACTTTTGTGTCAATAAACAGAAGTTTAAATGTTGCTTGGTGCATGTGCCTACTTTCAGTGATGCTGGCATGCAGAGGCCCTCAACCATCCAAAGTGCGCATGAGGTAACACTCTCATCATTCCGCCACAGGGGCGTCGAGATGAGTCCAGAGGAGCCTCTGACGTATGGACCTTCCACTTTCAGCAGCCCTTCCATCCTCCTCCTCCTCCGCCTGCTTGTGCAGGGTCCGAGGGAAGGTAATGAATGGACGCGTTCGCCTATAAAGGGCATCTTTCACTTGCCGGATGCAACAGCGGACTGCAGCCTGAGCGACAGTCGCATTGTCCCCAATGGCTGACTGAAAGGATCCGTTGGCATAAAAATGGAGGCCTTCAGTCAGTGTAGCCATCACGGACAGAAAGGTTCTGCAGCGTTCACGCGGCTGCAGATCCTGACCAAGCAGGTGGCACAGATCAGTAACAATGTCCCTCCAGATTCGGAGCCTTCGCAAACACTGCTCTTCCAACATGTCAAGGCTTGTCACCTGCTGCCTAAAGACCCTCGCAGCATCCCGTCGGATTGGCCGACCTCCATTGCCCCTCCTCCTTCTGGCCAATCCCGGACACCTCTCTCCCGCCGTCTCTCTGCCCCTTCACAGTGTTGGGCGATGAGGCTGTCACCCTCCAAACAAGCTCCCATTCCGATGCCAGTTGGTCAAAAGGCTTTTAGGTGTAGTGCTGCAAGTGCTTCGGACAGGGTTGAAGGTCCCAAGTACTGTAAAGCTCAAATCCCAGAACTCCGCTCCACATTAGCTCGCCAACTCTCTCTAGCAGCGATCACAATGAGCAGGCCAAGTGGCAGAAGATTCTGCACTAGAGCTGTCCCCTTTAAATAGCGCCGCCCTACTCCGAGAAGGGCCTGTTAGCCCTCCCTCGAACTGTCACTAATAGCGCTGGGCGCTAAGGCTCCGGGCGCCACCCAATATGCGCTCAGGCGCTCCTAAAAAGGCGTTGCACACTGAAATGACGACATGAGCTGTTTGCGCTCGCGGGCGCGCGCAAACACTTAGCGCAGGCGCTAAATGTACAGTCAATTTCTGAGTCGGCCTCATAGCGTTTGCCCCAACATAGGGCTTCGCCCCAATTCTAGGTCTCTTTAGGCGCTCAGCGCCGGCGCTACCAACCCAATTTCTAGGCCATATTGTTTTTTAAAAAAGTTAATTACTTTCTAAATCTTTTATCTAATCTCATAAATTTTCCTAACATGTCAGTGTGTGGGGCGGCACGGAGCTCAGCGGAGCCATCGCCGGCAGTGGGGAGAGGGTCTGCTGGCTCCCCCACTCCCTTTCTCCCCCCACCTCCTCCACCCCTCCCCTCTCCCCCTCCCCTCCCCTCCCCTCTCCCACTCCCCCCCTCCCCTCTCCCCCTCCCCTCCCCTCTCCCCCTCACCTCCCCCTTCCCCCGTCGCGCTCTCCCTTCCCCCCCTTCCCCCCTTCCCCCTTCCCTTCCCCCCCTCCTCTTTCCCCCCCTCCTCTTTCCCCCCCTCCTCTTTCCCCCCCTCCTCTTTCCCCCCCTCCTCTTTCCCCCCCTCCTCTTTCCCCCCTCCTCTTTCCCCCCCTCCTCTTTCCCCCCCTCCTCTTTCCCCCCCTCCTCTTTCCCCCCCTCCTCTTTCCCCCCCTCCTCCTTTCCCCCCCTCCTCCTTTCCCCCCCTCCTCCTTTCCCCCCCTCCTCCTTCCCCCCCTCCTCCTTCCCCCCCCTCCTCCTTCCCCCCCCTCCTCCTTCCCCCCCTCCTCCTTCCCCCCCCTCCTCCTTCCCCCCCCTCCTCCTTCCCCCCCCCTCCTCCTTCCCCCCCCCTCCTCCTTCCCCCCCCTCCTCCTTCCCCCCTCCTCCTTCCCCCCCCTTCCCAGTCGCGCTCTCTCTTTCCCCCCCCCAGTCGCTCTCTCTCTTTCCCCCCCCCAGTCGCTCTCTCTCTTCCCCCCCAGTCGCTCTCTCTCTTCCCCCCCCCCCAGTCGCGCTCTCTCTTTCCCCCCCCCAGTTGCTCTCTCTCTCTCTTTCTCCCCCCCCCCCCCCCCAGTCGCGCTCTCTCTTTTTCCCCCCTCCCCCCCCCCCCCCCCTCCTCCCAGTCCCCTCTCTCTTCCAACAACAACATGCCCTCGAAAAAGCCTCGGCACCGCCGGGCACTCCAGCTAGTAAGATATACAGCACAGAAGCAGGCTATTCAGCTCAACCAGACCATGCCGGTGTTTATGCTCCACTCGAGCCTCCTCCCGTCTTTCCTCATCTAAATCTATCAGCATAACCCTCATATGCTTGTCTCGCCTCCCCTTAAATGCATCTTTACTTTTCGCTTCAACCACATTCTCACCACTCTTTGGGTAAAGAGGTTTCTTCTGAATTCCCTATTGGATTTCTTGGTGACTATCTTGTATTGATGGCCTCTAGTTATGCTCTTCCCCACAAGTGAAAACATTCTCTCTCTATCCACTCTATCAAAACCTTTCATAATATTAAAGACCTCTATTAGGTCACCCCTCAGCCTTTTTTCGAGAGAAAAGAGACCTAGCCTGTTCATCCTTTCCCGATATGGAAACCCTTGTATTTCTGGTATCAACCTGGTAAATCTTCTCTACACCCTCTCCAGTGCCTCTATATAGATAGATATAAATTAGTATATTGCTAGAATATTAGCAGATTTTCAGCAACACTTCATAGGATACCAAAGACACTCGCTAGACTGCAAGGTAGGGATTATTATTATTCAGGTTAATTAGTGCTTTCATTCGGCCCATCATGCCTGTGCTGGCTCTTTGAAAGAGACGTCCAATTAGTCCCCCATCTTTGCTCTTTCCCCATAGCTGTGCAATTTTCGATTCCCCTTTGAAAGTTACTGTTGAATCTGCTTCCACCACCCTTTCATGCAATGCATCCCAGATCACAACAACTCGCTGCGTAAGAAAATTTCTTCTCTTGTCTCTGGTACTTTTGTTCTTAATTTCATTAGTTGACAGTAAGAACCCCAGAATCTAGAAACATCTGCAAGAAGTACTGCTTTGGACACAAAGTGGTACAAAATATATATGCTCTTTTCAAGGGATTATAGCTGATAAGTTGTCCCATTACATAAAAATAGTGATTGCTACATTGTTTTAATAACTTTTTGCATGTAATAACTATCTTTTGAAGTCCAAATTTTTGCACAGATTTGACCTGTTTTGGAAAACTCTCGATCATTTGCATCAGATCCACAATGTGTATTACAGCAGAACTTTGGCTCCCACTGTGGCAAAGCCACCAACGGACTCCTGTACAAATGTATAACTGTCTTTAACAGAGTGCTACAGCACCTATGTTTGTTTACTGCATGTAAATAGCCTTTCTGGATAAGACCCAGAATCAACGCGATGACGTCATCACGTTGGTCACGTGATGCCCCGAACGGCGGGAAACGTGATGACGTCATGACGTCGGAGAGTGGGAGGTTCCCAAACCAGACCTCGTGGAACCAGCACCAGAAAAGACCTGTTTACTGTTGCTCCTGCATGCCTTTGTTTTGTTCTCTAGTTTTAATTAAACTTCGTTTATTTATCAAACTGACTCGACCTCAGTACTTTAGTTGGGGATTGGTCGACCCCTACACCACCACTTTTGGAAACATTTGTTTCAGTATTTTGCAGTTCGGCTAATGTAATTCTTAACAGCAAAGCAATAGGGTAATTTTGTCCTCAAAATATCTAGAATACCTGACTTGGAAACATCCAGAAGCCCCGGATCTTGCATACACAAGATCTTCAGTAGACTCGACGTGTCAACCCAAAGGAATTTGGTTTCTTTTGGGTACGGGGATTCAACTACTTATATTCAAGGTTATACCTTCAATGTTTATGTCTTATTACTTTTGGTGCATAATGCCTTTCTGGCTGCAATTCAAGCTTGATATTTAAGCAAAGCACTACTGCACAATCCTCAACATTAAAGTTTTATGAAGCATTTCTCAAGTGTTCTCATAGTGAAGTCACTTGCCTCTCAACTAATGGCTGTAAGCTGTGTTTCAATACTGAAGACTGCTATCTAATTTATTGATGTAAGTGACAAAAGCAGAGTTTCTGTTCTGCATCAAATCATGAAAATGTCTATATTTTATATTCTAGTATTCAAACAACTAGAGTTAAAACAGAAGCAATCTTTGACTGTCAAACTTTACAATGGAAACCGAGTCCTATTACCTGCAAGACACAGGCCAGGCTGTTCAATCTTAAATAAAAACAGAAAATGCTGGATATATTCAGCAGGCCAGCAGCATCTGTGGAGAGAGAAACAGAGTTAACATTTCAGTTTGATGACCTTTCGTCAGAACTGGTCTGATGAAAAGTCATCGACCTGAGACGTTAACTCTGTTTCTCTATCCACAGATGCTGCTGGCCTGCTGAGTATTTCCAGCATTTTCTGTTTGTATTTCCGATTTCCAGCATCTGCAGTATTTTGCTTTTGTTTTAATCTTTGTCAAGACATAGAAGTTTTATTCCACATGCTAATCGAATTATACACGCTGAAATCATTAACAGATATAAATGACCTGGACAAGGTATAAACATTTACTCTTTTTAATGTCAAAAGCAAATCCCTCTTCCAATTGTCATTGAAGTTGATTGCTAGCTCTATTTGGAAGCCTATAGGTCTGGGTCTGGAATATATGCTGCTAAATTTTCTCAGTATCTTTAACTTGCTTGTGAATTTCTGTAAGGTCAACATGAGTCACACCATTGATGCATGACATGGGATTAGGAAGACTTTCAAACAGTCTCAGCTTATGAAACTGTAAGAAATATCGTCAAACTATATTTGAATCCCTTTTTGAAGTGACACTATCATTGTTATATGACTAGTTTCTTGCTGTTTTGCTACATTTGTGTATTCTCTTGTAACTCTTTTTTCCGTTTTCATCAAAAAGTAATGGTCTATCCCTATCTAATGTTGCTTGAAGAGGATAGGAGAATGTGGTGGGCTGCCCATCTGATTTCTGGTGCATTATACTGCAGGTAAGAGTGCATTGTTAGTCCCATGGTATAATTATATCCCTATATCCCTTAGAACTAAGATGGCCACATCTTTTTCAAAGCTGAGCATCAACTGAAGGTGCGCAGTAAGATTTAGATGAACTGAATTGGCTTTGAATGCTAGTGAGGATCGTATAGCCTAACTTAATTCGGGGGGGGAAATCTAAATGGGAAGATAAGTGTTGTATTTTTTTTATTGTTAGATAATTCTGACCCTGGTTGGCCAATGTATTAACCCAGTTAACACCCGATAAGGTCACAATGCCACCCTACCCAATCTGCTCTGAAGTAATTTATGGTCTTCTCTCCCTCTGGTCTTTCCCTCTTGTGCTATTCTAGTGACAAAACGAGGCTTGTTAATTGCAGAATTACAGTTATGGCTGTCCTTTCAAGATGTGTTCCTGTCTTGGCACACACTATAGAACGAGAATGAGAGCTCTTGTCTTTTCCAGATCTGGCTTACTGTCCTTGGTTTTTTTGGTGTCGGTGGGTCCCCTGGTGGAAAGTTGGCTCCCACTTGTATACCACGAGATTCGTGGACGATGGAACTGAAAACTAAACTTTCATGTATTAGAAGATTGTAACACATTTTGAGAATGGATTAACACTAATATATAATATATTTTTGAATTTCCTGTTTCATTTTAATTAATGGGAGAGAGTTTGGATGCATGGCTTTATATCACCTGACAAAGGATTTTTTCATGACTGGGTCATAATGACTATCTTGCTAACATGGCTTGTGTATATAATAGAACCTCAATTTTCTGCCATAAAAGAGGGACACCCGAGGGCATAATGGAAATTTTTGGACGCGAGATGCCTCAAATTTAGGTTTTGCCTGTTGCAGTGATACTCTCAAACACCAGGAATGAAGAGAAAAAAAATTAAGAAATATTATGTCGTTTTATTGAAGAAAAGCTGGATTACATATCACAAGGGACTTGGCCTCTGCAACGAGACAACATCTTGCACAAGGCTTTGCCCTGTAAAACTTCGGCTACATAATTAGATGAATTTTTCCACTCTATTAGAACTCCATAACAATTGTATTATTAAATGAAATCCAATTTCCCTGCTATCTGATTACATGATTTGACCAGCATTTGTTAGTGTTACGTATGACACCTCCACGAACTTGACAGCTTTTTTCAATTAACCATTTTTACTAAGAATCTAAGCTTGTGTATTGTATGTACAGGATAATGCGGGTTGCTGTGTGTCACTGAGTAATTATATGTTGGCCGAGCCGAGTTTCATGAACTGTTTATTCTTGTGATCTCTGGTGCCCTACTGTTAATGTTGTGAGTACCACATTGCAGACTATATTGTCCTGCTTGAATTGCGGCCTTTTACATAATGTTATGCGGAATGCCCTTTGAAGTTGTCCGTCATATCTTCAGTCTCAATTTGGAATAGCAAGTGTGATTGAAAGACTGTTCCAGAAATCCTGGGATGGGAAAAGTATTAATTTTTTTGTTCTGCTTTGTTTTAAAGATATTAACATCTCAGGCTGGCTAAAATGAGACTTATCAAAGTCTGCTTGCCAAAATAAGCAGATTTTTACAGACTTGTGACATTTGTATCTTTCTAGTGAAATATGTAAAATATGTACGGGTGGGATCAGAATCATTTGCATTGTAAAGTTAGATCAAACAGCTTCAAGCCTAAAATGCAAATTTTAGGCACATTATTAATGAATATATAATTTGCTTCAGTTTAAATGACTGACTGACTGGCTTTTCATCTTTGGATATTGCCATATATGGCCTACAAATATAAAATAGTTTCAAAAGCAAAATACTGCGGATGCTGGAAATCTGAAATAAAAGCAGAAAATGCTGGAATTACTAGCAGGTTAGGCAGCATCTCTTTAATTCTCCGCTCCACTCCCACTCTGACCCCTCCGTCCTCGGCCTCCTACACTGTCCCAGCGAAGCTCAACGTAAGCTCGAGGAACCGCACCTCATCTTTCGATTAGGCACTTTACAGCCTTCTAGACTCATCATCGAGTTCAATGATTTCACACCATCACCGCTGCCCCGATCATTTTTTCACATGCCAGCTGTCTTTCATTCTGCCATTCCCATTTACACCTCATCTTTTGTTTCTTAACTTGTCCCATTACCATCTCCTTTTGCCTTGCACCATCATCCCTTGTGTCTTTTAATCTCTCCTGCCTTCCATTCTATCACAGACCTTCCCTTTTGTCCTTTCCTCCCTTCCCCCCTCCCCCTGCCTCTACACTTGCTTAAAAATCTGTTACATCTCTAACTTTTTACAGTTCTGACGCAGGGTCATCGACCTGAAACGTTAACTCTGTTTCTCTCTCCAAAGACCTGCTGAGTATTTCCAGCGTTTTCTGTTTTTATGTAAAATAGTTTCAATCCTTGTTGTTAAACCAACTCTGAATATTGTGGATAACTTGATGTTCTGCAATTCAGCCTCCAAGATTACAAATGTCTATAGCCTTTTTTTTTTTAACCAATTTTCTCCCCGTTGGTAGACATTGACTGTTTGCTGGTTTTCCCTGGGTTTTAATCACCTTCCAGTACAGGAAACTTTCGATTTACCAGCACCTAAATAACCGGAAATCTCGGTTAACCAGCAAAATTCAGGAGTAGGTTCAGCTAAGTTTTACTTCATATTGTACATGCCTTCCTCGATCTGTTGCTGTGCAAGGGTGTGGCTGCAGCTGTTGCTAAGCTACAGAGATGCTTGGAACTTGTGGCCATTGTTCTGAACCTGTTGCTAAGCAACAGGGTTTGTTGCTTTATACGGAGCTCTCAGCTCTCTGTATCTTTTACTATAGCTTTCGGTTATCCGGAATTTTTGATGAACCGGCACCACGTCGGTCCCGTCGGTGCCGGATAAAAAAAAGTTTCCTGTATATTGCCCTGATGACCATTACTGAAGTGTGGGGTTTGATGGTGAGTGTTGCCAGATTATTGGAGCTGAGATCTAACCTGTCCACACATGCACTTTTATCAGGAGTTGCTGGTTGTTGAGTGTATTTTTACCACTATTGCAGGAGCACTAAGGACAGTTGTAGATACCATCGTTGATATCCGGTATGTTCGCACAGATGAGAGATCAAACCTGGGACCTGACATAAGAAAACTCACTAAGCACTCGGTTGAGTATAAAACAAGGCTTTAATGAACTGTTTCACAACCATGGGATTCTAGTTACATCACTAGTTCCTGGTTACAAAAAAGTCCTGGGTGAGCTGGGCCCACGCCCGAGTATTTATACTCCTTGGTCGGCGCCACCAGCTGGCCGCCCAGTGTTATTTCATGAGTCATTTCTTCATGAATGATTAGATTCATGACAGGCCTTTTCTAGTCTCTGTGGCTCAGCTACTCACTGGAGGTAGCCAGCCATTGTCTTTTAGGGGCACATAGATTGTCTATGGACTGCAGTTGTAGCTCCTCTTTTCTTTTGTATGGTAGTAGCAAAGCAAATCATATGTCAATATCAAATCTGATATCCAGGCCAAAGCTTCCAGTGTAACAGCGTGGACATCTTGTAGGTTGCCTGCGAGTTTCCTCTGAGGGCTATGCTCAATGATGTGCTCCAGGGTCTGATCAGGAGCTCCACAGTTACATGATGGGGATGCTTTAATCTTCCATCTATGGAGAAGGTGAAGAGGATGTGAAGAGGCTTCAAGAGGATATCGACAGGCTCAGTGAGTGGGCGAGAACATGGCAGATGGAATATAATGTGGATAAATGTGAAGTTATCCACTTTGGTAGTAAAAACAGAAAGGCAGAGTATTACCTAAATGATGAAAGATTGGGGAATGCAGATACTCAAAGGGACCTGGGTGTCCTTGTACATGAGTCACTGAAAGTGAATGTGCAGGTGCAGCAAGCCATTAGGAAGGCAAATGGATTTGAGTACAGGAGTAAAGAAGTCTTACTCCAATTATATAGGGCCTTAGTGAGACCACACCTGGAGTACTGTGTACAATTTTGGTCTCCTTACCTAAGGAAGGATATACTTGCCATAGAGGGAGTGCAACGAAGGTTCACGAGATTGATTCCTGGGATGGCGGGACTGTCGTATGAGAAGAGATTGAGTAAACTAGGCCTGTATTCTCTTGAATTCAGAAGAATGAGAGGGGATCTCATTGAAGCATACAAAATTATTACAGGGCTTGATAGGATGGATGCCGGGAGAATGTTTCCCTTGGCTGGGGAGTCTAGAACCAGGGGCCACAGCCTCAGGATAAAGGGAAGGCCATTCAGGACTGAGATAAGAAGACATTTCTTCACACACAGGGTGGTGAATCTTTCGCATTCTCTACCCCAGCGGGCTGTGGAATCTCGGTCATTGGGTATATTCAAAACAGAAGTCAATAGACTTCTGACTAGTAAAGACATCAAGGGATATGGCGATAGGGCCAGTGAATGGAGTTGAGGCAGAATATCAGCCACGATCTTATTGAATGGTGGAGCAGGCTCGAAGGGCCGAATGGCCTACTCCTGCTCCTATTATGTTCTTAAGGTGGCAGCATCTACCATGACGGGTTCTGAGGCGGTTGATGGTTGTCCACTCTTTACGAGGAAGGTTTGATCCTTCAGGTTATCACACTTACAATCATTATCTGCTTGATTGGATATTCATAGGCATGGTGCATTGCTTTCTTGCACCTGAAGCTTTTTATACAACCTGCACTTAAACTGATTACCTTTTCCTATGAAGTTCACATACTGACTGCCCAGTTCTACTTTGCTGAGGTATGGTTTAAAATCAACTTGTTAAATTGGATAAGTACCAGTCCCATGACTGATCCCAGGGGTATTCCACTCCATCTATTTGCAGATTTAAAAGCTCCAATCTAGGTCTGCCTATTATTTTGTTCTTAGATGCTTCTGACTAATCTTGCACCACACTGATTTTTTTTTCATCTCATTCTGTGACTCCTTACCTTTAGCCATTATTGCTCATTGTGGAACTTTGCCAAAAGCTTTCTGGATATCCAAGTACATAAGATCAACTGCGATGCCCTTGTCTACCATATCAATAACACATCATATTTGTCAAACCCCACAGGTGACCTAGAATTACATAGATATCACAACATGGAAACATGCAGTTTGGCCTAACCAGTATGATTTGGTAGCGATCCTCCAAAGGAGCAGTCATCCTAATCTTGTACCCACACTGTTTCCATATCACTTTATTCCCTTTTCCTTCAAGCGCCTATCTAGCCTATTGTTCAATATTTACGTGGTCTCTGCTTCAATCAGTAACTCTGGTAGTGCATTCCACAGTCTTACAACCCTCTGTATAAAAACTTTTGTTCTGCGCTCCACCCTAAATCTCTTGTATTTAAACACGTTTTGATGCCGTCATGTTCTAGACCCCTCAATCACTGGTAACAGTCTGTTTCTATCTACCCTGTCCCATTACTTGTGATTTTAAACACCTGTCAAACCACCTCCTGTTCTAATGAAAACTGCCCCAATTTTTCAACTCTTTCTTTATATTGCCTCATAACAGACAGCATCCCAGTGAATTTTTGATGTACCTTCTCCATTGCCTCAACATCTTTCCTATAATGTGAACCCTAAAGCTGCTCACAGTACTCCAACTGTGGTCCTCAGGTTTTCTATAAATTCACCATCTTGACTCTTATATTCTGCGCCTCTTGCCATAAATACGTTCTTTTTAAGATTCATCTTACAAGTTGGTTCATCTGCTTCCATTTCTGTTTATCTTGAAAAGCAATATCAAGCAAAAATTCGGATCTTCAATCTAAGTGTGGCAGAAGTCCTAGATCAGCTGAAAGGGCTTAAAACAAATACGACATTAGATGGCATTTACTCCCGAGTGCTGAGGGAGATTGGTGAGGAGATTTGAGAGACACTAATTGTTATAAGGGGACCAGTGGGTATTGAAGAGGAACCACCACATTGGAAATAGGCTAATGCACACATGTTACAAAATGGGGTGGGGGGGAAGCCTATAAGCAACTACAAGCTCCTTCAGTCAATTTTGTGTAAAAGATAATCGAATAAATCCTCAGAAGATAACTTGACAATTATCTGTGCAATAACCACCTAGTAAACAGCAGTCTGCTCGGCTTTAGCTGGGAAAGGTCCTGCCTGATCAACCTCCTTATTTTATTTGAAGAAGTGACAATCCAAGTAGATTTTGATAGCATAGCATAGAAGATAGGAGTAGGAGTAGGCCATTCGGCCCCTCGAGCCTGTTCTGCCATTTAATGAGATCATGGCTGATCATCCAAATTCAGTACCCTGTCCCTGCTTTCTCCCCATATCCCTTGATCCCTTTAGCCTTAAGAAATATATCCAACTCCTTCTTGAATATATTTAATGAATTGGCCTCAGCTGTCTTCTGTTGTAAAGAATTCCACAGGTTCACCACTCTCTGGGTGAAGAAATTCCTCCTCATCTCAGTCCTAAATGGCTTACCCCTTATCCTTGGACTGTGACCGCTGGTTCTGGACACCCCCGCCATCAGGAACATCCTTCCTGCATCTAGTCTGTCTAGTCCTGTTAGAATTTTATAAGTTTCAATGAGATCCCCTCTCAATCTTCTAAACTTTAGCGAATACAAGCCCAATCGGCCCAATCTCTCTCCATACGTCATTCCTGCCATCCCAGGTATCAGTCTGGTGAATCTTCGCTGCACTCCCTCCATGGCAAGAACATCCTTCCTCAGATTAGCCCTACAATGTTGTGTACTTAGACTTCAAAAAGGTATTTGATAAAGTTCCACTTAAAAAGCTACTTCCTGAGCACAAAGCTATGGGGTTCCAGAGTAAAAGTTGGGAATGGAATGGATAAGGAAATGGCTGAAGGTTCAAAACAACAGATACTGGTTGAAAGGACTCGCGTCGGGATTGTGGCAGGTACGGGGGTGGAGTACTGAGTTGGTGCTCCGGGGCTCAGTATTGGTAACACTGCTGTTTTTAATTTGCATCAGTGGGTTGAATTCGGAAACTCAATGCAAATTGATCCAATTTTCAGATGATACCAAACTAAGAGGGGCAATGGAATCAAAGGAGGCAGTCCAGAAATTATGGAATATGTTAAATAGAACATGGGAATGGACCAAACAATGGTAGATGAAATTTAATGCAGACAAATGTGAAGTACGGCAACTGGGAAGGAAAAATGGGCAACATATCTGTTGTGTATGTACCTTTAAGAGAATAATTGGTCTCAGACTGCAGTACCGGCAGTGACCACCCCTGTATAAAAGGCGCTAGTAAGCCTCTGTAGTTTCAGTTTCCCGATTGACTCCATTCAGTAAAGACTTGTTTTGTTCAACTCCTGCTGTCCGTGTCTCAATGATACACGAACATAATACTGGCGATGAGCAGATACGAACTTACCTACAGTCTGCACCACCTCCTGCGATCCATTCCTGCAGCAAAGTGAGCAGAGGTCGAGGCCAGAAGGAAGAAAGAAGCAGTAGAACTGGGCGTCGAGCGTGGGCATCCGCCCCTGTGTTAGCGGAGTTGAAGATTGCTGGAGAAGCTGTCGAAAGCGGGGCCTGGTTCCTGTCGATGGTGCTTCAGCTAATCGGGCTGGTGGCAGGTAGTACACTGATCCTTCCTGGGCTGCGGTGGTCGCGAACTCGAGCGGGTGGCTTGCAACGAGGCCGAGCAGCGTTGTCAGGGAGAGGAGAGAGAGAGGATGGAGCACACAGGGCGTGGCCGGTGCTACGAAGCCGGGCTGCTTATAGACCAGAGAAGAGGGAGGCAAGAGTCCCACAGGGTTGTTCCACGACGGGAAAATAATTTTAAAAAAGAAATATTAAACGCGCAGGAAACCGTGAGGAGCCGCAGGTTGCAACGGAAACCGCGGAAAGCAGCGCAAGCAACAGCGGGGAAGAAGGCAAAGCGCGGGAGGCACCATCTTAATCAGCGGGGAAGAAGGCAAAGCGCAGGAGGCGCCATTTTGTTAAATCGGGGAAGAAGGCAAAGCGCGGGAGGCGCCATTTTAGATTTTCAAGATGCCGAAGACTGGCTGTATCACTGCCTTTGATAATACAATGGAGGACTGGACCACGTATGTGGAAAGAGTCGAGGTATATTGCGAGGCAAACGAAATAGCCGATGAGAAAAAGGCACCGGTATTGCTAAACTTAATGGGCGCTAGAACGTACGGCCTATTGCGGGACCTGATTACTCCAGCCAAACCGAAGGTGAAGAGTTTTAACGAAATTGTTGCTGTCCTACAAGAAGACCTAAACCCTGCACCGCTGTTGATAGCAGAAAGATTTAAATTCCACAGGAGAACTCAGCATAAAGATGAGAGCAATGCTGAGTACCTTACGGAACTACGCAAGCTATCAAAGCACTGCCAGTTCGGAGCAGGACTGGCAGATACACTACGGGACAAATTTGTCTGTGGACTCCTGAGAGTGAAGGAACCCAGAAGAGGTTACTCTCAGAGAAAGAGCTGACGCTAGATAAGGCTTTCAGCGTGGCAGTATTGTACGAAGCAGCAGCCAGGGGAGCTGCGGAAATTCAACAAAAGCCACAGGAATACGGCACCCACGAAATGACACGGGGATTTGTAAAATGTTTTCGCTGCGGAAGAACTAACCATGACCAGAAGGACTGCTGGTCCAAGGACAAAATATGCAGGCAATGCGGAAAGATGGGACACATTGCACGAGATTGCAGGTCTGGGAAGAAGACCAGCGACAACAAAAAGGCTACTAAGGAACCGTACAAGAAAGTACAAAAGATGACGGACAGTAGTTCCGAAGACCAGATGAGCGATAGTGAATCCGGGAACAGGAGACTAAGCTGTCTCAAACTTCACAATGTAATCGCAAAAGAGGATCACTGAACCATTTGGGTCACCCTCACGATAGCAGGGTCCCAAGTTAAAATGGAATTGGATACAGGATCAGCGCTAACCGTCATGAATCGACGAGACTACGAGCGGCTATTCTCACACATACCCTTGAGAGAGACACCCATCGTCTTGACGATGTATCCGGGGCAAAAAGTATACCCCAGAGGAAAAATAAGGGTGCCTGTCGAATACAACGGCAAGAAAATACGGAAATTGTATCTCTACATACTGCAAAATGGTGGACCACCGTTATTGGGACATGAATGGATCAGGAAGATAAGCTTAGATTGGCACTCCATTCATGCAATGACGGTGGACAGTAAAAAAGATGAAGACGTCACTCCTGGACGATTGTCAACAATCTTAGCTAACGCCAAAGAGGTATTTCAACAAGAACTGGGAACTCTTAAAGGCGTAACCGCCTCGATAAAAATAGAAGAGAATGCAATTCCCAAGTTTTTCAAAGCAAGACCGGTACCATATGCAATTCGCCCAGCCGTCGAGGCAGAGCTGGAGAATCTGGAGAAGGCAGACGTGTTGTCTAAGGTCGACTGGAGCGAGTGGGCGACACCCATCGTTCCAGTCATGAAGAAAACGTTAAGCAATAAGTCTGAGGAGCCAAGGAAGGTTCGCATCTGTGGGGATTTCAAGGTGACGGTGAACCCAGTCCTTCACACAGTACAATATCCTCTTCCAAGGATAGAAGACATCTTCGCCTCACTGTCTAGAGGGAAGCGTTTTACAAAAATTGACCTAGCACAAGCATATTTGCAGATGGAGGTTGAAGAGTCCTCTAGGAAGTATCTCACGATAAACACTCACAAAGGTCTTTACCAGTATCATCGATTTGGTATTCGGAGTAGCATCGGCTCCGGCGATATGGCAAAGAGCGATGGAACAAGTCCTGCAAGGGATTCCGGGGACTCAGTGTTACTTGGACGACATCCTTGTGACAGGTGAAGATGACAGTGAACACCTTAACAACCTAGAACAGGTGCTCACTAGACTATGGGAACATGGGCTACGAGCCAACCGCCCCAAGTGCGAGTTTTTTAAGAAACCGATATCGTATTGTGGCCACGTGATTGAAGAGGGGTTACATAAGTCCCCTGACAAAATTGAAGCAGTTGTTAAGGCCCCAGCGCCTGAAAATGTGTCGCAACTGAGGTCATTCCTCGGATTGGTGAATTACTACCATAAGTTTTTGCCGAATTTGTTGACAATCCTGCACCCACTGAACGCCCTGCTACGAACGGGAGTAGCATGGAAATGGAGCAATGACTGTAAGCGGGCCTTTCAGAAGAGTAAGGACTTAATCACTTCAAGAGAAGTATTGGCTCACTACAACTCAGCACTGCCGATCATACTGGCGTGTGATGCGTCTCCCTACGGCATTGGGGCGGTACTGTCGCATAAATTCCTTGATGGTTTAGAGAGGCCGATAGCTTTTGCGTCACGCTCGTTAACTTCTGCCGAGCGTAACTACGCCCAGATTGACAGAGAGGCCCTCAGCCTAGTGTGGGGGGTGAAGAAGTTCAATCACTACCTGCACGGTCAAAAATTTACTCTACTAACCGATCATCAACCTCTTGTCTCCATTTTCAACCCTCAGAAGGGCGTACCGATAATGACAGCGCAACGGCTGCAAAGATGGTCCCTTTTCCTAGGGACACACCAATATGACATCGAGTACAAAGGAACTAAACAGCATGGGAATGCTGATGGATTGTCATGCCTACCGTTGCCGACGGTGGAGGAAGAACTACTTGCAGTGGATCCAATGGAGTTATTCCACTCGACCATAGTCGAATGTCTCCCTGTGACGAATGCAAACATAGAAAAGGAAACACGGAATGACCCGACACTATCACGGGTCTATGATTTAACGGTGAAGGGGTGGCCAGCACATGGCGAACCTCTGCTGCCAGCATTCTCGCCGAGAAGAGAACAGCTGTCAGTGTGCAGAGGAACCTTGATGTGTGGATCCAGAGTAGTAATTCCACCTAAGTTGACGGATAGAGTGCTCAATGAGCTTCATGAGGGTCATCTGGGTGGGGTAAAAATGAAGAACTTAGCCAGAGCATTTGTGTGGTGGCCGGGAATCGATAGAGGAATCGAAGAGATGACCAAGAGCTGTGCAGGATGCCAGAAGGTCCAAAACGCCCCACCACAATCTCCTCTACATCCATGGGAGTGGCCCTCATCTCCATGGCAAAGGGTGCACATTGATTTTGCTGGTCCCTTCATGGACTCGATGTTTTTAATTGCGGTGGATGCACATTCAAAGTGGCCAGAGGTAATAAAAATGTCCTCAACCACCACGGAAAAAACTATCACAGTTTTACGAACCATATTCGCCAGGAATGGGCTGCCTGAACAGATTTGCTCTGACAATGGACCACAGTTTGTGTCTGAAGAGTTCCGGAGGTTCTTAAAGAACAATGGTGTTAAGCATTACACATCTGCCCCATATCATCCAGCCACTAATGGATTGGCCGAGAGGTTTGTTCAAACATTCAAGAAGACTATCAAGGCAATGTGTAATGAAGATATACCCCTACAACACAAGGTGGACAACTTCTTGTTTGCCTACCGGAATGCGACACATGCGGTTACCAGCCAAACTCCAGCCATGATGTTCTTCAATCGAAGACTACGATGCCGCTTGGATTTGGTTAAGCCAAACATCCGAAGAGATGTGGAGAACAGGCAGTTTCAGAATATGAATGAAAGGCCGACCGGGAGTTTTAAGATAGGTCAACCAGTTTTGGCCCGGGACTACCGCACTGAGAAATGGCAGCCAGGAATGATTTGTACACGGCAAGGACCTCTCATGTATACCGTGGACGTTGGAGAGAGCATTGTAAGACGCCATGCTGACCAGATTCTAGAGTCACTGGAAAACGTCAACTTCACACCACGATCTGATACACCTGGCAATGAAATCGACGTACCAATTGCAGCTACCGCAGAATCGGTGATATTGGAAGCAGATGAACCAAACAACGACATTGATCCCGACTCAACCTTGCCAGAGGAACCTGATGCCCCAAAGAGGCGTTATCCAGACAGAAGCAGGAAGCCTCCTCAAAGACTGAACTTATAATTGCTTAAGCTTAACCAATGTATCTAGCAACCGTAATTGTGATTGTAATTAGTTACTATTTAGTTGTTAAATGAATGTTATGTACTGTTTATCTAAAAGGGGAGGAATTGTTGTGTATGTACCTTTAAGAGAATAACTGGTCTCAGACTGCAGTACTGGCAGTGACCACCCCTGTATAAAAGGCGCTAGTAAGCCTCTGTAGTTTCAGTTTCCCGATTGACTCCTTTCAGTAAAGACTTGTTTTGTTCAACTCCTGCTGTCTCAATCATACACAGACATAATAATATCTACTCCAGAAATAGTTAAAATAACTAAAAGATGCCTAGTTTATAAACCATGCAGTTATTTAGTTCTTTAGACCTTGTGTTTGTCATGTCCATTTCCTGTTATCACAATTTAGTAACACTTCTGACATTGGGTAACACTTGAGAACACTCAAATCAATAATGACACTCACCATGTTTAGCCAATGCGTAACAGTAATTAACAAAGGCAAAGGAATGTTGAACTACATGGTCAGAACAATAGAATAGAAGTCAGCAAGTCGTTAGCAAACAGTATAGTTCGTTAGTCAGATCATAGCTTGAGTACTGTGGCTATTTCTGAGATGGTTAATCTTAGATACTGCTTCAAATTAAATTGTGGAAGTAGGCCAAGGGCTCAAATGAGTAAATGGTCATTTTAAAACTGATATTAGGAAATATATCTTCATGCACAGTGTTCAACATTTCAATTGCCTTCCAGAGAGTGATGGAGATGAAATCTGTGGAATTATTTAAGATACAATTAGATGCAGAAATGGAGAGGGATGGATAAATTATAATGGGCCAAATGTTTTCTCGTATCTGTTAAGTATCTTCTGAAATGGTACATATTTCAGCTGTGTTGTAACAAGGTGAGGGAGGTTACAGTGTGACCTCTTGAGCAAACGAGAAGAAAACGTATAACTTATTAACACCAACATAAAACAATGTTATTGATTGGGCAAGATGTGATAAAAGCTCCAATCTCAGAAATGTTACCAAATTGGTAGAACAGCAAACACAAAGGCCCGTAATTTCCGTGCGGAGGCCTCCTATCGGGGAAAAAATCAACGCTCTTACCTGAGGACTCCACAGAGGTCCGGACATTGCCGATGCTGGGCTTCTCCACAGTTGAAATGCGCAGGGCCCACGTATCCCAGGGGTGCAGGCGGATCACGTGGGCCAGGCCAGGAGATGGGAATCTCCCTTCATACTTTTGACAGATAGACCCTTCAAAAGTATGAATGGAGATCACCCCAAAAAGACAGTGAAAAATTAAATAATTTTTTTAAATCACATTTTTAAAATGAGTTAAAATTACATTAAATTATATTTTAAACATTTAATTTTTTGAAAAAATAATTCAAGTTTTTTACGGAGCTAAAAATAAACTTACCTTTTTAAAAAGTATTTTAAAATTATAAATGAGTGGAAAAAAAATTTTTAAAAACTTTTTAAAACTCTTATGCTGGTAAAAGCAGGCCTTACGCTTTTACCAGGTGTAAGATTTTTAAAGGTTTTCAGCGGGCGGAGGTTCTCCAGAAAGCGGAACTCTTCCCCCCGCAGAGGCCCTTCTCCAGGGCAGGCGGAGGATCTGTCAAGAGCATTCTTGACAGATCGGAAATGCCGATTTTCAGCGCATGCACTTGGCATGCCTGAAACTGGCATTTCTGATATCCCTACGGGTGGGTGCACAGCGCGTACCCACCCGTAGGCATCGGAAAGTACGAGCCGAAGTCTCAAGAATAAAGTAATTGCATTGTTTACAAACTCCAATCCATCTTCTGTCATTTCTGGAAACCTCTTTTGATTGTTGGACCACTTATTCTCTTCTGAAAATGGATGCCAATCTCATTTGTGCTTGCATTTTTGTAAGTCTACCAATACTCACTTTTTCCCCTTTGTTTACTGCATACGAAATTGTCTTTACTTGAACCTACTGTACCTGTAAAAACATGATGCCTTTTTCTTCAGATCTACTTTGGAGATTTTATATAGTTGATTGAAGATCAACTGAACTAATTGGACCAATGCTAATCCATAGTGCGGTTTCCACGAGTCCTTGATTCATGTTGCCTCCTCACTGTGCATTTAACTCCATAGCAATGCCATTGCAATTTTCTTCCATTACAATCCTAACCTTCCAGTACTGGCATGCTAGATTGTTAATCAAATAGCCTTGCACAGTTAAACTACAATTAAATGTGTAGCATTCATTGTTCTGGACTTATTACATGCAGATAGCACCCTCTATTGGTAGTTAGTGTATAGCAGTGTTATTGTATAGCAGTCTGTTATTTGACCACCTTCCTGTTTGACCCGGAAGTAGTATTCCAGGAAGAACCTGCTGAGTTATGAAGAAAGCCACATGAGGGATTCTCAATCCTGTTGCATCCCTTCTTATACGCTAGGCAAGATGCAATGTCTGAGAGTATCCTTGTTTAGTAACATGATAACCTTGTCAGTGTAGTATTTTGATAATACTTTGTCTATAAGAAGTTATTAGCTGTTAGCTACCGAGGTTTAGCTTCAGTGCTATTTAGTTATACAATTAGTCTATTCTGTTGTCATAAACATGTTTATATCTTATGTAACATCTAATGTATAGTACTCAGCTCTATGTACAAAACATACTTTGTCTTTGTTTACAGTTTCACAAAATTTGTTCAAGTAAAGCTTCAAAACAGCAACCTGCTTCTCGAGGAATTATTTGAATGAGTGTTTAGCTGGCTGAATAACTAGATAGGAGTATGTCTAGCGAGACCAGTACATTCATCATGTCCCAATGGCTTGACATCACATTAGCATAAGATGGTTGAAGAAGAGCAAAATAGCTTTATTAATTTTGTGCTACTGTCCGGGATAAAACTTGCAACTCTTCATATTACAGTATGAAGTTGGTCAACATAGTGAAGCCAGGAATAAGTTCTTAACAATGGAATGGAGATTTTCAATTTCCAGTTTTAGATTGTGAGGATAGTCCAATACAGCAGGTGGTGATGATGTGCTTCACAGTAACCCAGAAGTCCATGCTGCAGAGACATTGAGTGATCTATTTGTGCAGTAGCTGCTGTTGGAATTAAAAGGCTATTTCGGCCAATAGAAGGACGGAAAAGCTGCGAGCTCTTGCATCCAATTGGATAAACTACATGTATTGAAAGAACTGAAAATGAGTTTTGAACTGCAAGTGAAGAATGTCAGTCAGAAAATATAGAACTGTATTGAGATGTATTTTGTGCGATGCTTTTAATTTCAACATTGATTTCTTCAAACACTTAAAGCCTCAACAATCCGTAAAATATGCTTAGTCTCAAAAGAACCAGAATAAATAGCTTGAAAATAATTTGAGTCTCTTTGTGTCTTTGTAATTTTCTCATCACTTCACTCTAAACTGTGTATAACCTGCATGAAAAGTTTGTATACAAATGATTGGGATTCACAAAAATGTTTCATTACAGCAAACAATTATTGCAAATGTGTAGAAATTTAGAAGATAGGGAATTGAAAGAATATTAATTGATGTAGATTTAACCCATGTATTGATCAAAAACTATTTTCTCTCATCAATATTTTCAGATATTCTGATCAATTAGGATGTAGAAGTATCTGCTGTGTAATGGATACATGTATGTTATTGCAGAGTAATGTAATACAGCAATGTACCACAGATTCTCTTGGACAAATGTCAGGGTTTATTTAAAATACAATTTTGCTGGAGAAGCTAGTTGGAACACTTTACCTTGACCAATTACTCTTTTCAGTCATCCTCAGTTCCGAGGGACTGCCTAAGAAGTGAAGACTCTTTTCACCTCCCTTTTCCCAAACACAGAATTTCCTATTTTAGTACAGGAAACTCTTTGGTATCCGACACTGACGGGACCGGCGTGTTGCCGGTTGATCAAAAATTCTGGATGATGGAGAGGGTTATCTACCGAGGCTATTTGTAACAAAGAAAAAGAAAAAAAAATCAAGAAATGTGCAGTATACAGTAATTGGGTACTCACCTACAGAATGTTGTGTTAAATGGATGGTGGAAGATGCTCGTTTAAGTACAGTACTGTTAGTTGAGGGTAATGCAATGCAATGACTACCAGCAGCGTGGGAGACACACACTACCCCTGTAAAATGGTGGATCAGAAGAGACTACCGGCAGCACGGGAGAGTCATTAAGATTAAGCAAGTGATTAAGAAGGCCAATGGAATGTTGGCTTTCATTGCTAGGGGGATAGAATATAAAAATAGGGAAGTATTGCTTCAGTTGTACAAGGTATTGGTGAGACCGCACCTGGAATACTGCGTACAGTTTTGGTGTCCATACTTAAGAAAGGACATACTTGCTCTCGAGTCAGTACAAAGAAGGTTCACTCGGTTAATCCCGGGGATGAGGGGATGGACATATGAGGAGGGGTTGAGTAGATTGGGACTCTACTCATTGGAGTTCAGAAGAATGAGAGGCGATCTTATTGAAACATATAGGATTGTGAAGGGGCTTGATCGGGTGGATGCAGGGAGGATGTTCCCGATGATGGGTGAAACTAGAACTAGGGGGCATAGTCTTAGAATAAGGGGCTGCTCTTTCAGAACTGAGATGAGGAGGAACTACTTCACTCAGAGGGTGGTAGGTCCATGGAATATGCTGCCCCAAAAAGCTGTAGAAGCTACATTACATAAATTTAAAACAGAAATAGACAGTTTCCTAGAAGTAAAGGGAATTAAGGGTTACGGGGAGCGGGCAGGAATTTGGACATGAGTCTAGGTTCGGATCGGTCATGGCCCTGTGGGTAGCGGAGCGGGCCCAGGGGCCGTGTAGCCTGATCCTGTTCCTATTTTGTGTGTCTAATTCTGTTAGATTCAGGAGATGGTTCTGTGATAGTGGATTGGCGGTTAGGATCAGATCAGCCATGATCTTATTGAATGGCGGAGCAGGCTCGAGGGGCCGATTGGCCTACTCCTGCTCCTATTTCTTATGTTCTTATGTTCTAGACTCCTGTTATTGAGGTGTTCCGACTTCCGACAGCGCCAATAAGCCGAGTAGTGGCAGTTTGGAGAACTACCCCCACTGACTAACTCAGCCACGGCGAGAGACTCGGACTCGGCAACATTGCCGGTTATTGAGGTGTTGTTTTCAGAGTGAGAATTTTGCTGGTTAATAGAGAATTCTGGATATTTAGGTGCCGTTTAAACAAGAGGTTCCTGTAACTGATTTTGAATTGCTCATTCAATAACTCAGTGCCCAACTCGTGGAAACCTGATATAAGCCAGATATTCAAAAAGCTGAAACATAGAAACATAGAAGATAGGAGCAGGAGTAGGCCATTCAGCCCCTCGAGCCTGCTCCGCCATTCAATGAGGTCATGGCTGATCATCCAAATTCAGTACCCTGTCCCTGATTTCTCCCCATATCCCTTGATCCCTTTAGCCTTAAGAAATATATCCAACTCCTTCTTGAATATATTTAATGAATTGGCCTCTACTGCCTTCTGTGGTAGAGAATTCCACAGGTTCACCCTCTGAGTGAAGAAATTCCTCCTCATTTCTGTCCTAAATGGCTTACCCCTTATCCTTAGACTGTGACCCCTGGTTCTGGACTCGTTGACCATCGGGAACATCCTTCCTGCATCTAGTCTGTCCAGTCCTGTCAGAATTTTATAAGTTTCAATGAGATCCCCTCTCATTCTTCTAAACTCCAGCGAGTATAAGCCCAATCGACCCAATCTCTCCTCATACGTCATTCCTGCCATCCCAGGTATCAGTCTGGTGAATCTTCGCTGCACTCCCTCCATGGCAAAAACATCCTTCCTCAGATAAGGCGACCAAAACTGCACACAATACCCAAGGTGTGGTCTCACCAAGGCCCTGTACAACTGCAGCAAGACATCCTTGTTCCTGTACTCAAACCCTCTCGCTACAAAGGCCAACATACCATTTGCCGCCTTAACCGCCTGCTGCACCTGCATGATTACCTTCAGCAACTGGTGCACAAGGACACCCAGGTCTCGTTGCACTTCCCCTTCTCCCAATCTATTGCCATTCAGATAATAATCTGCCTTCCTGTTTTTGACACCAAAGTGAATAACCTCGCAGTTATATTGCATCTGCCATGCTTTTGCCCAATCACCCAACCTGTCCAAATCATCCTGGAGTTTCTTGGCATCCTCCTCACAGCACACACGCCCACCCAGCTTTGTGTCGTCTGCAAACTTGGAGTATATTGGCCCAGAAATTAGGATCGGGGGCTTGCCGCACGTGCAAGCCCCCGATGTGCACTTACCCGGCGCGCCGACAGCTGAAGCCTGGGACTGCTTGGAATTCCTGTCACTGGCCCGGTTCAGCTGTCGGCGCGCTGTGCTTGCCTGATCCAGCGGCGTAGTTAGTGCGATGTGCCAGCTGGGATCAGGTGAGCTCTGGGCAGCCAATCAGGGGAAGGGAAACTTCATTCATGAGTTTGATAGTAAGAACTGTCAAACTCATGAAAACTACTGGCGCCCAAAACACTACTTAAACTTTAAATAAAATTTTAAAAAACATCCCACTAATTAAATGAACTATAAATAACTGAAATACTATTTTAAACAATTAATCAAATTTTTGAAAAAAATAATTTTTTAAGAAATCTGGTCTAAAAATAAACTTACCTTACTGTAAAGTCCTTAAAAACAATAAAGCTGTGGAAAAAATGTTATAATTTTAAGTAATAGACGACTTACCTTAAAGAATCAAGTCCTTGCGTCTCCTTTTTACATTTCTAAAAAGTTCAGGCCCTTGCACACGGGCAAACCTGTCAAAAAGAAGGAAGTTCAACGCGTGCGTGCAGAATCCTGCGCGCACGCGTTGGACCTCTGAACCCCTTGGAGGAAATGCCGGTTTCCCGCGTATGCGCTGTGCATGCTGAAATCCGGCACTTCCAACGGGCCCACGCGCGAGTACCCCGTCCGTACTCATGCGTTGGGACCGGAATTACTGGCCCAACACATCTAGTTCCCTCGTCTAGATCATTAATATATATTGTGAATAGCTGGGGTCCAAGGACCGATCACTGCAGTACCCCACTAGTCACTGCCTGCCACTTGGAAAAAGACCCGTTTATTCCAACTCTTTGCTTTCTGTCTGCCAACCAGTTCTCTATCCAAGTCAATACCTTGCCCCCAATCCCATGTGCCTTAACTTTACACGCTAATCTCTTATGCGGGACCTTATCGAAAGCCTTCTGAAAGTCCAAATACACAACATCCACTGGTTCTCCCTTTATCTATTTTACCAGTTACATCCTCTCAAAATTCCAGTAGATTAGTAGTAACTTAATGTTTTCTTAATCGCTTATCATTTGTTCAATTTATCCCACTGGAGGATATTGAGAGGAAGCTTGTCTCTTGAAGAAAGAGGCTCCGTGTGTGTGGTCGGATGACTTTTCCCATTCCACTGAATATAAGCCCTCATTCATTGCCATGCACATTTGTTCTTTTTTTCGTGTCAAGATCAAGATATTTGTCTTCACACATATCTGTCAAGTTTCAAATAGCACAATATTGATTTTCTTAGTCTTTCCTCCTTCTCAACAACATTCACAACTCCTCTGATACACCTACAGCAAAACATGAACAATATCCAAGCTTAGGCTGATAAGTGGCACGTAGGATTCAGGCCACATAAGTGCCTTGCAAAGACCATCCCCAACAGGGAATGGTCCAACTACTTCCCTCTGATGTTTACAGTGAAATGATAATTACTAGTCCTAGCCCTTTTCGGGCTTCCTCAGATCAGGCATATTCCCCAGATGTTCACCTTCAACTAAAGTTAGAGATAGCCAAATTCTATAAGATGCTTAATTGGGTCTAAAGGTCCAGACTATCTCTCCCTAAAGGAAAGGAATGACTTGAAGATGTTACCGTCTTCCAGATAGCACTTTTAATAAGTTTAACTAGACTGTAACCTTCTGGATATTATGAAGGTCCAGAAACCAACCCCCCCCCCCCCCCCCGCACCGAATTCTGCAACTTCTCACCAAAGAGTGTACAGAGATTGAGTGCGAGTTTGATACAGAAATACTATTTGAAACAATTCTAAAAATATATAGATTTATTAAAGAACCGACTTACAGTTAACAGCTGGTGAGTCAATCGTGACTTTAACTGTTCAAAATTCAAATAGCTTACATTTCTTATTCTCAGAGATCCTTATTCTCAAAGCTTAACTTGGTTACATTTATACATTTCTTATTATTTATAATCCAGGATATCCACCAAAATCAGAGTACCGCTTAATCCCCGAGACTCAGAGTTAAAAACTTACAGAGCCTGCCTCTGAAGTTGAGAATCGTTTGACCCTTCCAGTGACTTCTGACTTTTTATCTGAAAGCTCTGTATTTTATATCCTTTTTGCAGTAGTAATTCCTTTGAAGTTTTCTACTGATGTAAGCTAATTATCTCCAGTCATTCTCTGCTGACTTCTTTCTACTCTTATTGTCAATTCAGCTGTTAACTTTCAGAATCCTGTCTGCTGTATAGGTGTTTAAAAACTTATCATATAAAATGGTTATTACAGATTTATCTCTTTGATGCCATTCTTACAAAGACTTCAATTCAATTCTTAATATTGGCTTAACTGGTTATAAGCAGATGTTGTGTCTCCTAACTGTTTCATTTTCAATACAAAAACCATGTGATTGCTTGGTGACCTCTATTGAAGTCATATCTTCAAAGTGTTCTGTAGGTATCTTTTACAACATGTAAATTAAAAACACTTCATCCAGGGTGTTCTTTGCATTTCTTAGCTACTTCAATTGGTTGTATATATAATCGTGTTTCCTGTTTCATTTGATGCCTTATTTATCAAAGGCACATGGTTCTTTAATGTTCTGTGTTTCTGTTCGAAGTGTTAATTTTTAACACTTTAAACTGGGTATAGCTATTGTGTTGGTTCCAAACTGCAGACTCCTTGGAAGCAAGCCTTTGCTTCTTCAATAGGGCCTTTGTCTCAGTATTAACAATCAATTCCCATTTCAAAAGCTTGTGTGGTGTTTACAACTTTTGTGTTAACACTTCATCTTATCTCAGAAGCCTGTATTCACAGCTTGCGTCGTTGAGGCTTTTTAGATTTTTAAACCCAGTATGTCATGTTTTAATAAGGTCAGAATTCTATTCATAGGATGGTGTATCTTTCTGAAATTTTTCCTTTACAACGGCACCATCATCATTTAGTCCCCCGCTATTAACAGTGGCCAGAGGTTTAATTGTACCAGCAATACCAAAAATTGTGGCTACATGATCAGGGCAGAGGCTGGGCGCTCTGCAAAAATAGCTCCCCTCATGACTCCTCGACGTCTTTCCACCATCAGCAGTGTGATAGAATACTCAATATTTGCTTAGATGGCTGCAGTTGCAGAAGCACACTAAGCATGAGAAAGCAGTCCACTCAAGTACCACTTGCTATGGAACTCCATATCCACCCCCTCCACCACCAGAGCACTGCAGAACTTATTATCTACAGGATGCACTGCAACAACTCACCAAGCAGCAGCTCCTTGCCGCGTGACCTCTACCACATAGAGCAAAAACGTAATGGGAATATTATCCCCTGAAAGTTTCCTTCCAGGTCACACTCCATCATAACTTGGCTAGACACTATGGAGGAAAAATTCAGTTGATTTGCGCCTCCCGTTAGTGCCCTAAGAGGGCGCTAATGGGGTGCAAAGCAACTAGCGCCTGGGCACGGCACTGCCAATACCTTCTGCGAAATTCAGCGGGAGGTTAGCGGTAACCATTAGCGCCCTGCGGCGCTGCGCCTCCGGCGATGATGACATCACCATGTGCAGCACTCCAGCCGTGATCTTCGGTAGCGCCCTCTGACTTACAGCTGGACGCTATGTCCGACAGGGTCAGGGGGACCTACCTGCGGCCGGGGCGGATCAAATTAAAGGGGAGGTGCCGGGTGGCCATTTTTGTTGCTGGCCACCTGCCAGCACCTGCCCGGCCTCCTTTGCAGCAGCCCCCCTCCCCCCGCAGAGTGCCGGCTGGACTCCGTGAGCCCAGCACTTCTCTTGAGTGCCGGGCTCTTTTGCCGGCACTCCGATCCTTGGTGGCCCAGCTGGGCCCCGGGTTGTGCTGCGCAAGACTCCTCCCCTTTAATAAGGGGAGCAAGGCAATCAGTACTGCGGCGCGACATGCCGCAGCGCGTGGCACTGCGGCATGTAGTGCCACGATATTCACTCGCAGTGCCCCAAGAGGGAGGCGGGGCACTTCCAGTAGTGCCCCACCTCCCTCTTGGGGCGCTACCAGTGAATTTTGGGTGTGGGGGGTGCTAATTTTTTCAGGGCGTTAAAAGTAGGAATTGAGGGAAGGTAAAGAGGTGGTGTTAAGATTCATCATGGCAGGATGGGTTTCTGGGCTTAATGCTCTTTTCCTTAATCCTCAATGATTAAATGCTACTCGGTGGTAGAAAGTGCCAATTTGCTTATTCTTAACTGGAAGAAAATATCCAGGCTCTGGATACTTCTGGTGGTGCAGAACCTTCTTTTACTGTCTAACCCCCAGCAGGAGGAGAGTGGTACAGCAGAGAGTGAGCATGAGGAAAATGGAGGAAACTGCCGAGCCTAGGTTGGAGTACTGAGGATATGGTTGAAAGATTTTCAAGGATAGGGAGGTAGTAAGGTGGGCTAAACTGGTTGCAGAATTCCAGAGGGTGAGAACATAATAATTAACAAGGGGCTGCCAATAGTATAGTAGACAAAGTGGGGGACTCGTGTTAGAAGAGCAGAGTGTGTGTGTAGAGGCACATGGCAGAAGGCTATCACTATGGTGGGTTGGAATGAGTCCATCGATTTAGTTGAAAATAATGATAAAAATGTTGAAGTTCAGTCACTGCTGCATATAGAATTTGCCATCAAATTAATCTGGGGTGATGCATTGTTATTAAACAACTGTAGTAAAAAAGTGGAAGGTTAAAGACTGATGATTTAAAATCCTTGCATATCAAGTGAGGTTTGCCTAGTTCCTTTGCAACAAATTAATGAAACAAGTTTTGCTTTGCAAGATTTAAACTTGATATTGAATCCTCTGAACACCAGCTTGGGCTCTATCTTATTATGGGACATTCAAGAAGAATAGAAACCTTCAAGGGCAAGGCATTCAGGAGAGATGTAATCAATTTAAGAATTAATGTTCAAAGTTCAATAAAATTGTACCAGAATATACCAAGCTCAGAGGTAACTGTTCTCTGATTCAGGCCATTAAATTTGAAAGCTATTCTGTTAACACCTGAAAAGATTTGTTTCCGAGCTGTTGGGAAATCCAAGCTGTGGAAAGCTCAACTGTGGAAGATAAGCAGAGGAGCTTTTCTCTGTGTGTATTAAAGATTCTGCTCTGCCACAGATAATATTTTAAGACCGAGAAGATTGTCTCCAATATTAGTCAGATTGCTGAATTGATTGTTGAAACAGATTTGATAAATGCAAACTAATTACTAGTGTTAGTTTATTAAACAATGGGGAAATCCCTTGCTTTGAGACTTGACAAATTGTAGATATAATTGATGCATGTTAGTGTTTTACAGAAAATGGACCCATGTAGTGGCATTATCAGCATCACTAGTGATTGCTGGTGGCAGGCATGTGCCATGAGTAGCGTTGTAGTAGTTACAACAGTCACTGTGCCCCCACCACACAGTACTGCCCCCTGATTATCAAAATCCACGACAAGGCCTTGGACAACGTGGACCATTTTCCATACCTCGGGAGCCTACTGTCAACAAGGGCAGACGTTGATGACGAAGTCCAGCACTGCCTTCAGTGTGCCAGTGCAGCCTTCGGTCGCCTGAGGAAGAGAGTGTTTCAAGACCAGGACCTCAAACCCGGCACTAAGCTCATGGTCTACAGAGCAGCAGTGATACCCGCCCTGCTGTATGCCTCAGACATGGACCATGTACAGCAGGCACCTCAAAGCACTGGAGAGGTACCACCAACGCTGACTCCGCAAGATCCTGCAAATCCATTGGCAGGATAGGTGCACCAACATCAGTGCTCAGGCCAACATCCCCAGCATTGAGCATGGTCAAAGCTTCGATCAGCTCCGATGGACGGGTCACATTGTCCACATGCCCGATACGAGACTCCCAAAACAAGCGCTCTACTTGGAGCTCCGGCACGGCAAGAGAGCCCCAGGTGGGCAGAGGAAACACTTCAAGGACACCCTCAAAGCCTCCTTGGAAAAAGTGTAACATCCCCACCGACACCTGGGAATCCCTGGCCCAAGACTGCACAAAGTGGAGGAGAAGTATCTGGGAAGGTGCCGAACACCTCGAGTCTCTTCGCCGGGAGCAAGCGGAAGCCAAGCGCAGGCAGCGGAAGGAGCGCACGTCAACCCAAGCACCCCACCCACCCACCCCTTCAACCACCATCTGCCCCACCTGTGACCGAGACTGTAGGTCCCACATTGGACTCATAAGTCACCTGAGAACTCATTTTTAATGTGGAAGCAAGTCATCCTCGATTCTGAGGGGCTGCCGAAGAAGAAGACAACAGTCACGCATTTTGCTGTGTACACCATTTATCCAGAACAGCTGGTTAAGCTACCATTTTTCCAGCTGCTTGGCCACTTTTGACGTTTGGATGTTTTAAGTGTTGAGTCCCTGGATTATTGGCATTGGATTTGAGTCAGTCTTCAAATCAGGAATAATAAGTGAGAAGCTATAAGGTGGAAAAATTAAGACATTCACATGATGAACTGTGTTTTAAACTGACAGGAAGGTGTGTGCACTTAATGAAGTGTGATGCGCTGTACCCATAAATAAGGGCTGTAGATGCCACGCATGTAATGTAAGATAATGCAAGAATAGAATTGTCCAATGATATATGGGGATGTCTACTTGCAAAAGTTCAAGATGGTTGGAATGATGGATGGATGATTGGAACTTTATAACCGAATAATATGTCCCCGTAAACTGCAAACTCACCCCACAGGTTGTCATCTCAACTTTGTTTGCCTCGCCTGCAGTCCATTGAAGGTGGGAGGGGATAGGAGATGCTGTTCACGTGCACTGGTAAATTACAATGGGCCTGAATTTGCGATCATCAAATTTTCTACGCATTTACCTGGTGGTCCGGGAGATACGGAGGCTCGCGATCCTGCCCTCTCCTGGTAGAAATGCGTAGAGGCTCACGTATCCTTGGGGCGCATGCAGTTCGCAAGCGCCCCTGGGATCATGTGGGCTGGCCCAACCATTGAAAGAAGGGAATCCCCATTCACACCTATGAGTTCTGTATGTACGGGACTGTCATAAGTATGAATGGGGATGACTTAAAAAATATACGAGCACATGAAATAATTTTTTTAAATTACATATAAAATTAATTAAAATGGCATTTAATTAAATATTTTAAACATTTAATAAATATATATTTATATGTTTTAACGGGGCTAAAAATAAGCTTACCTTATTGGACAGGGTTCTTAATGTACAAGTGATAAAATTTTATTTTTCTATTTTTTAAAAGTCTTATGCTGGTTAAAGCATGCCTTCAACCTGCTTTTACCAGGTGTAAGAATTTCACGGCCTTTCAGCGGGCGGAAGTTGGGCAAATAGCGCAACTCTCCACCTGCAGAGGCCCTTCTCCTGGGGATGCGGAGAATCTGTCGAGATTTTTGACAGATCGCAAGTGCCGGGTTTCAGCGCATGCACTTCGCCTGCTTAAACCCAGAACCTGCGCGGCCCCTACGGGCACGTACGCACCCGTAGGGGTCGCAAAATACGGCCCATTGTCTCCTAGAATCGAGATGCACGATTAAATGTTACTGTGGTCGTGAATTACATAGCTACTAACTTGTATTTCCCTTAACTTCAATAATTAAACATCTGGTGATAAGTAATATGGAAATAATCTCTCTTTTTTCTCCTTCCTTCCCCCCCCCCCCCCAGAAAGAACGTTTGCTGTTAGAAGAGCTAATGATCATAGCTTTGATGCAAAATATATTGCATATATTGGTAATCATTTCATTGCCCAATTCTAATACTTTAACCCATAATTTGATGCATGAAATTGTCATTGTTTCATTTGAAGATTATTCATAATTTCTATCTTGTGTGTTCAGTTTGGAAAGCAAATCCACCAATTAATTTCTCTCCACTTCAAATACTCAGCAAGGAGACTTCCTTATTGTTAAGAGCAGGATAACCAGACACACATGCATCACATTTAGACCACGGACTGACAGCAATGAACAATTACCATTTGTGATGAGGAAGGGTGAAATTTGGTGTGCTGTGATTTAACCGTTTACTGTATATTGTAACAATGTGGCATGAGTTTTTAATGCCACATTAGCTCTCTGACATTGTGTCGAAACAGATTTATCCCATATACTACATCACTTCTCACAGGGCTATAAAATATACAGGTTCGCTGGATAGCATAGAACTAGTGTAAAAATATATCTTCTAAATTGAAAATAAGACCTTGGTAAAAGCAGCTTTGATATTGCAATGCATCTGCTCTAAGCTGTCAAACAGTTTATAGCCAGTCTTTGAGATTAATTATTTTTTGAAAACTTAGTTGTAATAAATTTTGATCTGAAAAATGTTTTGCCTTTTCCTCTCCACAGCCAAGTTATCTCGGCACTTCAGGATTTTCCTGAAGAACCAGGATAAATCCAAACTCTCTGTTCCCCCCCCCCCACCCCCAATATAAACTGCCTCCTCCAAACTCCTCCCCCCCCCCCCCCCCCCCGTGTCCTCACATCTGATGCCAGTTGCAAGGAGCTCATGGATTTCTTATTTTTCAAAATTTGAAGTTGACCCACTCAGCTGCTTCTGCCTCCCCAACTATGCTTGGAACACGCCAGCCTCTCAACACGTTATAGCTTCTGCATCTCTCTGCACTTGCTGAAGTTTGCTGTTCAACTTTGAAGCACTTTGGGGAAATTTGCTGCATTAAAGATGCTATATATCATTGCAGTATATTGCCCAACATCATCAGAGAAGTAAATGGGATATGTTAATCAAAATGTCTGATTGAAAAAATGTATTTTTGAATCATTGCTTGAATAGTGAGACCTGCTTCTAACTCTGCTTTGGAGGAGGCTGTCCATGTCATTATTGTACCAATTATTGTAGAAAGCACAGTTGATGATGGAAGGTGATAGACCTCTTCAGAGTAGCAATGTACTTTCACAACCTGCTCTTCTAATAAATCTTGGATGAATCAGATGCTCCCTGACGGAATTAGACAGGGTTTGACATGTGAGTGGTGAGGAAGGTGAAGTATTATATAGTCCCTCCTCTTCACAAAGGGATTACATTTATTTCTCATGGTTTGTGATCAAACTACAGCTTATACTGACCTACTCAGCTATGTGTGTCAAATTGAGGAAGTTCACTCTTGTTGCATTAGGATTCCAGATATATCCCTTCAAACTTCTGCATTATAGATGGTATGTGTTAATTCTCACTCAGCTTTTTGTTCTACAGTTATATTCAAAAGGTCAATCATTAGAATTCCTGAAAGCTGTTGGTCAATGTCACTAACGAAAACCACTATTTATAAGGAAAAGAAAAGGAAAGATGAGCATTTATATCACACTTGTCTTATTTTCATGATGTCCCAAAAGCATTTCTCGGCCAGTTGCTCACAGCTAAGTCCTACAAATGCAATGAGCTGAATGACCAGTTCATCTGTTATAGAGTGATGGTTGAGGGAGGAATATTAGCTAGGACATCAAGAAAACCCCCTGCTTTTCTGAAACAAGGTGCCATGGGATCTTTTGCATCACTTGAAATAGGCAGATGTGGCCAAGGCCACAACACTTCCAAAAGGTGGATCCTCCAACAATACAGCCTACCCTCAGTATTGCACTGAAGTGCCAGGCTAGAATAGGTGCTCCGGTCCTGGAGTGGGGACTGGAAGCAGCAAAGACCACTCACTTACTGCATGCACTGAGATGAAGATATTTGGCTGAACTGCTTTACTGAACAGTATTGGGAAGTCCCATCAGTTTGAGCACTGTCTTCGACAGCAATTTAATATTTTACCCGGTTAATGAAGGGGACCAAGTCAAGGGCTGGGATTTGCCATGGACTGCAATCTCTTGCAGTCAATCTTTTGATAATAGCTATCTAAGGAAAAGTTACCAAATATAGGATTACATAGGATATGCAGGTCATTCGGCCCAACCAGTCCATGCCGGTGTTTATGCTCCACTCGAGCCTCTGCCCGTCTTTCCTCATCGAACTCTATCAGCGTAACCCTCTATTCCCTTCTCCCTCATCTGCTTATCTAGCCTCCCCTTAAATGCATCTATACTATTCGCTTCAACCACTCCCTGTGGTAGCGAGTTACACATTCTCGCCACTCTCTGGGTGAAGACGTTTCTTCTGAATTCCCTATTGGATTTCTTGGTGACTATCTTATATTGATGGCCTAAACACTCTCTCTCTATCCACTCTATCAAAATCTTTCACAATCATAAAGACCTCTAATAGGTCACCCCTCAGCCTTCTCTTTTCAAGAGAAAAGAGACCCAACCTGTTCATCCTTTCCCGACAGGTGTAACCTCGCATTTCTGGTATCATCCTTGTAAATCTTGTTTGCACCCTCTCCAGTAGCATCTATATGGTGACCAGAACTGTACACAGTACTCCGAGTGTGGTCTAACCAAGGTTTGATACAAGCATAACTTCTCTACTTTTGAGAGCAGAACTTCTTTATTTTTCAAATCTATCCCTCGCGAAATAAACCCTAGTGATTGGCCTTATTAACCTGCGTCGCTACTTTTAGTGATTTGTGTATTTGTACTCCAAGATCCCTTTGCTCTTCTACCCCATTTAGATTCTTATTTTGCAAGTAATGTGTGAGCTCCTTATTTTTCTTACAAAATGTAAAACCTCACATTTATCTGTGTTGAAATTCATTTGCCAATTATATACTCATTCTACAAGTTTATTAATGTCTTGTCATTTGTTGCAGTCCTCTTCAGTATTGACTATCCCGTCCAATTTGGTGTCATCTGCAAATTTAGAAATTTGTGTTTTTGATTCCAAAGTCTAAATCATTAATATAAATTGTGACCAACACTAGTCCAGCACTGATCCTTGTGGGATCCCACTTTCCACCTTCTGAATAGCTACCCTTTACTCCTACTCGCTGCTTTCTGTCTTGAAGCCAGCTAGCTATCCATTCTGCTACTTGTCCCCTGACTCCGCATTCTCTGACCTTATTCATTAGTCCATTATGTGGTACCTTATCAAAGGCCTTTTTGGAAAACTAGATAAATTCCATTTACTGAATTACCCTTGTCTACTCTCTCAAGTCATCAAATTATTTTAGAAAGGACAGGTAAATTGGGAAAGTGGGAGGAGCAACAATATTAATGAAAGTGTAGGGGGTGGTGTGTGGGTCAGCTTCACCTCTGACTTATGATTGGTTTTAATCGCTCCCACTCCCTTGGTTCTAGACCTTGGACTTATTTGGGGGGTGTAATGAAATTGCAGCAGACAACTGAATTTTGGTGAAAGAACTTTGATCTTTATTTGAGAAAGAAAATACACAACACAATAATCTTAACACTCTAAATTGGGGGAACACTTCGGAATATACGAGGGAAAATAACAATAGACAGAATACTTCACCCCTCCCAATCCCACTTCACTAGCTAAGTTGGGCTCCAGAGGACATGGGATAATGTTCACCAAAACGACTTCTTTTGACAGTTGTAGAGGTTCGCGATTTCGGGGTTCTCTAGATGTGTCTGTTCAGGCCTGCCGTACCCCAGACGCGGTAGAGGATTTCACCTGTGTAGCTGGTCAGTCTTCGTGAGTCCGCTGATGCGGTAGGGTGCGTATTGGATCTATCGGGTGAGTACCCAATTTCCTTTGGTTAGAAATAGGGCCTAGAGTCTTTTGGATAAAATCTTACCCAGGGGTAAGTCAGGATAGATTGTAGAGTGGAAAAACTTGCGGATCTTCGGTTTCTTCCAAGTTGGTTTCTCGTTGGTCGCGGTGGCCCAATATTACCCGGTTGCTGGTAATATTTTTGGTTTTGTTTCGTGGGGCCCTGGTCTGCCGTGATGGTGTGTTACTTCTTTGAGAGGGAGAACTGCTTCGAGATGGACTTCTTGATCCCGATGTTGGTGGATCTCTTCTGGGTCGATGACTCCCTCGAACTTGAATCATTGACTCGCACTGCTTGAACTCCTTTCTTGGACTCTCTCTCACTCAACCTTCTGCTGTGAGAAACGGACCTTCAATTATACTGATTGAGGCCTGCTAACCTGCGCGCCAAATCAGTCCTGGCTTATTGTTAGTTTTGGCGGGCTCATTAATTTTGATTGGTGTGAATTGTTTAATTGGTTTTGGGATGGTCCTGTCGATTGTTTAACCTCTTGTTTAATTGCAGTAAAGTTGTCTTTTCCTGTGGGCGCCAAGGTTCTTTTGTTGGTTGGCATGTTTTGCATTATGCAAGGTTTTGGATGGTTCTGTAATTTTGGTGGGAACTGCTTTTCTGTTGGTCTATTGTCATTATGTAAAATGACTGAGACAGTCTAGATAGTCCCCAGACAACTTGGCTAATGCCAATACCCAAAACTGTCCATTTACAGAGGCCAATCCCAATTCCTTTGTTGCAGCCTTTTTCCTTCCGCAGGCTCGAACAAGCTTTTAAAATAAAACCAAAATCCTGGGGTCTTTGATTTTAAATCTCCCTTAGGCCCAATATTCTTATACCATTCTGGCATGGTTTATTAATAGTCCACAAATCCCTCCTTTAGGGTAATCTTCTTGGTTTTGGGGAATCTGCTGAATTTTGCGAATCTTACAAAAGACACGATACAGCAGTGAAAATAATGCACTTCAGTAAGAGTGAACAGGCAGTTGGAATAGTATGGGCAGAAATATGGAACAGTAAAGGATGAAGACTGATGGAGTTGTTGATACACCTAACAGTAGAGATATAGTGGGGAGATGTAGAACTATGGCGATCAGGGAACCAACGTGGTTTTCATTGGAGATTTTAATTTTCACACAAAATGGGAGAAATAGAATAGCTCAAGTGGGAAAGGTGATGAATTTCTCGAATATATTTGGGACAGTTTTCTGGGACAGTTTTCTGGAACAATATGTTTTAGAACTGACAAGGGACAAGGCCATACCAGATTTAGTGATAAATAATGAACCAGAATTAGCTAACAATCTGACTGTAAGGGAACATCTTGTGAATAGTGACCATGATGTGATTGAATTTGATATTACATTTGTAAGGAAGAATCACAAACCAAGTTTTTAAATATAAGTAAGGCAAGCTTTGAAGGGATGAGAAATAAATTGGCCACAGTAAACTGGACTGAGTTGTGAATAAGCAAATCTACAGACAAACAGTGGGGAGTATTCAAAGTTTTTCCAGTACATACTCCTAAAAGGCAAAGGTCTACTGGCACCCCATTTGGGGCGACAGCCCCGCCAGGGCGCCGGAGGTAGCGCCCCGGAAGAAGTCGCGGCCGCCCGCCGCAAATTTAGTTTCAGCGCCCCAGAGGGAAGCGCAGCGCTACTCGAGGCGCCCCGTATCCCTCTTGGGGTGCTGCAGCTGAAGTTCGCAGCGCAATGTGCCGCAGCACCACATGCTGCGGCACAGCGCGCTGCGGTACTGCAGGCCTTCCTCCCCTTCTTAAAGGGGAGGGGCCTGCTGCAGAGTGCCAGCAAAAGAGCCCGGCACCGAGGAGAAGTGCCGGGCTCTTGGGACACAGCCTGCACTCCGCGGGGGGGGGGCTTAGGAGGCCGGGGACGGCGGTGCAGAGGTGCTGGCAGGCGGCCAGCAAAAAAAATGGCCGCCCCGCACCTCTACCGCCGCAGGTAGGCCCCCCATAACCGGTAACAAATTGCGATCGGCGTTAAAGCAGGGGGCACTACCAAATTTGGCGATCGGGGCGGTAGTGAGGCGCTGCGCACACTGATGACGTCATCGGTGGCGGCGCAGCGCTAACGGCTAGCGCCGCCATTAGCGTCCCGCTAAATTTAGCGGGAGGCGTGGCCAGTGGCGCAAAACCCACTAAGTGCCCTCTTTGGGCGCTAATGGGTGGCGCAGTCCACTGAATTTCTAGGCCAAAATCTCCACATATGCAGTTAAGCAACCATGGTCAACAAACCAAGTAAGAGACAGTATTAACAAAGGAAAAGGCTTGCACAAATCCAATGAATACATAAATCCAGCAGCCTGGGTGAGCTATTAAAAAAAACAAAAGAAGTAATAAGGTGCAAAAAGGAATTATGATTTAAAATCTTGCAAATGATATCAAAGATAACTATATGTTTTTATAAATCTATTAAGAGAAAGAATGGCAAGGAGGTATGTGGGCCCATTAAAAACTGATGCAGGTGATACTCTAATGGATAATAAAGAAAGGTTGACTTGTTAAATTAATACTTTGTATCCATTTTCTCAGTAGAGGGTAAGGACAAGGGAACCTAAATCAATGGAAGGAAATGGTTGTGGCAAAAATAATGGAACTTAAGATGGACAAATCTCCAGGACGTGCATCCTAGGATTCTTGTTGCTGATCGCGATCTATAACCCTGTTAGAAATGTATATGTGTGGACACTTTGTGAGGAGAGGCTAGATTTGAGCTTAGCTGTGAGTCCACTCCCCCAGAAAAGAACCTGCTGGCATTTGCTGATGAGGCTCGCACATAAATAAGGCCAGTTGGATGAGGTAACTCATGACGACCGGTTGCTGAGGAACCATGCCTCAGCAAGAAGGGCAGTCAATAGTGCCAGGAGAAAGCTGGGTTCGGGTGAGATACTGAAAAATAAAGAGAAGGAAAGAAATGCATTCAGTGCAATGGCCCAATACTTTGAGTAATAGCACCCTTTGAATAATATGAAAGTAAAAATAATTTCAAATGTTCCTAATTTATGGCCTGATGATTTTAAGCACTTTTATTGAAAAGAGAGCAGGCGAGGAAACTTTTTGTATTTTGTTATAGAATACTCTCTAGTGAGATTATTTTACAAAACAGTTTTGCTAAAATTAAGGAGTAGCTAGTTTCACCCTGGCACTACTGAGCAAAACAGAATTACCACTATGTTTACCACCTTTTGCCAAGTCCAAAACTGGCAGCATCTAGATCATAGCTCTAAGCTTCCCTTCATTGCTTGTTCATCAAAAATCTTAACCTAAACAAGTAATGCCTGAGAGAGCCACAGAAGTAGGTGGAACAATTTGTACAAATTTAAAAATCACTCAGTCTGGTTTACACCTTAAGAAGTTCCAGATAGCCAAGTCAATCTAAAACATTACTCAGGAGAAATCAGAGGCCGCATTTCCAAACAAGACCTTTGGACCTTTGCTGGCATCTGCACTGCGATGTAGCTGTCATAATGGCTCGTGCTACGTATGTCAAGGTGCAGCTAGTTGTTCAGCCTGCTCACCAGGTGGTGCTAGCTCGAGCTGCTTCACTGGAATAATTCACTTTGGTGTACTGGTGCTGTGACAAGTTCTTCTCAGATGATTTTTGGTTGCACGCAAAGGAAATATTCAGCCTTTAGTAACCAAAAATTTGTTGTTTCAAAAGTGGTTTCTTCTGGATCCATTTCCTTTGATTTTAAAACCAAATCTATTCTTCTGCCTCAGCTGTTGAAAGTACTGGGGCCGAAACCTTTTTGCTTTTCCTTGCTTCAGAATTTTTGTACAACTTGGTCGGAAGCAAATGCTGCTCTGTAACTGACTGCAATGAGGTGCACTAGATTCACTGACAAGGAATTGCCTGCCACTTTTTTAATCCCTCTAAGTTAATAATATGGATGATGTGCCGAGAATTATGGCTGGAACCATTTCGACATGAACATACAAGGCCACCTGTTAAAACTTAGGCCATATATTCCGATCCCTACGGAATACTCTTGACAGATCGGACGCCTGCCCTGGAGAAGGGCCTCTGTCGGGGGGGGAGAGTTCCGCTTTCTGCCGAACCTCCGCCCGCTGAAAACCCTTAGAAATCTTACGCCTGGTAAAATTAGCGTAAGGCCTGCTTTTACCAGCATAAGAGTTGAAAAAAGTTTTTAAAATTATTTCACTCATTTATCATTTAAAAATACTTTTAAAAAAGGTACGTTTACTTTTAGCCCTGTAAAAAACTTCAAATATTTTTTCAAAAAATTAAATTTTTGTTTAAAATATTTAAATTATTGTAATTTCAACTCATTTTAAAAATGTGCTTTAAAAAAAAAATTATTTAATGTTTTGCAGTGTTTTTGGGGTGATCGCCATTCATATATTTGACAGATCTATCTGTTAAGTGTATGAAGGGAGATTCCCTTCTTTGATTGGCTCCCCATGGCCCACGTGATCCCAGGGACGCTTGCGAACCGCCTGCGCCCCTGGGATACGTGGGCCCTGCACTTTTCCAGTTGGAGAGGCCTAGGAGCGGAACTATACGCACCTCGGGAGCCCTCCGGTAAGTGCGTAGATTTTTTCCCAGATAGGAGGCCCCCGCACGCAGGAAGCCTCCGATCGGAAAATACGGGCCTTAGTCTTTATTGAACTGTGGGTTTTTCTATTTCTTAAACTGAGCGCTACATTATCTTCACCTATTGGCAAAAAAGTGCTGATCCTGGGCCTGAAACATTTACAGGTGTTTGCTTAAACTCAAGGCAGTTGGGAGTCACAGAATCGTACATGCGCATAAGGAGGCCATTCAGCCCATCGTGCCTGTGCCGGCTCTTTGAAAGAGCTATCCAATTAGCCCCACTCCCCTGCCCTTTCCCCATAGCCCTGCTCATCTTTCCTTTTGAAGTATATATACGATTCCCTTTTGAAAGTTACTATTGAATCTGCTTCCACCACTCTTGGAGGCCGTGCATTCCAGATCATCATAATTTGTTGCATTAAAAAAATATTCTCTTCTTCTCCCCTTTGGTTCTTTTGCCAATTATCTTAAATCTGTTCACTCTGGTTTCTGACCCTCCCTGTCAATGGAAACAGTTTTCCTTATTTACTCTAGCAAAAGTCTTCATAATTTTGAACAACCCTTAAATCTCCTCTAACCTTCTCTGCTCTGAGGAGAACAATACCAGCTTCTCCAGTGTCAACACATAACACATGCGCTATGAATCTGGTCTAAATATAAATGCACAATATTTTTTATGGGAGGAAATGACACGGGTCACGTCCCAAAGAAATAATCCGTGCAATTTCTCCGTGCAACTCGGAATGGGCAATAAATGTAGTCTTGCCACTGTATCCAACATCCCAAGGAAAAATGCAAATAAATGGGTGGAGAAATCCATTTTTATACCAGTTACATGAGACTTCCCAAAGTCTGATATTGCACATGACTTTAGCTGTACCAGTAGTGTAGGAAAAGTGGGCTTCCACGACAGTTGTATATCTTCAGCTATCTCATTTGTCTTTCCCGATTGGGGGGGGAGTGGGAAAGAAAAAACTTCAAACTTTTCAAAAGGCATTAATATATTTTGAAATGGTTGTTTCTGTGTGTGTGTTATAGCTTGGTTTCTTAGGCATAGCTACTAGTTGACTCAAAGTGGAAAGCTTAAAGCAGTACGATGAGCAATCTTTGAGATATTACTATGACGGGCAGCGGGTAATCTCCATATTACATGTAATGGTGTGCAGCCACTAAGATTGCTTTATAATATGGGTTGTTTAGTAAAGTGCAATGTCGAGGGTTATTTTCAGCTTTTATTTCATTACTCGGAACGTGCTTTTAGAAATGCAGTATTACTAAGCAATCATTTATAAGGTATATGGGCCTAGAAATTCAGTTGCATGTGCCAGCCATTAGCGCCTTAGGAGGAGTAGATCTCGAGCGCTAGGCACTTAGCGGCCGGGCGCAGGGCGATCTGCGCCTACGCCCAACTTCAGTAGACATTTAGCGCTGGCGCAAAGTGTTTGCGCGCGCTCAGCTGCGCGCGCAGCTTATGACGTCATTTCATCGTGCAACGCCCTTTGTGCGCCCCAAACCGGAACTTCAGTCGCGCCCGCCCAATGTGGGCGTGGCGGTGCTAAGAACTGTGAAGTGGAATGCAGCAGAGGCCCTGCGGGCCTCGGGGAGCGCTAATTAAAGGGCACTTGCACTGAACTATAAAGGCCAGCCATTTTGCTGCAATGACTTTTGTGCAACGGATTTCTGGACAGAGACCGAGGAAGAGACCTTACTGATTTGGCCCAACATAGGAGAGGTATTTTTGGCTTCTGACCAGAGCTTGGAAATTTGCCTCATTGTGATTTCATTGTTTGCAAGTATATTATGGGGGCTGCATGGGGTTCCAACCCTCAGTTCCAGCATTATGTGCGAAGGGCTCGCAGACGCTGTGTGAGAGGGGCAGCCATGCCTAGACGCAGAGGGGGGCATCAGGCGTCGGCAACATAGGCCTTACCCACTCAGGGAATACCGCCAGCAGGTGTCCTATCTCACCATGACTGCCGCGCAGTGTGTTAAGAGGCTGCGCTTCAGAAGGGAGGTGGTTGCAGAGATCTGCCAGCTGCTTCACAGAGATCTGCGTCCACAGCTGATGTGCAGGACGTCTGTCGGTGGAAGTGAAGGTCATGGTGGCTCTGAACTTTTATGCAAGCGGCTCCTTCCAAGCCGCTGCTGGGGACATAGCTAACATATCCCAGTTCGCCGTGCATCGCTGCATCCGGCAGGTCACCGATGCCCTTTTCACAAGGAGACACCAATTCATCTCCTTCCCCATGACCCTGGAGAGGCAGGAGCAGTGTGCAGTCGGATTTGCGAGGATCGCGGACTTCCCCATGGTGCAGGGCGCCATTGACTGCACGCATGTGGCTTTGTGGGCACCTATCGACAATGCCGAGGATTACCGCAACCGGAAGGGCTACCATTCCCTCAATGTACAGCTGGTGTGTGACAACAGGCAGTGCATCCTAGCTGTCAATGCCCGCTTTCCAGGCAGCAGCCACGATGCATTTATCCTGCGCCAGACTACTGTGGCTGACATGTTCCAGGCACAGCCTCCCCCAAGAGGATGGCTTATCGGGGACAAAGGCTATCCTTTGTGTACATGGCTCATGACCCCGCTCCGCGCGCCCAGGACCCCTGCTGAGGAGGCATACAATGAAAGCCATCAAGCCACAAGGAACATCATAGAGCAAACGATTGGCGTCCTCAAGCAACGGTTCCGCTGCCTGGATCGCTCCGGCGGATCTCTGCAGTATTCGCCGGATAGAGTCTCCCAGTTCGTCGTCGTTTGCTGCATGCTGCACAACCTGGCTATCCGCAGGACTCGGGCACTGCCACCTCCCGTTGGACCACCACCTCAGGAGGAGGAGCAGGAGGACCATGAGGAGGAGGAGGAGGAGGAGTACCAGCCCAGGAGGGAGCCACAAGGTCCAAGGGCCGTCCGTCGGCGGCTTATTGAACGACACTTCTAGGCCCCCTGTCAGGGAATGGCTTGTGGCAATGAAGGGACATGAATGCAGCCGCTCCGCAAGCCCTCAGCCGGTTAACGCAACAACCACTTCAAACATCACACATGGACAAGCTGAATAAAGAAAAAGCTTTATTGAACAAACTCAGGGCCCTTCCCACATGAAACCCAAAAACAGACAACACCCCCAAAAAACAGTCAAACACATGACTCACTCCCACAGCCTGGGGAGGAATAACAAAACTTTTCCATCCAAATGGCCTTCATCCTCGGCCTTGCCAAAACAACCCCCCCCATAGACAACACAACCACCCCCATATAAAAAAACATTTGGCAACACACTCTACTTTGTGTGCCGAGAGGGCGAGTCCTTGTCCAGCCTTTTCCGGCCCCTGGCCGACCTGCTGCTCCGCCTCAACCTGGGCCCTGTGGGTGCTGCAAGGCTGGGGGAAGGCTCCTGAGGGGCACATTGCGTGACGGCAGATGCCCTTGGGGGTCAGCCTAGACGAGCTCTGGCCCTCGAGGGGCCGGCTGCTGACTGCTGCAGCTGTGGCTGGGCAGCATCAGTCTCTCCAGCAGCTCGTGGCAGCTTCGCTGGGGGAGTGGCAGTGGCGGCTGCAGCAATGGGGGCAAGCTGGCTGATGCCAGGCGCTCGCTGCTCGCCTGAAACACTGGCACTCGGCCGGGCTGGCACTGCAGCAAGCGCAGCAATCTGCTGAATGCCAGACCGCTGTGCTGCTGCAGCGCGGCGGGTGCCCTGGCGATGCCTGCCTGACAGTGAGTGTGGCAGCAGTGAGTGCCCGTACTGCCCTGGTCTGTGCCCGCATCAGACCAGCCAGTGACTGCACGGCACCACTGATCAACTGGCCACTCACTGCCTGTGCTGCCCTGAAGTCGGCCCGACTCGCGTCCTGTGCTGCCCTCAATTCGGCCCGACTCGCGTCCTGTGCTGCCCCGAGTTGTTCGAAACCCCTGGCCTGTGAGGCCCCGAAATTGGACACACTATGAGCCAGGGACTCGATGGCCTCAGGCAACCGTGCCACAACCCCCATGAACTCAGTGTGCCGGCGATCCGAGTCCGCGGACATTTGATCGAGGAGGTGCACCTCCTGGGCGAGGACCGTCTCCGGACTGGAGGCCGGACTCTCCCTCTGGGGAGAAGGCCGCCGAGCTGCCCGACCCTTCCCGCGTGGCTGGACGCCACTGGGCCCAGCAACTACACTCCCCTGCAACACTTCCCCCCTCTGGGGAGAAGGCAGCCGAGCTGCCCGACCCTTCCCGCGTGGCTGGACGCCACTGGGCACAGGAGCTACACTCCCCTGCAACACTTCCCCTCCTGGGGAGAAGGCCGCCGAGCTGCCCGACCCTTCCCGCGTGGCTCGACGCCACTGGGCACAGGAGCTACACCCCCCTGCAACACTTCCCCCTGCCTCTCCTCCAGGGAAGACGTGTCCCCTCCATTGCCATCCCCTGGCGCGGATGAGGGTTCCCCCGATGGGCCGCCTTCCTCTTGCTCGTCCTCGTCCTCCTCTTCCGAGGGACTGTCACTGGCAGCTTCAGGGACCTCCTCCTCACCAGCTGAAAGCAGGAAGGCACAAGAGTAGCTTTAGAGTGAGGACAGGGCGTCAGCGAGGGAGGCATGAGTGGTGGCATTCAGCGCATTGGTCGGACAGTGGCAAAGGATGTAGATCTGAAGCGCAAGGGGAACGAGAGAGGTCCAAAAGGTCATGTCCTTACCATTGGGGCCCAGCACAGGGTCGGCATCTCCACATGCAACGGGGCCAATCAGCCGGCCACCCATGAGTCGACCCACGCGCTCCTCCAGGTCACTGAGCTGCTGGAACTGGGCACGGCCTCCCCCGGTGACAGTCCGGCTCTTCAGATTCTGGGCCAGCTTGGCCTGCAAGAGAAAGGACGGCCTCTAAGTACAGTGTGGTGCCCTGATGTTGTGTGCACTGCCTCCCATGGTCGAATAGCTTGGCCAGTGTGGTGCCCTGTTGCTGTATGCACTGCCTCCCATGGTCGAATAGCTTGGCCAGTGTGGTGCCCTGTTGCTGTATGCACTGCCTCCCATGGTCGAATAGCTTGGCCAGTGTGGTGCCCTGTTGCTGTATGCACTGCCTCCCATGGTCAAATAGCTTGGCCAGTGTGTAAAGTGCAGAAAGTGCAATTGATGTTCATGCCAGTGCCATAGCTGCTGGATGAGGGCTGGCCATTAGGGCTTTGAGGTCCCTTTGCCCATAATGTGAGGTGCACATGCAAGGATGAGGAGGACACTGGAAAGGGTACTCACCCTGACAATCCGAGTGAGGTCGTTAAACTTTTTCCGGCATTGGACACCAGTCCTGGGGACATCGCAGGTGGCTGTGACCCTCTGGGCGATATCCCTCCAGGCTCTCCTGTACACCCTGGTGGCAGGCTTCTTGCCACTGTCCGGGAACAAGATATGGCGTCTCCTCTCCAAAGCCCTAACCAGCACCTTTAAATCATGGGCAGAGAAGCGCTGCGCTCGCTCATGGGCCCTCTGCATCCTTCCTGGCGCTATTTCTCTCCAGCAGCAGTGTTTAGGCCTAGCTGGAGGGCTGCAGTATCCAGGGCGTGGCAGCAGACCAAGTCGACCCTTCCCCCTTTAAGAGCTGGCCGGCGCCAGGGTGTCTGCTGTCAATCAAAACATGACCGCACCTGCGCTGCGCCCGGCTTCGGCGGTATCAGTCTGCACCGCCGGCTTAGCGCCTAAAGATAGCCGTGCATCGCCAGTTTTAGCGCTCGAGCAAACTCCTTGGCCAAAGCTACTGAATATCGGCGAAGTGGCCTCCACTTTGCGCCGGGCGCAAACTTTAGCGGCCGCCCGACTTTACCGCCCCAAAAGTGGCTATACTGAATTTCTAGGCCATTATTCCTTGCACAGCAAGCACTATGAGTGTAACATAAGGGGCAGAATTGCTTTTAGTTCAGGGATAAAAGTTTTGTTCAATGTAACATTTCTGCCCCACAAGGAATAAGGTGCTCTTTTTTTACAGATAATTGATGGAATACGGCAAGAAGGATTATTTATTCCTTGTGTCTGTGTAACCTTTGGATAATGTTACGGGTTAGGTTGCGGGTTAGGTTGATTGGCCATGATAAATTGACCCTTAGTGTTAGGGGGATTAAATACGTGGGGTTACGGGGATAGGGTGGGATATGTGTTGGTATAGGGGTTACGGGGATCGGGTGGGATATGTGTCGGTGCAGGCTCGATGGGCCGAAATGGCCTCTATCTGCACTGTGGGGTTTCTGTGATTCTGTGAATGTTGGTTCAAACGGCACTAATTTCATTCCAAATTTAGATACTGCAGTCGTACATCCAATTGCGTAAAAAAGATTCTGCAAGACCCTCCGAGTTAAATGTATGTTCTCAGCCAGTCTGTCACACATTCATTGTTGTATATTTTATCACTTGTATTTATACAGGGTCCATTTAGAACTTTGTCATCAGTTTCTCCCAAACCTTTTCAGCAAAAAATTACGTCTTCTATCCTCCAAGTTCCAGACACTTTTTTTTCCCCTATGCAAAACCACATGCTTTTCCTTCCCTTTCGATTTCCAGATGACCTTTGAAAAGCACAATAGGTGCTGTTTGCCCTAGAATACACTCACAGTAAAGAGAATGCACTAAGATTACTGGTGCCATATCTACCAGTTTTTCCAACTGAGACAATTCTTCCCCTTTACAATTTCCACTGAAATTTTACCTTTATAGTTTTTCTTTAGTATCCTGTTTTGAAAAGTCCATAATTTACTGAGAGGTTTTACAAAAAGACACCTTGAGCTTTATGCAGAAGCTCTTGGTCAGTTCTTGATGGATGGTAATAAATAGAATGTAAGAAGTCACACAACACCAAGTTATAGTCCAACAGTTTTATTTGAAATCACAAGCTTTCGGAGCGCTGCTCCTTCATCAGGTGAAGTGGAGAAATGCATAAAGACACAGCTTATATAGTCAGAGAATAATGCCAGATGATTACAGGTAATCTTTCTAACTGCCATTTATCATACCTCGGCAGAGAGTTAATCACAGCAATCAAAGGTGTGAATGGTGTCCAAACAGGTTAGTCAGGAAAACATTACATCAAAGAACAATGAGGTGGGGTCACAAGGGGTCAAATGTTGCAGATGCTGGGGTCTGTATGAAAAACAAAAAACAGACAAAAAAACATTTTTTTGGGTGGAAATCACAGCAGGTCCGGCCGCATCTGTGTAGAGAGAACAAGCCAACAACGACTCGCGTCTGGGTGACCCTACGTCGGGTGGGGTTACATGTAGCGTGACATGAACCCAAGATCCCGGTTGAGGCCGTCCTCATGAGTGCAGAACTTGGCTATCAGTTTCTGCTCTATGATTTTGCATTGTCATGTGTCTCAAAGGCCGCCTTGGAGAATGCTTACCGGAAGATCGGAGGCTGAATGTCCTTGACTGCTGAAGTGTTCCCCGACTGGGATGGAACACTCCTGCCTGGCGATTGTTGCGCGGTGTCCGTTCATCCGTTGTCACAGTGTCTGCATGGTCTCGCCGATGTACCATGCTCCGGGGCATCCTTTCCTGCAACGTATGAGGTATACAACATTGGCCGAGTCACATGAGTATGTACCATGTACCTGGTGGGTGGTGTCCTCATGTGTGATGATGGTATCTGTTGATGATCTGGCATGTCTTGCAGAGGTTGCCGTGGCAGGGTTGTGTGGTGTCGTGGTCGCTGTTTTCCTGAAAGCTGGGTAATTTGCTGCGAACGATGGTCTGTTTGAGGTTAGGCGGCTGTTTAAGGCGAGTAGTGGAGGTGTGGGGATGGCCTTTGCGAGGTGTTCGTCGTCATCGATGACATGTTGAAGGCTGCGAAGAACATGGCGTAGTTTCTCCGCTCCGGGGAAGTACTGGATGACGAAGGGTATTCTGTTGGTTGTGTCCCATGTTTGTCTTCTGAGGAGGTCTATGCGATTTTTTGCTGTGGCCCGTCGGAACTATCGATCGACGAGTCGGGCGTCATATCCCATTCTTACGAGGTCGTCATTCAGCGTCTCTAGGTGTCCATCGCGTTCCTCCTCGTCTGAGCAGATCCTGTGTATTCGCAGGGCTTGTCCATAGGGGATGGCTTCTTTAACATGGTTAGGGTGGAAGCTGGAGAAGTGAAGCATCCTGAGGTTGTCCGTGGGCTTGCGGTAGAGTGAAGTGCTGAGGTGTCCGCCTTTGATGGAGATTCGTGTGTCCAAGAATGAAACCGATTCTGAGGAGTAGTCCATGGTGAGTTTGATGGTGGGATGGAACTTGTTGATGTTATCGTGTAGTCTTTTCAGTGATTCTTCGCCGTGGGTCCATAGGAAGAAAATGTCGTCGATGTATCTGATGTATAGCGTTGGTTGGAGGTCCTGTGCAGCGAAGAAGTCTTGCTCGAACTTGTGCATGAAGATGTTGGCATATTGGGGTGTGAATTTGGTCCCCATGGCTGTTCCGTGTGTTTGGGTAAAGAATTGGTTGTCGAAGGTGAAGACATTCTGGTCAAGGATGAAGCGGATGAGTTGTAGGATGGCGTCTGGAGATTGGCTGTTGTTGGTGTTGAGTACTGAGGCTGTCGCAGCGATGCCGTCATCGTGGGGGATACTGGTGTAGAGTGCCGAGACGTCCATCATCGCGAGGAGTGTTCCTGGTTCAACTGGTCCGCGGGTGCTGAGTTTCTGTAAGAAGTCTGTAGTGTCGCGACAGAAGCTGGGGGGTTCCCTGTACGATGGGTTTCAGAATGCCCTCAACGTATCCAGAGAGGTTCTCACAGGGTTCCGTTGCCTGATACGATAGGATGTCCGGGTGTGTTGGCTTTGTGTATCTTTGGGAGGCAGTAGAAGTCTCCCACGCAGGGAGTACGTGGGATGGGAGCGCGTAGGGTGTTTTTGAAGGTCTGGATCGAAGGTCTTGATCAGTCTGTTGAGTTGGCGGGTGTGTTCTTTGGTTGGATCTGCGGGTAACTGTCTGTCGTGTTCCTGGTTGTCCAGTTGTCGGTATGCTTCTTTGCAGTAGTCCGTTCTGTTCTGTATGACGATGGCTCCTCCTTTGTCTACTGGTTTGATGACGATGTTGCGGTTGGTCTTGTGAGCATGGATGGCGTTGCGTTGTGCTCGGGTGACATTCTGGACTGTCTTGTGAGTGCGGCTGATGAATCTGGCATTGATGCATCTCCTGACAGCTTGAGCATATATGTCAAGCTTAAGGCAGCGACCCTCCGGAGGGGTCCAATTTGACTCTTCTTCAGTTGCTGCGCTGCGGATCCCTCTGTCTGCTGTTCCGGATCATTGGTTGTCTCATTGGGTTCACTGCTGACATCTTGGGATTTGTGGAAGAATTCCCGGAGCCTCATTCTCCTGATGAATTCCTCTGTGTCTGTCGCGAGACCGATGGGGTCCATTTTGGTGGTGGGGCAGAAATTGAGCCCTCGGCTGAGAACTTCAATTTCGTCTGGTTGAAGGGTGCGGTCAGACAAGTTGATGATTGGCATAGAGTACCAAACATAGTATCATACAGCACAGAAGGAGGCCATTCAGCTCATTGAGCCTGTGCTGTCTCTTTGAAAGAGCTATCTAGGCAGTCCCATTCCCCTGCCCTTTCCCCAGAGCCCTGCAAATTGTTCCCCTTCAAGTATTTATCCAATTCCCTTTGAAAGTTATTGAATCTGCTTCCACCACCATTTCAGGCAGTGCATTCCAGATCATAACATCTCGCAGCGTAAAAAACTAATTATCCTCATCTCGCCTGTGGCTCTTTTGTCAATGATCTTAAATCTGTCTCTTCTGGTTACCAACCCTTCTGCCACTGGAAACAATTTCTCCTTATTTACTGTATCAAAACCCGTCATGACTTTGAACACATCTATCAATTCTGTCCATAGCATTCTCTGCTCGAAGGAGAACAGTCCCAGCTTCTCTAGTCTCTCCACGTAACTAAAGTCCCGCATCCTTGGTACCATTCCAGTAAATCTTTTCTGCACCCTCAAAGGCCTTGACATCCTCAGTGTGGAGCCCGAATTGGACACAGTACTCCAGCTGAGGACTAACCAGTGATTTATAAAGGTTTTGTATAACTTTGCTTTTGTACTCCTGTCTCTCTTTATAAAACCAAGGATTCTGTATACTTTTTTAACAGCCTTCTCAACTTGTCCTGCCACCTTCAAACATCTGTGTACGTACACCCCCAGGTCTCTCTGTTCCTGCATCCTCTTTAAAATTGTACCATTTAGTTTATATTGCCTCTCTTCATTCTATCTACCAAAATGCATCAATTCACACTTCTCTGCATTAAATTTCATCTGCCATGTGTCTGCCCATTTCACCAGTCTGTCTTTGTCCTCCTGAAATCTGTAACTATCCTCGCTGTTTACTGCATTTCCGAGTTTTGTGTTATGTGGAAACTTTGAAATTATGCCCTGTTAATCCAAATCCAGGTCATTAATATAGATCAGAAAGAGCAGCGGTCCTAATACCAACCCTTGGGGCACATCACTCTATGTCTCCCTCCAGTCTGAAAAACAACCGTTCACCATCCCCACTGCTCTCTGCTTTCGGTCTCTTACCCAATTTTGTATCCATGCTGCCATTGCCCCTTTAACCCCATGGGCTTCGTGGGCCAAATATGTTAGTTATACATTGGTTCAGCTTGTATGTTTGAACAGGTTTTCCTTCCATACAGATTTGTCTTAAGGGACCTTATTTTATAGGTTTGTAGGTTTCATTGAAGGAGAAGATAAACCCAAGAGGAATGTGTTCAGTGTAAAGTCACCACCTTAATCTAATTTATATTAAACAGGTAAAGTCTCTGACCAAGAGGACCTGTTTTTCAACAGACACTCAACCCATGGCTGTCTCCAGTTGACTATATTTTCTAGTTCTATAAGCTAATTAGGAGGCTGGATACTTTTTGGATTGGGTAGCAAATGCTGAATGTCCTGCTGGTAATGAATTTCCAGAATCACAGCGCTATCAGCATCTTTCACTGAAATAGATTCCAATCCTCACTAATATAGAGGCAAGGGTGGATGTTACAAGTGACTCCGTACATACCCTGTCATTTAAGTAATAAATCATGCTGTTGCATACTTTATTTCTGTATTCAATTTCACAATATATTCAAGCACTTTTCTAAAAAATAAAAAAAAAATTTCCACGATAAAAATGCTACCTAAAAAAAATTAGCAAAGGCTGTTCTGATGAGCTGGTTTTAAATCCACTCACGCCCCTAAGCTTTGATTTACAAAATGCATAATATATATTTGCTGTCCTTTCATGCACTTTAATGTACAGAAGCTCCACCCAATGTGCAGCTGCATGACTCACCTCTAGATCACCCCAAGTTTGATCCCCAGTCTGTGCTGAGTTATCTGATCTCAGCAGGGATGGTGATCAGACTGCTACACCAGGTCCTGAGTTACAAGGAAACTCGGGAGGCGGTGTAGCAGTCCAATCACCACCCCTGCTGAGGTGAGGGTGCCTGCTCCTGATTGGTATCAAGTAACCCCGCTGCTGCAAGTGGGCAGTGAGGATCAGTTCTTGTTTAGATGTATTGCACATTGAATTCCACTTTACTGCGATCAGACCTCTGAAGTTAACGTGCTAACATTTTATGTTTGCGTGATGTGCATTAATTTTAGCAATCTTTCTCATTTAGAAAGTTTCTGTTGTAAGTGTTAACCACTGTCCAGTAAAATGCCAGTGCAATAAATGTACTCTTATCTAAATTACTGTAAACCAGCTTATTAATCTGGATTAATTTTCTTAAGCTTTTAATATGCAGACGTATTGTAAATGTCAGGGACTGTTCAGAAACATTTCAGTCCCCAGTACAGAACACCATTCAAGGTGATACAATGTGTGCCCTTTTGCCGAAGCTGCATTATTGATGTCTTAGTGCTTTGATTACTCAGGGTGCTTTAAAATTAGGTACAGGTTTTTATGGAGCACAATCGAAAGCTCTAAACTTCCCAAAGCAAACGGAGCATAGGATCTGATGTCTTAAAGTACACGTGCTAAGTTCTAATAAATTATTTATTAAGTGGAATTGTCTCACTGCATTTATGAGTCTAAATTGGACTGATTCTGATTGATCAGAATATTAAAACAGTGCTAAATTTACACCACTTCAGTCCCTTTTATGAATATATACTTCACTTGTTTTCTTTTGCCTGCACAATGTGACTCCTTTCAAATATTTGTACTTGCAGGGCTCCAGCATGAGCCTGCAAGCTATCCATTGTCCCATAAATTAAATGTGCTGAGGTGATGGCCAAAGTGATTGAATGCGTCCACTCTTCATGGCTGTGAGTGCAGCCTTGTGTCTTTCAAAACTGTGGGCAGCCTATTTTTTCTCTTGTCTTTTAAACATTAATTATGGTTCACAAAATAATTGGGGAGCATGGGGGCAGAGGAGAGACAAAGGGTAGAGAAATGCAATAAAAGGGCACCCACAAAATCCTTTAAAAATAATATATTTATGTTTTAAATATCGATGGTTAGAAGCTGAACCATATGGCTGGAATTTTGCCGGCGCTCGGGGCGGGTTTTGAGGCGGGACTGCTGTCAAAATCACAAAGATTGATAGTGGGCAGGAAACCCACTATCAACCCGCCTCCAGTCAATCTTCCCAAGTGTCGGGTCCCCAATTTGCACATGGGCCCGACACCTAGCGGCGGGAAGACAATTACAGCCACTTAATTGCTTGTTAACAGGCAGTTAACAAGCTTTTTCCAATTTTGACACTTCTACTGCAGGTTTCCTGACGTCCAGACACCACGTCAGGTAAGTGTGGCATGTTGTGAGTCTGCTGTAATGTTTATGCATTGAGAACAGCTGCAGAAGCAGTGTGAAGGATCCAATGGTGCACTGGTGAGTTTCAGAGGTAAGAAAATGTTGGGAAATTAATTTTTAATACATTTAGGCTTTTCTGTAGGTAACAAGTTTTGAATTGTATGTGTAGCCCCACCTCATTGGGAGAACCTTTCTCACCAGTGACAGATCGCTTCTGCAACCTCACCTGCAGCTGCCATCTGTTCTAGCCTAAGGAGGGAGTCACTGGAGAGCCTGGGTGCAAGAGCTCACCTTTGTACAGTGATTGTCAGTGTTTGACAGCACCTCAATGCTGTCAAACACTGAAAAATTAACTGTCAAAAAAAATTGTGCGTGGTCCCTTTAAGAAAACTGGCAGATGACACATCATCAAATGACGTCATCTGACACTGGCTTCCTCTTAATTGGCCGGCAAGCCCGCAGGGCAGGCTCAACAAGGCTAATTGGCGTAAAATTATGCCTGTGGGCCGGATGTAGTTGGGGGGCGGGGACTGGAACCTGGAAGGCAGCTGACTTGCTCCCAAGCCGCCTCGAAGCAGAAAATCGCGGCCATAGTCTCTTTTGCAAAATTGGGTTTGAGAGATTGTTGCTTCTTCACAGTGTATATATGTAATCGATTATGACACCTTATAATAGTTTAGTTTCTGCCATATACTAGACACTTTCAGGTTGGTATACCATTTGTTCAATTATACTTTTACCTATAATGTTCCAGCTTCACATCATCACAGTTTCCAATTGGAACAGCAGCCATGTTAGCTAACAAAGATAGAGGTTTAAAACTCTTAGCTAAATGACATTAATAACCCATTGTGCTCTTGCACATTTACTGTCTGATTTATTTGATTTAAATTATAGCTTGGGTGTCTCACTGCCAGCTGTCTGTTATGCAAAATACAGGAGTTATTGCTAAAATTCAAGGATGAAGCAAATTATACATATTTTTTTTAATTCACAGTACAATTTATTTAAAATAAAAATAGAAAATACTGGAGATACTCAGCAGGTCAGGCAGCTTCTGTGGAGAGAGAAAAACCGAGTTAACCTTTCAGGTCGATGACCTTTCGTCGGAACTGTACAATTTATTTGATGTATAAAACAAACCTACCGATAGCCGAACGTGCAAATAATGGCCCGTAATTTGCATTCAGCAGTGAAGCAAAGACGTTCGCCGCTGGCCCTGATGTAAGATTCCCACAAAGACCTCGCGATCTCTGTGGCGAGAAGTTGGGCTTTTCCGACGTGCAGTTGGAGTCAACGGAGTATAGTGGGAATCCCCTAGTGCGAGCCACTGTGACGTCAACAAGCTGTCTAAGCAGCCAATCACATTGCAGAATTCTCACATTGGGAGCCATGCTTCATCCTTGAATTTTAGCAAGAGCTCCTGCATTTTGCATAACAGACAGCTGGCAGTGAATCAGCAGACTATAATTTAAATCAAAGAAATCAGACAGTAAATGTACAAGAGCACAATAGGTTATTAATGTCATTTAGCTAAGCATTTTAGAAATAGAAAGCATTAATAATCAAACACGTTTTAAAACATTTACAGAGAGCAAAATAAAGATTGGGACATACTCATTGGGTTAAGGTAGAAGCTGAAATAGCATGAAGAAACTTTTTTTTTAAATGTTTTAATTAATTTTAAAATCTAATAATTTTTAACTTAATGGGGAAATTATTCATTCCACCAATATAAAATTAGTTTTTCAGGGCCAGGACAGTTGTTTATCAGTTGTTGTTACTCAGGTCACCATTTTAAAAACCCAGTTACACCTCATTTGAATGGGTCTAACTTTTTATGGGGTTTCTAACAGCGATATTTGTTTGGAAAAGGGGGACGTTTTCGTCAGATCAGTGATCTCAGTGATTGCTGACTCTGGAGGGGGAGTGGTGGGGGTTTCGGGAGGGGGGGCGGGGAGTGAGGAGTTGGGGGCCCACAGTGCAGCATGTGGAAGAGCAGTGAACGACAGACCACAACTGCAGGATTTCCGCATTAGGCTGCACGTGCGCTACATCCTGAAGTTGCGGTCAGTTTCAAAGGCAAAATGATGGCGAACGCTGCCAGTTTGCCGTCGTCAGGACCGCAAGTTCTGGGCCATTATGTAAAGGTGAAATTTCAGAATATTACTGGGACATTTGAGAGGAATGATTCCATTGGAGCTCATCTGCTCAGACAAGAATAATTTTAGCCTATTAGCTAAGTTTTAAACTCACCAACCTGCTCATTGTTTGAGCTTGATTGCACAAAATAACATTCATTCTCCAGTAGAAGAAATCCTTAAAAACACCGTGCTCTTCAAATCATCAGTTGAAGTTGAAGAAGCATTTTCCAACAACGTGTATTTATACGAAAATGTCCCAAGGCGCTTCACGGGAGCAATTATCAAACAAAATTTGACACCGAGCCACATAAAGATATTAGGACAGATGACCAAAAGCTTGGTCGGAGAGGTGGGTTTTAAGGAGCATCTTAAAGGAGGAGAGAGAGGCTGAGAGGTTTAGGGAGGGAATTCCAGAGCCTAGGGCATAGGCAGCTAAAGGCACGGCCACCAATGGTGGAACGAAGAAAATGAAAATTGGGGATTGGTTAAAACCCGGCCAACAAGGGCAACCCTGCCGCATTTCTTCTTCCCCCCCTCCCCCCACCCCCCCCCCCCCCCCCAAGGACTATAAACCTACTAAAGGACTTTGTAGCAGAGGCGTGTGATTTTAAATCCTTTCGAGAGAATTAGGAACAGCCATTTTCAGAGTAAGGTGAGGTTTGTCTTTTTGAAACTTGTGTTAACCAACTGATGGGACCGGCAAAAAAAAAGTAAATCACTGGAGATCCAATTGTAAAACAAAAAGTGACTGAAGACTCTGAAGGCAGCTGCAATGGTAAAATTGAAGCTGAGAATTGTTAAAAGCATGTCTTAAGGTTCCTTAGTGCGATTGAATCTGTTGGCAATCCCCAGGTCAAAGATTGTTCTTGGGTCAAAGACTATGTTCAGGAATTAATTAAGTCAAGAGCTCCATCTTTCATGGTCTATTAATGGTCGCGAGTGCCCACAGAATCCCCACTATTGGACCAAATTCTCTGAGTTCCAGGCATGGTCAAGTTGCTCCAGACCGTCATCATCTATTCTAAAACGCCACCATTATTGGAGTGGGAAACAGGTTTAGTTCATTTACCAGTGTGTTTCTGTGAATATTAACAGTGTGTAGCATGAGTTGGCTCAAAGAGCTGACCTCTGGACTAAGCTTCTTTGATCCTCTAGTGCATGACTTATATTATCTGCTTTTTATATATTGTGTTGCCGAGCTTGAATTAAGGGATAAAACCACTTTTCTTAACCAGGCCAAAAAAACCTGTCAAGAAGTACTTGTGCTTTAAGTTTGTCTTTTTTGAAGAATATTTTCCAAAGCTGATTTTTTTTCTTTACTTTTAAAGAAATGAAACGCCCTGCTAAAATGACTTTCTTAATTTCCACCACCTACAGACAACTTCACTGGAGATGTGAAGTTGTGTGGAATTTGAATTGGCAAAGGCTGGCAGTGAGGGTTTTGAAGATGTGCAGCTCTACTGAGATTTCAGTTGAGTGAATCCAGTGACTGGCAGGCCTTGTGTTTTCATGTGGTGTTTTGGTTCTTTTTAGTTTGGGAAGCAATAAAATCAGTGAGTATACACAACTCTGCCAACTCCTCCACAGTCCACTTCACTTGATAATATTTGCCTTGCTAGCTGAATTATTCTGATCACTGCACTTTGAAAGACTGTTGAAGTACTGATTGAACTTGAAGCTCTTTATACTCATTTAAACTTACCCCGCAGAAATCTAGTTATTAGTCGAAACCGATGGATTAGCTGTTATTGATCCATGCGCTTCGGTGAAAGCTCTTTGCCTTGCAAAGCAAAATTAAATTTGGTAAAACTCTATTTAAGGCAAACAAATTGGATATCTTACGCAAAATCCTTAACTATTCCATTGGGTGCTCTGCAGAAGCTGAACGTATAATATTGCCGTTTGTCACTGTGAATATGTAATATTTTTCGTCCCCTGCTTGCCTAATTTGATTCACTGCAACCTAGAATCCATACACAAGTGTTTCCAGCAAGGAATTTATGTTTTTAAAAAAAATGTTCATATGGTCTCATGAAAGGGGTCAGTATTTTGCAACCGAGCATGAAGCAGATAGCATACTCCATCTGGGTTTTCTGGCTACAATTGATGCATTTAGATGCATATGGCAAAAACTGACATTGAGATGGTCTGCAATGCTGAGTTACACTTCTGCGCAACAAACCTTGTCCAAAATCAAGGCACATGGGATTGGGGGCAAGGTATTGACTTGGGTAGAGAGCTGGTTGGCGGACAGAAAGCAAAGAGTTGGAATAAACGGGTCGTTTTCCGAGTGGCAGGCAGTGACTAGTGGGGTACCGCAAGGATCGGTCGTAGGACCCCAGCTGTTCACAATATATATTAATGATCTGGACGAGGGAATTGGATGTAATATCTCCAAATTTGCAGACGACACAAAGCTGGGTGGGAGGGTAAGCTGCGAGGAGGATGTCGTGAAACTCCAGTACAATTTGGACAGGTTGGGTGATTGGGCAGAAACATGGCAAATGCACTATAATGTGGATAAATGTGAGGTTATCCACTTTGGTGGCAAAAACAGGATGGCAGATTATTATTTGAATGGCAATAGATTGGGAGAAGGGGAAGTGCAAAGAGACCTGGGTGTTATTGTGCACCAGTCGCTGAAAGTAAGCATGCAGGTGCAGCAGGTGGTTAAGAAGGCAAACGGTATGTTGGCCTTCGTAGCAAGAGGGTTTGAGTACAAGAACAAGGATGTCTTGCTGCAGTTGTACAGGGCCTTGGTGAGACCGCACCTTGAGTATTGTGTACAGTTTTGGTCACCTTACCTGAGGAAGGACGTTCTTGCCATGGAGGGAGTGCAGCGAAGATTCACCAGGCTGATACCTGGGATGGCAGGAATGACATACGAGGAGAGATTGTGTTGATTGGGCTTATACTCACTGGAGTTTAGAAGATTGAGAGGGGATCTCATCGAAACCTATAAAATTCTGTCAGGTCTGGACAGACTAGATGCAGAAGGGATGTTTCTGATGGCCGGGGAGTCCAGAACCAGGGGTCATAGTCTAAGGATAAGGGGTAAGCCATTTAGGACTGAAATGAGGAGGAATTTCTTCACCCAGAGAGTGGTGAACCTGTGGAATTCTCTGCCACAGAGGGCGGTGGAGGCCAGTTCATTAAATATATTCAAGAAAGAGTTGGATATATTTCTTGAGGCTAAAGGGATCAAGGGATATGGGGAGAAGGCAGGGACAGGGTACTGAATTTGGATGATCAGCCATGATCTCATTGAATGGCGGAGCAAGCTCGAAGGGCCGAATGGCCTACTCCTGCTCCTATCTTCTATGTTTGTGTGTGTAACGCTTTGCAAGTGATGTAGTTAATAAAGAAGCTAATTGAAGTGATGGAACTCTTGAATCACATTGCCTAATGCACCCCAACTATTTGTAGGAAACATTGAGAGTAATTCTGGTAGGGAAAACATTGTTAGTCAAGTATATAATTGAAAAATTTGCAATTATTTGTTAATTTTCAAGAACAGTTCTTTGTTTACAGTGCAATATTGTACATTTTGATGTAACTTGGGGAAAGAGAAGAGATAATGCTAAATCAATAGAAATCGCTGGTTAGGCTGCAGTTAGAACATAGTCCAGTTTTTAGGTGTTGTACTTAATCAACAATGTCAAGGTTATCAATAGAGTAGATTTGCTAAGATGAGCGACTTTAGTTATGAGGAAAGACTTAAGAAATGTCAGCTCTTTTGATTAGAACAGGGGAGGTGACCAGGAGATCTGTTGGTGGTGTTCATAGATCACATGAATAGATTAGTGAGTTGGTAACACAAAGGTATAAATATAAGATCAGCAAAGGAAGCGGTCAGGTGAGAGTTGCATATGGAATGAAAAGTGGTGGAAGCAGAATCTCTAATCATAATAAAGGGAAATGGTTAGGTATTTCAATGAATAAAGATAGAAGGGTATGGTAAAGGGCAGGGGAATGGCACAAAGTGGATAGTTCTTTGATTGAGCCAGCGCAAGTGCGATGGGTAAATTGGTGTCCTTCTATGCTGTAAAATTATGAAAGATGAGTGCTGAGTTGACCCTCAACCCCAATTTTGCCAATGTTCTGTCTGAAGGCATTGGCTCCTTGCCACTTGGTACTTCTCCTGTTAACTAATCCTGTTTGAGCCTTTGTGGTGAGTGTTGATGGGCGGTTTGACTTTGGTGCATCACAATCCAGCTCTCCTGTTTTCACACATGTCCACACACATTTACTTCATATTGACTTCAGTGGAGAGTAAAATTGGATGGGGTGCAAAATGGGCATCTGTTCTCAAATGTATGATGAAAAAGTAATATTGCCAGTGCAAGCATGATGTTTACTGTTAAATAACAGCTTGTGGTCTAGGATGCTGTTTTGCTGGAAACGGATCCAACGGTAGCCTTCAAAAGGGAATTGTGTAAATACTTGAAGGAGAAAAACGAGTTGCAGACTCGATGGGCCGAATGGCCTCGTTCTGTGCTGTACTATAACATGAATCTATGATCACGTTGAAAGGATTGTTACTAGTCCTAGCCCCTGTAGGGCTACCCCGGATCAGGGGTATTCCCCAGATGTTCACCTTCAACTAAAGTTAGAGGTAGCCGAATCCTAAAGACGCTTAATTGGGTCTAAAGGTTCAGACTATCTCTCCCTAAAAGAAAGGAACGACCTGAAGATGTTACCGTCCTCCAGATAGCACTTTTAATAAGTTTAAGTAGACTGTAACCTTCCAGATATTATGAGAGTCCGGAAAACTCCTCCAGAATTCTGCAACACCTCACCAAAGAGTGTACAGGGATTGAGTTCGTGAATTTGATACAGAAGTACTATGTGAGACAATTCTAAAAAAATAATAGATTGATTAAAGAACTGACATGTAACTTACAGCTGGTGATTCAATCACAACATTAACAGTTCCAAATACAAATAGCTTACAATTCTTATTATCAGAGATCCTTATTCTCAAATCTTAACTTAGTTACATTTTTACATTTCTTAGTCTTATTCAGGATATCCACCAAAATCAAATACCTTTGATCCCCGAGACTCTGAGTTAAAAACTTACAGAGCCTGCCTCTGAAGCATGAGAATCACTTTGCCCCTTTCAGCGAATTCTATCTTCCCATTTGAAAGTTCCATATTTATACCCTTTCTGCAGTGGTATATCCTTTGAAGTTTTCTGCTGATGTAAGCTAATTATCTTTCGTCATTTTTCTGTTGACTTCTTCTATTCTTACAATCAGTTCATCTGTTAGCTTGCAGAATTATGTCTGCTCCTTGAGGTGTTTCAAGATTATCATAAAAACAATGTGACAGCAGTGGTTCTATTTGATTTCATTTTTATCAAAGTCTCCTGTTTGTATCTTTTGCATTTAGAACACCTCAACTGGCTGTAACACAGACTTTGTGTATCCTAGGTGTTCCAAGTTCAACACAAAAACAATGTGATGGCTGTTGCCTCCCGTGTTTCATTTGATGTTATTTTTACAAAGGCACATGTTTCTTTAATCTTTGTGTTTCTTTCCGAAGTGTTGGTTTATAACACTTAACTGGGTATAGCTATTGTGTTCTTTCCAAACTTCAGACTTCCTGGAACCTCCAACCTGATGCTTCAATAGGGCTATTGTTTCAGTGTCAACAACCTATCTTATCTCAAAAGCCTGTATATTCCTTCACAACGTGTCAGATGGATTCAGTTGCTGGGGCTTAAGTCTATTGCTGGTATTAAAGTATGAATTGCACTGATTAATGGTAGATACTTGCCACCTAGCTGCATTGATTAGTTTTATACCTGTTGTCAACTTGAACATCTATAAGAAACATGAAGACCAATAAGTAGCTCAGGGCTCCATTAGATATCATCTACTGACTATACAAAGCCATATGTTAAAAATTCAATGAATAAGAAACTGTGCAGGATTGTGCAAGTTGATGTTGGAAGAGATGAATTCCATCATTTTATTTCTGCTGAGAAATCCAACAGTTGATGGCAACATCTTCTCAGAATGCTTACTGAATGTAATGCTCGTTTTGAATAGCTTCACCCCTAACAAACTTGGGGGGAATTTTCCCAGCCCTGGGGAGGCGGGTATGGAGGCGGGACTGCTGGAAAAATGGCAGAAACTGGGAGTGGGAACCGACCCCGTTCGCAACCCATCTCCGTGCCATCTTCCCGGGAGGCAGGTCCCCGACTCGCGCAAGGACCCATCTCCTCGAGGCGGGAAGGGGATTACAGCCAATTAACTGCCTATTAACAGGTAGTTAACAGGCAGATTTGAGGCTTATCCCCATTTTACCCCTGCAAATGCAGGCTTCCTGATGGCTGCAAACCTCGCCAGGGTCAGCGAGGTGAGCAGTGTGTCTGCAGGGGTGAGAGGGGTCGAAAAGTCCACTGTGAAGGTGAGTGATGGGTGCAAGTGTGGAGAGGTAAGTATGAGAGGTGAGTGTAAAGTGTTGGAAAAAGGTCCCTTACCTTTGCTTCTTCCTGCAGGCTTCAACCCTTGGGGATCTGGAGGTGCCTCATCTCAACGGCAGAGAAGACAGAATGGCTGCTGCATTCTCAGATTCAGCAGCCATCTGGTTTCTGCTGAGGAGGGAGGTTTTGATGAGCCTTCAGTGCAAGGGCTCACCTTAGAACTGAGATTGTCAGTGTTTGACAGCTTCTCAAAGCTGTCAAATGCTGACAATTCATCTGTCAAACAATTTTTGACAGATGAAACGTCATACGCTGACGTCCTGTCACCGGCTTTCCCTTAATTGGCCGGTAAGCCCGCAGGGCGGGGCTGAACAAGGTCAATCGAGGGAAAATCGCGTGGGTTGGCCGGACATCATTGGGGGTGGGACTGAAACCCGACAATCAGCAGTCCCGTCCCCAACGCGCCCCCATTGACAAAATCCAGCCCTACCCTTCTGGAAGGTTGGTTGCACAGAAAGCTTCACTACTCTCCTCTACTTGTCAGTGTTATTGAGCTTACATGATTTAGTCTCGTCACGTCCGCAGTTTGTCTAGTCATGTGGGCCTCAGCCTTAATATAAGGTTATAGGCAGGAAAATGTGAAATTTCCTTGCCACGTTTGCCATCTGGCACTACTTGTCGGAGTCTAATTTAAAACTAAGATTGTTGTGGTAATACATACCTGGTTTTGCAATGCGTCTGGAGGCTGGTATCCATAGATACATTTTCCAATTACGTATAAAATACTGGGTTAATTTTCTTGTCGGTTGAAGTTTTTTCAAGAAGAATGCTGTGTCACAGTCAGTTGAAACAATGCAGTTCAGATGTCTCATCAATTAGTCATCTATTGAACATATGACATGCTCCAAATTGGTTGAAAGAAATCCTGTTTGTAGTGTATTTCTAGAGCAGATATAATCTCCATTATTCAGGGAGTTTTTAATATTCTGCAATGGTAGCTCACTGGTCTGGTTTTGCTCGATATGGAAATGTCGCTTCTTGATTGAATAGGGAGCAACATTAACTGCGATTGACTGGCTGTGTAATATTTATCAAATGAGCACAGAATCAGTGCTTTAGTATTCAGGTGTGACCACTGCAGAGCTGTGGTGCAGCCTGCGGAAACTATTTGAATAGCTACAGGGCAATGTATTGGAAAACTGGTCAGTTGGATGAGGTCTTCTGCAGTGAGAATTGAACAGCTTCTGTTTTGATGGGATTCTAGCTGTCACTGTGCACTGAAACTGCAATTCTGAGCAAATAAAGCAACTCCGTGAAAGATCACACCTTTCATTATGGTAGGCTGAGAAGTAGCACATCTTTGTATAGTTAGCTTTTTCACCTACATCTGAATGAATTGCCTAACTGCTCACTCGTAATACTTCATTGAAGTACTGGATTCGGTTGCACTTTCTATTATTAAAGAGCACCAGAAAACAATTTTTACCCCAGGATATCCTATTCTAAGTGAAATGACCCTCCTCTTTTCCCCGCCTTATTGCATTGTTCTGGATATTTTATCGTCATCTGCATTTATATTACTGTTCTTCCTTGTTTCCCTTAAGGTGTTAACTCTCGCTGGGATTACAATTCCATAGGGACTGCCAGTCTTCTGGTACCTCGCCCATGATGGTTAGTGTTAGCAAGCTAGTTAACCATAGAGGAAATCACAACTCGACTTGATGCTCTCCCCCATTCAACATCCACATGTACATACTTTCCAGCACATGTCACTGGTACCCTGACTTTGCCTCTCTTTCGACCTCCCCCCAGGTCAAAGACACGGAGGCCAATTGTAGAGTCCCAACTGCTATCTTGGCTAAGATCAACCCACTTAACACAGACCAGGAAATGACCCTTGGATTGTCCTGTCTATATAGAAATTGAAAAATTTAAATGATCATCTTGAATACTTCACCAAAAATTTGCAATTTTGATTTTTATTTTGCTTCAGTTGGAGAGATCAATTTTCTATATGTAGTGTTGTTTTGTCAGAACAGGTTGGTCCTTGCTTTTGGTCATTGCCAACCTCCATTTGTAGTGAGGTGAATGAGCCATCTGTTTTACTTTCCATTTGCGGTGGATTGGTGCCCTTTCACAAGTTGGCCCATTTAGCAGTCCAGCCAAGAATACACTAACCAATGCAATCTTCTGCAGTTAAAATTCGAAGGTCGAGTGGAGCGAGGGCTGGACATGAAGCTCACCCTTAAGAAGTGTAAAATGGGAAATGAAATGGGGGGGGAAAACAGAGAAAGAAATGGTTGTCCCTCCTTGGAATAATGGAGGAGATTTGTGAATGCACTCCGAATGTTGTAATACTATCCTACATAAACTCACACAATGATGCCATCATGGCAACAGGCTTCAGAGAGATCTTGTGATCTCCAGAGCAAGTCTTCCTTGGTTTGCTTGGTGCGGAGTTAATGCCCTTTAACAAAGAACTCGCTGCCCTGTCTAATTAAGCATGTATTCATGTATCTGTAGGGCACTTAATATATCTCTTTGCACGCCTGCATTTAAACTGAAACAATTGAGTAAGTTTTGTTAAAAAAATCTTGAAGTCCCTTTTGGATTCATGCATGTCGACAGTGAAGTGGGCATGTTCTGAATTTTGTTGCATCAGGGCCTTTCCTTACACGCCATATCTTTCAGTTCCTTGAGCCGGTTATTCGATGGGACCAACTGTACTCATGAGGCCAAATTAATACTTGTGCAATCATTACAAATTGGTGCATTTTTGCACGAATGTGCTGGAATTTTACGAGGATTATAATAGCCATATGTGATGCATTCTAAACAAAGACCTGATCTGCCCCAGGGTGGGAGAGTAGGTGTAGGAATGTCTGAACATGTAAATACAGTCGTTTTTATGATTCATCGAGGTGTTGGTATAAGTGACATTTTTTAAAATGCATATACATTTTATATTGACACTTGATGGAGATTGATTTTTGTGGGCAATTTGTTATCGCATCAACAATGTCTCCATTCCCTACTTCGGAGAATCCTTTGGAAAAACATGACTGGGTGCAAAATATATGAACTGAGATTTGCATTGCGCCACATACATGAGTATTGTGAGATGCAGAGTAAATGCATTCTGGAGGCAATGCATCCTTTTATCCAGAGCATATCGACATAATTCTGGTTCAACAGATTCGGGGTTCTGTGTTATTACTGTTTTTTTTTTAAGTTTAAAAACCAAAATTGAGAAACTGAACTGAGGATGCAAAGGTTTATAGTCCTGGACACCACCAAGGTTAAAAGAGTAGGAGAAATGAAGAATAGTAACTGATGCTCAGCTTGGAATTCAAAGGCCTGTAGGCTGTCAGAAGAAATGAAGACGTGAGGTGGTAACCTCCTGTCTCATAGGCATGACATATCCTTCCAAATAACAATCAGGACCTGTGTGCAGCAATGGTAGCTGATGGGGAGCTTCAAATTGCATACAGCACAAGGCGGATACAGTTGCTAGGAACTGCAGTGATTTCTCACGCGATAACCAATGACAATCTGACAGCACAAGATTTGCAATGTTTCTTTGGAGAAAAAGCATCTCGGGCTATTTAACCACAGCACCCAGAAGAAATGATGCTCCTGAACAAACCATAGATATTCTTTGTGCAAGGGAGAAAGGGCATGCTTTTTTGTCTTGGCCATATTTTGAAGGAAAGTAATAAAAATGGCAATCTTGCTTGTATTTATTTTTCACGAACCTGTTCTGCCTCTAATGAGCAGCACTCCAGGTAAAGCTACAGGTAACCAGGCAGTTGGAAACAAACTCATCTGAATCATGAAACTACAATTGAGGAGTTTGTGTGTGTGTGTGTGTGTGTGCATGTGTTTGTGTGTTTTTGACTAAAAGTGACATCCTTTGCTATTTTTCTGTAAGTTAAACAGAGCTGGCCAGATGATTATTTTGTGACTTAGATACCAGCATGACAGGCAGACAAAGAAGAAACTGAGTAATCCTTTGTATGTGCAGGAAAGGAATATAATAGACCTTTGGAGTTTGGGCCTCTTTGAACACTAAGCAGGGTATCAATCACTCCTTGGCAAACAATGTTTATAAACTTTGTATTTTCCTCACATCACAAATGTAGTCGTCAATGGTTTTTTTTTATTACATTTCAAAACTTCATTTGTCACTGTTTTCATAGAATGTTAGAACCAGAGTTGCATTAAGTGTAAGTATTCCTCTTCAAGATCTCAAGCTATTGAACTGAATTTTAGAATTTTACAGTTTAGGTGGAGGCCATTCAGCCCATCGTGCCCATGTCAGCTCTCTGAAAAAGTTGTCCATTTGCCCAAACCGTTTTACATGTTTTTTTTGGAAACCTATCTACTATTTTTAAAAGCTTGTAAGGATTCTGTTTCAACCACTTTTTCTGATAGGGCATTCCATGTCCCAGTAACACTCCGCATGAAATATTTCTTAACTTCTCTTTTTTTGTTCTTCTAATGGTGATATTTATGCCCTAGTTATTGGCTCACTGACAAGTGGAAATAGTTTTTCCCTAGTTAACACAATCAAAGCCCTTCATAATTTTGAACAGCTCCACCAGATCTCCTTTCAACCTTTTCCGTTCACATGAAAAGAACTCAATTTCTTCAGTCTATCCTAATAACTAAATCCTTTCATTCCTGGTATCTTTCACTGAATCCCTTCCTCACCACCATAGCCTTGTCATCCTTCCTAAAATAGGAATTCCAAAAGAACCTAAGATAGAGCCAAGCCACCCAGCTCATGTGGGCCTTTATAAAGGAGTTGCTCAGAACATTTCTCTCTCCCTTAATGTCAACCCATCATCCCACTACTCCACATGGAAGTTGGAACCTGTCAATTCATATTTACAACTTTTCAATTGAGCCTCCATTCACTCTGCAAGATGATGCCCGATTCCTTATATCCAGACGTTTTGGTTTATCATTTCACTATAATTCTGATCATCACCTTTTCTCATTTATTTCTTTTAATGGGTGTGATGGTACTTGGGTTTTGACTGAGCTCGGCCCTTTGCTCACGGTGCCACATTAAGTGCGCACTAAAGACCATGGTCGGAATTTTCAGAGGTAAGAGTGGGTGTGTTGGATGCGTGGGGGGGTGGATGGGAGTGAAAGTTGAAAAAATGTGAACCACTACCCCAAACTGCCCACTTCAACTCGGGTGGGACGGGGGGGGGTGTGGGGGTGCACTCTGCTAACCTACTGTCAGGAGGCGGGTTGGCAATTTAAATATTATAATGAGGCCTGAAGCCTTTACTTTAACCTGCTTTGCAGGTTTTACTGCAGGCGGCCGGGGATTCCAGGGCTCGGGATTCCCAGTGGCGGCAACGAAGTGGCCTCAGCCTCGGGGAGCAATCCTTGTGGGCCGACAGGAGCAGGAGTGCTTCCTACTGGCCCTCCAAGCTCTCGCGCCATCAACCTGGCCCTCCGGGCCTGGAACACACACACCCTCCCTCTCTTTCCCCCCCGCCACCCAGCCGGGATTGCGACTAGGCCCCGGGGTCGGGGATCAGGACACCCCACCCCACCCCTCCCATTGAGCGCAACTCAGCCCCGGCGTCGAGGGATCAGACCTCCCACCCGAGGATTGAGCTCACCCACCCCCCCCACCCCAGTTTCTCTCCCTCCACCCGCCCCCCCCCCCCACCTCCTCTCCTCCCCTCTCCACAATTAAAACTCTAAAGTGCACCGGTAAACCTCAACTTTTGGGTTTCCCGCCATTTCCCGGGTCCCCCCCACACCGTGTGGGAGGGACCTGGTGTAAAGTCTGTAGGTATTATGGCGAATTAATACACAGACTACAAGAGTAACTTTAACAGGACTTTACTATTCGAAGGTCAGGGCGATTCTGCCCAATAAATCCTGACACAGCACTTATATACCGGTGTGGTCACTGTCGGTATTACAGTATACAGCAGCCAAGATAAAGCAGTGCCACACCTAAAATCGTTCTCTTAAAGGTGGACGGTTACATACAATAGTTCTCTTAAAGGTAGAACAGTTACATACACTACAATCCTCCCTTTTTAGCTTACAACATACTTATTCCCCATTAACATAACATCATAACATATATACAACTTATGCAAAACAGTTCACAGATTCAGTCTCTCTGGAGGCTTCCTGACTCTGTCCGGATAATGCCTCGGTGGTGTAGTAGTTTTCGGCGGGGTAGTAGGTTCTTCTGGCAAGGTCAATTCGGCTTGAAGGACAGTGTCAGGTTCATCTGATTCCAGTATTAACAGATCGGAGGTAGGTGCTCTGGGTATCTCTGCTTCAACATTAGCCGTGTAAGGTTGTGGAGTAGCTTGGTCCTTTGTGGATGACCCTATGATCTGGTCAACATGGCGCCTTATTATGCTGTCACCAATGTCCACGGTATACATCAGCGGCCCTAGCCTTTTCCCAATAGTTCCAGGCTGCCATTTCTCGGTACGGTAGTCCCGGGCCAAAACTTGTTGACCTATCTGAAAGGATCTAGTTGGCCTTTCATTCATGCCCTGAAATTGCCAGTTCTCTACGTCCCTCCTGACGTTTGGCTAAATCAAATCCAGCCGGCATCTTAGTCTTCTATTGAAAAACATCATGGCGGGTGTTTGGTTTGTGACCGCATGTGTTGTATTCCTGTACGCCAACAAGAAGTTATCTACCTTATGTTGTAGGTTGATGTCTTCATTACCCATGGCCTTTATGGCCTTCTTGAAGGTCTGGACAAACCTTTCAGCTAATCCATTGGTGGCGGGATGGTATGGGGCTGACGTGTAGTGCTTGACCCCATTCCTTTTTAAGAACTTCCTGATTTCTTCGGACACAAATTGCGGTCCATTATCAGAACAGATCTGTTCTGGCAGCCCATTCCTGGCAAATATGGTCCTTAATACTGTGGTTTTTTCCGTGGTGGTGGAGGACATCTTTATTACCTCCGGCCACTTGGAGTGTGCATCCACCGCGATTAGAAACATTGAGTCCATAAATGGACCAGCAAAGTCGACGTGTACCCTTTGCCAAGGAGATGAGGGCCACTCCCATGGATGCAGAGGAGCTTGTGGTGGCGCGTTTTGGACCTTCTGGCATCCTAGACAGCTCCTGGTTATTTCTTCGATGTCTCCATCAATACCTGGCCACCACACAAACGCTCTGGCTAGGTTCTTCATTTTCACTCCACCCAGATGCCCCTCGTGAAGCTCCTTTAGCACCTTATGCTGAAGTTTGGGTGGAATCACCACTCTAGATCCACACATCAAGGTTCCTCGGCACACTGACAGCTGTTCTTTTCTTTGCGAAAATGCGGGCAGCGTTGGTTCGCCATGTGCTGGCCATCCCTCCACTGTTAAATCGTAGACTCGTGAGAGAGTCGGATCATTTCTTGTTTCATTTTCGATCATCGAATTTGTTACTGGTAGACATTCCACTATGGATGAGTGGAACATCTCTACCGGGTCCACTGCAGCCGCCTCTTCTACTACTGGCAACGGTAGGTGCGATAACCCATCAGCATTTCCATGCTGTTTGGACCTTTTGTATTCGATGTCATATTGGTGTGCCCCAAGTAACACGGACCACCTCTGTAGCCTTTGCGCTGTCATAGTGGAAACGGCCTTGTTAGGGTTGAATATGGACACCAACGGCTGGTGGTCTGTCAGTAATGTGAACTTCTTGCCCTGCAGGTAATGATTGAATTTCTTTACTCCCCACACAAGGCTGAGGGCCTCCCTATCTATCTGAGCATAATTTCGCTCAGCGGAGGTCAATGATCGGGACACAAATGCGACTGGCCTTTCCGAGCCATTTGGTAACTTGTGTGAAAGTACTGCTCCAATTCCATAAGGGGAAGCATCACAAGCTAGACGAAGAGGTAACGTTGGGTTGAAATGAGCCAACACTTCCTCAGAGGTAATCAACGCCTTGCTTCTGCGAAAGGCCTTCTTACAGTCCTCGCTCCACTTCCATGGTACTTCTTTCCACAACAGAGCATTCAGCGGATGCAGCACCGTGGATAGATTTGGCAGAAACTTGTGGTAATAATTAATCAACCCCAGAAACGATCTCAACTGTGATACATTTTCCGGAGCGGGGGCCTTCACGACAGCTTCTATCTTGTCAGGTGACTTGTGCAGCCCCTCTTGGTCAATGACATGACCGCAGTACGAGGTCCGTTTCTCGAAGAACTCACACATTTCTGGCGATTAACTCGAAGGCCATATTCCTTCAACCTGGTGAGCACCAGTTTCAAATTTGTGAGGTGTTCCTCCTCATCTTCTCCCGTAATCAGGATATCGTCCAAGTAACACTGCGTGCTTGGAATACCCTGTAAGACCTGCTCCATGGCCCTCTGCCAAATTGCTGGAGCCGAAGCTACTCCAAAAACCAGTCTATTATAACGATACAAGCCTCTGTGCGTGTTGATTGTGAGATACTGGCGCGACTCTTCCTCGACTTCCATTTGTAAGTATGCTTGTGCCAGGTCTATCTTGGTGAAGTGTTTCCCACCAGACAATGAAGCAAAGATATCCTCAATCCGCGGAAGCGGGTATTGTACCGTGTGAAGCACCGGATTAACTGTGATCTTGAAGTCTCCGCAGATGCGGACCTTTCCCGGTCCCCCTGGCTTGTTACTTGATGAAGACTTCATGACGGGAACAATGGGCGTGGCCCACTCACTCCAGTCCACCTTAGACAGTACCCCTGAACGTTCAAGCTCTTCCAGTTCTGCCTCCACAGCAGGTCGTATCGCGTAAGGTACCGATCTGGCTTTGAAAAATTTTGGGCTTGCATGTTCTGCAATCTTGATTTTTGCTTTAATTCCTCGCAGTGTTCCCAGTCCTTGCTGGAATACCTCTTTAGCTTCGTCCAATATTCTGGACAACCGTTCAGGTTTGACATCTTCCTTTCCGGAATCTACCGTCATTGTGTTTAGTGAATGCCAGTCTATCTTTATTTTCCTGATCCACTCCCGTCCCAGAAGTGGTGGACCTCCCTTGGGCAGCACATACATGTCCATCCCTTGGTGATCTTTGTCCTTGTATCTCACCTTGACTTTTATCTTTCCGATGGGGTATACTTTGTGCCCCGTGTATGTCTGCAATACTATCTCCGTATCCCGTAGGGGAATATGTTTGAATAACTTTTTGTAATCTTGCTTATTCATGACCGTCAATGCCGATCCGGTGTCCACTTTCATCTTCACTTGGACTTTTGCAATCTGTAGTGTGACCCAGATAGTTTGTCGGTCAGCTTCTTTACTCACATTGTGAATCCTCAAACTACCCAGTTCCTTGCTGTTGGAGTCTGAGTCCGAATTCTGTTCATCTGGACTCTTCCCAGTCACCTTATGTACCTTTCTGTACTTCGTCTGCGGTGACTTATTATTGCTGGTCTTCTTTCCTGACCGGCATACCTTAGCTATGTGACCAAGCTTGCCACATTTTCTACATTCCTGGTTTTTAAACCAGCATTGGTTCTGGTCGTGTGTTGTCTTCCCACAACGATAACATTTCGTTGTACCCGAAGTCATTTGATCCACACTGAGTACCGCTGTCTTCCGCTGCATTTCCGCCGTGCCTCTCGCTGCGGCTTCGTGCGATGCTGCAATAAGGACAGCCTTATCAAGTGTAAGATCGTTCTCTTCGAGCAGTCGCTTTTGTGTTCCTTCCTTCGACATCCCGCACACGAACTTGTCTCTCAGTGCCTCTGTCAGATTTACCCCAAACTGACAGTATTTTGCTAGCCTACGCAGTTCAACCAGGTACTCCACGTTGCTTTCCTCTTTTCGTTGCGTTCTCACGTAAAATTTAGATCGTTCCGCTAACATCAGCGGTGCGGGGTTAAAATGATCCTTCAGGACAGCAACAATATTAGCGAAAGACTGATCCGCCGGTTTAGCTGGTGATAGAAGATGCTTCAATAACCCGTATGTCTTCGCACCCATTGAGTTTAGTAAGGTTAGAGCTTTGTCATAATTTGCTATCTTATTGACCTTACAATATATCTCGATGCGTTCTACATACGTGGCCCAATCTTCCACATCAGAATCAAAACCGTTGATGTTACTACGCTTAGGCATCTTCACACTCTTCCTGAGAAACAACAACGAAATATTTCTTTAACTTTTTTTTTCAAAATGGCGGTTTCCCGCGCTTGTCTTCTTTCCCCGCCCACTTTCAAAATGGCGGTTTCCCGCTTCTGTCTTCTTCCCCGCCTACTGGCGGCTTCCCGCGTTTCTTCCCCTGGCGGGAGGTGTAAGCTTTTCCCTCGGGTGACGACCGCTGGCTTTCGGGGTTCGCAGCCTGCGCGTCGGCTTCAGTGCGTTCCTTGTTCCCTTTTCTCGGCAGGGCAACCGGCGCTTGGTACAACCCGTTGACGGCGAACGGTTTCAGCCGCTGGGCTGGATCTTGCTCAGTCTCCCTCGCTCGGGCTCTGTCTCTCCCGCTCGCTCGGGCTCTGTCTCTCCCTCAGCGGCTTCCAATCGCGCCTCCCAGCCCTCTCGCAGTCCGGTGCTTTCCTCCCCGGCTGCGGCTGAGTTCTCCGCGATTTATTTATTTTTATATCTTCCCGCGCCTTACGATCCCAGTCGCAGCGCTTCGTGGCCTTGGTCGCTGCCCGGCCTTTTTCACTCCAATCGCGCCTCCCAGCCCTCTCGCAGTCCGGTGCTTTCCTCCCCGGCTGCGGCTGAGTTCACCGCGGTTTATTTATTTTTATATCTTCCCGCGCCTTACGATCCCGGTCGCAGCGCCTCGTGGCCTCGGTAGCTGCCCGGCCTTTTTCGCCGGTCGCGGTCTAGCTGTCTCACGACGCCGTTGCGTCTCCCAGCCCGCTTGTACCGCGGCTTCCGTGATCCACGCTGCCCCAGTCTCGGCGCCTCTGGGCCCGACTTCTGTCCGGCTCCTTTCCCCCGACCGGGGTCGAGTTCACCGCCCTTATCCTCCGTTTATTTATTTATTTATTTTATTTTCCTTTACTCACAGTCACCGTGGCCGACTTGCTTCTCGTGCTGCTCGGCTCACTCACCACCGTGGCAGAAGGGACAATCAGTGCCTGTTGCTGATGGAAGGCTTCGTGTCTGAATTCTTCCTTCTTCCTTGCTCTGCAGACTCGAGTTTTCTCTCAGCAGAACGACGAGGGCGGGTGCCTCTTCTCGACGCTCGTTAACTGCTTCGGAAGTATTGTTGCCGCAGGGTAAGATCGAACTTGTCGCCACTGTAAAGTCTGTAGGTATTATGGCGAATTAATACACAGACTACAAGAGTAACTTTAACAGGACTTTACTATTCGAAGGTCAGGGCGAATCTGCCCAATAAATCCTGACACAGCACTTATATACCGGTGTGGTCACCGTCGGTATTACAGTATACAGCAGCCAAGATAAAGTAGTGCCACACCTAAAATCGTTCTCTTAAAGGTGGACGGTTACATACAATAGTTCTCTTAAAGGTAGAACAGTTACATACACTACACCTGGCAAAATCCAGCCCCATTTTATTTGCTGCAGCTCAGATCGGAACACCGGAATGTACAGGACCAGAAAAGGCACTTTGAGTCCATCTGGTCAGCCCGAGAACTCAAACGTACACCGTTCATCAAATGCCTGTTAAACTCCCTCATAAAATTGCTGATGTAAATCTGCCTCAATTGCCTCCCTAACAGTCCATTCCAAACCAGGTCACTCTCGATGGGAAATGTTTTTCTAACATGTTTGTCTTCCTTCGAGTTGCATCAAAAACATTTATTGGTGCAAATTTGATTAAATTCCCTTGTTGGTACCTAAAATGTGTCTTCCACTACACTAGCGACCCGGCCAATTTCCTTTAAAATGCTAACTCTTGGATGACCTCATTGGGACGATTTGACTTACAGTTGAGCCTGACTATTTAGAACAAAACCAATATGCAATTTAAATTGCTGTCACTGAAATGCACAAGGTTAATGACTACATTAGGATGCATTCAGGCACCATTCTTATCACTGCGAAGCAGTAACTGCTTCCCAGTGACAAAAAAGAGGCTGTGTAAACAGAATGAGTGCAGATTGAATCAATCTCCAGACTGTTCTGTCTAACCCCAGCACCTGCTGGTTTCAGACTTGAGGTGCAGATCGCAGACGAGCAGTGCAAATACGGACCGTCAATTTGCAGTTTCGCGGCAAAGTAAAGACGTTGGCCGCTGGCCCTGAAGTAAGCGTCGCACAAAGATCTCTATCGAAGTTTGGGTTTTCCGACGCGTAATTCAAATCCAGGTAGCACAGTGGGAATCCCACAGTGCGAGCTGCTGTGACGTCAACAAGCTGTCTGAGCAGCCAATCAAAACGCAGAATTCTCACAAACAGTGGACCAGGATATGGGTAAGCTGATATGTCAGAGAGAGCAAAACGAAGATTGGGGCTCTCACATGGGGAAAATGCTAACTGGAAATAAAGATGAACAAACTTAAAAAAATTAAATTAAATTAAAATGGATAAATTTCACACTGCACAAAATTAAAATTAGTTTTTCATGGCCATAACCTTTGTTTATGCTAAACTATTAAAACCCCAGTTACACACAATCCCTTTGGGTCTAACTTTTAGTGGGGTATTTAACAGCGTACTTACTGCGGAAGAGCCGAAGTTTTCGTCAGTTCCGATGATTTGAGAGATTTCACTGACTGCCGGCTCTGTTGTGGGGGGCACGGGGGTGCGCACAGCGCAGCCTGTGGAGGGGCAGTGAACGACAGACCGACACTTCAGGATATCCGCATTCGACTGCGCCTGCGCTAAAGCCTGAAGTTGCGGTCAATTTCAAAGGCGAAATGATGGCAAACGCTGCCAGGTCGCCAGGCCGTGGTCCTCTGCAGTTTGGGCCCCAAAGGTAACGGTGCACAGATGCGAAGAACAACATTTTTCAACCACACACAAAATAATCCTTGCTGGGTTGAAGTTTGAAATCATTTAAAAAGTTTTGATCTACTTCAGGTACAAAGGTGGTTCCTCTTTAAGGGTCGTGCCATTTGAGACAGCTCTTGAGAAGCAAATTGGCTGTTTTTCCCTGACAAGTTCCAAATAAGAACAAGCGGCTCTTCTACAAGACCACTGTTTCCTCCTTTTGTAGGTGAGGGGCACCCTGAACACGCGTCAACCGTGGCCAAGTTGGTAGCACTCTCACTTTTGAGTCAGACGGTTGTAGGTTCAAGTCCCACTCCAGAGAACAAAACTCTAGGCTGACACTGCAGTGCTGAGGGAGGGCTGTACGGTCAGAGGCGCCGTCTTTTGGATGAGACGTTAAACCGAGGGCCTTTCTGCTCTCTCAGGTGGACGTAAAAGATCCTATGGCACTATTTTGATGAAGAGCAGGGGAGTTCTCCTCGGTGTCCTGACCAATATTTATATCTCAATCAACAGCACTAAAAAAGATTATCTGGTCATTATCGCATTGCTGTTTTTGGGAATTTGCTGTGCACAAACTGGCTGCCATGTTTCTTACATTACAACAGTGACTACAATTCAAAAGTTCTTCATTGGCTGTAAAGCGCTTTGGGACATCCTGAGATCATAAAAAGATGCTATATAAATGCAAGTCTTTCTTGAACAGCTAAGCTGATCTATCAGTGTTCATTTTATCTGAGGCTTGCTTTTACATTTACTGCATGCTATAGTGTATTACTGTTTGAAACAAATTATGGTATCGTAGAATCTTATAGCACAGAAGGAGGCCATTCGGCCCATTGTACCTGTGCCGACTTTTTGAAAGAGCTATCCAATTAGTCCCGCACCCCTGCTCTTTCCCCATAGCCCTGCACTTTTTCCCATTTTAAGTAGATATCCAATTCCTTTTTGAAAGTTACTAGTGAATCTGCTTCCACCACTCTTTGAAGCAGTGCATTGCAGATCATAACAACTTGCTGCTTTAAAAAAAAATTCTCCTCCAATCCCCTCTTTTTTGCCAATTATCTTAACTCTGTGTCCTCTGGTTTCTGACCCTCCTGCTAATAGGAACATTTTCTCGCTATTTACTCTTCTCATAACTCCTCATAATTTTGAACACATCTATTAAATCTCCCCTTAACCTTCTCTGCTCTAAGAACAATTCCAGCTTCTCCAGTCTCCTCATCTCCACATAACAAGTCCTTCATCCCTGGTGCTATTCTGGTAAATCTCCTCTGAATACAACATGACAGTTTACTCTACTACAATATGCAAAGACATAATAGAAGTAATATAACTCATGTCTTACAGACATCTGGTTAGTTCCAACTCCCTCAATTGCCTTGTATGTATCCGGAGAAGGAAGTTAAAACTACAACATGTCAGCCTGAAAGTTCATAATTGAAGTATTAAAGGGATATTTTCCAGAAGTATTCAAATAAGAGGATAGAACATAACATAAGACATCGAAGCAGGAGTAGGTCATTTGGCCCCTTGAGCCTGCTCCGCCATTCCATAAGACCATGGCTGATCTGATCTTGGCCTCAACTCCACTTCCCGGCCCGCTCCCCATAACCCTCGACTCCCTTACCAATCAAAAATCTGTCTATCTCCACCTTAAAGATATTCAATGACCCAGCCTCCACAGCTCCCTGGGGAAGAGAATTCCAAACATTCACGACCCACTGAGAGAAGAAATTCCACCTCATTTCCGTTTAAAATCGGTGCCCCCTTATTCTGAAATTATGCCCCCTAGTTCTAGATTCCCCCACGAGGGGAAACATCCTCTCTGCATCTACCCTGTCGAGCCCCTTCAGAATCTTATGTTTCAATAAGATCCCCTCTCATTCTTCTAAATTCCAATGAGTATAGGCTCAACCTTTCTTCATAAGACAACCCCTTAATCTCCGGAATTAACCTCATGAGCCTTCTCTGATATTACAAATGTGCGATCCAATTTCTGTTGTTCAATATCCTACAGTTTTGTGGTGAGCATGATGTAGCTGCTTGATAAGTTACGAGGACTTCAAGTTAACAAGTGACCAAGGCGAGATCCTGGAGTGCTGAAGTAGATGAGGTAATTTGAGAGGCACTGGCTGGTCATCAGTAGTAGTGAGGCTCCACTGGACTAGAAGCGGGCAAATATTGTACCTATATTTTAGAAAGGATTAACAACCACCGACTCATTACACTAACATCTGTAATGGATAAGATAATGGACCTATTGAAAGGGGTAGGATGGAAGAGTATCTTGAAGAAATATCTTGGCAAGAAATAGCCACTATGGATTTTGAAGGATAAAATTCCATCAAATAAGCTTTTTTGGCTTCTTTGATACATTAAGATAAGCGCATTCCTTAATATGTAGATTATTTAGACTTTCTGAAAAATATTGTTGACCATATTCCACATCAAATATTTCAAATTGAGTTCAAAGCCACAGAAATTCAGGTAGAAAATAGGATTGGATAAGAAGCAGGTTTAAACAGGGAGGAATTGAATGGCATCCCATCGAAGGAGATTCCGTGCTCGGAGCCCTGTTTGCAATCCATGTAGATTACTTTGATATAGAAACTAACTAACCTTGTCAAATTTGCCGGTGATGGTGCAATATGGAGAACAGTGGACACGGGATGCAGGTGAAAATCTACAAAAGCCTACAGGATTTGGCAGACTAATACCGCATGAAATTTAACAAAATGAGGTTTGCTCACCTTTGGCTTTTACTTTCTTCTATTGCTAGGAATAAGTTCCTCTTGTAAACTCCTAAACATTTTAAGAAAAATCAACTGTACTTTACCTTTCGGTGAGTTTCAAAAAGAATGCCGTTTCTTGTCTTTGCTTCAGTGCCACCTAAGGAAAGAGGACAGAAGTGTCCTTTCATCATTAGATGTGCAAATATTACCAACGATGATCTCGCATCAACATTCCATAGAAATGAAGAAGGGGAACTGTTGGGATCTCCAATCTATCTATGTAAATGAGCTCTATATGGAATGAGTGCAATCATTCCATTCCCTCAAAAGAAAATAACTTACAACCACCTTTTCCTCATCAGCATTACACAGTAAAAATGTTAGCTTGCTGTTGTGCAATTTTGCATATTTTCACTGGGAAACTTCCTGAAATTAGCTGCTGACTTTATGGCATAAATTGCATGTGCACTGAAGATGGCATCAGGATGCACGAGTGATTGACAACTAACCTTACAGCTTCAATGTAAACCTGGATGCCCACTACATGAGTCTCTATATTTCACCCCATTTCACCAACTGCTGATTCCGCACTGTAAATATAGTCAATTAATGGAGCCTTCAGATGGCTCAAGCCCCACATTACATTGTTGACTTCATGCGCTCAATAGCTAGTGATTGGCAATAAATATTGCCTTGCCAGCATTGCCCACATCCCAAAAAACAAATAACACCAATAAATGTGAAGGCTTTTTAGTTATGTTCCACTGTTTCCATTTTCTGAATGCTAAAATTCATATTTCCTCATCTTTCTCTTCACAATAACAACCAATGATACCCACGTTACTATTGGTCTTACCAAAGAGAAGTTCCCATCGATATATAAATTTACTGACCATCTAATCGCACTGCATTGGATAGTTAATCTCCATTCATTGTTGATGTGCTAACATCTTCAAACTAACCAACTGAATGCACCATGTTCCACAGGGAACATTGTGGAGCATTAGGATTAGTTTTCAATTCCTCTAGTAAAGAGCTAGCACTGGGATGATGGGCCAATTGGCCTTAACCTGCGCTGTACATTTTATGCTTCTGTTAAGTGCTGGTGCGGAAGAATGAGGCAATGATTCAAAGCCAAATAACATCATGAATGCATTTAGCTGAAAATGACCAGTTAGAAATTAGTTTAATATATTCATAGATTGAGTGCTGTACTGACCTCTGGAGAAGGGATAAGTTATAGTACTCGAGAGGATTTCTGTAACCACATTTGTTCCATATTGTTTAATATAAACTAGTGTGCATTAGCTTTTCTGTGGCCTAGTGTTTAAGCCTATCACCTTGTGTGGCAGCAAGCCAAAGATCACAATGATCCAGGTTTGATTGTTGAACTGTTAGTTGATCTTACCCACATTTACTCGACACTAATTCAGCCCTTACAATTGCCTGCGGTGTCATGGAGCTATGAAGTGAATTAAACATCCAGGATTCAGGCTCCTCATTGCTATCTGGTGATCCGAGCAGGCAAGTAATTGTGTCTGAAGGTGGTGTGAGGCCAGAATGTGATTCTGTTATAATGGTGTCCTGAACAGTTGAACAGTCTTGTCAACACTGACTGTTGACGTTTCTGCATGAAGGATCATGGACCTGGATCGCTGAAGGGCTGATCGCACCCAGGGAACTATAGCGAAATGATACTCTCTGTCATCGGGCGGGGGAGAAAATTGCCAAAAAAAAGTATTTAGACAAGTATATCAATTTAAAACTGGATTTATTTCAGAAGATCTTGCTGTATTTTACACAGGTATGAATACTTTACCAAAGGTTGTTGAGCTGGAAAAAAAAACCCACGTTACTAGACTGTTTTCTTGAAAAGCTGTAAGTTTTTGGTGGGGAACATCTTTTTTTGAGACAGCCTCCTTTAAGTTAAATTGCTCTACTCTGCTGACCTTATTGGAAGCATGCAGCCAGACTGCTGAGATAACTTGCTGATAGGCTAGGACAGTTGCCAGGACCAGATCTCATAAGAGTATTAATGGATTTAGCCTAGAATCGTCGGCTGGTAGAACTGATAGCAAAAGGCCTTCATGTTCTAATCCACACTGCATCTGCTCAGTTGGATCAAGTGTACAAGGCTATTTTTGGCTCATTTTGCATTCTGGGAAAGCTCACCCTTAAAGTGACTCTTGCTCCTTATGGTGACAATCCACAAAGACTTTGTGGTTCTGTACAGTTCCAGTGTTTGTCAGAGACCTCTGGATTCATTAAAAAAAAACTCTACCTTGCCATATCTGGCATTAAGCAAAAATAGTTTAAAATGATTACAGACTTTCTGCCCATTCACCATCTCAGTTGAAAATCTAGCCCTTTCCAGCAGCCACAGCATTTGTGGCTGGTCCAGTTGCGTTTCTAGTGAATGGTGACCCCCCAGGATATTGATGGTGGGGAATGCCAATGAATGTAAAGGAGAAGTGGCTAGGCTCTTTATTGTTGGAGATGGTCATTGCCTGGCACTTGTGTGGTACGAATGTTACTTGCCACTTGTCAGCCCAAGCCTGGATCTTGTCCAGGTCTTGCTGCATGTGGGCATAGACAGCTTCATTACATGAGGAATTGTGAATGGAGCTGAACACACTGCAATTATCTGTAAACCACCTCACTTCTGACCTTATGATGAGGGGAAGGTCATTGATGAAGTAGCTGAAGATAGTTGGACCTACATCACTGCTTCGAGGAACTCCTGCAACAATGTCCTGGGGCTGAATTGATTCCTTGCACTACTACCAAATGGTTTCTGAAGTGTGAAAATGGCAGCAGAAAATACTTTATGATAACATTGTGGGTTTTTTTTTTAAGAAAGGAACAACTCTACCAACTCGAAGTGTACAGTAGAATCTGCCAAGTCTCGTTTGTAACTAAAATTTAAAAAAAATATTTGGAGAAGGAAACATGATGGGAAACATCTTTGAGTCTAATAACTATATAAATGTTTAAAGCTCCGATCTTTCCTGATAATTACAACCATATAGTGAACTGTCAAATATGTTTTCACTTTCTTCTTCTGCAGGAATGCATGCATTTGTATTTGTCAATGTATTGATGCTTTATTAAACTCATTCAGTGTCTGTATCTCTAATTTGGTGTTGCTCCAGTTCCATCTGTAACTTATTGTATTCTGCTTCATGTGCTTCCCAAGTTAAATAAAAATGAACTTATATTTTGCATTTCCTTGAGAGATAGATAGGATTTTAGGGTTCAGCATGGCTCACTTTTTGAACTTGAACTCTTATTGGTCAGATTTCATTGTGTGTATTTTGCTAAGCTCGAGGTCCCCCTGTTTCCATAAGTACTGTGATATGCACGTGGAGCCCAGCTTGTTGCGTGTGTTTTTATTTTGAAATTATACTGCACGTGAAGTTCAAGTATCTCTGGCAAATCCCAATTTTTTCTATAAAGGCTAAATATAAACCAGCTCTTGGGAACTGTGAATGAGTTAGTTTGCTTTTATCTTGGTGATTCTGATGAACTTGGGGTCTGCTGTTTCCTTTTGGTCTGCTGATCTTTTTTAATAAACTATATGATCTGACTGGCAATAAAATGGGATATCAAGAATGTTACAAAGGCATAACGGTTCAAGTATCAAGAGGACCATTGATACACCATATAAATTGAGCCTGGAGATTACTGTATCTCTAGAATAAATATCCTCTGCAGTTCCAAGATAGGAGATGTGCCTCCGTGAGGTACAAGGTAGAAATTCTATCCAACGGTCCTGATAGTCAACTGCAGAAATGAACCTCCACTGTTACGTGACCCCAGCAATTCCATTACTGACCCATGCCAATGGTTTATTTTTCCATACTTTGTACAGCTTAGTATTTATACAAGTGGCATCAGACCTGTTGAGACATGAGCGTAAAGCACAAGATCAAAGCACTAGGAGTTTACAACAACCTGAATCCCGAGATTAGCTACCAGCCTTGAAATCATTCCCATGCATTTTTAAAATGCGAACGATGCAATTTGTGTGGGGGAAGGAAGATTTGTAGTTTGTGTGTCTGGTGTTGCATGTCATAGGTTACACGCATGTAGTAGTATCTGTAAAACTAATGTTATGTCCATATTATCATTTAGTTGCTTTAACTTAAGTGATACCTGCAACTGATCAGCTATGGATTAACACAGTGACAACTCAATTTATTAGTGATTTGAAGGGCGACAAAAGTGAGTGAGGAACATGGCAGTGAGCAAAAAACTGATGGATCCTGAGACTGATGTCGAGAGACCAGGTTACTTGGCATTTTGGTTTGACATCCTTCCCAGCTGATGTGTAATTTGTGCCAGCATAGTAATATCATGTTATTTTGATTGAGATATCATTATGAATATTACAGCATGCTTCTCTAATTCAGAGGAAAACGGACTAGTGACCCAATGAATTGATATGATGAGCAAAACCTACAGGTTCTGTTGTACTGTTGATCTGAAAATGGTATTCGATATAGAAATTAATCAGTCTCATTCTCTAAATTGGAAAGGTTTATATTTAGATGTTGTTTTTCTGTCTAGTGCCTTTGAAAGAGATGTTGGTTCTTTAATCAGATTATCATCACCATCAAACTGATTGCAGAACAAAGTAATATGCACGTTCTATCTTTCAATTTCACTGCTCCATGTTGAGAACAAAATTGAAGTTCTGCTCGAGCTACTTCCGGTAACTTGGCTCTTTTAAATTCAGTTAAGCTACCCTGGAAATTAGATCACGACAAATGTTTTAATCTTGCTGATGCTGTGGAATTCATATTAGAAGACCATTAACATTAAACAGAAGAGAGTACGCAATTATTTGGTTAATTACATGTCACTTCGCTGCTGAAACCTTTTGAGTCCCAGTGTGATACCATTGAGTAGACATGACCACCTAAAGCATTAGCAACAAAGTCATGTGTGTGTTGTATGTAATCAGGTCTACAGTTGTTTAAATCTGGTCTTGTAGGAATTGGTAAATTCCTGACGAAAATACTGAGAGCGAGTCAATCAGCTAACCAAAACGATGTTTAATGCAAACTGGTGGAAGTAACAAACAAAAACGCAGGAGAACAAACCAACAGGTGCTTGCTTAATGCTGGCTCCATGAGGACTGAGAAGGGGAGGCCCCTCAGTCCGACGTCATGACGTCATGACGTTTCCCGCCGTTGGGAACGCCACGTGATGACGCTATCGCGTTCGGTCTTAACTCTTTAGAGACCGCACTATTTACATACAGCGAAAGAATACGGATTTAAAGACAATTATAAGAGTTCCTTGGTGGCTCTGCCACAGTCTCCTATTTATCCAATTTGGTAAACTTGAGCTTTTTGGTGGGGAGGCACGATGAATAGAGCATCTGTGCTGTAAGTTATTGTGGAAACCAAGACATTTGTACTTCATGCAGATTGTGTACAAAGTAAGTTTATTTTAAGGGGCTTGATGCTTTCCCATGTCTAAGATTGTTGTAGGTTTTATTTTTTCTTGTCTTATGATTTGAAAGTGGCCCTGTGATAAAATACTGCCATGAGAATGTAGCACCTGACAAGTTGTGGAAAATATAATCTATGTGCAGAGCCATGTGTACACATACTGACTTTGTTCATCTCAGTGGAAAATGCTGTGATTCACGTAAAGAAAGTGGAAGACTACATGACTTTTTAAAGTTGCTTTCTGCAGATGGCAAGGTGCTGGCACTCCCAATCTTGCATGTATTGTGTTTCAGATTTCCACTGTGCCATTGACAGTTAGCAGCTTCAAGGTGGAAAATCTGAGGGGAAGTTCCAATAGATTTCAGTGGTCAGTTTCTGAACAGCATTTAGAGGAGCGGGGAGGGGACGGTGGGCGGCGTTCGGGGGGTGGCAGTGCAAGGGGGTGGGCATTCGGGGGGGGATGGATGTTTGGGTGGGTGCAGTGGGAGGGGGGTGGCGGTGCGGTGGGGGGGCGAGAGCATGGGGGAGTGCGCGGGGGATGAGGTGGATGTTCGGGGCGATAGGGGGGTCGGGGCGGTGGCGGGTGTTCGGACGGGGGAGTGGGTGGGGTGGATGTGTGGGGGGTAGATGGGGGGTGGGGTGGATGTTCGGGGCGGTGGGTGGGGTGGATGTTCGGAGCGGTGGGGGGGGGCGAGGGGGGTGGGAGCGGTGGGGGGTGTGGGGTGGATGTTCAGAGCGGTGGGGGGGGCGAGAGCGGTGGGGGGGGCAAGGGCGGTGGGGGGTTATGAGAGTAGCTTCAGCTGCTTGTGATGTGAGAGATGAGCAGATTTTCTTTTAATGGGAAGAAGAAAACTGTAATGTATACAACATTGAAGGGACTACTTTGTTTTGCGACTGTACATCCTTAGTTGCGAGCGTATATAACAGATGCATATCGATTTGTATAGTCAGTGCCAAAGTTCCAGTTAATCAGTAAAGATCACTTGAAGTTACTCTCAGTCTCTGCTGCTTTATTATTTTATGTAGTTGTGTATAGCGGTACAAACACAACAAATTGGCAACGAGAATTATGAACCCATGTCTTCCTATTCTGGCATCGCATCCAGAGGACACCGAAATTTGGAAGAAAGGAGCGAGAAGGTAGAGAAAATGGAGCACGCTTGCTAAGCTAGGCAGGGGATACGTAAGTCAAGTGAAAAGTGCACAGGACTTGCATGATGCTAGCTAACTAGTAAAGAAAGAGAAACAGGTTTGGGAAAAAAAAATGGCGATGATTGGCACGATTGCAGCATTTGATAGCAGCATTGAAGACTGGGCAACTTACATTGAAAGAGTGGAGTTGTACTGTGAGCCTAACGGAGTGGAGGTAGAAAAGAAACCCACTGTTTTGCTGAGTGTTATGGGCGCAAAGACATACGGGCTGCTATGTAGTTTATTAACCCCTGAAAAGCCAGCAAACAAAACATTCAAACAAATAGTGGACACACTCCAAGACCATTTAAGCCCCAAACCACTGCTCATAGCTGAAAGATTTAAATTCCATAAACGGAACCAGAGCAAAAATGAAAGCATTTCTGAATATTTGGCAAAGTTGCGCAAATTATCAGAACATTGCCAATTTGGAGTGGGCTTATCGGACGCATTGAGGGACAGATTTGTGTGTGGCATGCAAAGTGAAAGCACACAAGAAGCTCCTGTCTGAAAAAGACCTCACATTGGAGAAGGCTCTAAGAATCGCAATATCAATGGAAGCAGCAGCACGTGGCGCTTTAGAAATTCAACAAAAATCCCTGGAATATTCAACTAATAAAATGTCACTGAAACAAGAAAAGAAGTGCTATCGCTGTGGCAAAATGTCACATGACCACAATGACTGTTGGTTTAAAGACAAAGATTGTAGACAATGTGGCAGCCGAGGGCACATTGAAAGGGCCTGCAAAGCAAAGAAGAAGCTGAAAACTGATACAATACAGAGTAACAAAAAGGTACATCAAGTGACTGAAAACAAGAAACCTTTCAAAGATAGATACAAGAAGGTACACTACGTGACTGGAGACAGTTCAGATAAAGAAAAAAGTGACACAGACTCAGAGGAAGAGGATCTGGCTTGTCTAAAACTACACAGTGTGAAAGAGACAGGGGATCACAGAATAATATGGGTTACTCCAGAAGTGGCAGGAGTTAGGCTGAAAATGGAGTTGGACACAGGCTCAGCTTTAACAGTGATCTCTGTACATGACTACAAACGACTGTTTTCACACATACCGCTAAGGCCAACTAAAGTACTGTTAAAGACATACACAGGACAAAGAGTGTGCCCCAAAGGTAAAATAAAAGTGACAGTGACATGCAAAGAAAAAAAAATACCGCAATTGAACCTCTATGTAGTGGAAAATGGAGGACCACCATTGCTGGGACGTGAATGGCTCAGGAAAATACAGTTGGATTGGCACACCATCCAAGCACTGTCAGCAAAGGAGGACACAACGCCACTCCTGAGAGACTGTCACAAATACTCTCTGACTCTCAGGAAGTGTTCAAGAAGGGAATAGGAACACTTAAGGGCATGAAAGCAAAAATTAAGATTGAGGAGAATGCAAATCCAAAGTTCCACAAGGCCAGACCAGTGCCTTATGCAATTCGCCCTTCAGTAGAAGCAGAGCTAGAGAACTTGGAGCAGTTAGGGGTCCTGTCCAAGGTGGATTGGAGTGAATGGGCCACACCTATAGTTCCAGTGATGAAGAAAACCTCCAGCACAAAACCAGGAAAGCCAAGAAAAGTGCGCATCTGCGGAGACTTTAAAGTGACTGTTAACCCAGTCCTCCACACAGTACAGTACCCATTGCCTCACATTGAGGACATCTTTGCTTCTCTGTCAAGAGGGGAACGCTTCACAAAGATTGACTTGGCCCAGGCCTATCTCCAAATGGAAATTGATGATGCATCAAAGAAATACCTGGCAATAAATATGCACAAAGGCCTTTACCAGTACAATCGGCTGGTATTCGGAATAGCATCAGCTCCTGCAATCTGGCAAAGGGCAATGGACCAAGTCCTGCAGGGGATCCCAGGTACTCAGTGTTATCTTGATGACATCATCATTACTGGCAAGAATGACAACGACCACCTTTCCAACCTTGAACAGGTGCTCATCAGGTTACGGGAGTATGGGCTCCGAGCGAACCGAGACAAGTGTGAGTTTTTCAAAAAGGAACTCTCATACTGTGGACATGTGATTGACAAGGATGGTTTACACAAGTCTCCAGACAAGATTGAAGCTGTGATTAATGCACCAACACCTGAAAATGTGTCTCAGTTGAGATCATATCTTGGACTGGTGAACTACAATCACAAGTTCTTGCCCAACCTATCCACAGTGTTACATCCACTAAATGCACTGCTACAGACAGGGTCACAATGGAAGTGGAGTGACAGCTGTGAACAAGCTTTTCAAGAGAGTAAAAGACTCATTACTTCAAGAGGTGCTAGCTCACTTTGACCCATCCTTACCTATTCGACTGGCATGTGATGCTTCACCCCATGGCATGACTGCCATGTTGTCACATAAGTTCCCAGACGGCTCAGAAAGACCAATAGCCTTTGCCTCAAGATCATTGATTACAGCTGAATGCAATTATGCATAGATTGACCACGAAGCCCTCAGCCTTGTGTGGGGAGTCAAGAAATTCAACCACAACTTGTATGGTCAACAGTTTACACTGTTAACTGATCACCAGCCTCTCATTTCAATCTTCAACCCAAGGAAGGGCGTTCCAGTGATGATGGCACATCGGCTGCAGTGATGGTCACTCTTCCTAGGGGCTCACCTGTATGATATTGAATACAAGGGGACCAAGCAACATGGCAACGCCGATGGTTTGTCAAGTTTACCACTGCCGACCTCCCAGAGAACTACAACAGTTGACTCAGCAGAGGTATTTCACACAACAATAGTTGAGCAGCTACCAGTGACAAACTCCCTCATTGAAAGTGAAACACGCAATGACCCTACATTGTCAAAAGTTTATGACTTCATTGTGAAGGGATGGCCAGCGCATGGTGACTCATTGTTTCCAGCACTCTCAGCTAGGAGGGAACAGTTATCAGTGTGTCGGGGAACACTGATGTGCGGCTCACAAGTTGTGATTCCTCCCAAGCTTCGTAACCGAGTGCTAGATGAACTGCATGAAGGCCACTTAGGTACAGTAAAGATGAAAAGCCTTGCTCGTGGATATGTGTGGTGGCCGGGAATTGACAAACAGATCGAGGACCTGATGAGCTGCTCAGGATGTCAAAAGGTCCCAAAAGCACCACCACAAGCCCCTCTCCATCCATGGGAATGGCCCTCATCGCCATGGCAATGTGTGCACATCGACGTTGCTGGGCCGTTCATGGACTCCATATCCTTGATTGCAGTCGATGTACATTCCAAATGGCCCGAGGTCATTAAAATGAAATTAATCACATCTGAAAAGACCATTTCAGTTCTGAGGACCATATTCGCTAGAAATGGCCTACCAGAACAAATCTGCACAGACAATGGACGACAATTTGTCTCTGACGAATTCCAAGGTTTCATGAGGAAAAATGGAATCAAGCACTACACATCTGCCCCATACCATCCAGCTACAAATGGCTTGGCAGAAAGATTCGTACAGACTTTAAGGAAGGCCATCAAAGCAATGTACAGTGAGAGTCTACCACTGCAACACAAGATAGACAATTTCCTCTTTGCTTATCGGAACGCAGTACACGCAGCCACTAATCAGACTCCAGCCATGATGTTTCTGAACAGGAACCTGAGATCTCGCATGGACCTTCTTAAACCGAATGTACGTCGTGATGTAGAGAACAAACAGTTCAAACATTTGAATGCTAAGCCAACGAGAAGCTTCAGTGTGGGACAGTCAGTTCTTGCTCGTGATTTCTGGATGGAAAAGTGGCAACCAGGGACAATATCCACAAGAGAGGGACCACTGATGTATGCTGTGGATGTGGGAGAGAACGTTTTGAGACATCATGTGGACCAAGTTCTGGATGTTCAGGTGGAAAACACCCCTATACCTCGCCCAGACTGACCTGACATGGAAACATCAGCATCAGCACCCGCCTCATCCACAGCTGAGAGCTCTACCTGTGCTGATAGCTTGTAGGGGGGCTTCTTTTAACTGGTTTAAGGTAATTTCCCTGGTCTTGCAGCCTTTGCCTGCACTCTGACCAATTCCAAATAAACCAATTTTAAAACAGCGGTTTCGATTCGCTACCCCACCTTCCAGTTCTGACTGCAGGACTTATAATTAATGATATTAAAATGGACACGTGGTTTGTATGAGAGAAAAATCAAGTTTTATTAACTAAAAGAAACTATAATCAAATATAAAACTATACCACACGAACACAGTAAATTTCAGTGAAATTGCTTAAATGGGGGAATGCAAATGGTAAAAATGAGGGGTAAGTGGCTACAATGTTGATTAAACAATCTTAGCAATATCCCCTTAATTACCATCCCCTAACTCCTTACTCGGTTGCTCTGCTGAGGAGTCAGAAACTCTGCTCACATGTGGTCCAGCGAAGTGAGAGCGAGAGAGAGAAGCTCACCTGTGGTCCCAGGAAGTAAAGAGAGTGATAGCTTCTCAGGAGCGATCATATATACCTGGTAAGCCCCCCTCCCCCCTGCTGTTTGCCTGTCTGGAAAATTTGCGCCCAAGAAGTTCCAATTCACAAGAGAAAAGCTGTGATTGGCTAACTCAAAGTGGTTGGACTGGGTTAGTGTGTCTGCACTGTGGGGCCAAAATGTTCCCGCCCACATCTGGAGCCCACCTGGGCTAAAACAAAAGGGAAATTCAACTGCTCTATTGTCCAGAATGATGGGTGATTTAAACCCATTCAATTCTTAAATGGCTGCAAATCGAAATCCGTTCCATGATTTCAGTCTATCATTGTCTGAGAGAGCTCTGAATGGCTGTGTAAACAGAAGCAGTTTCAAATCGATTGTCCTGTGGTCAGTCTCAAGTGGGTAATTGCTTATGTCAATAAGCAACTTCACGTGCTGAGAGGGAAACTCCCTGGTTTGATTGACCGGTCTGACTCAGCCACTGCTGGATCCTCCCACTTTTATACACCGACATCCTTGCTGCAAGCTGCTTGTCCTTTTGCCATGCTTTCCCTGGCCATTTTAAAACGTTATGATTGCCCAACCTCCAGGGAATGATTTTATTAATAAAGTACTGTCTTAAGGTGTGTGAATTTTTTCCACAGAGCTCTTCGACTCCCGTGTTGTCCACGTTCTTTCCATCTCAGGACAGTCTTTTGCGGTTCTAGGCACATTTTAAAACATTGTAGACAAGTCACATCACCCAATTCTTCGTCCATGATGTGGACCAATATTTTCAATCTTCAGGGAAATAGGGGAAATTTTGCAACCCCTACAAGCTCACCTGATGCAACTGTACCTGTACAGTCTCATTCCCCAAAGCAAAAGAGTCTGGAGAGACGTTACCCAGAGAGGCAGAGGAGGCCTCCCCAGAAACTTGACTTGTAAAAGGGCTGTTGACAAAATAAAATGTTATGTTGGAATTTGAATTTTGTTGCTTTTAAGAAAACAAAAAGGTTACTGTAAAGACAGGCTCTGTATTTTAATTATAGAAATTTTGCGTTAATATACTATTAAACTAAAGGGGGAGGAAGTGTAATGTATACAACATTGAAGGGACTACTTTGTTTTGCGGATGTACATCCTTAGTTGCGAGCGTATATAACAGACGCGTATCGATTTGTATAGTCAGTGCCGAAATTCCAGTTACCCAGTAAAGATCACTTGAAGTTACTCTCAGTCTCTGCTGCTTTATTATTTTATGTAGTTGTGTATAGCGGTACAAACACAACAAAAATATTATCAAAAAAGTTGATTTATGTACATGTTTCAAATGTTATTATAAATCCAAAATTGGGCGACCCAGATTTCTGATACATTGTTGCAGGACAACTTGCACAAACGTTTTCGCCTCGTATCAGATTGCTAACCAAAATGTTGTTATTCTCTAATAAATATTCTTTTATAAAGAGTGCAAATGATGTAGAATTGAAATGCTTCAAACTCTCATCAGCGTTGAGCATTTGTTTTTAAAATTGTGACACCAGGGCCCAGCCAAGGCCCATAATGCAGGAAGAAAAGGGTAGGAGAGAAAATAAGAGTATTTGTGTAGATCGGAGCCAAGCACAGGGGAATGCTTGTGTGTTATCAGTTGCTGTGGTAGAATAAAACAAATGAGGAAATCGTCTTGCGCTCTCTTTCAAACCACTCCCCAGTTTTAGCACTATGGGGAGTCAGACACCTTGAGAGCCTCAAGATTCTCCTGTAGCTTTGGACAGCACCTTGTTCGGATTGTTCTATAACAGCTTTATTAACTGAGCTTTGGTTTTTATGTGTTATGCATCACCGAGCCATTTCTAATTAAATGTGAGTTAAGCGTTGAGAGACCGAAACTATTCCAGGAAGGTTCATTCTCCTTTGGGATGCAGCAGGTTGAAACATTTCAGTTAAAAATTGACATCTCTAAATCATCAGCCAGCAGTAATGGTTATGACAAATAGGTTTTGTAAAATCTGACTTCTGTGTCATATCTTTTGTAATGAAAAGTATTTCAGTTGGTCTAACAAATCCCACAGTCTTTGTGATGACAAGTATTTCTGATGAGTGACATTACTGTGGTCTAGTGAACTATAATTATGAACTGTGAGTGCTACTCTTCCTGTCCGTGGGAATTAAAGGCAAAAAAAATAAATGGAGCACTTGCTGATGCTAATATTAATATTGGTTTTTGTGTGGCTAGCTGCCTGTTGGCAAGTTAATGCATTATAGAAAGCAGAATTTGTTATTTAAAAACATAAGGAAATGGGTTAGTAGATTAGTAGACTGTTCTAACTGTGTTTGTGCAGTTGAGATGGGTGATGTTTACTGCATGAGGAAAACCTTCTTCATTAATATTCTTACCTGGTAGATTTTCAAGCTGCGAGCCACTGTGCAGTTCCCAACCCCCTCCTGCAGTTGCAGTACTCCGACCATGTCCTACCATAACACAAGGTGGCCTCAGCTTGGGCAGTGGTAGGAGCACTGCAATGCCCCAAGTTAGGGAAGGGAGCATTGTCCAGGGTTCCCACCTCCTGTGCACGTGTGTGGATGCTGGGTGAGAGCAAGCCGAGCTCAGCCATGACCTCCCCCACACTGCGATAGTATGCCAACGCTCATCATTCTGTCCTGCAATTAAGTGATAGCCACTGGCATGAGGTGCCCCCCCCCCCCCCAATTGAATCGCATTCAAGGGAGAGTCAACACCTTCCGGAGGCAAGAGGAGCCGTTTGGAGGGAACGAGTTTTTGTACCCCCAGTGTGTCTCCAATTTTACTCCAACAGCAAACTTAAATACTGATCACAATTAAAACAAATACTGTGTTGTATGAATGCAGAAGAGCAGTATCATTTATTAAATGGACTCCATCCCTCTGAGTTATAAAGGTTTATCTGTACACTTGCTAGTGTCCCTGTTGCCTGGCCGCTGTGTCCTTCAGAATTAGAGACAGCCTGAAAGCTGGCATTTTGTATAGGATTTTTGGAGATGACAGAAATGGATTTTTAGCTTTTATTCAATTGTAGTCAATAATATTCAGTAATTGCACATTTTAATCTAAGCTATAACCATTTGGGACTAAATATGAAACGTAATCAATTCTATTTTGTTAACGTCACCAGATTAAATATGAAGCCGAGGCGGAAAAGCGTGTATGTGTGTGTGTTTATTTATAAAATTGGTTTCCTGATTATTTTGCTCATATGTTGCACTTCAGTTGCCTTCTGAAATTCAGGTCTGAAGTAAATGTCATTATGCGGGCTCTGAGTTAATTGAAGTTGCAAGCCTGGTATTAAAACAAGCTGGTCAACTTCTCTTGTCACCACTCCTCTCCGGGCAAGACTTGAAGCCTAAGCCTCTGAATGGAAGGATGATAATCTTCATAATGATCTGGTCCAGTAATGCTCAGAATTATGCAAAAACACGAATGATTTCCTGGCAGGTGTTGGGAATGCAATTTACAACGCCACTTGAGAGCAGACTCCACTTGGATTTTATTTGACTGAGCAGCATATTTTCCAATTTGGTTGCAGAGTTAAGCAGTCAATGCAGGAGTACTGGATTCTTGGGGAATGATGTGCAATCCATGGCTGGATTTTTGGAATGTGTGCGAGCAGATAATATTTGAGGACGGACCCTGCTAAGAAGTGAAACCCTGAGGCCCGGAAAAGCGATACCGCTGGAAAAACGGGCGCGGGCACCGTGATGCGAGATATGCCCGTGCCTGTTCCCAAAAAAAGCGCAGGCAGCACGTCACCGTCGTGCTGCCTGCTAATTACCATGATTGTAGCACACAGCCGAGTGCTGACGGGCTGTGCGCTCAGCATGGGGGGGGCCGAAGTTTGCGTTGCTGGAGCGAGGCTAGCTTTACTTAAAGCTAGCCTGCACCTCTTCAAGGCAGTGTGCAACTCGTAGCTCTTAAAGTTGAGCTGTCTTCTACAGATCAAAAATTTATAAATTGAGACAGGGCCTTGGTTAAACACTTCAGCCGCAAGATCCTCTTTCGTCAGCGTAGAACTCCTGCACGGGAGTGTCGGCTAGATTACATGCTCAGGTCGCATGAGTAAGGCTTGAACCCATAACCTTCTGACTCAGATGAGAGTGTTAACAACTGCGTCAAGGCTGACACCTTAATACGATACACAAACCAGAAATTTGGTCTAGTATAAGACAGCTATGACTTAATAAAGGGTTTTTTGGGACTCGCAGCAGCCCTTCATTAGCAGTTAGAACAGTGCCTTGGAGTGTTTAGTACTACACATAAATAACCATTGTGTCAGCCGTGACTCAGTTGGTAGCACCCTTGCCTCTGAGTCAGAAGGTTGTGAGTTCAAGTCTCACTCCAGAGACTTGAGCACAAAAATCCAGGCTGGGTGAGTGCTGCACTGTCGGAGGTGCCGTCTTTCGGATGAGACGTTAAACCGAGGCCCCGTCTGCGCGCTCAGGTGGACGTAAAAGATCCCATGGCATGATTTGAAGAAGAGCAGGAGAGTTTTCCCTGGTGTTCTGGCCAATACCTATCCCTCAATCAACATCCTTAAAACAGATTATCTGGTCAGTATCACATTGTTGTTGGTGGGAGCTTGCTGAGCGCAAATTGACTGCATTTCCTACATTACAACAGTGACTACATTCCAAAAAGTACTTCATGGGCTGTAAAGTGCTTTGGGACGTCCGGTGGGCGTGAAAGGCGCTATAGAAATGAAATTGTTTCTTTTCAGGCCAGAATTTTCTGGCAGATGAATGGTGCGTTCACTGTGAACGCTGTTATTAGTGCGTACAACATCTAGCAATTTGTGGCAAGGAAACGATACCGTGAGTCGCGAATCGCTACAGATTGCTGGATATTTTGCGCCGCTCCACCATTGGTCTTGCCTTCAACCGCCCCAGGAGTGTCGAGGAAATGCTGGATTTGCACCGTAAATACAAATTAGGGCAGCTATTTCACGATGGAAGGGACCCTTTTAATAACTAGATTTATGTTCCTGTGATGCCACTCAACCTCGGAGATCTAGAAAGGGAACAATTGAAACTGTGGAGTCTCATTCCTGCTGATAGTAAATTATTCTTCCAGGTTTGAAACATTTTAATTTTTTTTTTCTTATTTTGTCTCTTTTTTTCTCTCTCAATACAATCATTCTTTCCCTCTCTATTTCTGTTCCTGTATCCAATTTGACTCTAATTCACCCTATTTCCTTTTCCATCATTTTCCCGGTTTTGTCCTCTACCCTTAAATTTCACTGATTAAGGAGATAGACTGTTGGTCCCATCATTCATCAAGGCCCCAGATGCCCCGTTGCCTTTGCCGCACCATTATCGGCTCAAACTTCCAGCAATTTTTGGCGCAAAATTAACTTGAGCTGAAAGGTGAGGGGGAAAAACCCAACTGACAGCTCTCACTGCGAGATGTCCCGCTGCAGCAAATTCTGGGCCAACATTTTAGATTTCTCATGCTCCTTGATAACAGAATTGCATCTTAAGCTGTATCCCTCGGGTACAGAGTTTCACATAGAATATTGAAACTAAAAACTAAGCTCTTTCCTCAGGACATCCTTCAGAATCCAGCAAGAATGAAGATCTGCAGAAAGACCTTTAGCTTTAATCCAACAAATTTCAAGAAATTGAGCCAATTAGAAGAGATCAAACAGAATTTCAGTGGAATAGGTTTTTTGTAGCTTGAGGACAGTCTACAGCATTTTCATAAACACTAGCTGGTTTTAACTGAAAAATCACACTACATTTACACAGTAATTAAATTCATATAAACAAGCAATGCCTGTCTGTAAATTGAATAGTTGATACTACTTGAGAACATCCTATGAACAGCAACAAAACACAGAAGCTGGAATTTACACTGAACATGTTAACGTAACCAAACTACATTCCCAAGAACAAAGCCGCGCAACACCCTTTTGTAATAAATAAAAACATTTGTCCTTTTAGTGCTCGTTTGGAAGAATGCTTTTTTTTAATGTTCTATTTTTAATTAACCCAAGAGCTCCTGTGAAGCGCCTTGGGATGCTTTACTACGTTAAAGGTGTCATATAAATGCAAATTGTTCTTTTCTAAGTATTGCTCATTTTATTTCCTGCAGTATGCTGTTTAAATCTTGGAATGCAACATGTAATGACTGTTTGCAGCTTTGAACTACAGGAACCAATGCATTTCTGCGATATCCTTCTCCACACAAACATCTTGCGCTGGTAACAGTGAGAACCCGAAACTGAGACTTTATACTCTTTAAATAGTAATCCATGCACCTGCTAGAGAAACCACTTTCTCATTTTGCAATGCGTGATGGTTTGCATTCTAAACTTGTGTATCCAACAATGCCCACAGGCTATCTACTGTGTGTCTCTGTGCAACTTACAGAGCACCAGTGATGCAATTAGAATCTACTTTTCAGTTCCCAGCTCCCTTGTAGCTTTGATACCAACTAGTAAAGCCCTCTTTGTATCTACATCAGATCCTCTAGGTGCAAAATTTCCCTTTTTGTAGAATTCATTTTGTCTGCACAAAACTCCCTGAATTGACCACCTGCCCCATACATTTATGAATTTTGTGCTTTATTTTTGAAGTATAAACTAAAAAACAGAAAAGGCGAATTCATGGTTCAAATATGAACTATGATAATTGGGCTTCCTATACCCGTGACCTCTACCACCTAGAAGGAGAAGGGCAGCAGGTGCATGGCAACACCACCACCTCCAAGTTACACACCATCCCGACTTGGCCTAGAAGTAAAGGGAATTAAGGGTTACGGGGAGCGGGCAGGAAATTGGACATGAGTCTGGGTTCGGAATGGTCATGGCCCTGTGGGTAGTGGAGTGGGCCCAGGGGCCGTGTAGCCTTGTTCTGCTCCTACTGTGTTCTAATTCTGTTAGATTTCAGGAGATGGTTTTATTCCTGTTCCTGGCTGGGGTGGAGATCGCCTTTACAGAAGGTAAGTACTGTAGAAAATATAGGGACAGAGTGATCTCCTGGAAGAATTTCGATCGCCTAGATGGGTCGGAGAGGAATTTCCCAGATTTTTTTCTCCCAAATTGGTCATTGGGTCTTTATCTGGTTTTTCGCCTCTCCCGGGAGATCACATGGGTTTGGGTGGATGCAGAGTGATAGAAGATTTGAGGTTAGGATCAGATCAGCCATGATCTTATTGAATGGTGGAGCAGGCTCGAGGGGCCGATTGGCCTACTCCTGCTCCTATTTCTTATGTTCTTATGTTCTTATATATCACCGTTCCTTCATCATCGTTGGGTCAAAATCCTGGAACTCCCTACCTCACCACACTGCGTGCGAGTACCTTCACCACACGGACTGCTGTGGCTCAAGAAGAAGGCTCAACACCACCTTCTCAAGGGCAACCATGGATGGGCAATAAATACTGGCCTTGCTACTAGCAATGCCCATATCCAGGAAATGAATTTAAAAAAAACTTTTAAAAAGTGTTTTTTCTAGTGTTGGTACTCCCACAGTCAATGTAAAGGAGTTGAGATCTGCACGTCCATCATCTGGGATCCATCTTATCCCCAGGTCCCAAGAACAGCCATTGCAGACAGCAGAATACTTGTGCTTTCTTTTTATAATTGACTAACATTTTAAAAAGGGCAAGGGATGCTTGGAAATCATTGGTCCCCGGCCTGAAAAGAATCATCGTGGTGTCGCACTTTAAACTGGAATCCAATTTGGTATCGGTAGGAAAAACTACAGTCGAGTTGTTTTCACCATGGTGTCTCCTGTCATTGGGTTTTTGCAAACTTCCATTTGCATGAAATTGAGTGAAGTACATTTCAACATAGTTGGTGTTCTACAGAGATTTCTCTTGCCAAAATGCTCCTATGACAAATGTACCTTTTAGGTTGCACAGCAAGATACATCATAGTCCAGGCTACAACATTTGCTTGAATGGATGAATACTGTACTTGATAAATTATTCAACAGCACTTTTTCACGTGCAGATCATCGCTGCTTTTAAGTCCAAAGTTTTGAAACCTGCAGGGTGAAACTGTTCCCTGAGAAACAATTGCGCTTTTGGAATTTTAAGAGCACCATTAACCTAAAGTCCAACATTTACTTCAAGCTGAGTGCAAATTCCCGTGCGCTCATGAGGTGGACTTCAGATTTATTTGGAATGATGAGCACAGTACGAGCCCCATCCATGTGCTGACAAAATGCTGTTCCGACCAAATGTAAGACCAGAAAAACTTTGTTTTAGGGTAAGCAAGATTAACACTAAATTGGAGGCTATTACAAGTAAAACCTAAAAAGCCGCAAGTGATTTGTTAGTCGCTAATGCAAAGTGTTATTCTATTTGTGATTGGAAAGACTAAGGGCTAGAAATTCAGTAAGGCCCCACCAGCTTTGCGCCCAGTTACCGCCCAAAGAGGGCTTCTGCGCCAATAGAGGAGTTTGCGCTGATATTCAGCGCAGCGGTAATGGCGGCGGTAGCCGGTAGCGCTGCGCCGGCACCGATGACGTCATCGGTGTGCGCAGTGCCCCGATACCGGCCCGACCCCCATATTTATTTGCGGCCGCCTCTTCCGCAGCGGCCGCAAACAACGTTCTGCAACCGTGGCCGTCCTGCAGCCTTAGTGGCGCTAGTTAAGACGGAGGTGCGGCCGGCCGCTTTTTCGGCGGCCGCCTGCCCGCACCTCCTTCCCCGGCCTCCTCCTCCTCCCCCCCACCCCCCCCTCCCCCCGCGGCATTGCCGGCTGCTTTCCGTGAGCCCGGCACTTCTCCGTGGTGCCGGGCTCATTTGCCGGCACTATCAAGCGGCGATCTCCCCGTTGCAGGCACCTCCCCCTTAAGAGAAGGAGGAGGCCTGCAGTACCGCAGCCTGCCGCTCCGCAGCGGGTGGCGCAGCGGCACCTACAGCGCTGAAATTCAGTTTCAGCGCCCCAAGCGGGGGCGGGCACACCCTGGAATAGCGCCCGGTTCCGACTTGGGGCGCAAAAACTGAATTTCTGACAGTCGCAACTGGCTCCGCGCGCAGCGCTAACTTTTGGGCGCAAGCGAGCTGGCGGGGCCTTACTGAATTTCTAGGCCTAAGTATCTTATAAACAAAGGGATATCCTGGGTTGGCATCTATCATTCGCCAAACTGAGTGTTCGGGATGTTATCTGCACCACCAGAGGTGGTGTTAAAGTCAGGTTATGCCAAGCCTACAATGAGTGTAGGATTGAGATGTAAAAGAAAGACTGACTTGCAATTATATAGCGCTTTTTACGACCACCGGACATCTCAAAGCGCTTTACAGCCAACAAAGTACTTCTTGGAGTGTAGTCACTGTTGTATTGTAGGAAACATGGCAACCAATTTGCGCACAACAAGCTCCCACAAACAGCAATGTGATAATGCCCAGATCATCTGTTTTAATTATGTTGATTGAGGGATAAATATTAGCCAGGACATGTACCTTGGAATAGGTGCAATGTTACTGGTCGAAGCTCGCAAGTAAGCGCAGGGGATTGATAGAGAGAACCCAGTGAAACATGCTTTCTTACACGAAGGTTCAATATTGGTTGCACATGAACTGGAAAAAACACCAGCAAATGACTGGTGCAGATCTCTTTCTTGGCATCAACAAAGAATGTCTAACTTTTCTATTAACGGTTAATTGCTTAAAAAAAAAATGAGGAGTATAACCATTTTTATTGCCTCATTTTCCAGTAACAACAAAGGTGAATTTTAATGAGGTCTTCATACTGCAGCATTATTACAAAGGCCTGACCATTGCATCACTGGGATATCTTTCATCTGCTTACATACTTCAAGCAGCTTCAAGGATACTGGGGTAGAAAATTGTCTTGGGTGAAAGGGCAAAATGGGAAACTCCGAATCAGCAACCTGTTTTACACTCCATTGGAAAAGGAAAGTGTGAAACGAGCTGCCGATTCGCTATTGCCCTTTGCATCTCCCACCCAAGGTGAATTTCCTTTTCTGTGCTTGAATTACTGGATACCCACTGATGACTGTCAGAATGTATGTTTGGAGTGGTTGGTTTACCAGCATGAGCATTTTTTGCCATTGGTGAAAAGACTGTGTGGTACTAATCTACAGCACTGAGAAATGGCAATTCATGCAAATCCCAAGTTCACAAAATCCACAGCACATTCAGACAGAAGCTGTCAGAACTGCCACAAACACACTTGTCGCTGTTGTGGACCAAACAAACCTGTTAAAGTAATTTTTGTATCTTTACCAATGTCTTTCTGTGTGAAAGGTACTTCTGTTTTATTATAATAATAATATCCTATTGTTTAGAATGAATTGAGCGGTGTGCTATTAAAGGTCTGGTTCCTGTGGTACTCGGTGTTCTGTCTCCTTCAAGTCCCGAGTTGAACCCAGAAACAGACTGCCCTTCAGACCAAAGCATAAAGAGTTGTTTTGGGTTGAGTCGAGCCAAGTTTTGTCCTAAGCGAAGTTTTGGCAAATGGAAAAAAAAATCTGCATGAGTGGCAGATGGAGAGGAGGCCATTTCAGGTCTTGCTGAGAAGCTTAAGGATGACATGCGGAGTCCAGTTAAGGTTTAACTAAATGGCAAGCAAGAGAATGAAGGCTATTTTGTTAATAAACATGCCAGTGCAACTATAGTGGCATTATTTTGAAGTAGAGTAGGGGAGTTATCCCCAGTGTCCTGGCCAATACTTCTCCCTCAACCAACATAACCAAAAAAAGCAGATTATCTGGTCATTATCACATTGCTGTTAGTGGGAGCTTGCTGTGCACAAATTGGCTGCCGCGTTTCCCACATTACAACAATGACTCCACTTCAAAATTACTTCCTTGGCTGTAAAGTGCTTTGAGATGTCCGGTGGTCGTGAAAGGCGCTATATAAATGCAAGTCTTTCTTTCTTTTCCTTTAAGACACTCGTTAAAACCTACCTCTCATCTGCCCTGATACCTCCTTACGTGGCTCGGTGCCAAATTTATATTTTACAAAGTTGCAGAGCTGCAAGCTGCCTTATAGTGAGCCTTTCTGAAATTGCAGTTTAAGACTGTGGGTGGGCGAGAAAGGCACAAACAAATAAATTGTTTTTCTTCACCATTTATGGCTTTATCGAATATAGATCTGCGATCTGGATTGGGTGAGCAATGATACAGTTGAGATTAACTGATGGGACAGAGACAGTATAACACTCAATTGATGAGGAGGCACAAAGTTGATTTTGGTGAGATTTGTAGATTTTCGGAGCAAGTTTACAAATGCACAAAAGTGGAGCTTTGGCTGCTGGGAGCATACATCAGCAAGTGGGTACCTTTCATAGCCAGATGACCACTCATGAATTTGCCCTCACAACTGCCACATCTCTCCCCTCATTCACTAAAAGTTCTGTGCCCCACCCTCTTGACGGAAGGGGGAAGTATGCCAAGTAAAGCATAGACGCCACTTGTAACAGGAAGCAGTCGGACCTAATTTTAGAACTGCAGAACGTGAAACTGTATCGAAATGTGTAATTTGTACTATTGCAGGAGATACTGCGGTTAGCAGCTCTGCCACGAGCTGAGAAAACTAGCCCAAGGTAGGCGTGGAAGTTTTGAATAACTCCTGATGCTGATTGGCATTTTCAATTCACTGGTTTAGGATTGTTGTGAAGAAAGCTGCATCGTTAGAGATGCAACCAGCCCTATTTAATATTGCGACTCTGATTTCTCCCAGTAAAATCAACACATCTGAATTTCCTCAGTTTCTTCAGGTTTCCAGCGTTTTCGGAATCTTGAGGATTCATAGTGGGGGGCGAAAAATGGACAGCCAGGTTTTTACTAGAAAAGTCAATTCCTCCCAAGTAAACATTAATGAGTTAGCATATCCATGACTGTCATAATATTCAAACTTAAGTCCACAGATTACACATTTAAATGTGGCTTCACATTCTGAAGATATAAACTCAGGACCTACTGCTTTCTGTTGCAAGTGGCATCCATGCTTTCCTTGGTATACTTCATACTTCCTCCTTCCACCTTCTGTCAAGAGGGTGGGAGACAGAATGAGAAGGGAATGAGTGGAGAGATGCGACGGTTGTGAGGGCAACTTCATGCGTGGTCAGCTGGCCCTGCAAGGTACCCAATTCCTGATCCCAGCAGCCAAAGCTCCACTTTGCACGTTATATTTGTAAACTTAAGCTTAATTTGGCAAATGTTATACATCCAAAGTTTCAAATCAGATGATGGGATTATTATTGCTGACTATTTGAGCGGGTAAATCTGCTTATCGTGTGACCCAGATTTCCTCTCTAAGTTTTAAATTTCTACACGGTAAAGTACTGTCAGCTGAAAGATTAGACAATAAATGCATTGAGCAATCTCCTCATTTTCTCATCTCTTATGCATCCCTCTCAAAATGATATTAAAACAAACTCCTCCGTTGGCAGTGTAATGGGAAGTTAGGAATGTGGGGAAAATCTCATCATCATTGAGGGAGAACCCAATTAACTGGGGTACATTTCTTGTTGAGTTGAAGATTGGACTTTTTTGGAGTCATGGGTAGGGTTGCGAAGGGGTGGAAAGTTTCCGGTAAATTTCCGGAAATTTTCCACAGGAAGTTTAGCTTGGGAATTCTGGGAATTTTGCCCCAAAAAGCACATGCTAGCATAATTTTTTTTTGTATTTCTTTCATTTTTTTCCACAGGTCCTCTCTTTAATAATTAAGATTCCATCTCTGTTAGTAATTTTAAGAATTTCTTAATCAATATATGTTTATCTTCTTACTTAGCTTGTTTTAATAATTACAAGTTTTGTGTGTGACTGAACAAATGTGTCCTGATTGGGTGGATGAGTGATTAGCTCCCTCTATTGGTGATGTAGCGTCGTGCGTGCACAGGTCATGCTTCCATCACATGGAGCATCAGGAAAAATTTACTCATCCTGTTGCAATCATGCTGATCGACCGCAGTTCGACACAGAGATGAATGCCCTTTATTTCTCTGCATAGAACAATGCCACGTTTACTGTCGGATGTGTGGAAGCATTTTACCCCAGGCATTAATGATGGAAAGACTGTGTACATGTGCAAACACTGTACAAAGCCATATGTAAAGAATGCCACAAAGATGCAGTAGCATTTATCCAAATGCAACAACTTCACTCAAAGCTCACAGCAGTCAGCCCAGAGTTCCTCTGCTTCCATTCAAGAAGATGATGGTTCACATTCAGCATCAGACTCCTTATCATCAGCAACTCCTGGCCCACTTGGAAGGTTCTTTGATACAATTATTTTTATTATGTTTATATTTACGTTACAAGCCAAATGTATGTTAAATGTCTTAATCAAAATGTACACTCTCGGGAGCCACAAGCTTACATTTCGTTGTACTGCACTTGTGCACTAACAATGACAAAGTTGATTATTATTATTATTATTAATAATGGATAAACAAATCAGCATTGCCCTACCCACATCCCTGCTGCTCAAAGCAGAGGAGAAGGCAATTGTTCAATTCATACAGACGTGTCAAGCCGATTCATGCTGCAGCATACATGCTGGACCCAAAGCATGTTGGGAGACCAATACTTTCTGGAGAACAGATCAACAGCGCTTACAGTGTGATTTCTACCCTCTCACGCCACCTCAATCTGGACATGGGCAAAGTTCTGGGAAGTCTGGCAAAGTTTTCTACCAAGCAAGGTCTTTTGGAATGGGGATGGGATATGGGAATCATGCAAGCATATCAGTGCACATACCTGGTGGAAGGGACTTTGTGCATCTGAGGCCCTGTCACCCATTGCATCGGTGATGCTCCAAATCCTACCTTGATCAGTGGCCTCTGAACAAAACTGGTCACTTTTTGGGAATACACATACAAAGGTGCGCAACAGGCTGACTAACGAGAGTGGAGAAACTGGTGGCTATCCAGGCGAACCTACAACTTATTGAGCCAGATACAGAAGGGTCCACCACACAGCTAGACAGTGACACAGAGGAGGAAATAGACACATCAGAGTCAGAGAATCAGGAGGAGCAATGATGAGTAGAAGACTCATGAGTAGAAGACTCAAAGGGACAAAATAAGGACAAATTACAGGCTAAATAAGCTGACGCTCTTTTTATTTTATTTTAGATGGGTCATTTTTGTGGGGGTTCAAAAAAGTTCAAAATTATAACCTAAATAAAGTTTTGAAAGCCTGTTTTTATTTGTATGGATCAGTATGTCTATTTTGATGACCAAGATAATATAAGTGTCAGAGACAAAAAACATCAGTGTGCAAAAAAACTCAAAATTCCCATGGAAAGTTTCCTCTTTTAAAAATTCCTGGAATTTTGCAACCCTAGTCATGGGAAATGTTAAAGATTGTCTCGTGTAGTTTGGTTTTGCTCAACCAATGAAATCTCTAAGTTATGGTAGACGTAGTTCATGGTTTGGGTCTAAGTCATGTGCACAAGAATATAACACAGTAAAAAGTGTAATTTCAATGTAGTGTTCTCAACTTTACCTGGGTAGGTTTTATATTTTAATTTCCAGTTGGAAAGAGAGAGAAACTACCATTGCGATCTCGCCTTCCGTTCAGATGATTAAAACGTCACACTCCATTCAACGGTAATAATGGTGCTAAGGAGAGCTTAGTTGTGGCAAAGAGGGAAAAGCTCAGGAAAACCTCAGAAAAGGGGAAATAGATTCATTGTGGATGGCTAGACATGTGTGCAGGGATATAATTTGCAGTGTTTGGAAGGTTGTACGAACTGCCAGATTTCTGTTCCCAGTTTGATGTCCTTGTACCATCTGTTCCAGCCTTTCTTATGCATTCTGCCATCCACTCCTGTTATTCTGCAGACCTACAGCAGTCAGTGTTTATGAGGATGCATAGGCCCCGATTTTCAGCTTGTGTGGGAAATGGTCAGGTTTCCCCGAATGTGGGGTTTCTGACTCACAAAAAAATGTGTCGGCCAGCTCCACGCAATTTTCCCTCAAGTGGCCAATTAATTCCCAGCATGTGGGCAGCCTTGCTAATTGTCCATTTCTAGTCAGAAAGCCCCACAGTATGATGTCATCATTCGTGGTGCTTTCAAGGTCCATAGCAAGCACTGCATCCTCTGAAGGCTTCCAAACGAACCATACAGGATGGCAGAGGAGCCTGCAGCAGCCGTGGCCAGTGCCAGACCCCGAGCTGCCTCCAAATTCGACGAGGCTTCACTGCAGGCATTATTGGATGAGGTTAGGGCCCACAGGGAGGTCCTCGTCCCTAGGTCAGGGAGGAAGAGGCCTCCCACTGAGACCAATGCTGCATGGATGCAGGTGTCAGCAGATGCCAACTCGCTGGGAGTCACCAGAAGAACCTTGGCATTACATCTCTAACTCCTTCCTTTACTCCCCCACAGTACCATCCAAAGCCCCCGTCCTCACTGTGGAGGAGGAAGAGGCTGTGCAGCCAGACTCGGAGGAAGTTCCAACCTCTGAGGGCGCAGCGTCAGCGGAAGTAAGCGCACCCAGCACCAGCGCAGACACTCACACCTCGGGGGGACCTTCGGGACACAGAGTACTTTTGTCACCTGGTGTTTCACAGCTCACAAGTGAGCCTCAGCAGATTCTGGAGACAGGGACAGCAGTGGAGAGTCCTCGTCTGAGGGCGCAGGACTCTGCCAGCTCAGCTCAGCTGCGCTGCATGTCGACCCTCTGCCTCTGGGTCCATCTGCAAGAGAAGAGGTGATGGATCTCCATGCACAGATGCTGGAGTCTCTGGCAGGTTTTGTCTCCAGGGTCACTGCGAGTGTAGAGCGAATGGAGGAGTCCATAGCGACCATGAGCAGAGCCTTTGTGGAGTCATTGGCGCATGAACGCATCACCATGGAAAGGTTGGCAACCTCCATGGAGGAGATAACTCGCCAGGGTACGGAAAACATGGTGAGTGCTCATAAGAGAATGACATCTCTTGAGGAGCGTTGGCCATCTCTTGAACAGAGAAACCAGACCTTCATGGAAGTCCTTCTGAGTAGGACTGCCAGTGCAGAAACGGGTCCCCATGGCCCCCTAAAGCGCAGCAAGGTGCTCTCAAGCCACTTCCAAGCGCTGGCCCCTTCTGGCCTGTGCAGCTTCAGGTGAGTGAGCAGCAGCCTGGTGATCCTGGTGCTCATCCTGCTGTTCCTGGTTCTGCTGCTGCCGCCTCTGCTGCTGGAGATCCTCTAATGGCAAGAAGGGAAGGAAAAAAAGGCGTCCCATGCTTCTCGTAGATGCCTCCGCTGAGGAAGCGCTGAGTGAGGGTGGCGAGAGGGGCTTCCCAGGAGATTGCATTGGAGAAGTGTGTGAGGCTCCAACCTTCCACAGCTGTGCTTAAGTCTTGAAGAAGTAGCCCCAAACCTGCAACAACAAGGTCCTTCAACATACAAGTGCTGTCCCTTTAAATCGCAGCTTCTCCGATTGACCTGCAGCTGACAGCAAGCAAGCCAACTGTTTTCATGCCAGGTCTCATCAGCAGTGTTTCACGTGGGGAAAGCCCCAAAATTGCAACGGCCCCTCAAAATCTACTTAAACAAGGTAATAATTGGTGCTTTGTGTTCCAACGGCCAGTCTCGCCAGCGGCGGGTGGGACTGAAGTGGGTCGCGGAGAAACGGCGGTCCGAAAGTTGGACGGGGCCGGGAATCAGGCGGGGGGGGGGGGTCGCGGCCTGTTTTTTCGGCGATTTTCGGCCCCTGGCCGCCTGAAAAGCTGCTCGATGGCTGGCAGAAAATCGGGGCCATAGTGTTTGTTATATGTACAAAATACTTGCTTGCAAGAGCCTACTGTAACCAGAGAGGCAATGCAGTCTTAAGCAGCCAACCTGATCTCCAGGAACTGAGTTAATAATGCTCAAGCTCAATTGTGTGCTGAAGTTTAAGTTTTTGAAGGTCTTACAAATTTGACTGGAATCTTAGAATGACACAGCACAGAAGGAGGCTGTTTCGCCCATCGTGCCTGTTGGGTGTAGCTATCCAATTAGTCCTGCTCTTTCCCCACAGCTCTGCAATTTTTTTTCCTTTCAAGTATTTATCTAATTCCCTTTTGAACGTTACTGTTGAATCTGCCTCCACCACCCCTTCAGGCCGTGCGTTCCAGATCACAGCGAGTTGCGTAAAAATGATTTTCCTCTTGTCGCCTCTGGTTCTTTTGCCAATCAGCTTAAATCACCAATCGACCATGATGCACGATCGGGAAGTGACCCGCAAATAACGCGAGTGCAAGAAATGCAGTTGCAGTGAAACCACGTCACATGCCACGCAGCTGACGAAGCATCAGGTTTGCATCTTGCAACTTTCAAATGGTGGAAAGGTCAATGTTGGTATATTTTGATGGTTCATATTAAAGACGAAAACCTACTTAATAACTATGCTTAATATTACATATTATTCCAATTGCATTTAACTTCACTGTCATATAAAACAACAACAACTTGTATTTATATAGCGCCGTTAACGTAGTAAAATGTCCCAAGGCACTTCTCAGGAGTACTGTAAGACAAAAAAATTGACACCGACCAAATAAGGATAAATTAGAGCGGGTGACCAAAAACTTGGTTCAAGAGGTAGGTTTTAAGGAGTGTCTGAAGGGAGGAAAGAGAGGAAACGAGGCAGAGAGGTTGAGGCAGGAAATTCCAGAGCTTAGGGCCTAGGCAATAGAAGACACGGCCACCAATGGTTGAGCGATTATAATCAGGAATGCTCAAAAGGGCAGACGTAGAGGAGCGCAGATAGCTCGGGGGGAGGGGGGTGCTGGTTGTGGGGCTGGAGGAGGTTACAGAGATAGGGAGGGGCGAGGCCATGGAGGGATTTGGAAACAAGGATGAGAATTTTGAGATTAAGGCATTGCTTAACCGGGAGCCAATGTACGTCAGTGAGCACAGGGGTGATGGGTGAGCAGGACTTGGTGCGATTTAGGACACTGGCAGCCGAGTTTTGGATGACCTCAGCCAGGAGTGCGTTGGCATAGTCAAGTCTAGAGGTAACAAAGGCATGGATGAGGGTTTCAGCAGCGGATGAGCTGAGGCAAGGGCAGAGATGGGCGATGTTACGGAGATGGAAATAGGCGGTCTTAGTTATGCCGCGGATATGTGGTTGGAAGCTCATTTCAGGGTCAAATATGACACCAAGGTTGCGAACAGTGTGGTTCAGCCTCAGACAGATGTTAGAGAGAGGGATGGAGTCAGTGGCTAGGGAACGGAGTTTGTGGTGGGTACCAAAAACAATGAGCTCAGCAGGCCAATTAAGGGCCACCCGGCAACAGGTGACGTCACAGATTGACATTTCATCTGTCAAGAGCTTTGACAGATGAAATATCAGCGTTTGACAGCTCTTTGAAGCTGTTAAACACTGACAATCTGTACACTAAGTTAATTCCTTCCTCTCAGGCTGATCTAGAGATCTCTCCAGAACAGAAAGCAGAGGCTGCAACTTTTGACAGCCATTCTGCTTTCTGTGTCGGTGAGATGAGGGACTCCCGAGACCTGAAGGAAGGAAGGCTGTAAATGTAAGTAAAACTTCTTTAAACACTTTACACACACCAAACACACTTACCTCTGCACTCATGCACACATCACTCACCTGAACACCGGACATCTCAAACCCTCCAAGCCCGACGGTCCGCCTCGCTAACTTGGTGTGTTTTGGAGCCATCGGGAATCCCACACTTTAGGGATTAGGCTAAAAACTGCCTGTTAACTACCTGTTAACAGGCAGTTAATTGGCACTAATCCCCTTCCTGCCTCGGAGGCGGGTCCCAGTGCGGGTCGGGTAGCCGCCTCCTTTGAAACTGGCATGGAGTTGGGTTGGGGGCGGGATGGGTTCGTGCCCCCCGATTTCGAGATTTTAACCCCCCACACACCTCCAATCCCGCCTCCACGGCCCAATGAAAATCCTGCCCAATGGCTTGGAAACGTATGAACATGGTGAAACATTGGTGACTGAAGTCTAAATGAATGCTGTATTTTTAAAGCCGGTAGCTAACTGCAAAGAACCAGTATTTGTGGTGAACTCGATTGCATTAATGTGTGACGTTGGCACAATCCTGCAAGTATGTGCTGACATTGTGAAGTGTGGCTGTGAACTTCAGAAACTATTGAGGGGCGGAGGTGGGTTATCCAATGATTTGCCGCAGAAATCAATACTTTAGATAGTTTAATGCTAGTATTGAAAATGGATCATCTCCCAGGAATTACCCACACAAATTTGCGTTAAAAGGAGCAAGTTGATGTGCAGGACGCGATGCTTGTTATACAATATTTGCTCACAAAAGACCATTAATCTTAGTCTTCATATTGGCACTTGAGCCGAGCTTTCACAAACCCAATGGGGAACATACAAAACATGAACGTTGGAATAGCATCAACATTAAATGCATTTACATCACAGCAGACCATCGCCACAGAAATCTGGAGTAATTTAGGCAAAGTAGCTGGCTGACTTAGCTTGTGTTAAGTATCTTAAGCAATAAATACAGAAAATGCTAGAAACACTCAGTAGGCTACGGGAGCCTCCTCCACCTCTTTGCCAGACACTCCATGTTTCCTTCCCTCCCTCTCTGCCAGTCTGCTGTAACCATTTACACCTTGTCTGGACCCATCTTTTGTGTCTTTACTTGTTCCATTACCACCCCTTTTGCCTCGCACCATCATCCTTTTTTGTCATTTAAAAGCCCTCCACCCTATCTCCGATCTTCCCCTTTGTTCTTTCCTGCCCCTTTTCCCTGGCTCTGTACTTGCTTAAAAACTGTTCGTCTCTTAACATCTTCCAGTCCCACTCCAGCGACTTGAGCACAAAAGTCTAGGCTGACACTCTAGTGCAGTGCTGAGGGAGTGCTGCACTGTCGGAAGTGGCGTCTTTCGGATGAGACGTTAAACCGAGGCCCTGTCTGCTCTCTCAGGTGGACGTGAAAGATCTTATGACACTATTTAGAAGAAGAGCAGGGGAGGTATCCCCGGTATCCTGGCCAATATTTATCCCTCAATCAACGTCATTAAAAACAGATTATCTGGACATTATCACCTTGTTGTTTGTGGGAGCTTGCTGTGCGCAAATTGGCTGCTGCGTTTCCTATTTTACAACCATGACTACACTTCAAAAAGTACTTAATTGGCTGTAAAGAGCTTTGGGATGTCCTGAGAACGTGAAAGGCACTATAGAAATGCGAGTCTTTCTTTTCTGATGAAAGGTCAGCGACCTAAAATGTTAATTTTGTTTCTCTCTCTGCAGATGCTTCCTGACCTGTTTCGGCATTTTCTGTTTTTATTTCAGCTCATACGTCTGCAGTATTTTGCTTTGGTTAAAGTATCTGAAGTGTTTCCTGCACTTTTCCTCTTATTTTCCATCTAACCGCTGTGTCTAATGTTGGAAATTTGATTCGTTTTTCATGAGTAAATTGAGCTCAGCCTTGCATTTATGCTGACATTTGAATATTCACTCTAGTTACCTATCGTGTGTTTGTGTTACTGTGCAGCAGTATTAGTGCTGTTCAGTACACCTCCTGAAACAGATTGTTCAGTAATCCCAAATAATGTAATCAATTGATGATGCTGAAATCTTTCTGACTGCTTAAGCAGGACATTTATTTCACCAATATTAAAATACATTGGGCTAGAAATTCCCCTCGGAATTGGGGCGCTAAATCAGAAAAGCTGGAAAAGTTGACGCCAGGCGCTAACCTCTTCTGGCCTTTTTAAAATTCCCACTCTTTGCTGCAAGGGGGAAGTGAAGTGCTAAATCGAGCACTCCACTTCCTCCTCGGAGCGCAAGAGGGGGGGAGTTTGCGACCTGGAGCGCACGGCTCAGCGTGGCGCTGGCGCGTTGCTGTGAACACTGCAGTTTGTTTTTTTAACTTGCCTGCAGCACCGGGGAGCGGGTGTGCCACTCAAGCAGAGTGCCGGGCTGACCGATCACAGCACGGACCCCGCGTCCGGAGCGAAAAACATTTTTTCCCAAAAAAGCCGACTTTTTTCAGGGCGGGTGGCCACCTCACCTTTTAACTTCTGCCCCGCTAGCGGCTGGCCGCCCTGCTCGTGCACCCGGCAACGGTCGCTGCCATTGCCCAGCGCTGCTGCAGGGGGCGAAGGGGAGTTTTTCTGCCGGGGCGATGCGCCCGGAGATGATGTCATGATCTCCCGGCGCATGAAATCGGGGCGTAAACTGGTAGTGCCACCGTTAACCTCCCGCGGAATTTGGCGGGAGGTGCAGTCAGCGCCGCGGCCGGGGGAAAAGGCCTTTTCGCCCCGTTAGCGCCCCCCACGGGAGGCACAAAGGCGGGCAAGTTCTCCCCCATTCTCTTGAGAGCATTCTGTATTAAGAAATAAATCTAGGAAATCTGCAATATTGGATTCTGTTATGATTGACATTTCTCATTGTTCTATTCAGATCAAAACTATCATAACTGCACTACCGTGAAGTGTGTAAGGTTCTGATCAAAAAGATGAGCCACATTGGATTCTACAAACACGCAGTAGGCATATTTAATTGAAAAGCTCTCTGCGCCCAATGAATCAAACTTAAATAGGCTTTATTGTGGCTTTTCGCAAAACTCTCAACAATACTGAATAGCCATTTCCATCTTAAATCTTTCCTTGCATATTGTATGCTCTGGTGTCTGACTGTGCACTCACTCTGCAGAATATTTTGCTGGGAGATGATGATGATTAAATTAATATCTGCAACAATTGTTCAGTATTTTGTCTACCTCAATAGCATAAACTTGGAATTCATTTTCTATTGGCATACATCTTAGAAACCAGCTTGACAATCAGATGAGAGGTCTGCAACACCACTGTTGTGCACACATTCTCTCTGATAATTGCAAGCTGCAAATGATTTTTCAAATTGCTTATTTTTTCCTGAAAACATTATTAATCTTCTTTTAAATTCTTTAATTTCTCTCCAAGTAGACGGCACTGCTCGATCTCTTCGTTGGGTAAACTGGTTGGAAGCGCCTCAGCCCCATTTTTTGAGGCAACTACATGGGACTGACTTAAGGTTTCTGTTCTTATTCTCTTTCCTTCTACCTGGTCCCAGTTCCTTCTCCGCCCCTATCGTGATTTGTTTATAATTGAGAAAGACGACATGATTTTTACTGACCTACCTTTTTTTTTAAAGAAGACTAGATTGTAGTTTCCACTGGATTGATTCCTTCACTCCCTGGAGGTCTGTTTTAACTTTAACTTCCAGGTTTGAAGCTGGTAATTAGAAGCTTAGATCTGCTGTTGTCTTCAACAGTCCAGCAGCTCGTCCTTGTGAATTTGCATGCTCGATGCACAGAGTTCATATCTGTGGTGTTGCGGCCCACTGAGCAGCAATATAGCAAAAACGACTTCTCTCCAAGATGAAAATGAACTTGCTAATCATATTGAAAATTGACTTCTTACAGAGAGAAACCTATTGTGTCGAAGTCATGAATGGCTGGATACCAGAAACCAATATCGCATTGTCATTATGAACTTCATAACTGTATTAGTGCATGGAATTCTAATCTAAGTTCACAAAATCCTTTGCTTAACCCTGCAAGGAACACAAAAGCACTCTTAGTACTATCTGAAGAAAACTCATTAAGCAGTTAGTCAAAAAACTTTCTCTGGTTGTGTACAAGCTATAATCTGAATGGAGAGAGCCTAATAAATACTTTGTGGGTTGTATTTTTTCCAGTGATAAACATTAATGCAACTAGTTTTTCTGCAGCATCACACTATTTTAGAACTTGGGCTGTAAGTAATATATATATTCATGAATATCTATAACTACTCCACAGTGCCACAGAACATTGGGACGCAAGTTCACACCCCTGATTTCCCTCCTCCGCACCCCCCCCACCCCCACCCCACCACTACCTCGCGTACGATGGAGAGAGGGAAAGAGTGTTGGTCACCTGGTTCCCACACAGTAAGGTACAATGGGAGGTGCAATGGCCTTCAGCTGTTCCAGTATAGTTCGTGAGATCAGCTTGAATGGTGTTGACAGAGACATGGTAGCTTGCCAGCAGTCTGGATAATAATGTGATTCCAGAGGTCATGGGAGAGGGGGTAAACAAAGTTATAATTGTTTACTCGATGTGCGGTACCAGTGCTGGGTAAGGGAAGGGTCAGCAGACTGATGGGGGGGAAGGCCTCATGAGATGGAGGATAAAACTCATTGTGGCGTCAGAGCAGAGAGATCTGATTTTGTCTTCGGCCAGCATTTAAATGGATGTTTTCCAGCAAGAATTACTGGGTAAACATGGGGAATGGAGACCCTGGTGGCGTTCATCTTTTTTGGTGCTTTTTTCCCAGACCTGGAGTGCTGATTCCATAAGAACATAAGAAATTGGTTGCAGGAGTAGGCCATTTAGCCCCTCGAGCCTGCTCCGCCATTCAATAAGATCATGTCTGATCTTCTACCTCATCTCCACTTTCCTGCACTCTCCCCATGTCCCTTGATTCCCTTAATATTCGATCTCTGTCTTGAATATACTCAACGACTGAGCCTCCACAGCCCTCTGGGGAGAGAATTCCAAAGATTCACCACCCTCTGAGCGAAGAAATTTCTCCTCATCTCAGTCCTAAATGGCCGACCCCTTATTCTGAGACTGTGACCACACCTGAGTCCAATTGCACAACCTCCAGTGCTGGCTCAGCTATCTCAATACAGAGCAAATCTTCCAGGCCTAGTGGACTAGTATCACAGTGGTGGGTGCATTTACTCACAGAGCTATGAGGGGAGCCGATGGCAGAATTTTTAGTTGAACTCAGTGTTGATTTGTGCCATAGTTGCTACTTGGGCCAATATGCAATGGGTTTCTCTCCCTTTATATAAAGCGTTGTTATTGATTTGTTGTGACAATTCAGGATGGTAAGTGGTTCATAAGGGAGGAGAATACTTCACAAACTGACACAAACAAATTTCTTAAAGAGCAGTGCCTCCAGGCGATTTTCTTGATTTGTTTATCTTTATTCCCCATTGCCCAAAATTGATTCCGCAAAGAGATAAGACCAATTCTTGTATATGTTGGCAAAACTTGTGAAGAATTAAGGAGACTGCAGTTTTGGCAGATAGGCATAATTGCTTTTAAATGCATATTAAACTATGTTTTATATGTATCTTATTGCACCTAAAACTCCCAAGTTTTGAGAAGCTGGGCTAAATTCTGTACTTTTTCCCATTTGGATTCTAAATTTTGCCAAACCAAGAAAATAAAAAGCTTCCTCCTCTGAACCATGTTAAAGGTCCTAAGAGAATTAGGGGGAAAAATTGGGTCGCGCCCCCTTTGGGGCGCTACCGCCCTCCCCCCGCACCCGAAATTCACTGGTTGCACCCCAAGAGCGAGGTGGGGTGCGGTACTGCAGGCCTTCTTCCCCTTATTAAAGGGGAGGGGCCGAGCGCAGCGCGACCCGGGGCCCAGCTGGGCTACCAGGGATCGGAGTGCTGGCAAAAGAGCTTGGCCCTCAAGGAGTGCCGGGCTCACGGAGCGCAGCCGGCACCCCGCGGGGGGTGGGGGGGGGGGGCTGCACAGAAGGCCGGGGACAGCAACAGGGGCAGGTGCTGGCAGGCAGCCTCCCCTTTTAATTTGTGCTGCCCCGGCCACAGGTAGGCCCCCCCCCCTGATCCTGTCGGACATAGCACCCGGCGGTAAGTCGGGGCGCTACCGAAGATCGCAGCCGGGGCGCGAGCGGGGCACTGCGCATGGCGATGACATCATCGCCGCGGGGCGCTAACGGTTACCGCCACCGCTAACCTCCTGCTGAATTTCACGGGAAGTGTTGGCGATGCAGTGCCCAGACGCTAGTTGCTTTGCGCCCCGTTAGCGCCACCTTAGGGTGCTAATGGGAGGCGCAAATCACCCAAATTTATCCCCCTTAATTTAGAAAACTCCAGTTCAAGTTGTCTGAGGGTTCATCTCACTGCCTGATCGAGACTGATGGTGAGGTAAGAGGAAAAGTCGAACCCAAAAGAGGCTGCACAAATTAAGATTGCATTAAGGCCCGAGCCTTAAATGTGTGATCATTCTACCATTTACCCAGGATGACCCGTTAAGTTTGTTGATATGAATACAACAGCCTTGGCTTTCCTCAGAAATACAACTTTGCCAAATGCATAAAAGTAAGATTTGGGATTCTATTAGCAAAACACAATGGGCACAAAATTGGGATTGGTAGCGCCCATTGTCTGGGCATTACGGGTGCCATTTGGGTACCAAAATGGCGTCTGATACGCCAGCGCACACTTGAGAGGCGAATCGCGGCAGATGCCATATTGATGAGTGTTGGTGCGCACTAACGTCTGCCGGAAGTATGCAGAGTAGGCAGATCATGACGTCAGTCAGCGTGCAACACTGATTTGACGCCAGCGGTGCCATTTTGGAGCTGAACACTCCATCCAACTCTTAAGCTCGCACAGCTGAACACACCGGTTCAGCAGCAAGAAGGACCCCCGACCAGGGCTATTTACAGTGATCATCAACTATTTACAGGTTAGTTGCTGGCTGATTTCTTCTGGCTGTTGCTATGATTCTGCAAGTGTTTGGTGCTTTCCCTAGTTCTTTCAAGTTTCAAAAGTCCACAGGGAGTGGTGTGGCAGGTGCTGAAGCAGTTATTCCTGACATCAAGGCTTCTGCACAAACCATTTGCTGCCAGACATGGGCGCACTAGTCGACATTCCCCTTGTAATACAGCATGACTTGGAGAATGAAGAGAGGCCACGCAGAGCAGGACAAGCTGTTGGAAGACGGAAGGAAGAGGAGGGGGAGAAGGGCTCTCAGCAGGAGGCCAAATCCATTCAGGGAGCAATTCTCCAGCCTGAACCTCAGCGAGGAACAACGTGCGAGGCGTCTGAGCTTCAGCACGGACGTCCTCACTGAAATCTGCTGCAGCTACAACTGCAACCTTAGAGCAGGGCAAGGTCCACATTGCCAGTGGCTGTGAAGGTGAACTTTTATGCGCCTGGCTCCTTCCAGGCTGGAGCTGGAGACATTTGCAACATCTTGCAGTTTGCCATCCACTGTTGCATATGAAAGGTCACCAAAGCTCTCTATTCAAAGAGAGTTGACTACATTTCATTCTCAGAGTCAAGCAGGTGGAGCAAGCACCTGGCCCATCAGAGTCCTCATCTGATTCCTCTGCTGCAGAACTCATACGACCTCGCCCTCCGGCCCCTGCGTTATCCTTCTCCCCTGCTCTGGCAGCAGGCCACTCTTGCCCGGTGTCTCACCAAGTGCAGATCCCGCCTCTATGCTATCCTCTAAATTACACGCAGTATCAGTATCTGACCGAGCGGCTGCAAGTGTGAAAATCGAGTGACTGTGTCTCTTCATCATCACTGTCTTCTTGCTGTTCCTCCACTGCCTGGCCAGGTTGCACTTATTGGGTATTTGAAAGGAGAAAGGCACATGAGTAAGGTTGTGGTGAGTGGAGGGGGGGAAAGCAAGAGGTGCATGCTTACACCATCTGCAGCTTGTAAATCAGAAGAAATTGTGGGATGAGGGGGAAGTGGGACATGAGAAGGAGGATGAGGTATGAGAAGACCGTCATCTTCGATGGTTACAGCCCCACCGCTGGCTACGGCCTCAGCAATGACCTTTCCAACAATGTCCAGCACCGTCTCCTCCAAGGGGGTTAGGGCATGCAGGTGCGCCTGTCCCCCTTCCAGTTAGCTCCTGCTGCCTCCGGTTGTGGCCACCTTGTCCTGCAAGAGAGAGAGAAGTGCGTCAGCGAGTGTCATGAAATATGTTTAGGTGATGCGGCTGTCACAGTTGAATAGCTGGCAGTGTGTGCAAGCTGTGAGATGTGGGTGTGAAGTTTACAGCAGTGGCGAGGTGAAGTTATGAATGTTAGGTATGAGTTCTGAATGCTAGATTGTTGGTAGGTGAGTGATGGGGGTGTGGTGAATTGAACAGTGGCTGAGGTTAGTGGTACAGTTGGTAGGAAATGACATTTGAAGATGCATTCACTGACCTTGACCACTTGTGTGAGGTCATTGAACTTCTTGCGTCACTGCATCCTGGTTCTCAGGGCTTGACTCCTGGCATTGAGCTTCACGGCTATCTGCTCCCACTGCCTTTTGACCGTGTGTCTGGAGGACCTCCTGTCCCCCTGCAGATATAGGACATCTCTCCTACTTTCCACCTCTTCCACCAAGGGCTTCAGTGCAGTGTCCAAAATCCTTGGAGCCTGCTTTCTCCATGTTGTGCCATTCTACTCTGTTTCCTAGGTCAGATTCACTTCCTGAAAGACTGTCGGCACCTTCTCCAGCCACAATACACCTCCCCTTTAAGAGGTGCAGGCTAGCTTTAACTGGCGCTAGAAAGTAACGAGATAAGAACATAAGAAATAAGAGCAGGAGTCGGCCATACGGCTCCTCGAGCCTGCTCCGCCATGCAATAAAATCATGGCTAATCATCGACCTCAACTCCACTTTCCCGCCTGATCTCCATGTCCCTTGATTTCCCCTAGAGCCCAAAAATCTATCGCAGCCTTGAATATACTCAAAGGCTCAGCATTCACAGCCCTCTGGGGCAGAGAATTCCAAAGATTCACAACCCTCTGAGTGAAGAAATTCCTCCTCATCTCAGTCCTAAATGGCCGACCCCTTATCCTGAGACTATACCCCCTAGTTCTAGACACTCCAGCCAGGGGAAACAACCTCTCAGTATTTACCCTGTCAATGCCTTTCAGAATCTTGTATGTTTCAATGAGATCACCTCTCATTCTTCAACACTCCAGAGAGTATAGGCCCAATCTACCCAATCTCTCATCATAGGACAGCCCTCTCATCCCAGGAATCAATCTAGTGAACCTTTGTTGCACCGCCTCCAAGGCAAGTATATCCTTTCTTAGATAAGGAGACCAAAACTGTGCCCAGTACTCCAGGTGTGGTCTCACCAAGGCCCTGTACAATTGTAGCAAGACTTCCTTACTCTTATACTCCAACCCCCTTGCAATAAAGGCCAACATGCCATTTGCCTTCCTTATTGCTTGCTGTACCTGCATGCTAGCTTTCTGTGTTTCTTGCACGAGGACACGCAAAAATCTCTCAACACCAACATTTGAAAGTTTCCATTTAAAAAATATTCTGTTTTTTTTATTCTTCCTACCAAAGTGAATAACCTCACATTTCCCTACATTATACTCCAGCTGCCACCTTACTGCCCACTCACTCAGTCTGTCCCTTTGCTGACTCTTTGGGCTTGAATTTCCAAGCCCCGTGGAGGCGGGTTTGGAGGCGGCAGTGAGTGGAAAATTGCAGAATCGGGGGCATGAACCCTTCCAGCCCCCAACCCGCCTCCATGCCCGTTTCCCAGGGGGCGGGTACCCGACCTGTGCTGGGAGCCGCCTCCCCGAGGCAGGAAGGGGATTAGTGCCAATTAACTGCCTGTTAACAGATAGTTAACGGGCAGTTTTTGGCCTAATCCCTATTTTTAGCCCTGAAGTGTGGGATTCCCGACGGCTCCAAACCACGCCAAGTTAGCGAGGCGGACCGCCGGGCTGAAGAGCTTGGAGGGTTTGAGATGTCCAGTGTTCAGGTGAGTGATGGGTGCATGAGTGCAGAGGTAAGTGTGTTTGGTGTGTGTAAAGTGTTTAAATAAGTTTTACTTACCTTTACTTAATAATGCAGGCTTCCTTCCTTCAGGTCTCGGGAGTTCCTCATCTTATTGGCACAGAAAGCAGAATGGCCGCGAGCTGTCAAAAGTTGCAGCATTCTGCTTTCTGTTCTGGAGAGATTTCTAACTGAGTCTGTGGAGTAGGAGTCAAGTTAGAAGTCAGATTGTCAGTGTTTGACAGCTTCACAGAGCTGTCAAACGCTGATATTTCATCTGTCAAAAGCTCTTGACCGATGAAATGTCAATCCCTGACGTCACCTGTAACCGGGTGTCCCTTAATTGGCCTGCTGAGCCCGCTGGGCGGGCTCAACAAGGTCAATCGAGGGCAAATCGCGTGGGTTGGCCACAAATCAATGGAGGCGGGACTACAACCCAAAAAGTGGGAGTCCCGCCTCCATCATGTCCCCATTGACAAAATCCAGCCCTTTGTGTTCTCCTCACAGCTTACTGTCCCACCGAGCTTTGTATCATCAGCTAAAATGAATACATTACACTCAGTCCCTTCATCTAGGTCATTAATATAGATTGTAAATATCTGAGGCCCCAACACTGATCCTTGCGGCACCCCACTAGTTACAGCCTGCCAACCTGAAAAAGGTCCGCTTATCCCTACTCTCTGTTTTCTGTCCATTAACCAATCCTCTATCCATGCTATTATATTACCCCCAACCACATGAGCCCTAATCTTGCATAATAACCTTTTATGTGGCACCTTATCGAATGCCTTTTGGAAATCCAAATATACTACATCCACTGGTTCCCCTTTATCTACCCTGCTAGTTACATCCTCAAAAATAATAAATTTGTTAAACATGATTTTCCTTTCATAAAACCATGTTGACTCTGCCTTATCATATGATTTTCTAAGTGCCCTGATACCACTTCCTTAACAATGGATTCCAGCATTTTCCTGACGACTGATGTGAGGCTAACTGGCCTGTAGTTCCCTGTTTTTTCTTTCCCTCCTTTCTTGAATAACGGTATTACATTTGCGAACTTCAAATCCGCTGGGACCATTCCAGAATCTAGGGAATTTTGGAAGATCAAAACCAATGCATCCACCATCTCTTCAGCCACCTCTCTTTAGAACCCGAGGATGTAGGCCGTCAGGTCCAGGGGATTTGTCGGCTTTTAGTCCCATTAGTTTCTCTAGTACTTTTTCTCTACTTATATTAATTACGTTAAGTTCCTCACCCTCATTAGACCCTTGGGCCCCCTGCTGATGTGTGCAGCCAGCCAATGAACAGTTCAGTTAGCGCTGGCTGCATGCTGCAATCATTATAATGAGCAGGCAGTACAAAGTTGGCATGCTGACAGCATTGCAATAAACAGGCGCGGGTTGATCGCGCATCGCAATCATTGCGCTCATTTTCTAGGGCTATCCAGTTTAGCCTCCAATGTCTGTGTGTTGTCAAGATCGATAAGATACCATACTATGGCAGAAAAGTCATTGGGCTTCCGAGGGATTTTGTTTCTATTGAGATTACCTCACGTAAATGCTATAGATGAAGCCCTTTTACTGCATGGGCACTGAATTGCTTTAATGAACGTTTTACAGGAAACTCTCGATTTACCGGCACCTAAACTCTCTGTTAACCGGCAAAATTCAGGAGTAGGCTCAGCTAAGTTTTACTTCATATTAGTGGCCGTTCCTGAATCTGTGGCCGTGTAACCGGGGTTCCTGCACCTGTTGCTATGCAACAGGAACGCTTGGTCTGTGGCCGGGGTTCCTGCACCTGTTGCCATGCAACAGGGATGCCTGGATCTGTGGCCGTGTATGGGGCTCTCGTAACTTTCACTATACCTCTCTGTAATCCGGACTTTTTGATAAACCGGCACCACGCCGGTCCCGTCGGTGCCGGATCAAAAAGAGTTTCCTGTAATAAACAATTTCATTCAAGGTCCTTGCGGGATCTCTTCTGAACAGTGGCTTTTATTTTAAGTTATCTCTAGTTGTTAAATAAATCTTGGTATAAGGCCGTACTGAGAAGATAAGGAGTGAGTCCAGTTTAACACCTGCTGTTCTGAAATTGGCCTATCACAGACGCAATGGGAATAAATGTTGATGTATGTCTGGATTTTGTAGGTTGTACAATGGACATAGATACCTAGAGATGTTAACAAAAAATGTATTTCTTGCTATTGGAATTACATTAACCCAGGTTTGGGTTGACTGAAATAAACTGCAACCAGTAGGGATAGCTCTCATTAACTGGGCAATGGCACACAAAATGTTTAAAATGACTTTGTATTATTAGCCAATGTAGCATTGGGGCTACAGATTGGTTTATGATTGATGATGTGGATTCAAACCTTTTTGCACAAGTCAATAAGGTTGCTGTGAGCTTGGAGTAATTTCTTGTATTAATATTAACCATAAGTGGCCATCGTCCTTTCAAAGACAATGGCCCAGAAATTCGGGTCTCCACGGGTGAGTACGCACGGGGTACTCACCCGTAGGCCCAATGGAAGTGCCTGTTTCCTGCATGCACTGCGCATGCGTGGGAAATCGGCACTTCCGTTCCCCTGAACGAAGGGGTTCAGAGTTCGAATGTGTGCGCTGGAAAGGCTGCGCGTGCGCTTTGAACTTAGTTTTTTTTTGCAGGTTTTCCTGCGAGGTTAAGTCTCCAGAAGTTACACATTTAAAAAGCAGTCGTAAGGCCTGCTTTTTACAAGGTAAGAGGTGAATTAATTAAAATTAAAACTTTTTTCCATAGGTTTATTATTTTAAAATACTTTAAAGCAAGGTAAGTTTATTTTTAGCCCTGTTAGAAAATAAAATTACTTTTTTCAAAAATTAAAATTATTGTTTAAAATAGTTATTTCATGTAATTTATAGTTTATTTAAAAAATGTGATTTTTTAAAATTTATTTGAAGATTTAGTGATGTTTTGGGGCCCGTAGTATTTATAAGTTTTGACAGATCTTCCTGTCAAACTTATGAATGAAGCATTCCCTGCTTCCATGGCCCATGTGATCCCAAGGGATGCATTGAACTAACTGCGCCCCTGGGATTCGCAAGCACTGTGCGCCGGCAGTCGGAGCAGGCCCAGGATCGGAATTCCACAGTGGCCCACAGCTCAACGGCCAGCGCGCTAGGTAAGTGCAGGTCGTGGGCTTACACCCGCGGGAAGCCCCAGACCTGAATTTCTGGGCCATTAACAATATAAAAAAGGCGCTTTCTAAGAAGGCTTGCTATCCATTATAGGTTTGGTGCCCATTTGAAATGTTACTCGGTAATTGGTCACAGAAGATAACCTTTCTGTGGAACCAAAAGAAGAAGCACTTCAATATTTGGAGCACAGTTATTGGGCTGTGTTCCTCGAAATGGCACAATGCACTCCAATCAATTTTCAGCCTACGTTCTCGAACTTCACCCTGTTGCTTCTCGGACCAAGGGGGCGATTTTGCCAGCCGTGGGGAGGCGGGTTTGGAGGCAGGACTGCCAGGAAAATGGCAGAATCTGGGGGCGGGTACCCATCCCGCCCCCAACCCGCCTCCGTGCCATAATCCCCTTCCCGTCTCCTTGAGGTGGGAAGGGGATTACAGCCATTAAACTACCTGTTAACAGGCAGTTAAGAGGATTATCCCAATTTTACCAACAGAAGTGCGGGCCTCCTGACGTTGGGAAACCCTGCCAGGATCAGTGGGGTGAGCAGTGGGTCTGTGGGGTGAGAGGGGTCCAAAAGTGCGCTGTGGAGGTGAGTGATGGGTGCAAGTGTGGAGAGGTAATTATGTGAGGTGAATGAAAAAGTTTACTTACCTTTGTGTCTTGCTGCAGGCTTCAATCGTTGGAGTCCGGAGGCTCCGGCATCTCCACGGTAGAGATGACCGAATGGCTGCTGCATTCTCAGATGCAACAGCCTTCTGCTTTCTGTTCAGGAAATAGGTTTGGTGAGTCTTGAGTACAAGAACTCACCAAACAACAGAGAATGTCAGTGTTTGACAGCTTCTCAAAGCTGTCAAACGATGACAATTCATCTGTCAAAAATATTCATACGCTGATGTTCTCTGTCACCGGCTTTCCCTTAATTGGCCTGCTAAGCCCGCTGGGACGGCTTAACAAATTCAATCAAGGGAAAATAGCGTGGGTTGGCCGGACGTCGGTGGAGGCGGGTCATCGACCCGACAAGCAGTAGTCCCGCCTCCAATGCGCCCCCATTGGCAAAATCACCTCCCAAGATCCAGTTGCCTGCCAACCATGAAAAGCTTACCCTCCATTAGCTCCTCCTGACCAAGGGAGGTCAGAGGCCACTTTAGTCAGCTACTAGCTGGAGGAGGTGACGGACCATCTGAGAGATCTGAATACCTGCAATGCTGTATAATGTATTAAATAATGCAAGTTATGTCATTGGTACAGGTGATCAGGTAATGGAGTGAATGATGTTTTGTACTTTTTGATAATTTGAAAGGAACATGCCATTGCTTTGAACCAATATTAGTCCAATTCAGGGGTCGGCGTGTGGTGTGGTTAATATATCAGGATCGGGCAACCCAACTCCATTCCCGCACATTTTAAAGGGCAGGGCTCAGGCCATGGGCGAAGCTCCTGCAAAAAGCAGGCAGGGGCCTAATTAACATACCAAAGTCGTGGCCTGACGACCTAATCCGCGCCGTGACTTAAATTAAATAATACATAAGGAGGAGGCCCGATCTGTGGCAGCTCATCTGAGGCGGGAGCTGCCGGTTCCCCAAGATAAGTGGCTCTTTTAGCACATGGGCCAGGAGAAGCAGGAGCGCTCCCCGCACGCCCGCCCCACCCCAGGCCCCTCAAGGAAGCCTTTGGTCTTCGCCAGCCGATCACCGCCCACTGTTCCCTTCCCTTCCCTGTCACAAAACTCCATACTCTGTTCCCCTCCCCAACCACTGTCTGAGGCTGAAGACCCATCTTCAATCCCAACTCTTTGACCAAGTTTTTGATCACACTCTTTCATTCTTTGGCTCAGCATCTGTTTTCCTCGCACTTCCGTAAAGCCCCTTTGCTAAGCTTTTATCATTAGTCCATAGAAATGCAAGCTCGTGTTTTATCATGCCGATTGTCAGAAATTTAATTGCACAGATAGCTGATAAGTTGTCATACTGATGAAAGTAGTAACTGACACTAACAACATTCAAAGTGAGCTTTTTTTAACTTGTAGTTTAATTTGTGTGGTACTTGCAAACTGACCCGAGAGTTAGTTATTTCTGACGTCAACAAACAATCTTGCATTCCCGCAGAAACTGAAGGATTGTGGCGCTGGCATGAACATTAAATCAATAATTGAGTCTAATGAGTGCTTGGAATAGTTCACTACACACAAAGGTTGTTTGTCTTGTGGGGGTGTGTGTGTGGGTGGGGGTGCGTGTAATTTTTCTCTTGTGGCAAAATCATTGGCAGAAATCAAACTGTGCAGAGCAGAAGTAATGAAAGTGAAGCACTGCAATCTAATGGACAATAACTGGCTGCTTTTATCTCCTTTCTTTCCTCCTGAGTGTTTTGAATCCGCATTGTTTCACATTTGTTATTGGGTTCGGTCACACAAGCAACCTGAGAATTGCGCCTCAGTCAATAAGGCATCGGTCTCTGAGGAAAATGTCTGAAATGCTGTTCTCAAAAGTGATTAGCAAGATTAATCAATGCTTTTACATGCATCAGACGTTGTACCACAATGAATTGTTGAGAGCGTTGTCTTTCAGAATAATTATCTTGGACCATAAGTTCTAGTGTACGGTTCTTGCATACTGAATTTTTGTGCATGGCTTTTTTTGCACAAATGGTCCATATAATTGGTTACACAATGAAGAGAAATGCTTTGGGGGGCGGGGGGGGGGGGGGGCGGCGAAATCCTGCCTCACTGGCTTCCTCATCGCATTAGTGATAAGATTTGAGACTTTTCAATCTTTGAAGGCTTGAACATACAGGTATTTGTTCAAATGAAGATCTTTTGGAGTCAGAGGCTGCTGAACATGATCTCTTTCCTCTTCCTGCTCCTCTTCAAAGCATACCTGCAGCAGTTTTTAAAGTACATCTTAAGCCAGAGATGCCATTAGCTGACTACATCTGAAAATGGCATTTTGCTTTCTGAGGAAACCGAATTGACACTTTCCTTCTGAAAATTGTCTCTGGGTTATAGTCTGTGTTGCCAAATAGCTCATGTTTTGGATAAGGTTTGCATATCTGAAGAGGAACATTTTGGCTTTGTAGACTCACACATGTCCCGTTGTTGTTTAATGGTGAGGTGCTCACATGCTGTGTCAATCGATCATGTTAGCACATATCACTCAGAATTGTTGGGGTAGGGGTGAGTGAAGAAAAGAAAGACAGACTTGCATTTATATAGCGCCTTTCATGACCGCCAGACATCTCAAAGTGCTTTACAGCCAATGAAGTACTTTTTGAAGTGTAGTCACTGTTGTAATGTGGGAAATGCAGCAGCCAACTTGCACACCGCAAGCTCCCACAAACAGCAATGTGATAATGACCAGATAATCTGTTTTAGTGATGTTGATTGAGGAATAAACATTGGCCAGGACGCCAGGGATAACTCCCTTGCTCTTCTTTGAAATAGTGCCATGGAATCTTTTACATCCACCTGAGTGAGCAGACAGGGCCTCGGGTTAAAGTCTCATCCGAAATACGGCACCTCCGACAGTGCAGCACTCCTTCAGCCCTGCACAGGAGTGTCAGCTGAGCTTTATGTGCTCAAGTCCCTGGAGTGGGACTTGAACCCACAACCTTCTGACTCCGAGGCGAGTGTGCTACCCACTGAGCCACAGCTGAAGACGTGGATGACTTGATTTCAGGTTATTTATCCCCCTTTCCTGCAGTGGAATTGCAACACTTACATTCTGTGTTACACAAAATGTCAGCTCAACCCTCAAATTAAGATCAGAAACTTGTGCATTGAATCATGACTGGGACCCATATCCTATTGTGGCATGGCATGGCTTTTTCATACACATACTATTTAGATGTTGCCTCAAGCAATGTTGCTTTTGTAGTGTAGGCAAGTTCAAAGTGACAGGAGGGAGAGTTATTTCCAGCATAAAATCTGACATTTCCAGACTAGTATTGCACATGGTTTTATTATTTTTAAGTTGCACTGGCTCTTATCTCTTGCATTATTTTTCCACCCTTCTCGCAATTAGGTATGCATAAAATAACTTATTTTGTCACGGGTGGTTTCATCAAGGTCAGGCAAACACTGCCAGTTACAGCATCAAATCAGTAGTCAATTGTTTTCCCAAGAAACCAACAGTCACAGTTATAATATAGAAACCACAAGGAGCTGTTTATGGAGCCTTTCTGTAATTAAGCTGTTGAACAATTGTAAAGTGCGTTCTATCTCCCCCCAAAAGATTTCACTCGATATCGCTAACCAGAAAGTCACATCTGAGTCGGAAGGTTGTGACTCGTGTCTCACTGCAGAGCGTGAGCACATAACCTACAGCGAAATTCTGAAGGTATGCAGCATTGTTGTTGGTGCCGTCTTTAGGTTGAAATGTTCAACTGAGGCCCTGCCTCAGATCCCATGGCACTATTTGAAGAAGAGCAGGGGAGTTCTCCCAGTGTCTGTACTACCGAAATTCCACCAGAATGTTTCCTGCCCCACAAGAGGGGAGAACACACTGGATCAAGTCTACACGAGCATTGTAGATGCTTATAAGGCCATTCCCTGCCCCCACCTTGGGAAGTCTGACCACCTCTCCCTGTTTCTAGCCCCATACAAACCGCTCATCAAAAGAGTGAGAACATCAGTGAGATCAGTGAAAGTATGGCCAGAGGGGGCAGTCTCGGAGCTTCAGGATTGCTTCGAACGCACTGATTGGGGCATGTTTGCCCATAATGACATCGAGGAATACGCATCCACAGTGCTATTCTACGTTAACAGTTGCGTCAAGGTCGTCACGACCCATAAAAATATCAGGACATACCCCAACCAGAAACCCTGGACGAACGGAGAGGTCCACTCGCTGTTGAAAGCACGCGACGCAGCATTTAAATCTGGCGACGCGGCAGCTTACAGTGCAGCTAGGACCAACCTAAAAAAGGGTATCAGGACTGCCAATAGGAAACAGACACTGCGGATAGAGGATCATTTCCACAACAACTCGGACCCCAGGCGCATGTGGCAAGGCATCCAGTCCATCACTGACTACAAGAGTAAAAACACCAGCCCCCCGGTTAGCGATGCCTCCCTTCTGGAGGAGCTTAACAACTTCTACGCTCGCTTTGACAGGGACAACAGGGAGCCGGCTACCAAAGCCTTGCCACCCCCGGAAGACCAGGTGCTCACTCTGTCAACCTCCGACGTAAGGGGTGTTCTACGCGGAGTGAACACACTAAAGGCTGCTGGACCTGATAGCATCCCTGGACGGGTACTCAAGGAATGTGCTGATCAGCTGGCTGATGTCTTCACTGCCATCTTCAATCTGTCATTGGCCCAGGCAGTAGTCCCTACATGCTTCAAGACCGCTACCATTATTCCTGTGCCAAAGCAAACGGCTGTGACGTGCCTGAACGACTATCGACCTGTCGCACTCACACCCATCATAATGAAGTGTTTCGAGAGACTGGTCCTGGCTCACATCAAAGCCAGTGTTCCCGCTTCTCTTGACCAACACCAGTTTGCCTATCGTGCAAACAGATCAATGGAGGATGCAATCACAACTGCTCTACACTCTGCACTGAATCACTTAGATGGTAAACAGACCTACATCAGAATGCTGTTCATAGACTACAGCTCCGCATTCAACACTATCGTCCCCAACAAGCTGGCCACCAAACTCCACACTCTTGGCCTGAACACTTCCCTCTGCAACTGGACCCTGGACTTCCTAACAAACAGACCCCAGTCTGTCAAATTAGGTAACCACACCTCCCCCCCCCGACCCTGAACACTGGGGCCCCACAAGGATGTGTGCTGAGCCCCCTCGTCTACTCCCTCTTCACCCACGACTGTGTGGCTGTTCATGGTTCCAACACCATCACCAAGTTTGCGGATTATACCACGGTAGTAGGCCAGATCACCAACAACGATGAGTCAGCCTACAGGGAGGAGGTCCAGCATCTCGTGAAGTGGTGCGCCGATAACAACCTGGCCCTTAACATCAAGAAAACCAAAGAAATCATTGTGGACTTCAGGAAGTCTAAAGGCGGAAGTCACACCCACATCCATGGGGCTGTGGTGGAAAGGGTGGACAGCTTTAAGTTCCTCGGAGTTCACATCACGGAAGACCTCTCCTGGTCCCTCAATACCTCCTCTCTGGTGAAGAAGGCCCAGCAGTACCTATATTTCCTAAGGAGGCTGAAGGGATGTAACCTGTCACCCCTGATCCTCTTTAACTTTTACCGCTGCACAATAGAGAGCATCCTGACGAACTGTATCACAGTATGGTATGGCAGCTGTAGCTACTATGACCGGAAAGCCCTGCAGCGGGTAGTCAAAACTGCCCAACGCATTACCGGCACCCGGCTACCGACCATAGAGCACATATACCAGAAACGCTGTTTACGGAGGTCATGGACCATCATCAAAGACCCTACCCACCCCAGCCACAGTCTGTTCGCCCTCCTGCCATCTGAGAGACGCTACAGATGCATTTGCACCCGTACGACCAGATTTAGGAACAGCTTCTTTCCCAGGGCTGTCATCCTACTGAACTCCACAAATAAACTGTAAAGCCTGCACATCTGCCAATGCACTTTATTATGGTTATGTTTATGTTAATGTATTACAAGCCAAATGTATGTTGAATGTTTAAATGTCTTAATCTAAATGTACACTCTCGGGAGCCGCAAGCCTACATTTCGTTGTACTGAACTTGTGCACTAACAATGACAATAAAGTTGATTATGATGATTATGAATATTTGTCCCTCAACCAACACTACCAAAGATAGATTATCTGATCATTTTACCTCATTGCTGTTTGTGGAACCTTGCTGTGCACAAATTGTCCACCAACATTACAATAGTGACTGCACTTCAAAAGCAATTTATTTGGTTGTGAAGCATTTAGGAACATCCTGAGGATGTGAAAGGTGCTTCAATGTAAGTTTATTCATGGGAGCATAATAATTACTAGGCGAAAAAGACCAAAGTCCATTTATTTGCCTTCTACCACCCTGGTAGTCACATGATACAATGATAATGATGGAGTTGTTTAAACATAGCAATGAATTTCTATCAGTCTACAACAAACCCAGGCTACTGCTGTTCTTCTATTCACCTGATTTGTATTAGGTATTGTGAACCAGTTTTCAGCTCCTTTTAGACCATGGCCTAAAAATTGGTTGCTTTGCGCCTCCCGTTACCGCCCTAAGGGGGCGCAAAGCAACTAGTACCTGGGCGCGGCGCCGCCAACGCCTCTCACAAAATTCAGTGGGAGGTTAGCGGCGATGGCAACTGTTATTGCTGGTGGTGCAGTGCCGCGGGGCGCTAACATCATCGCCGTTCGCAGCGCCCCGGCCGCGATCTTCAGTAGCGCCCCCTGACTTACCGCTGGACAATATTACCGACAGGGTCAGGGTGACCTACCTGCGGCCGGGGCAGCACCTGCCCCCTCTGCCGTCCCCGGCCTCCTTTGCAGCCCCCCTGCAGAGTGCCGGCTGCACTCCGTGAGCCTAGCATTTCTCTTGAGTGCCGGGCTCTTTTGCCGTCACTTCGATCCTTGGTGGCCCAGCTGGGTCCCGGGCCGCGCTGTGCTAGGCCCCTCCCCTTTAATAAGGGGAGGAAGGCCTGCAGTACCGTGGTGCGATGTGCCGCAGAGCGTGGCGCTGCAGAGTGTGGCACCGCGATATTCACTCGCAGCGCCCCAAGAGGGAAGCGGGGCTCTTTCAGTAGCACCCCGCTTCCCTCTTGGGACGCTACCGGTGAATTCCGGCTGCGGGGGCACTAATTTTTTCGGAGCACTAAAAGTAGCACCCGGCGAAGTTAGCGCCCCAAAAGGGGCGCGACTCAATTTTCCCCCCCGAAGTGTATCTTTCAATTTTAAGCATAACTTTAAACTTTACTATTCTGCTTTACAGTTCCTTCTGTGTTTCCTTTGTAAGGTATCAAATAAAATATGAGCAAAACTAAAATGTTTTATTCATTCAAAAGCTTACTCGAGATTCCATGAACAGCTCATTGGGTTTAATAAAAAAAAACAATTTTTTTCCCATCTGTTTAGGTGCAGTTTGTTATAGCAATTAACCAGAATTGTAAAACCTGTGACAAGATTTAACAAATTTGTTTCTTTGCAAAAATCTTTATGACAGTAATAAAAGCTTGTACTTAAAGAATTTAATTCAGTATTTTATGTAGAAACCCCGCCCCTTTCAAAGCTGAATAATGGTACGTTCCTTTCAGAATTGTCAGTTCTTAGATCTAGATATTGATATACCTATCAATTCCTCCAATAAAAGGCGAAGAGTTACGAAGGTGACTAAAGGTTTTTATTGACTAAATAACAGAGCCCACTCTCGTGGGTGATCCGATCCAAGCAGGAGGAATACCAGCCAGTCGCTCACCTTTATACCTGGCCTGGTGGGTGGAGCCAAGGCGGAGTCGGCAGTGGTCATCCCAGGTATAGCAGTGTGGCAAGAGGCGACCTCGTACCGTGATACAATAGTGGTCAGTGATACAGTTATAACGAACAGTGGTGAACAGTGCTAACTACTAACAGTGATACAATAGTGAACGTGGTTTACCACATTCACCCCTTGTTTAGAATTAAGTCCGGCGGGGTGAAGTGTACTACCAATTCTGGTAGGTCAGTCTGTCCGGAGGCTTCGTAAGCCTCTCCGATCGCCGCAGCGGTGGTGTTGCCTTATCCGGTGCTGGTGCCTTATCCGGTGTTGATGCTGGTGTTTGCGTGGTCGGCGAGGGCTCGTGGGGTTCCGGCATGCCGTCTACCTGGACTGAGGTTGGGGGGGGTGGTGGCGGTGTTTCCGGATCGGCTGAGGGTGCGAGGTCTCGTAGGGAGACAGTGTCCTCCCGCCCGTCTGGGTACGCCACGTAGGCGTACTGGGGGTTGGCGTGCAGGAGGTTCACCCTCTCGACCAGGGGGTCCGTTTTATGGGTCCTCACGTGTTTCCGCAGCCAGACCGGCCCCGGGGCGGTCAGCCAGGTTGGTAGAGTGGTTCCCGTAGTCGACTTCCTGGGGAAAACGAACATTCGTTCATGGGGGGTGGTGTTAGTGGCCGTGCAAAGTAATGACCGGATGGAGTGCAGCGCTGTCGGGAGGACTTCTTGCCAGCGGGAGGTTGGGAGGCCCTTAGACTTTAAGGCTAAGAGGACGGCCTTCCATACCGTCGCGTTCTCTCTTTCCACCTGACCGTTACCTCTGGGGTTGTAGCTGGTGGTCCTGCTTGCTGCAATACCTCTCTCTAGGAGGAATTGCCGGAGTTCCTCGCTCATGAAGGAGGAGCCCCGGTCGCTGTGTATATAGTTCGGGAACCCGAACAAGGCGAAGAGGGCATTCAGGCACTTAATGACCGTGCTACTGGTCATGTCGGGGCAGGGGAAGGCAAAGGGGAAACGGGAGTACTCATCAACGATGTTGAGGAAGTACACATTACGGTCAGAGGACGGGAGGGGCCCCTTAAAGTCGATGCTCAGGCGCTCGAAGGGGCGGGTGGCCTTGATCAGGCTTGCTCGGTCCGGCCTATAGAAGTGCGGTTTGCACTCCGCACAGGTCTGGCAGTTCCTGGTCATGGTCCTGACCTCCTCGATGGAGTAGGTCAGGTTGCGGGCCTTAATGAAATGGTAGAGTCTGGTGACTCCGGGGTGGCAGAGCTGGTCGTGGAGGGTCTGAAGCCTATCGATATGCGCGCTGGCGCATGTCATTCGTGAAAGGGCATCAGGGGATTCGTTCAGCTTGCCTGGCCGGTACAAGATCTCATAATCGTAGGTGGAGAGCTCGATTCTCCATCTCAAAATCTTGTCATTCTTGATTTTGCCCTTCAGCTTGTTATTAAACATGAAAGCCACCGAACGCTGGTCGGTGAGGAGGGTAAATCGTTTGCCTGCCAGGTAGTGCCTCCAGCGCCGTACTGCCTCCACGATCGCCTGGGCCTCTTTCTCGACCGACGAATGTCGGATCTCGGGGCCCTGTAGGGTCCTTGAGAAGAAGGCCACTGGCCTCCCCTCCTGGTTTAGGGTGGCGGCTAAGGCGAAGTCGGATGCGTCGCTCTCCACCTGAAAGGGGATGGACTCGTCCACTGCGTGCATCGTGGCCTTGGCTATGTCTCCCTTAATGAGGGAGAAGGCCGCGCACGCCTCCTCCGTGAGGGGGAAGGAAGTGGCTTTCAGGAGGGGTCTGGCTTTGTCCGCGTAATTGGGTACCCATTGGGCATAGTAGGCGAAAAGCCCCAGGGTTCTCCTAAGTGCTTTAGGGCAGTGGGGGAGGGGTAGCTCCATGAGGGGGCGCATTCTTTCTGGGTCGGGGCCGATGATTCCGTTCTCCACTACGCAGCCGAGGATGGCAAGGCGCGTGGTGTTAAACACGCATTTCTCCTTATTGTAGGTGAGGTTCAGCCGTTGGGCCGTACGGAGGAATTTCTCCAGATTCGCGTCATGTTCCTGCCGGTCGCGGCCGCAGATAGTGACGTTATCTAGGTAGGGGAATGTAGCCTGCAGTTCGTTCTGGTCAACCATCTGGTCCATCTCCCTTTGGAAGACCGAGACCCCATTAGTGACACCGAAGGGGACCCTAAGGAAGTGGTATAGGCGCCCATTCGCCTCGAAGGCGGTATACTGGCGGTCCTCAGGGTGGATAGGGAGTTGGTGGTAGGCCGACTTCAGGTCGATGGTCGAGAATACTTTATACTGTGCAATCTGATTGACCATGTCAGATATGCGGGGGAGGGGGTATGCGTCCAGCTGGGTATATCTGTTTATGGTCTGGCTGTAGTCGATGACCAGGCGGTTTTTATCGCCGGTCTTTACGACTACGACCTGGGCACGCCAGGGGCTGCTGCTCCCCTCGATAATGCCCTCTTTCAGGAGGCGCCGCACCTCAGAGCTAATGAAGGCTCTGTCCCCGGCGCTATACCGCCTGCTTTTGGTAGCGACGGGTTTGCAGTCAGGGGTAAGGTTAGCAAACAGAGAGGGTGGCGGGACCTTGAGGGTGGAGAGACTGCAGGTGTTACGCGGTGGGCGGTTTAACGTTTGCTGGTTGTTGACTGTGAGTGGGGGGAGGGGTCCACCGTATGCTAGGGTTACGCTTTGGAGGTGGGATTGGAAGTCCAGCCCTAGTAGGACGGCAGCGCAGAGATGGGGGAGGACGAGGAGTTTAAAGTTTTTATACTCCGTGCCCTTAACCGACAGGGTCACGACACAGTAGCCGCTGATGTCCGTGGCGTGGGACCTCGATGCCATCGAGATTCGGCTGCGCGTTGGTAGGACAGAGAGGGAGTAGTGGCTCACCGTGTCTGGGTGGATGAAGCTCTCCGTGCTTCCGCTGTCGAACAGGCAGGTCGTGGCGTGGCCGTTCACTTTGATGTCCATCATTGACTTGGACAGATGGTGCGGGCGGGCTTGGTCCAGGGTGACGGAAGCTAGTGTGTAGCCGAGCGAGTCGTTGTCATCTGCGGGCGAGGCGGTCGGGCGTGGTGAGTAAAATGGCGTCTCCCACGAGGTAGGGCCCCATGAGGCACTATTGGGGTCGGTTGCCTTAATCAAAGATGGCCGCCCCCATGACTCATGTGTGGGGATGCTGGCCTCAGTTGCCCTAAACAAAGATGGCCGCCCCCATGACTCATGTGTGGGGATGCTGGCCTCAGTTGCCCTAAACGAAGATGGCCGCCCCCATAGTTCGCATGCGGCACTGCTGGCCTCTGAGGATCCGCTCCTGCAGGCCTTGGAGAAGTGGCCTTTCTTCAGGCAGGTTTTACATATGGAGTTCTTGGCTGGGCAGCGCGACCTCGGGTGCTTCTCCTGGCCACAAAAAAAACAGCCGGCGGCCCGATCGCGGATGCCCGATGTCGGGGCCGGTGCCGGGGGTGGCGGGGCCGGTCGGGTCCGGGACGCCGACGCAGAGGTAGGTCCCGGGGGCGGCGCTGGGAAGGGTGCTGTGGTAGGGGTCGGGCCCGAGTCCCAGGGTCGCGAGCAGTACCTGGTGAATGCTTCCTGATCTTGGTGGGCCACTTCCAGGGAGATAGCGAGGGCTTCAGCTTTTTCCATGCTGAGGTCTTTAGCTTCCAGCAGTCTTTGCCGTGAGTACTCGGACCGTAGGCCTTTCAGGAATGCGTCGCGGATATTATCTTCAGTATTTTCGGCTGCCGACACCGATTTAAACTCACAGTTCCTGGCGAGTGCATATAGCGCCTGTGAGAATTCGGCTACTGATTCTCCTGGCTGTTGCGGCCGTGATCTTAGGAGGTGCCTAGCGTACATGTAGTTTACCGGGGTCCGGTACTTCTGTTTCAGCAGGTTGATGGCGGTCTCGTAGGTAGTCATGTCCTCGATGAGAGTGTATACTCTCGGGCTCAGTTGTGCCTGCAGGACACTTAGTTTGGATGCCTGAGGGACGCTGGATTCTCTCAGGTATGATTCGAAGCAGACCAGCCAGTGTTTAAAGTCTGCGGCTGAGTTTGCTGCTCGTGGGTTCAGGTCCAGGTACGGCGGTCTGAGGGCTCGCAGCCAAGCTGGCTGGTGTGGCTGTGCTCCTGGGAGCTGCGCTGGTGGCTCCTCCGCCGGTTGTGACTCGTTGTTGGACATCATTAAATTTAGTCAATAAAATTGATATACCTATCAATTCCTCCAATAAAAGGCGAAGAGTTACGAAGGTGACTAAAGGTTTTTATTGACTAAATAACAGAGCCCACTCTCGTGGGTGATCCGATCCAAGCAGGAGGAATACCAGCCAGTCGCTCACCTTTATACCTGGCCTGGTGGGTGGAGCCAAGGCGGAGTCGGCAGTGGTCATCCCAGGTATAGCAGTGTGGCAAGAGGCGACCTCGTACCGTGATACAATAGTGGTCAGTGATACAGTTATAACGAACAGTGGTGAACAGTGCTAACTACTAACAGTGATACAATAGTGAACGTGGTTTACCACAGATATATCAAATGAATTTATCGGTAGCAACATTCTGAGGTGCAAAGACTGATTTGGTGATGGTTTTATGTACTTTGGAACTATGTCACTATTGTTTCAGGTTTTGTTTGGTAGGTGCTCCTCCCAATGTGACTAAATGCGTTACAATAACAGATAATTTCCAGGTATTTAAAATTAGTAGAGATTCGATTATCATGTACAGTACTTCATAATTATGCATTTTGATCTTAAATGATCGTCAGCTAGATTTTCCTCAACATAACCCAACCATTTCATATTGGCCATTACAGTTGTTTCAACAAATAGGGTAAATCAATCATTTGAACAGCCTGGCTCTACACTTGCAACATAGCAGAAGACTGACAGTCTTGTATATGTTTCCAATGCTGCAGAGGATGGATTTAAGCATAGTGTATGGTGCTATCCTTGTGCCAATTGGACCAGATAGCCAAACAGTTATTCTAGTTACTGGGCAGTAGGACGTTTTGTCAAATGTTTGTGTTGCTAAGTTTGACTAACTGGGTTGAGCTTCTTCAGGAATACTGCTTTCTTAGCCAACCATTCCAGGTCTGGTGATCAATCTGAGCAGCCTCTTATTTGTAACTTAAGATTCTCAAATCTTAAGGTTGAGGTGTGCAGGAAATATCATGGTCCATCTTTTGTGGCAGAGTTATTGACTTGGCATTTTCCACACTGGAGGTAATAGATCATTTGTCTGCCCAAGGTCCAATTCATTCTGTCTTCCTCCAGTGCTTTGGTTGCTGCTCAGCATTCAAATGGGGAGTTAATGACTCAGCAAAGGGCTTTCTCATTAAAAGAGAATCTAACATCACTTTTGATACTGTCCACAAGATCGTTAATGAAAATGAGAAATCAAATGGGGCAAAACATGCATCCCTGAGGAGCCCCTGTGTATATGTTGAGATAAGATAAATGCCTGTTTTATCCTGCCCTGATTGCATCCTCCATGGGAGCCATACATCAATTGATCACATCCTTAGATATGCCACAAGAGCACAGTTTCTCAGTCAGTTACTCTGTAAAGACAGAGTCCTTTTTGGGTTCCAAAATATCCTATTTCTTTTCCAGCTTCACTAAGCACCACAATACAAAGAAAGAACCTATATGTTTCTACTGCCTTACCATATCTTCAAGTTGTCACAAAAAAGAAAAACTTGCATTTATTTAGTGCCTTTCATAACCTTAGGACATCCCAAAGCATTTTACAGCAAATGAAGTATTTTGAGGTGTAGTTACTGTTGTAATGTAGGAAATGCAGCAGCCAATTTGCACACAGCAAGGTCCCACAAACCGCAATGTGATAATGACTGGATAATTTGTTTTTAGGTGTTGTTTGAGGGATAAATATAAGCTAGGACTCTGGGGAGAATGCCCCTGCTCCTCTTCGAAATAGCGCCATGGGATCTTTCCGTCACCCGAGAGGGCAGACGGAGCCTCTGTTTAATGTCCCATCTGAAAGACTGCACCTCTGACAGTGCAGCACTCCTTCAATACTGCACGGGTGTGTCGGCCTGGATTATGCGCTCAAATCTCTGGACTGGCACCCACGACCCCCTGACTCATAGGCAAGTATGCTACTTGCTGAGCCATCACTGGGGGAGATGTCCTTTAATGAGACATAAAATGGAAATCCCATCTCTCTGTTCAGGTGGATGTTGCAGATCCCATTGCATTATTTGGAAGAAGAGTGAAGAGTCCTCTTAGTGTCCTGGTCCATTTTCATTCTCAATCAATACTTCCAAAAAGAAAACCGATTAGCTGATCATTAGCTCATTGCTGTTTGAAGTAAAGGCTCCTCTACAAGACTACTGTTTCCTCCTTTAGAGGTGAGGAGCATCCTGAACATGTGTTGGCCATAGCTCAGTTGGTAGCACTCTCACCTTTGCATCAGACGGTTGTAGATTCAAGTCCCACTCAAGAGACTTGGACACAACATCTAGGCTGACAATCCAGCGCAGTGCTGAGGGAGTGCTGCACTGTTGGAGGTGCCGTCTTTCGGATGAGACATCAACCCGAGGCCCCATCTGCTCTCTGAGATGGATGCAAAAGCTCTCATGGCACTATTTCGAAGAAGAGCAGGGGAGTTATCCCTGGTGTCCTGGCCAATATTTATCCCTTAATCAACGTAACAAAAAAAAACAGATTATCTGGTCATTATCACATTGTTGTTTGTGGGAGCTTGCTGTGTGCAAATTGGCTGCTGCATTTCCTACATTACAATAGTGACTACACTTCAAAAGTACTTAATTCACTGTAAAGCGCTTTGGGACGTCCTGAGGTCATGAAAGGTGCTTTATAAATGCAAGTCTTGCTTTGTTTCTTTGTGTTCAAAATGGCTACCAAGTTTGACTATACTGTTGTAACTGCACTTTAAATAATTCATGTGAAATGCTTTCAGATATTTCTTTGAGACAGGATAGATGCTATGTAAACGTAAGTTCTTTACTTGGACTTGCCACTTCATTTTTGTGAGTGATGACTGACCAGAAACAGTTATTTATATCTCCATAGATGGAAATTTATTTAGATTAACATTGATGGCTAGGACTTGCTTGAGCCAGTATGTGTTACATAGAGTATGACAAATTAAACTTGTCAATTCCCACTCATTTGGAGCAAGACTTATTTTGTTTTCAAATTGTAACCTTTTTTGACATCACATCTGTAAAAATGAATACCACTCCATGTTTAAATGGGTTTATTGCAATTTCTGATCACAAATTTCATTCCTAACATCTCACTGATGTTGACAGCTTTAGAATGATTACCCTTTAGTGACATTTAATCTTGGCGTTGGTCCACTGGCTAGCTGACATTGCAATTAGAAACTTTGAAGAAAGGAGTCCAAATTGGACAGCCTGCCAATATAATGAGCCAATATAATGAAAGTTGGTGACTTTTTAATTTTTGTTCTCCATTAAACATCACTGACACATTTACAAAATCATATTATAAAGCACATTGAAGACACAAGAACATAAAAGAACAGTTGGACAAGGAAAGGCCACTTGGCCCATTGAAACATCCTTTGAGTACCTTCATTCCCTGCCCCCCCCCCCATTCCAGTAGTGAGTGTATTTTAGATGCCACAAATATTTGTATCTCTCCTCAGTTACCCTGTGAGGAAAAACAGTTCTACATTTTTTATTAACGTAGATTTCTGGTCCATGGTCTAAGGGTTTAATCTTGCCAGCCCTGGGGATGTGGGTTTGGAGGTGGGACTGCCGGGAAAATGGCAGAATCTGGGGGCGGGTGCCCATCCCGCCCCCAACCCACCTCCGTGGCATCTTCCCAGGAGGAGGGTAGCCGACCCGCGCCGGGTCCCGTCTCCTAGAGGCAGGAAGGGGATTACAGCCACTTAACTGCCTGTTAACAGGCAGTTAAGAGGATTATCCCCATTTTTCCAGCAGAGGCGCAGGCTTCCTGACATCGGGAAACCCCGCCAGGGTCACCGAGGTGAGCAGTGGGTCTGTGGGGGTCAGAGGGGTCCAAAAGTGCACTGTGGAGGTAAGTGATGGGTGCAAGTGTGGAGAGGTAAGTGTGTGAGGTGAGTGAAAAGTGATCGAAAATGTTTACTTAACTTTGTTTCTTTCTGCAGGCTTCAACAGTTGGAGATGAATAGACTCTCGCATTTCACTGGCAGTGATGACAGATGGCTGCTGCATTCTCCAATGCAACAACCATCTAATTTCTGCTCAGAAAAGAGGTTTGATGAGCCTTGAATACAAGAACTCATCAAACAGAGAATGCCAGTGTTTGACAGCTTCACATTTTTGACAGATGAAATGTCATACGCTGACGTTCCCTGTAACCGGCTTCCCCTTAATTGGCCTGCTAAGCCCGCTGGGCAGGCTTAACAAGGTCAATCAAGGGAATATAGCGTGGGTTGGCTACAAGTTGATGAAGGCGGGACTAAAACCTGACGAGCAGCAGCCCCACCTCCAACGTGCCCCCATTGGCAAAATCGCCCCCTTAGTGTTGGATTAGCTCAGTTGGTCACATTTCTACGTCTTTGCCAAAAGGTTGTGTCAATCGAGGACTTGAGCACATAAACTAGACTGACCTTTTGGCACAATATTTGCCGAATTGTCAAGAGAGGACATCCTTCAAACGAAACGTTAAACTGGGGCTCCATCTGCCTGTTCCTGTGGTTCAGTAAAATGTTAAATATCCTGCAGCATTGTCCGAAGAGCAGCCACATTTGTCCCTCAACCAACACCGGCAGAAAAATGGGCCATCTGTTCATTCATTTTTATTAGTTGTTTGTGGGACTTTGTACACAATCGGCTGACACATTTGCCTACATAACAGTAACTGCACTTCCAAAATAATTTATTGCTTGTGAAATTCTTTGAGACATTTTGACGTGATAAAACTCTACATAATCCTTCCTTCCTTTCTTTCTTTCTTTCTTTCTTTCTTTCTCTCTCTCTCCTTAGACAGAGTGAACGTGATACTGGAGGCTGGAACCATTTAAGAAATGTTTGGATGCTATGATGGGGGAATTCTGGATAGCTCAACCAAATGGTCTTCCTCATCTATATCTGTCTTGTGACCTTGTTCTTCCAGGTGAACAAATACAGAAGATGTCAAGATAGATTATCTGGCTGTTCACCTGAGTTGTGGGTCCTTGTGTGCAAATTGTCTGCCAAGTTTATCTGCACTTCAAATCATTAATGTTATGTGAAATGCTTTGGGACATTTCTAAGAGAAGTGATGAGGCACAGTACATATTTTATACCCATTATACTTATTTTTCTCCTTATCTTCCCCCTCCCTCTTTTTTTAATCTTTTCCCCTCAATTCCTTCCTTCTCTTTTATTTCTTTTCTTTCTCCCTGGCAAATTGAAGTAATATTTTATATACTTCAACCTCCTCTCTAGACTGTAGATCTTCAACATCTGTCACCTTTCCCCATGGCTCCATTCCTTTACACCGAAGGAATCCCCGACACCAGAGTTCTTTTTATTAAAAACAAAAGCTGATATAAGCATAGATGCTCTGATCATGAAGGCACGGCTACGATGGTCATGTCTGGTGGTGGGAATGTCTGATGAACACATCCCGAAGAAGATCTTTTATGGCGTGTTGACAACTGGGAAGCAATTTTGTGGTGGTCAGTAAAAGAGATTTAAAAACTGCTTAAAAGTGACTCAACTGGTGCAAGATAGGCACCCATAAGTGGTAATTATTTGCTCAAGATAGGAAAGCATGGCAAAAAAAAATCGATGAAGGCACCTACTACAGTGAGGCCCATTGCATTGCTGATGCTGAATGTAAATGCCAGCTGAGGAAGTCTCACCTGAAAGACCAAGTACCCCAACCTGGTGTATTACTCAGTCCCAGCAAAAATAAATCTCATCAGTCATCAAAGATGATATTCTAGCAGTTGATATCGAAGGAAGAACGGCATTTCCTTTGCCCTTGGGGTCTTTCTTGTTCTTCTCCATACCTTCTCCAATACATGCCATTCACTTCAGTAGCATGGTTTCCTGTAATTAAATACATTATTCACTAATCTGCACATCCAATATTTGCACAACCTGTCCTGGCCAATATATTTCCCTCAACCAACATAACAAAAACAGATTATCTGGTCATTATCACATTGCTGTTTGTGGGGGCCTTGCTGTGCGCAAATTGGCTGCTGCATTTCCCACATTACAACAGTGACTCCACTGCAAAAGTACTTCATTGGCTGTAAAGCGCTTTGAGACGTCCGGTGGTCGTGAAAGACGCTATATAAATGCAAGTCTTTTTTTCTTTTAACCTGCGCATCGCAAAACCTTAGCATGACATCTGTAAACTTTCTTTCTACTGTTCCAGTTATATATTTACAGGTTAAGTTTGTGGCATTTATGTTGTCTTGGGGTGAAGGACAAGTCATCGTCATTGTACAGTCAGGCTATCGATTTTGCATCAAATGGCTTCTGATTTGCAGCAAGCAAAAGTGATGAAGGTCCCGATCAAACCCGCAAGCAGCAGTGAGGGGGCAGTCTCAAACCATTTGGGACTTGACACCACACATAGTGCCGTGCCCAGCTGGGTTTAAAAGATGGAGGGAAAGGCTGGTCAGTTTAAAAAGCAAAGCATTGTTTCAAAAATGTTTGAGAACTCAAGTACTGCTATCCCTTCTTTCATAACATGTCAAGTCTTATGTTCATTAATAAATAGACATTCTTATTATGAACACAGCTAGCTTTTGCTAGGTACTTTTATTGAGCACATGTGGACTAGGTACAGTATCTGTAGAGGCTTCCATCTTGACTGCTGCCTTGTGGGTAGCCTCGTGCCTCATGGGTCATGTAGTCTTAATATACATACAGCTGGGTAGTGTAGTCTTATACATACAGCTATATACAGCTCTACACAGCTCTACGGCTCCACCTAGTGTCCACTATAGAATGACATGTTATTGATCATTACATCAAGCACAATGAGACAGTGGAGCTCGACGTATGCATGTGAAAATGTGCAGAGCATGTTGCTGGAATGTGGATCTTTAGTCCACAGTACAAATGTGGTGCTGCTGGATGCCAAGTACTCATGGTAGTGAGTGCTACTGTAGCCCGAATATATTCCTAATTTCAAAGGCCTGGGCCTAAACAAAAATGACAATGTGGTTCAGATGGCATTGTGAACTTGAAGGGCCACACATGAGTGTTTGACTTCCTATACAAACCTTGCAGTGAGATTAATCTTCAATTCACGAGCATTTATTGAGTGTCGAGTGTTTGAGGACTTGGTGAACTTTGCTATTCAAGTGTCTTTGTTGCAGTGGAGTGTGCATGAAACTCAATTAAACCTCAAGGTACATCGGTTTTGTGATGTATTACCGGCAGTGTTGCAGTTACTTTTGATTGAATCTTAGAAAAATATGTACACACATACAGCAGTCCCTCAAAAAAATACTCTGATACATAGTGACTTCTAATGCAAATTAGAGAGCAAGCCATAAATCTCCAACCCGCCTCTCACTGTAACCTTTTTTTGGCTATCCAAAATAACTTGAGCATTTTTTTTTTAACTAAAGTCAATTGCAGGTAAATTTTGATTATTCCAGTAAACTTGACCTTGTAAAGGAGCATAATCTGAGCATTCAGCGATAGAGAGTCTGGATTGTTCTCCAAAATGGCAAGAAAACCTGGAATTTGCACAGTAAGTAACTGGTTGTTCAGATTTACGTGCTGCACTGTTCCGAATGACATTTAAATCATTGATATCAGTTCTTATACAAAGTAATTGTAAATCTTGTTCCTATTCACCTACAGTCAGTTTAGTGATGCTTATCAAGGAAATGCCACAATTATGCTTCTATAAGATACGTTGACCGATGGTGTAAGCAGGCAGGTCGAGAGGCTAACTGATTTGCGCTTGTATTTTGATGCAGATAAACTGGTCAAGCTAATCTTTCGATTTATCAGCATCACGAAAAGTCAAATAATTGTTTCCTTTAAACCAATTATGAGCCACTAATCAATCTGAGCTGGTCGACTAATTGCTTATGCCTCGTGACAGAGTTAACAAGCCAGCCTCTGCCAGCCCCTTCCATATACCAGTCATCTGGTCATTAGAACTAGTCAACAGTAAGTTCTTGGTGAGTATGGCACTTGTCTTTACATTTGTCGCAGTGCTAAATAAGGCTTTCCCCAAGGAAAATGAGCCTTTCTGTGAGCTCTGTTGTGTAACAATCCTTGCAAAGGGCAGCTCCTGTTACCTCTATTAAAACACTGTTAATTTGGAATCCATAGTGTAACACACTCGATACTCTTGAGATGTGCAGGAGTTTCTATACAGGGTTAGTGAGAATACTTCAGTATTCACTTAGCTCTCTGATGTCAGCAATTTCCAGTTCGATGCCTTACAGATGGAGTGCTTAACTTGCTATCATAAATGGTCTCTTATTTCACAACAGCCTAATCTGAGACTGTCTTATTATATTCAAAAGAAACCATTGAACAGTGATGGAATTCAAGGTGATTGCTTAAAAAAATGAATATATCCATCTTCTTGTACCGAGCTAGTTTTCACCAGGGACTGTACAAAACATTTAGCATTTTGTTTTCTGTTGAACACTTTTGTATTTGGCTTTTCACAGCCTTTCTGTTGGATGATATCCCTTTAGTGGAGTTCATACCATTAGCTTACTTCAAATAAAATTACACTGCATTACTAGATTTATATAAATTGTGATCTGGGAACTATGTTGGCATTTTTTTTATTCATTCATGGGATGTGGGCCTCGCTGCCCATCCCTAATTGCCCTTGAGGAGCTGGTGGTGAGCCGCCACCTTCAACTGCTGCAGTCCGTGTGGTGAAGGTACTCCCAACAGTGCTGTTGGGGAGGGAGTTCCAGGATTTTGACCCAGCGACGATGAAGGATCGGCCATATATTTCCAAGTCAGGATGGTGTGTGACTTGGAGGGGAACTTGGAGGTGGTGGTGTTCCCACGCGCCTGGTGCCCTTGTCCTTCTAGGTGGTAGAGGTCACGGGTTTGGGAGGTGCTGTCGAAGATGCCTTGGCGAGTTGCTGCAATGCATCTTGCAGATGGTACACACTGCAGCCATGGTACACCGGTGGTGGAGGGAGTGAATGTTTAAGGTGGTGGATGGGGTGACAATCAAGCGGGCTGCTTTGTCCTGGATGGTGTTGAGCTTCTTGAGTGTTGTTGGAGCTGCACTCATCCAGGCAAGTGGAGAGTATTCCATCACATTCCTGACTTATGCCTTGTAGTTGGTGGAAAGGCTTTGAAGCTGTGCGAAAATCACCACTTCTGACCTTGTGATGGAGAGAAGCTCATTGATGAAGCAGCTGAAGATGGTTGGACAGAGGACACTTCCCTGAGTAACTCCTGCAGTGATGTCCTGGGGCTGAGTTGTGTGACCTCCAACAACCACAACCCAAGTCCTTTGTGCTAGGTATGACTCCAGCCAGTGGAGAGCAGTGCTCAGTTTGGGTTCCACCAGGTCTGTAGGCAAGTGGTCCTGGCGGAACCCAAACTGAGCATTGCGTTATTGGTGAGTAAGTGCTGCTTGATAGCACTGTCGAGAACATCTTCCATCACTTTGCTGATGATTGAGAGTGGACAGATGGGGTGGTAATTGGCTGGATTGGAGTTGTCTGTTTTTTGTGGACAGGACATACCTGGGCAGTTTTTCACATTGTCGGGTAGATGTCAGTGTTGTAGCTGTACTGGAACAGCTTGGCTAGAGGCGTGGCTAGTTCTGAAGCACGAGTCTTCAGCATGACAGCTGGGATATTGTCAGGGCCCAACGCCTTTGCTGTATTCAGTGCACTTAGCCGTTTCTTGATATCAGGTGGAGTGAATTGAATCTGTGATGGTGGAGACCTCAGGAGGAGGCCGATATGGATCATCCACTGAGCACTTCTGGCTGAATAGGGTTGCAAACGCTAGAGCCTTGACTTTTGCACTCACATGCTGAGCTGCACCATCATTGAGGTTGAGGATATTCATGGAGCCTCCTTCGGTCAGTTTTTTAATGGTCCACCACCATTCACAACTGGATATGGCAGGACTGCAGAGCTTTGATCTGATCTGTTGATTGTTGGATCGCTTAGCTCTGTCTATAGCGTGCTGCTTCCATTGTTTAGCATGCATGTAGTCCTGTGTTGCAGCTTCCCCAGTTTGGCACCTCATTTTTAGGTACACCTGGTGCTGCTCCTGGCATGCTCTTCTACACTCCCTATTGAACCAAGGTTGGTTGCCTGGTTTGCTGTTAATGGTAGAGTGAGGGATAGGCTGCGCCATGAGGTGACAAATTGTGGTGGAATACAATTCTGCTGCTGCTGCTGATGGCCCACATGGATGCCCAGTTTTGAGCTGCCAGATCTGTTCTGAATCTATCCCATTTAGCAAGGTGTAGTGCCACGCAAGACTATGGTGGGCGTCCTCAGTGCGAAAGATGGGACTTCGTCTCCACAAGAACTGTGCAGTGGTCATTGCTGCCAATGCTGTCATGGACAGATGCATCTCTGACAGTAGATTAGCGAGGATGAGGTCAAGTAGGTTTTTCCCTTGTCCTTCAGGACTCGGCCAGCTCGGTAATAGTGGTGCAACCGAGCCACCCTTGGTGATGGACATTGAAGTCCCCCACCCAGAGTACATTCTGTGCCCTTGCTACCCTCAGCGCTTTTTCCAAGTGGTGTTCAACATGGAGGAGTATTGATTCATCAGCTGAGGGAGGGCGATAGGTGGTAATCAGCAGGAGGTTTCCTTGCCCATATTTGACCTGATGTCATGAGACTTCATGGGGTGTGGAGTCAATGTTGAGGACTCCCAGGGCCACTCCCTTCTGACTGTATACCACTGTGCCGCCACCTCTGGTGGGTCTGCCTTTCCAGTGGGACAAGACGTACCCAGGGATGGTGATGGAGGAGTCTGGGACATTGGCTGAAAGGTATGATTCTGTTAGTGCGACTATGTCAGGCTGTTGCTTCACTAGTCTGTGGGACAGCGCTCCCAATTTTGGCACAGGGCCCCAGATGTTAGTGAGGAGGACTTTGCAGGGTTTACTGGGCTGGGTGTGCCATTGTCGTGTTTGATGCCAGGTGGTCTGACCGTTTTTTTAATTCTTATTGTTTCTTGTAGTAGTTTGTTACAACTGAGTGGCTTGTTAGGCCATTTCAGAGGGCAGTTAAGAGTCAATCACATTGTCGTGGGTCTGGAGTCACATATAGGCCAGACTAGGCAAGTATGGCAGATTGCTTTTGCAAAGATTATTTTAATGGTTCCAGTGGCTGTCTTCCATAGGCGCAATTCAGGAATTATTCTATCTATCATTAGTACATAAAATCGCCCATCAGCCCTTGACATAGAGCCTGAACCCAAGGATTGAAGTTCACTATTAATTGATAGTTAACCCTGTGGCATATCTCATTAAATTAATAAATGGGTACTCCAATCTTTTCAAAGCAAAAATGTGTCTGTTTCTAACCATATGAAGATTGTTGCAGGCTTTAGAAATACAGTACAATGGAAACTAATCAATTCATTAACATGTTGATCAGATTCGAGTATTTAATGGGCATAGTGGTTAGCATTGTTGCCTCACAGCGCCAGGGACCCGGGTTCAAATCCGGCCTCGGGTGACTGTCTGTGTGGAGTTTGCACATTCTCCCCGTGTTTGCGTGGGTTTCCTCCGGGTGCTCCGGTTTCCTCCCACAGTCCAAAGATGTGCGGGTTAGGTTGATTGGCCATGATAAAAATTGGCCCTTAGTGTTAGGGGGGATTAAATGCACGGGGTTACGGGCTTACGGGGATAGGGCTTGGGTGGGATGGCTGTCGGTGTAGGGACCGGGTGCTAGGGTTTGGATGATCAGCCATGATCTCGTTGAATGGCGGAGCAGGCTCGAAGGGCCGAATGGCCTACTCCTGCTCCTAGTTTCTATGTTTCTATGAAAGATTTGGTGTGGAGAGCTTGATTACGAGGAAGAAAAATGGGAATTTCTTTCCTCAACAACTCCTGTATTTCCCACAGCAAGTTTTAATTTCATCCATCTTTGTGTTTTTAATTTGTGAAAGTTACTGAATGTTTGAATAGCCATATTTCTCAAAGCTCCACCCCGTGTAAATTGGAGGATTGCTTATTTGATTAAGAGCTGCTGCAGGGAACAGGGAATCGATTTGCATTTTTTAAAGGCACAAGACAGATTGACCCAGGCCTTTTTTGTAAATTTGCTCCATTTTGGTGCCATAATGTCACCATTCAGCTTTTGCAGTTTCCTCTAGGAACTGAAACTTGACCTTGATACTTGAGAGAGGGTGTGCAAACAATACATAATTCGAGGCTGATTCCTTGCTCCCCTCATTCTTTTCCCCACCCTCACAGAAAAAGCTACCGGTCTTAAATCATGAACTTGATTAGATTGTGGATCAGTGTCCCAGATTCTTGAATTGTACACATTCTTGGTAGATTTGGAATTTTAAGTACAGAATATACTGTTTAAAATATTGGCCCAGAAATTCGGGTCGGGGGCTTCCCGCGGGTGCAAGCCCCCGACCTGCACTTACCTTGCGCGCCGGCAGTTGAGCTGCAGGGTCCCGTGGAATTCCGCTCCGGGGCCTGGCCCAGCTGCCGGCGTGCTGTGCTTGCGTGTCCCAGGGGCGTAGTTAGTGCGATGCATCCCCTGGGATCACGTGAGCCATGGGCAGCCAATCGGAGGAGGGAAAAGCCCATTCATAAGATTGACAGGAAGACCTGTCTAAACTTATGAATACTACGGGCCTCAAAATAGCATTAAACCTTCAAATACATTTTTTTTTAAATCACACTTTTTCAATAAACTACAAATTACATTAAATAACTATTTTAAACAGTAATTTAAATTTTTGAAAAAAATAATTTTATATTATAACGGGGCTAAAAATAAACTTATCTTGCTTTAAAGTATTTAAAAATAATAAACCTGTGGAAAAAATGTTTTAATTTTAATTAATTGACCACTTACCTTGTAAAAAGCAGGCCTTACGCCTGCTTTTTAAATGTGTAAATCCTACAGGCTTAACCTCGCGTGAAAACCTGCAACAAAAAAAAACACTTAAGTTCAAAGCGCACGCGCAGCCTCCCCTGCGCACGCGTTCGACCTCTGAACCTCTTCGTTCAGAGGATCGGAAGTGCCGGTTTCCCGCGCATGCAGAAAACCAGCACTTCCATTCGGCCTACGGGTGAGTACCCCGTGCGTACTCGCCCGTGGAGAGCCGAATTTCTGGGCCATTAGCACATTTCAACCAAACAGCAGGGGAGCTCTTCAGTATCTCTGATATATGAAGCATTTGTGATGTAACCCCAACTGTTTGGTGTTCCATTGTTTGGAAAAACAAAGCTTACCCAGTTTGATATAAATCTGATTATGCTTTTTATTTTACACCCAAATAATGTTGTTATGTAGTGCATTTCAAATGGCTACTCGGAATCATACAACACAAAAGAAGACCATTCCGCCCATTGTGCCTCTTTGAAAGAGCTCTCCAATTAGTCCCACCCCCCTGCTCTTTCCTCATAGCCCTGCATTTTTTCCATTGTCAAGTATTTATCCAATTCCCTTTTGAAAGTTACTATTGAATCTGCTTCCACCGTCCTTTCAGGCAGTGAATTCCAGATCATCATAACTCACTGCGTAGAAAATAATTTTCCTCCTTTCCCCCCACTGCCCGTTTCTTTTGCCAGTCCTCTGGTACAACTTTCTAAGAGTATTTACATTTATTAGTCTCTGCAATTTACAACATGTAGTGTAAACCTTATTAAAGCATCTTAACTTCCATCCACAGTAAAAAAAAAAAAAAAAGCTGCTGCTCAGAAGTTGTTTATACGGTGGCAACACCAGGGAAACATGTTTATCATGTCTTGTGCTGGCTGTGCTATTACAGACCTGTCATACTTCCTGCCTCTCAGCACTGCTTCATATCTTATATTCTGCAGTAGCACAGATGTCTGTTAGTACAACCCAAGATTCCGTAGACTTGGACTGTGGATGTATCTGACAGGACTGTGACCTTCAGTGTGATGCATTGGTTGGTGTGTGTTCCAAAGACTTGGCACACGAGATGTTGGGATAATGTCGTTGGCCCTGTCAGCAAAGCTCAAATGGTTTATCGACTTCAGCTGGATACTCTTTGCACACTGTTCAGTGGCCTTCATGGAACAGTGTTCAGTGCCATTTACAATGCCTCAGCTAATGCAGTAGTCCGTGCCCACATGCAGCAAGACCTGAACATCATTCAGGCTTGGACTGATGAGTAGTAAGTAACATTCACACCATGCAAGTGCGAGGCAATAAGCATCTCCAACAAGAGAAAGTCTAACCACTTCCCCTTGACCTTCAATGGCATTACTGTCGTCGAATCCCCCACCATCAACAGCCTTGGGGTCACCATTGACCAGAAACTTAACTGGACCAGCCGCATAAATACTGTGGCAACAAGAGCAGGTCAGAGGCTGGGTATTCTGCGCAGAGTGGCTCATCTCCCAACTCAAGCTTTTCCACCATCTGCAAGGCTGATGGAATACACTCCACTTGCCTGGATGAGTGCAGCTCCAACAACACTCAAGAAGCCTGACACCATCCAGGACAAAGCAGCCCACTTGATTGGCAGCCCATCCACATCCTTAAACATTCACTCCCTCCACCACCAGCGTAGCATGGCTGCAGTGTGTACCATCTACGAGATGCGCTATAGCAACTCGCCAAGGCTCCACAACAGCACCTCCACAATCCACAATCTCTACCACCTAGAAGGACAAGGGCAGCAGGGGCATGGGAACATCACCCCCCTCCAAATCACGCACCATCCTGACTTGGAAATATACTCCTGGTCGCTGGGTGAGAATCGTGGAACTTTCTCCTTAACAGCACTGTGGGAGTACCTTCACCACACGGACTGCAGCAGTTCAAGAAGGCGGCTCACCACTACCTTCTGGAGGGCAAATATAGAAACATAGAATATAGGAGCAGGAATAGGCCATTCGGCCCCTCGAGCCTGTTCAGCCATGATCTCATTAAATGGCGGATCATCCAAATTCAGTACCCTGTCCCTGCTTTCTCCCCATATCCCTTAATCCATTTAACCTTAAGAAATATATCTAACTCATTCTTGAATATATTTAATGAATTGGCCTCAACTGCCTTCTGTGGTAGAGAATTCCACAGGTTCGCCACTGTCTGGGTGAAGAAATTCCTCCTCATCTCTGTCCTAAATGGCTTACCCCTTATCCTTAGACTGTGACCCCTGGTTCTGGACTCCCCGACCATCGGGAACATCCTTCCTGCATCTAGTCTGTTTAGTCCTATTAGAATTTTATAAGTTTCAATGAGATCCCCTCTCATTCTTCTAAACTCTAGTGAATATAAGTCTAATCGACCCAATCTCTCCTCATACATCATTCCTGCCATCCCAGGTATCAGTCTGGTGAATCTTCGCTGCACTCCCTCCTTGGCAAGAACATCCTTCCTCCGATAAGGCAACCAAAACTGCACACAATACTCAAGGTGTGGTCTCACCAAGGCCCTGTACAACTGCAGCAAGATATCTTTGCTCCTGTATTCGAATCCTCTTGCTATGAAGGCCAACATACCATTTGCCTTCGTAACCGCCTGCTGCACCTGCATGCTTACCTTCAGCGACTGGTGCACAAGGACACCCAGGTCTCGTTGCACTTCCCCTTTTCCCAATCTATTGCCATTCAGATAATCTGTCTTTCTGTTTTTGCCACCAAAGTGGATAACCTTGCATTTATCCACATTGGGCAGACGCATGGCAGATGCAGTATAATCACCCAAGCTGTCAAAATCATACTGGAGTTTCTCTGCATCCTCCTCACAGCACACACGCCCACCCAGCTTTGTATCATCTACAAATGTTACATCTAGTTCCCTCATCTCGATCATTAATATATATTGTGAATAGCTGGGGTCCGAACACCGATCTCTGCGGTACCCCACTAGTCACTGCCTGCCATTCGGAAAAAGACCCGTTTACTCCAACTCTTTGCTTCCTGTCTGCCAACCAGTTCTCTATCCAAGTCAGTACCTTACCCCCAATCCCATGTGCTTTAACTTTGCACGCCAATCTCTTATGTGGGACCTTATCAAAAGCCTTCTGAAAGTCCAAATACACCACATCCACTGGTTCTCCCTTATCTATCCTACCAGTTACATCCTCAAATTCCAGTAGATTAGTCAAGCATGATTTACCTTTTGTTAATCCATGTTGACTTTGTCTGATCCTGTCACTGTTTTCCAAGTGCTCTGCTATTGCATCTTTTATAATGGACTCTAGCATTTTCCCCACTACTGATGTCAGGCTTACTGGTCTATAATTCCCCATTTTCTCTCTACCACCTTTTTTAAATAGTGGGGTTACATTAGCTATCCTCCAATCCATGGGAACTGTTCCAGAGTCTATAGAATTTTGGAAGATGACGAGCAATGCATCTACTATTTCGAGGGCCACTTCCTTAAGTACCCTAGGATGTGAATTATCAGGCCCTGGGGATTTATTGGCCTTCAATCCCGTCAATTTCCCAACACCATTTCCCTACAAATACTGATTTCATTCAATTCCTCACTCTCATTAGACCCTATATTCCCTGAACTCTCTGGGGGGTTATTTGTGTCCTCCTTTGTGAAGACAGAACCAAAGTATGTATTTAATTGGTCTGCCATTTCTTTGTTCCCCATTTATAAATTCCCCTGATTCTGACTGCAAGGGACCTACGCTTGACTTCACCAATCTTTTTCTCTTCGCATATCTATAGAAGCTTTTACAGTCAGTTTTTATGTTCCCTGCAAGCTTACTCTCACATTCTATTTCCCCCCCTCTTAATTAATCCCTTTGTCCTCCTTTGCTGAATCCTAAACTGCTCCTAATCCTCAGGTTTGCTGCTTTTTCTGGCCAATTTATATGTCCTCTCCTTGGATCTTATGCTATCCCTAATTTCCCTTGTTAGCCACGGTTGAGTCACCTTTTTTGTTTTATTTTTATGCCAAACAGGGATGAACAAATTCTGTAGTTCATCCATGCGATCTTTAAATGTTTGCCATTGCCTATCCACCGTCAACCTTTAAGTAATGTTCCCCAATCCATCCTAGCCAACTCGCACCTCATACCATTGTAGTTTCCTTTATTTAAATTCAGGACCCTAGCCTCTGAATCAACTACTTCACTTTCCATCTTAATGAAGAAGTCCCTCATATTATGATCACTCCTCCCCAAGAGGCCTTGCACAACAAGATTGCTAATTAATCCTTTTTCATTACATAATACCCAGTCTAAGATGGCCTGATCTCTAGTTGGTTCCTCGACATATTGGTCCAGGAAACCATCCCAATTGGTGATGGGCAATACATGCTGGCTGTGCCAGCAACGCCCACCTCCCATGAATGAATTAAAAAAATCTAAACAACGAGCTGCATTGTAAAAGCATGTACTTAACTGTAGTCTTTACATAGTTGGATTTGTTAGAAATGGTTTTTTGTTATTATTGTGTTGCCAGTGGGTATCATGGCAGCCTCTTATGATCTATTCACGTGATATAATTACTCGAACATACAAACATTAGGATCAGGGGTAGGTCATTCAACCCTTCGAGCCTGCTCCCCTCTTGAATTATTTCACGGCTGAGCTGTACCTCAATTCCATTTTTCTGCCTTTGTTGCATATCCCTTGATACCCTTACCAAACAAAAATCTATCTTTCCCAGTCTTGAAAGCTCCAGTTATCATTGCATCCGCAGCCATTTGTTTTTCACTGCATCTTTGTTGCTTTGCATAGTTTAGGACAAATTCATTTACATGGAATGAAATGGAAACAAATGTCACAAGTCGTTTTTACCACCAGTGTAAACAGAAAATGCTGGAAATATGCAACAGGCCAAGCAGCATCTGCAAAGTAAAAAGACAAGCAAACCTTTGGCAACGCCCTTCATCAGCACTGAGTGTTGGCCCCTGAACTGTTAACCTGTCTGTATTTTCAGCAGTTTTCGATATCTCAGGTTTCCCGCAGTCTCAGTTTTTCTTTTTGCTGTTTCCAGCATATTAGGGACTTTGTATGCAAGCTCAAGAGGTTCGGGGAAGTGGTGGGGGAGCATTTCCTATGTGAGCTGAGTGTAACTAAATTGTACCTGTGCTTCACTGTGCACATTACCCAGAGGAAATCTACTTCCAGCGTGTACTCTTCAGTGACACAGAATTAAAGACTAAAAGAGGAAAATGATAAAGTCTTTAGGTCCGTGCTTGCTGTGATTGGTACAAGAACACCATCTTCTATAACATGGGACCTCTAAACTGGGTGATTCAGATGATTGGCATCGATAATTGTTTCATTCATTTTATGCATTTTCTCTGTCACAGAAAGGGAAAACTCTGTAATGAATAAAGATACTGCTAAAAACGGAGTGCCTTTTGTCATGCAGATTTTTAAAATTCCTGAGTGTTTCTTTAAAAGCTTGTGAAGGATGTTCTCGTCATTTCTTTTGTGTAAAATCTTCAGGCTTGGAACGAACACAAAGATGCGTGGACTGCGCACAACAAACATTTAATCTGTACTTCAACACTAGGGAATAGCAACTCTCTCTCTTTGAATTCAGTGTGAAATCAATGGCGTATGGAAAAGATTTGCAGCCTGACCAATGTTGATTGTGTTAAGAATTGAGTTTATAGGTTATGTGATTTGAAATTCTCTTTGTAGATTTTAGTTCCTAGCTGTGCAAATTTTGAGTCAGCTTTGATGTGGTTTAAAGGAGAAGTTGTTAAATACATTTTCAGTTTTACTTTAAAAATGGTTGTATTGATGACTCATTCATGCCTAGTTTGTGTTTCACCACACGGACTGCAGTGGTTCAAGAAAGTGGCACACCAATACCTTTTGGATTCTGGAACGGTTCCTACAGTTTGGAGGATAGCAAATGTTGTGAAGGAATAGCCATGATTCAGAGAAATACACGATACCATGAACAGATTTCTAATATTAATACATGATATACTGGGTTTAAAAATCTAAAGCCTCAGAGACATAGGGCAGGATTTTCATTGGGCCGTGGAGGCGGGAATGGAGGTGTGTAGGGGGTTAAAATCCCGAAATCGGGGGGCACGAACCCATCCCTCCCCCAACCTGCCTCCATGCCTGTTTCAAAGGAGGCGGGTACCCGACCCGCACTGGGACCCGCCTCCCGGAGGCGGGAAGGGGATTAGTGCCAATTAACTGCCTGTTAACAGATAGTTAACAGGCGGCTTTTAGCCTAATCCCTATTTTCATTGGTGAAATGTGGGATTCCCGACGGCTCCAAACCACGCCAAGTTAGCGAGGCGGGCCATCGGGATGAAGAGCTTGGAGAGGTCGAGATGTCTGGTGTTCAGGTGAGTGATGGGTTCATGAGTTCAGAGGTAAGTGTGTTTGGTGTGTGTAAAGTGTTTAAAGAAGTTTTACTTACATTTACTTACCTTTACAGCCTTCCTTCCTTCAGGTCTCGGGAGTCTCTCATCTCACCGGCACAGGAAGCAGAATGGCCGCGATCTGTCAAAAATTGCAGCATTCAGCTTTCTGTTCCGGGGAGATCTCTAAATCATCCTGAGAGGAAGGAATTAATCTGGATTACAGATTATCAGTGTTTGACAGCTTCATACAGCTGTGAAATGTTAATATTTCATCTGTCAAATGGTCTTGACAAATGAAATATCAATCTGTGACGTCACCTGTTGCCGGGTGGCCCTTAATTGGCCTGCTGAGCCCGCTGGGCGGGCTCAACAAGGTCAATCAAGTCAAAATCGCGTGGGTTGGCTAGAACTCGATAGAGGCGGGACTGCAACCCCAAAAGTTGTAGTCCCGCCTCCTACATGCCTCCTCAGTGAAAATCCAGCCCATAGCCTGTAAACAGAGAACAGGCTTCTGAGATAAAGATCAGTTGATAACAAAGCTGTAAACAAGCTTTGAAATGGGAATAGTTAAATATACTAAAACAATGAAAGATTGAAGCAAACCATTGGTGCTTCCAAAAGGTCTAGAGTTTGGAGGTAACACAATGAGAAGACCCAGCTTAAAGTGTTAAGAACTAACATGTAAAACAGAAATACAAACATTAAAAGAACCATGTGCCTTTGAAACATGACATCAAGTAAAAGAAACACCTGCTGGTCAAATAGGTTTATGTTAAACTTGGAAGACAGGAAACACGATTAAATATGCAACCAACTGAGATAGCTAGAAATGCATGAAACACACAGTTAAAGTGGTTTTGATTTACATATTTTAAATATAATACCAACAAGAAGGCTTTGAAAATATGACTTCAATAGAAGCACCAAGCAATTACATGGTGTTTGTATTGAACTTGGAGCAGTAAGGGGTGTCACAATGTCTGCTAAAAACCAGTAAAGCCAATATTAAGAATTGAATGAAGAATCTTCGATAAGAATGATATCAAACAGAAACCATTGCTGTCATTGTTTTTATGATGGTTTTTGGAACACCTAAAGGTAGAAAAATAATTATGCATGCAATATTTGAATTGATAGTAAGATAGAAAGCATTCAAACAGAGGTATCAATAAAGACAATTAGCTGACATCAGCAGAGAACATCAAAGAAGAAACCACTGCCAAAAGAGTATAAAAATAAGACCTTTTCAACAGAAAGGCAGAACTCGCTGAACGGGCAAAGCGTTTCTCAACTCTTCAGAGGCATCTCTAAGTCTTTAACTATGAGTCTTGGGAAGTCAAAGTAATTGATTTTGGTGGATATTCTGGATTTAGAAATAAGTAAGAAATGTAACAAAGTAAAGATTTGAGAATAAGGATCTCTGAGAAATAAGAAATGTAAGCTAATTGTATTTTGAATTGTTAATGTTGCGACTGATTCAACAGATGTCAACTGAATGTTGGCTCTTAAATAAAACTATATATTTTTAGAATTGTCTCAGAGTAATTCTGTATAAATTCGTGAACCCAAATTCTGTACACTCTTTTGTAAGGAGTTGCAGAATTCTGGGGGAGTATTCCGGACCCTCATAATATCCGGAAGGTTACAGTCTAGTTCAACTTATTAAAAGTACTATCTGGAGGATGGTAGCATCTTCAGTCATTCCTTTCCTTTAGGGAGAGATAGCCTGAACCTTTAGACCCATTTAAGTGTCTTATGGAATTCGGCTATCTGTAACTTAAGTTGAAGGTGAATGTCTGGGGAATATGCCAGATCTGGGATAGCCCAAAAGGGCTAGGACTGTAATTATCCCTTCAATGTAACCCTGCTATTTAAGAAAGGAGGGAGAGAGAAAACAGGGAACTATAGACCTGTTAGCCTCACATCAGTAGTTGGGAAAATGCTGGAATCTATTATAAAGGATGCAATAACTGGGCACTTAGAAGCTAATGGTAAGATTGGGCAGAGTTGACATGGATTTATGAAAGGGAAATCCTGTTTGACAAACCTATTGGAGTTCTTTGAGGATGTAACTAGTGGAGTACTCAAAGGGGAACCGGTAGATGTGGTGTATCTGGATTTTCAGAAGACCTTCGATAAGGTCCCACACAAGACATTGGTGAACAAAATTAGGGCACATGGAATTGGGGGTAATATACTAGCATGGATTGAGGATTGGTTAACAGACAGAAAACAAAGAGTAGTGATAAACGGGTCTTTTTCAGAATGGCAGGCTGTGACTAGTGGGGTACCGCAAGGATCGGTGCTTGGGCCCCAGCTATTCACAATCTATATCAATGATTTGGATGAGGAGACTAAATGTAACATTTCCAAATTTGCTGATGACACAAAGCTAGGTGGCAGTGTCAGTTGTGAAGAGGCTTCAAGGGGATCTCGACATGCTCAGTGAGTGGGCGAGAACATGGCAGATGGAATATAATGTAGATAAATGTGAAGTTATCCACTTTGGTAGAAAAACCAGAAAGGCAGAGTATTTCCTAAATGGTGAAAGATTGGGGAATGCAAATGCTCAAAGGGACCTGGGTGTCCTTGTACATGAGTCACTGAAAGTAAATGTGCAGGTGCAGCAAGCTATTGGGAAGGCAAATGGTATGCTGGCTTCCATTAAAAGAGGTTTTGAGTACAGGAGTAAAGAAGTCTTACTCCAATTATATAGGGCCTTGGTGAGACCACACCTGGAGCACTGTGCACAATTTTGGTCTCCTTACCTAAGGAAGGATATACTTGCCATAGATGGAGTGCAATGAAGGTTCACGAGATTGATTCCTGGGATAGTGGGACTGTTGTACGAGAAGAGATTGAGTGAACTAGGCCTGTATTCACTTGAATTCAGAAGAATGAGAGGGGATCTCATTGAAGCATACAAAATTATTACAGGGCTTGATATGGTGGATACTGGGAGAGTGGGGAGTCTAGAACCAGGGGCTACAGCCTCAGGATAAAGGGTAGGCCATTCAGGACTGAGATGAGAAGAAATTTCTTCACACAGAGGTGGTGAATCTTTGGAATTCTCTACCCCAGAGGGCTGTGGAGGCTCAGTCATTGGGTATATTCAAAACAGAAGTCGATAGATTTCTGACTAGTAAGGGCATCAAGGGATATGGCAATAGGGCCGGTGAATGGAGTTGAGGCAGAAGATGAGCCATGATCTCATTGAATGGCGGAGCAGACTCGAAGGGTCGAATGGCCTACTCCTGCTCCTATTTCTTATGTTCTTATGTTCTCAAGGGCAATTAGGGATGGGCAATAAATGCTGGCCTTGCCAGCGACGCCCACATCCCATAAACAAATTAAAAAAATATTCTTTGCTCCGAGAATTTTTTTTCTACAGATTTGAGAGCTTCTTCCATTTTCACTCTTTTTTTCTGTTTTTCACTCATTCCTTGATTTTCTCTCCTTATGGGGAAATATTTGGCCTAAACTTTCAACAGTGGTACAATGGACTGGGACCCACCATGTGGCTATTCCTAGGGGAGACTACTTCCCCTGTATCAGAAGTAGGATGTTTAAGTGAGCAAGGGGTCTAAAGCCAAGAGCGGAGTTTGCCTTGCGGTGAGCTCATTCAAAGGTCTGGTTTGGTGCCTTTAGAATTTTATTTGACAATGCTAAATGCACCCGACTTAATCTGGTGTCGGATTTGCACGCATACGCATACACTTGTGAAAAGGCATGTTTGCAATTGGAAGTGTAAAAATAGTTGACAAAATCAACAATGATACCATTGCATACCTATACTTTCAGTAGATCTGCTGGGAACAACATCGCCCCTGTCAAAAACTCATTTATTTAATCCGGTTCATAGATATTCCTGCATTTTAATCTCCTCCTGGATTACGAACTGTGGGAGTGCAACGTTTCCACAGCTGATCATCAAATCGATTTATTTTGCAGCTGTTCTTTTTGCTTCTGGTCAATATGACTGAATGTTGAGAAGTGGTTGCAGCTGGATTAGAACCTGACATCAATGGTGTTGTAAAACATAATAGTTTGAGCATAGCATAACCTTTGGTGCAATAGACCTTCAAATAATAATCTCCAAAAATAAGTCAATTTGAAGAACTTCAAATATGACAGTACTTCATTACATTGTGAGGAAAAATACACCTTAAAAAAAACTGCAGAACTGACCTTAAATGCTATATTTGCAACAATTTCTCAGGAGGGGGAGGGAGGCCATTCACTTGCTGAGGAAGGTAACTAAATCAATAGGCAAGTGTTTAGTGAGCTATATGAGTTGTTAATATCTTTCTGGGTGGAATTAAATCGATATTTCAGTCCCTCGGTTGAACACTGCATTTATTCCATAGTTATAAGTTCCACATTGAAATCCATTGCATCGTCTCCAGAAAAGCAGCACTCCTTTAAAAATGGAGAATGAATATAAAACCAGGACTGAACCCTTTGTCAAATGGATTAAATTGGCTGAAATTAAAATTCCAGTTACAGGAGTTGCCTTCTTGGTATGTCAGTGTATTCTGTATTGGCCTGTGTCCAGAATGGTGTTTACTGCTGACAGTTGCAAAGTAAATTAAAACAATCTCCCTTCACAAATACAGAGAAACGATTTCCTCTGCTCGGGGACAAGGTGGCCTCATCATAAAATTAGAGCTGGGACAGTTAGGAGTGATATTAGGAAGCATTTTTTCCATGCAAAGCGTCATAGATCTCCTAAAATGCGATGGATGCGGGTCAATTGCAATTTTTAAGACAGAGATAGAGAGACTCTTGTTAAGTAAAGGGTATCGAGGGATGTAGAAAAAAGGCGGGTAACTGGAGTTGAGGTACAGATCCACCATTATCTAATAGTATGGCGGATCAAGCTTAAGGGGCCGAATGGCCTCCTCTTTTTCCTATGTTCCTTCATGTGGGGTTTTGCCTGATTTATGTTCAACGGTGTTAGTCTTGACTCAATGATCGCTTTCTCCTCTGAGTCAGAAATGTGTGTATTCATGGGTTTAAGGGTTCAAGCTCCAATCCAGAAAATTGAGCACATAATCTAAGTTAACACATCAGTGCAGTATCGAAGGAGACCTGCACTGTCTGAAGTCTTTTCTTTCGGATGAGACATTAAACCGATGCTCCATTTGCCCTCTCAAGCAGGCATAAAAGATCCCATGATAACATTCAAAGATGAACAGGAGAGTTTGCCTGGTGACGTGGCCAAGACTTGGGCCTCAATCAACACCGCTAATAAACAGATTATCTGGTCATTTATCTCGTTGCTGCTTGTGGGACCTTGCTGTGCACGAATTGGCCGCCACGTTTGCATACATTATAACGGTGACTACACTTCAAAAGTACTTCATGGGCTGTGAAGCACTTTGGGACGTTCTGAGTTCATGAAATGCGTTAAATAGCATAGAGGATATAGAATGTTCCATTGCGAAGCATAAAAGAGGAACTTTAAAAAAAAACTATTTTGAATGTCTTGTACTTTTAATTAAGATTTCATTTTTTGAAAGTATTTTACCAGATAATGCATCTTCAAATATCTCATTTCATGGTAATAATTTTGTTATATCATAACAAAATGCCAAGTAATTGCCCTTTGACTGAGGCCATGGCTGAACTGTTTCCCTCAATCAAACGAAACATGCGGGAAGTAACAGATCATTAAATACTGATGCACCATGAAATGTGAAGTTTTAGCGTCTGTTGTAGCAGGCTGCAGAATTATATTTGGCCCAGTTGGTTTAGCTTAACACTTCTGAGAAATCGAGGACATTTACACTTGAATCAACATTGTAATGCTGAGATACGATAAAACCGGTTAAGCAATGCCATGTGCCTTCAGGTTTTATATCATTACCTTCAATATGTATCACATTCCACCTTGATTTTACACTGTGTGCCCACCAAAATCAGTTCATTTAAAAAATATACCGTAACTTTCAAAACCTATATAACTAACAACTTTTGTATTTTTAGGTTCATATAGTGGGGTAGGTGAGCAACTGTCTTGGCAGCTGCATGAGGCACGGAGGTAACTTTGGTGGAATGTGATTGGTTTCAGCCACAAAAGCTGCCAATTAGTTGGTTCTGGAATCTGTTCAGTTCATTGGGCCCTTGTCTCTAGGGGCTGATTGGTTCAGGTTTTGGGATGTGATTCTCCAGTGCATCATGGCTGCGCATTCACACAGTCACAAGGAGGGCAAATATCTGTGGGCCTTCCCAGCCAAAGCTCTGGCAGGTCTGCAGTAGGAGGACTGCAGATTAATTCGAAACCCTGAGTATGTAGGAGCGGGTGGGGCCTCCCAACACGGAGTTTCCACGGCACTGTCTTTCGGATGAGACCTTAAACTGAAGCCCCGTTTGCCCCCTCAGGCGGACGTAAACGATCCCATGGCACTATTTCGAAGAAGAGCAGGGGGTTTCTCCCTGGTGTCCTGGTCAGAATTTATCCCTCAACCAACATCATTAAAACAGGTTATTATCACAGTGCTGTTTGTGGGAGCTTGCTGTGCGCAATTTGGCTGCCACATTTCCTACATTAACACAGTGACTACACTTCAAAAGTACTTCATTGGCTGTAAAATGCTTTTGGACGTTCAGAGGTCAGGAAAGGCACTATATAAATGCAAGTCCTTTCCTTTCCTTCAACTGGCCTCTCGCTCACTGGGCAGCTCATTGGTGGCCTGTAGGCTGAGTGAGACCAGGTGACCGGTTGCTTCAGTGGCAGACGTGGAGCCCACCTGGGCTCCAGGCCTCAGTTACGGCCTTAAGACATGAGGTAAGTGTTTTGTTATCTCCTTTCAAATGGAGGCTGTGGGAGCATTGGAGTGTAAGTGAAGAATAACAGTAACTAACCATACAGAGTAATAATTCAACCTCCGCATTACGCTCAGAGAAGTTGTGATTGTTCTCCTTAGAGAAGAGTAGGTCAAGGGGAGATTTAATAGAAGTTTTCAAAATTGAGGAGTTTTGGTAGAATAGGGAGGAACTGTTTCCACTGGCAGGAGGGTCAGTAACCAGAGGACACAGATTTAAGGTCATTGGCAGAGGGGAGATGAGGTGAATTTTTTTTTCTGCAGCGAGTTATGATGACCTGGAATGCGCTGCCTGAAAGGATGGTGGAAGCAGAGTCAATAGTAACTTTCAAAAGGGAATTGGATATGTGCTTGAAAAATGAAAAAAATGCCCCTAGCCAAGCTGTTCCAGTGCAGCTACAACACTGGCATCTACCCGGCAATGTGGAAAATTGCCCAAGTATGTCCTGTCTACAAAAAGCAGGACAAATCCGACCCGGCCAATTACCGTCCCATCAGTCTACTCTCAATCATCAGCAAAGTGATGGAAGGTGTCGTCGACAGTGCTATCAAGCGGCACTTACTCAGCAATAACCTGCTAACTGACGCCCAGTTTGGGTTCCGCCAGGGCCACTCAGCTCCTGACCTCATTACAGCCTTGGTCCAAACATGGACAAAAGAGCTGAATTCCAGAGGTGAGGTGAGAGTGACTGCCCTTGACATCAAGGCAGCATTTGATCGAGTGTGGCATCAATGAGCCCTAGCAAAACTGAAGTCAATGGGAATCAAGGGGAAAACTCTCCATTGGTTGGAATCATACCTAGCACAAAGGAAGTTGGCTGTGGTTGTTGGAGGTCATTCATCTCAATCACATGACATCACTGCAGGAGTTCCTCAGGGCAGTGTCGTAGGCCCAACCATCTTCAGCTGTTTCATCAATGACCTTCCCTCCATCATAAGGTCAGAAGTGGGGATGTTCGCTGATGATTGCACACTGTTCAGCACCATTCGAGACTCGTCAGATACTGACGCAGTCCGTGTCCATATGCAGCAAGACCTGGACAACATTCAGACTTGGGCTGACAAGTGGCAAGTAACATTCGCACCACACAAGTGCCAGGCAATGACCATCTCCAACAAGCGAGACTCTAACCATCTCCCCTTGACATTCAATGGCATTACCATCGCTGAATCCTCCACTATCAACATCCTGGGGGTTACCATTGATCAGAAACTGAACTGGACCAGCCATATAAATACTGTGGCTACAAGAGCAGGCCAGAGGCTGGGAATTCTGCGACGAGTGTCTCACCTCCTGACTCCCCAAAGCCTTTCCACCATCTACAAGGCACAAGTCAGGAGTGTGATGGAATACTCTCCACTTGCCTGGATGAGTGCAGCTCCAACAACACTCAAGAAGCTCGACAGCATTCAGGATAAAGCAGCCCGCTTGATTGGCACGCCATCCACCACCTTCAACATTCACTCCCTCCACCACCGGCGCACTGTGGCTGCAGTGTGTACCATCTACAAGATGCACTGCAGCAACTCGCCAAAGCTCCTTCAACAGCACCTTCCAAACCCGCGACCTCTACCACTTAGAAGGACAAGGGCAGCAGATGCATGGGAACATCACCACCTACAAGTTCCCCTCCAAGCCACACACCATCCTGACTTGGACCTGTATCGCCGTTCCTTCACTGTCGCTGGGCCAAAATCCTGGAACTCCCTTCCTAACAGCATTGTGGGTGTACCTACACCATATGGACTGCAGCGGTTCAAGAAGGCGGCTCACCACCATCTTCTCAAGGGCAATTAGGGATGGGCACTAAATGCAGGCCTAGCCAGCGACGCCCACATCCCATCAATTAATAAAAAAAAATTAAAAAAATAGCCGGGGGAGTGGAACTGATGGGTTAGCTCTTTCAAAGAGGCAGCACAGGCAAAGTGGGCCAATTGGCCAGCTGATGTGCTGTAAGATTCTGTGATTCTTTGCGTCTGTCTCAATAGCAACCTTTGACAAACCATTCCACATTCTAATAAACCTCTGGTTGCTTTTTTAATTGGATGCTGTATTTTGAGCTGTTGCAACATTTCATGCCGTGTTTTTATTTTGCCACCTTTTATTAAATCATTTAAGAATTCTTTTGTCAAATTTTCCAAAGTGTGCCATAGGTATAAGTGCAGGCTTCAAGGAAGCTGGATCCTTTCATTCTTTTGCGAATGAAATGTTCTTCTGTGTATTCAGAATTTGAGACTTGCCACAAGCAGAGGAAGATAATATTTCTGTGGACATAATTGGGAGCATTCTCATTCCACTTTGTTGTGATGAAGATTTTATCTCCAACTCTTCAGGTCACACATGGTTCCAGTCATTTTTTTTTGCAAGGAGATAAGGCACTTTCATAATTCATGTTTTCGGAGCCTGATTATTGCATTGCAAATGGACAGCTGACAGAAGAAACGAGAAACCTTTGCCAGGTATTTCAAGCTCTACTTGATGGTGCAGAAGGAGGTACTGTCAATTTATTATGTGTTGCACATCTGGTGCCTTGGGTACATTTTTGTCCCACTGCTGCTTATGAATTTTCACTCCTGCGAGCGAAGCTTATCTCGCGCTCTGACATTTCAAATTCCAGCAGAGAGATTGCTGGAAGGGACTAGAAGATGCTGGTTTGTGCAAAGGCCAGGCATGAAAAGATGACCAGATCTCTGGGAACAATTTGCTGCAGAAAACCATCTGCAAGCAAAATGATTGCCAGTCCATCCTTCCTCGAATTGAGGCTGAAAGCTTTTTGTGGTGTTTAGAATTTGTCTCCCATTACAGGAAACTTTGGTTTATCTGGAGGTTATATGTCCAGAATACTCGATCTAACGGCAAAAATTAGGAGCCGTTTGCTATGTTTTTTTAGTTCTCGTTGCTTTCTTTTTCTCCAGTCAAGCACTGCAAGGTCTGTAGCTATAGCAACAGCTTCAGCTACAGACGCTTGCAGCTGCAGCTGACTGTTTTGAAGCTGTTGCTAAGCAACAGGGTTTGTTGATTCACACGGAGCTTCTCAGTTCCGTATGTTTAAACATTAACTCTGGTATGTCCGGCACTTTTGATGTTAAGGCACCAGCTCGGTCCCGTCAGTGCCGGGTATCAGAAAGTTTCCTGTAGTGAAAGTATCTGGAAGTTAATACTTTTTAAATGCGCTATTAATAGGTTTTGATAGCCTGTCTGTTGTGAATTGGGTATGATCCCATCGTTACTGGTTACATTACCTTAGCTATACTTGGTGACTGAGATTTGGTAGTGAGCATCAGTAGGCTAGTTGAACATGAGGTGGTAGCGTTAGGTCTAGGCTGCCGTCACACTTTTTTCCTAACCTCCACATATTTCATTTTCCCACAGAGGTAATTAGAAGAAGACCTCGGTTAATTTTTCTTCCCCCCCGCACCCACCCAGGAGTGTTGACTCCAACTGCATTCCCCCAGTCAACATCCACTAACTAAGCACAAACCAGTGTTGAACCAAGGACCTTTGTGATCTGTGTAGCTCAATTTTGGTCACATGACTCGAGTTATGAGATTATCCCACAGGGTGTGTTCTCTAATCCTGGCAAGCATGGATTAGACGTACTTCCTCATAGGCAAAGAGAATCCTAAGGCAAGTCAGTGTGCACTGCTGTCGAGCATGGCTCACAAAGAGGCGTAAGAACTGCTGATAGCCCAATGCTTATTTTGGCATGGGGAGAACCGTCAAGGAAGAAAATAATTATTTTCACCTATACTCCCTCTCAAAGTTAAAAACTGCATCTAATGGAAATTCTATAGTCTGATTAATTCATCTATGACTTATTCTAAATTTAAATTGAAGGCACTTTACTTCACTGCTGTGTCCAAGACTCCTGACACACTGGTTTTGCACACTTGATAGCACTGCCAAATGTGAATTGTGTGGCCTGCCTTGTTCTGGTTGCCATGCAGACCTCACTCATGGGTTTCCTGATCTGCCATCAGAAGTCTGACTTTCATGTGACTGCTACAAGAGACTTAAAATATAAAAACAGGAGAATGGCGCAGGTTGTGGCGTTTGATCTACTCGGGTCGAGAAAAAGGATCTGCTTACTCTTAAAGAATATTAATGCACGTAGATGTCTGCTCGGGAACTACACATGATTTTTCTTTATTAAAAGAAATAAAATCTCTGAATTGCCCCATAAAGACTACATTGCAAAGGCTTACCCAAGCTGCCGCCCTAATGCTGTTAGAGTTTATGTAACTTGAGAATATTCTGAGACAGAACACCCTGAAGAATCAGTTGTATCAGTGAGGCCTAAATCACCACTACACTGAGAAATATCAAGATGTGAGATTTGAACATTCTTGGATAGAGATTCAGCTGCAGATTTATATGATGTGTTTAAGCTGCATTATTGTAGGTGTAGCTCTTGGGATGAGGACTGCTTAGTCAGGTGGATAGTAAGGATCCCATGAGGTTATTTCAAGAGCAAGGAGTTCTCTTAACATTCTGGCCAGCATTCCTCCCTCAAGCAATACCGATTAACTGGGCAATCATTTCATTGCTATTGGAGAGAACCTAGTGTACAATATGGCTGCTGAATTTGGCTACAGACGTCTGCATTTTATAATAATCCAATGCAGTAAAGTTGTTTGAGATATCCTGTACGAAGCTATAGAAAAGCAAGTGACCTGCTTAAAAACCTGTTCCATCTCCAACTTTTTCCAGTTCGGACGAAGGGTCATCGACCTGAAACGTTGACTCTGTTTCTCTCTCCACAGATGCTGCCTGACCTGCTGAGTGTTTCCAGCATTTTTGTTTTTGTTCTAGAAAAGCAGGTTCGTCCGTCTTTCTCTTGTATTGTCAAACTCACTCTCGTGCTCCAAGCAAGCCCAAATCCTCCACTGCACTATCTGTGTAATGGGATAACACAATATTCCATATTTATATATTGGTCTATCCCATGACTGTAATTGTGGGGGAGAAATTGGGTGAGTAGCGCCACCTGTTAGCGCCTAAAGAGGCAGTCAGTGGCTGTAGCGCCATTGGCTGCGTCTCCGGCGATATTCAGTAGGGGCGCTAATGGTGGCGTTAGGCATTTGCGCTGCGCCGCCACCGATGACGTCATCGGTGTGCGCAGCGCCCCATTCGTGCCCCGTTCGCGATATTTGGTAGCGAACGCCGCAGTTGCGCCACTCGCTACCCGCGCCCAGTTCACGGGGCCTTACTGTGCCGGCAGCGGCGCAAGTTAAGGTGGAGGTGCGGGGCGGCCGCTTTTTCGGCGGCCACCTGCCAGCACCTCCGTCCCCAGCCTCCTAACACCCCCACCCCCCCCCCCCCGCAGCATTGCCGGCTGTTTCCCGAGAGCCCGGCACTTCTCCTTGGTGCCGGGCTCATTTGCCGGCACTCGCGATCGGGGATCGCGCTGTTGCAGGCACCTCCCCCTTAACAGTGGGAGGAAGGCCTGCAGTACCGCAGTGTGCCGTGCCGCAGCATGTGGCGCTGCGGCACGTTGCGCTGCAATAATCAGTTTCAGCGCCCTAAGAGGGACGTGGAGCGCCTCGAGCCTCGCCCCGTCTCCCTCGAGGGGCACTGAAACTGAATTTCTGGCGATCGGTATCACTCCAATCGCTGCGCTAAAACCTGCACTCAGGCGACTTTTGCGCCACTTTGGCACCCCAACCCAATTTCTAGGCCTTCGTGTTTTGTGTATGCAGAAAATGGAGTTTATTCTGTTTATATTGAGTGGCCAGGTTTGGTCACTTTTAGGTCAGTATTGCCTGGATCAAATACAACGATTTGAGTGGTGTTTAATCTAATTGCAAAGCTGGTCATCCACGATGAAAAACAGAAAACATTTCATCTCTAACCTCCCAAAGAGCTTCTGTTTAAACTTTACTGAATTCAACAGGAGTTTGGGTTCTCTGTTCGGGACTGTATTTTGTCTGCCTAAAATCTTTCACTTGAGAACCTGAGTAACATTTAATCAGAGGTAAACAATGGAGAAAAACAAGTAAATTACTCTCGTGATTTGGCCATGGTAGTAGTAATAAGGAGAATTTATCAAGGAAGATTCAATTTTGAAGATTCAATTTTAAAGATTCTCACACCAGGTTCTAGGTAGTTTGCCCTTTGAGAAAAGGAAAGTTGGAGGTACAAAATGTCACTATATATGCATCACCACAGTAAATGTGTTTCTAATACCACGAGCATGTTGCTGAGGGAGCAACTGTCATTTATGACTAAGCACGGTGGTGTTTTTTGTGTTTTGAGCCAAAAAAAGCGCACACAACCGTTGACCGATGGTCTGTTGGGAGTCATCAGATCCCTGGCAGATGATGCTCTGATATGAGAATGCTGCTTGTGGCTGCACTCCAATATCAAAGAAATTGAGCTAACACTTTCAGAGAGAAATGGCACCAGTGAAGCTAATGGGGGCACAGCGCCACCAGTGACGTATGCAGATGATGGTAGCTTAGGATGCTGCCCGCTGCCATGAACAGACTGGGCACTTCTCCTGGCTTGTACAGCCACAAATGCTGATTCCACATGACCAGCATGTACATAAGCTGGCGGGAGAGGCCTGCAGCCAGGAAACAAAACTGGTAATTGTGCCATGCGCAGTTGTTTGCAGTGTTGCAAGTGCTTTGGATCCTCCCATAATACAAATGAGAGGAATAACAGCCAAGGCAATTGGAATCTCTTCTCTGTGATATAAGTGTGCTATAAGAACCTTATCCAGAGTTATTGGTTCTTGTGCCATGAACACAGAGACTTCTGATTTCCAAATTGGTGACTCAAGTGGATAATATAATGGTTGTCCGAGCACATTGTGAATAAACGACTGTCAACAGGCGTTTGGGTGAGTTACAATGGCGGTGAAAATTTTCTGTTGATCTGTTTGGAATGCTACATCGAAGACTTCCCAGTAGTAGTCATGTTACAAGGGAGGCTCTCTGTGCACCGTTTCCAGTCCAAATGCATCAAAAATCCTGGCATGCAAGTTTCCATTGTTGGCTGTATTATGGGCTGTGTTTGCCAATCTGGACTTGGGTCCCCTGAACACATTCAGTGCCTTGGATGTAGTTGAGCCTTCCAATTCTGCGCTAGGATTGGAGGAATTGTCATTTTCTAAAACGCAAGGACTTTCATGGAAAGGAATGACTTTGTTGCGTTCACACTTCACTGAATATAAACCGTCTCTGGGATGCAGAAGGCGTGTCAAAATGATTGCTTGTATATTGAACTGCTGGTTATCAATGGCTGTCAACACCTCTTCCAGATCTATAACCATCAACCAAAGCAAGTCACTTGCACAATTGAAACAATTCTCAATTGAATGGAACATATAATGGGTGAAAAAGTTGTGTGATATCACGAGAAATATATGCTGTTCATCTCGGCATCCTTAGGGAATGACTTTAAGGTGAAAGTGAAATCTTCATACTCATTAAATCTATTTCATTCAATTCTATTCAAAGATATGCCTGAAAGATATTATACATCAACTTTAAAGCAGCCGGTTGCCTAGTTATCTGCAGCTACCAGCACGTATATTTTGGCAGCCCTCCAAACAGTGTTCCAAACTGCTCCTGTTTAACTTGGAATGGACGCTGCTCCTTTTCTATGTGCATGTTCTTTGCTTGGCACCACCCATAATTAGAACAAATGGCAGGCAAGCCAATAATGTAGGTTCAACACCCTGGTAACATCATATATGTCACTTCATCCGTACTCTGTAACAAAATCACAGGCCCACTTTGGGCCAATTGGCTCCACGATGGGATCTGCTCTGCGACTGCTGCTGCTGCCCTTTCTCGACAATTGATTGATACTCACAAACATGTGAGAAGCCATGGCCATCTTTGAATAAATTCTAGGCTTCACTTGTGTTAAAGTTCACTTTTCTACAATGCACATTTAAGGGGATATTCCAAAATACACAATATATACATTCCAACGAGAAAGAAAAATTCCAAGGGGAGGACCCACCATCCGTGGTTAACTAAAAAAGTTAAAGATAGTATCAAACTCAAAGAAAAAGCATATAATTGCGCAAAGATGGGTGGCAGGTCAGAAGATTGGACAGAATATAAAAAAAACAGCAAAGAATGACTAAAAGATTAATAAGGAGAGGAAAAATTAGAGTACGAGCAAAAGCTCGCTAGAAATATAAAACAGATAGTAAGGGGTCGATTTTCAGTGTGCCGTGAGGTGGGCTTTTAGGCGTGCGGGGGGCTAAAATCCCGAATTCGGGGGTCCCGACACCATCCCGCACAAAACCCGCCGACCCGAGGCAGGAAGGGATTAGTGACAATTAACTGCCTGTTAACAGTTAGTTAACAGGCAGTTTTTAGCCTAATCCCTATTTTGAAGGTTGTCATGTGGGATTCCCGACAGCTCCAAACCACGCCAGGTTAGAGAAGTCGGGCCGTCGAGTTGAAGGACTTGGAGGGGTCGAAATGTCGGTGTTCAGGTGAGTGATGGGTGCATGAGTGCAAAGGTAAGTGTGTTTGGTGTGTCTAAAGTGTGTAAAGAAGTTTAAATTACCTGTACTTACCTTTACAGCCTTCCTTCCTCTAGGTTTCGGGAGTCCATCATTCAGCCGGCACAGAAAGCAGAATGGCTGCGAACTGTCAAAAGTGACAGGTTGCAGCTTTCAGTGCCGGCGAGATTTCTAACTGAGTCTGCGTAGAAGGAGTCAGGTTAGAAGTAAGACTGTCGGTGTTTGACAGCTTCAAACAGCTGTGAAACACTGATATTTCATCTGTCAGCACGTCTTGACAGATGAAATTTCAGTCTGTGACGTCACCTGTTGCCGGGTGGCCCTTAATTGGCCTGCTGAGCCCGCTGGGCGAGCTCAACAAGGTCAATCAAGTGAAAATCGCGTGGATTGGCTGCATCTCGATGGAGGCGGGACTACAACCCGAAAGTTGTAGTCCCACCTCCTTCCCGACTTCTGAATGAAAATCCAGCCCTAAGAGTTTCTATAGATATTTAAAAAAGAAGAGTTAACAAAGTGAGCGTTGTTCCTATAAAAAGTGAGTCTGGGGAATTAATAATGGAAAATAAGGAGATGGCAGTTGAATTGAACAGGTATTTTGCATCGGTCTTCACTATACAGGATGCAAGTAACATCCCAGAAATAGCTGTAAATCAGGAAATGGAAGGGAGGGAGGAACTCAAAAAAAATTATAATCACCAGGGAAGTGGTACTGAGCAAATTGTTGGTGCTGCGGGCTGACAAGTCCCTGGGTCCTGATGGACTTCATCCTAGGGTCTTAAAAGAAGTGGCTAGTGAGATAGTTGATGCGTTGGTTTTAATTTTCCAAAATTCCCTTGATTCGGGGAAGGTTCCATTAGATTGGAAAATAGAAAATGTAACTCCTTTATTCAAAAAGGGAGGGAGACAGAAAGCAGGAAACGACAGGCCAGTTAGCTTAACATCTGTCACAGGGAAGATGTTAGAAGCTATTATTAAAGACATAATAGCAGGACACTTAGAAAAGTTCAAGGTAATCAGGCAAAGTCAACATGGTTTTGTGCAAGGGAAATCATGTTTAACCAATTTATTGGAGTTCTTTGAGGAAGTAACATGTGCTGTGGATTAAAAGGGAACCGGTGGATGTATTGTACTTAGATTTCCAGAAGGCATTTGATAAGGTGCCACACCAAAGGTTATTGCAGAAAATAAAAGCTCATGGTGTAGGGGGTAACATATTGGCATGGATAGAAGATTGGCTTCTTCTTCTTATCGTGTCCACGGACAGTCTATACATAGCCCAGCCAGAACTGGACACATTTTTGCGCCTTGTTGTTGGATTCGGCAAGATCTGCAACAGTGCAGGGTTCCTCTAATGATGGGCATTGCAGGAGATGTTGCATAGTCTGTGCCTCAGTTCCACATTCACAAGCTGTCGGGCTGGTTGAATATCCCCATTTGCTTAGTGACACCTTTGAGCAACCTACACTGGTCCTAAGACTGTTAAGGCACTTCCAGATTGCCCAGTTGCAATTAGCTCCTGGGGGAAGGCTTTCATCAGGTAAAATTTCCATCGCTGGGGGTTGTTCAAGACTGGCGAGCCGGTCTTTCCACAAGGCAATGCGGGCTTCAGATGAGGTTGATTGTAATGGAACAACACTGTTCATGAAGCTCTTCCTTGACTTTAGGCGGCTGGGTGTAGGTGTATGACAATGCAGAGGGTGCCTCTCATCTGATGTTTGACGAAGTTGCTCTTTCTTGCTGGCTACCGTTGTTCTTATATCAGGGGGAGCGATACCCGCCAGGATATAGAGGCTGTTGGTGTTTGTTGGTTTTAAGCAACCTGTGATAAATCGGCAGCTTGCATTCAGAACGGCATCTATCTTCTTGGCATGAGTAGACCTTTCCCATGCAGGGCAGGCGTATTCGGCAGTGGAATAGCAAAGAGCAAGTGCACTGGTTCGCAATGTTTTCGGGCTTGCTCCCCATCTTGTGTTAGTGAGCTTATTCAGGATGTTGTTTCGTGCGCTCACTTTTGCCTTTGTCTTCTCGATCTGGTTCTTGAAGGTGAGGCATCAGTCAAGGGTGACTCCTAAGTAGATAGGGTGCTCGCAATGCGTCAGTGTTGCTCCACACCAGGTTACTTTCAACTGGCGTTTGGCTTCACGGTTTCTGAGGTGGAATGCACAAACTTGCGTCTTTGATGGGTTTGCGCGAAGGTGGTTTCCTTCATAGGGTTTTAGTCCCTCCAAGGCCTCAGAAAGCGTTTTCTCCACGGTGTTAAAATCAGTGCTTTGGGCAGTGACACATAAGTCATCAGCATATATAAAATGGTGTGTGACACCGTCTATAGGTTGGTCATTCGTGTAGAAGAAGATTGGCTAGCTAACAGGAAACCGAGAGAAGGCATAAATGGGTCATTTTATGATTGGCAAGATGTAACAAGTGGCGTGCCACAGGGATCAGTGCTGGGGCCTCAACTTTTTACAATTTATATAAATGACTTGGATGATGGGACCGAAGGTATAATTGCTAAATTTGCTGATGACACAAAGATAGGTAGGAAAGTAAATTGTGAAGAGGACATAAGGAGGCTACAAAGGGATATAGATAGGTTAAGTGAGTGGGCAAAGATCTGGCAAATGGAGTATAATGTGGGAAAATGTGAAATTGTCCATTTTGGCAGGAAGAATAATAAAGAAGCATATTATCTAAATGGTGAGAGATTGCAGAGCTCTGAGATGCAGAGGGATCTGGGTGTCCTAGTGCATGAATCGCAAAAGGTTAGTATGCAGGTACAGCAAGTAATAGAGTCATAGAGTCATATCGCACGTTGGATCCTAAACTGGCTGAGTGACAGGAGGCAGAGGGTGATGGTCGAAGGATGCTTTTGTGACTGGAAGCCTATGTCCAGTGGGGTACCTCAGGGATCGGTGCTGGCTCCCTTGTTGTTTGTGATCTACATAAATGATTTGGATGAGAATGTAAAAGGTATGATCAGTAAGTTCGCAGATGACACGAAAATTGGTGGGGTGGTAAATTGCGAGGAGGAAAGCCTCAGGCTACAGGACGATATAAACGGGTTGGTCAGATGGGCGAAAAAGTGGCAAATGGAATTTAACCCTGAAAAGTGCGAGGTGATGCATTTTGGACGGACAAATAAGGCAAGGGAATACACAATGAGTGGTAGGACCCTAGGAAGTACAGAGGGTCAGAGGGACCTTGGTGTACATGTACATAGATCTCTGAAGGCAGCGGAACAGGTAGATAAGGTGGTTAAAAAGGCATATGGGATACTTGCCTTCATTAGCCGAAGCATAGAATATAAGAGCAGGGAGGTTATGATGGAGCTGTACAAAACGCTGGTGAGGCCACAGCTGGAGTACTGTGTGCAGTTCTGGTCGCCTCACTATAGGAAGGATGTGATTGCTTTGGAGAGGGTGCAGAGAAGATTCACCAGGATGTTACCTGGGATGGAGTGCCTCAGCTATGAAGAAAGACTAAACAGGCTGGGGTTGTTTTCCTTGGAGCAAAGAAGGCTGAGGGGGGACCTGATTGAGGTGTACAAAATGATGAGGGGCATAGATAGGGTAGATAAAGAGGAACGTTTCCCCTTAGTAGGGGGGTCAATAACAAGGGGGCATAGATTCAGGGTAAGGGGCAGGAGATTTAGAGGGGATTTGAGGAGGAACTTTTTCACCCAGAGGGTGGTTGGAATCTGGAACTCACTGCCTGAAAGGGTGGTAGAGGCAGGAACCCTCACAGCATTCAAGAAGCATTTGGATGAGCACTTGAAATGCCATTGCATACAAGGCTATGGACCAAATGCTGGAAAATGGGATTAGACTGGACAGGGATGGATGGGCGGCGCAGACACGATGGGCCGAAGGGCCTCTTTCTGTGCTGTAAAACTCTATGACTCTATGACTCATTGGAAGCAGTTCAGAGAAGGTTTACTGGACTAATACCTGGAATGGGTGGGTTGTCTTGAGAGGAAAGGTTGGACAGGCTAGGCTTGTATCCGCTGGAGTTTAGAAGAGTAAGAAGTGACTTGATTGGAACATAAGATCCTGAGGGGTCTTGACAGGGTGGATGTGGAGAGGATGTTTCCTCTTGTGGGGGAATCTAGAACTAGGGGTCACTGCTTAAAAATAAGGGGTCGCCCATTTAAGACAGATGAGGAGAATTTTTTTCTCTCAGAGTGTCGTGAGTCTTTGGAACTCTCTTCCTCAGAGGGCGGTGGAAGCAGAGTCTTTGAATATTTTTAAGACAGAGGTAGATAGATTCTTGATAAGGGGGGTGAAAGGTTATCGGGGGTAGGTGGAGTAATCAGATCAGCCATTATTTTATTGAATGGCGGAGCAGGCATGAGGGGCCGAGTGGCCTACTCCTGCTCCTAATTTGTATGTTCGTATACCGTCCAAAATGATTTGAGCATTATTGAGTGGTGTACACTGGTGCTATCTATTGCATCTGCAACTCGCATGTATGAATTACCCGTGCTCTTTGGAATGTTAATGACAAGTACTACACAGTCGAGAATGGCCTTTCCTATCTGCACACAAAGCACATCAAATTTTTTTAATGAACTCGAGCTGGATAGGTTAATGTGTCATCCTGGAGTGTCACAGCAACGCACAGTGCATTTTCACGCTTCATTTTGCCTTTTGTATAGCCCAAGACATATTGAAGCAAAATACCTGAAGCTCAAGCAAGTGTTGTTTTGGCTAAAAGTTAACATTCATAAAGTACAGTTACTGTTTATCAGCCATTTTATAGCTCAAAATAAAACTAGCTTGAGAGAAAACCTTTCGTGCCAATTTGTACAAGCTTGCTGTTTTTGTAAAATTGAGGCTTCAACAGATATTGCAGCTCAAATGGAACCCACAATTACTCAATGAAAATCAAACTAAACCGAGGAAATGCAGAACTAGCCTCAACTAGGTCTCAACGTGCTGACTTTTTTCTGTAATTGTAAAAAGTGAAGCCGTGTGATGAAAACTACAATGCAAAGTAGTGTTTTTGGTGATCAATATGTTCAACTTCCAATGCAAACCTGTAAATTCTGCTTCTGCTTCAGTATAATTCTGCATGCATGATTTAAAAAAAGATACCAAGTCCCGATTTAGAAAAATTAAGATGGGCGTTATCTTCCGCAAAACAAAATCTCTTTATTGGCCATTGGCGGCGCTGCTTCTGATTTGCCACTATCCTCACTGTGAGATATTAATATAAGTTTTCCAGTAAGATTTGGTGTCAATTCACCACAGGAGGATCAGGGCACACAACGGTCGAACTTATGGCGTCCGTCGCCAAAATCGCTGATGCGGGAAAGTCTGGCCTTCTTTCCAATTCCAATTTCCCTTCCCTAAGTTACCGCTGGAATTACTGACGAGGATATAAGAAATTGTGTTGTCGACACTGCTCTTCTATAAATAAGTCCTGTTTACATCCTGGCCTCTTCTAAAAGCTTAATGTGAAAGCAAAATTACAGAATTACAAAATTAGTGGTATATTTTCAGTGAAGCCTCCTGATATTAGATTGTCAAGCAAGTTGCCCTTCTGAATACTTCTGTGAATTACTCCATGCTTTGATGTTAATAGGGTAGATTGGCTCTTCCAAGTCTCAATCATTCACTTTCTACTTTTGCCAGCCGAAAGTCTTTGAATCACTGACTCGCAGGGCTATTTGTAAGAACTGAAATAATTGTGGGTGATAGGTTTTGAAGATGAATCTGCTTCTGAGGGCATAAATTTGATTTTAAAACCAGCCAATAAATGAACATTAAGCTTGTTCATTGGTAAAGTCTGTATAATTTGTTAGTGTTAGTGTAAAGTTTTCAATAAGGTCCTTGAACATTGAGTTCAAGTGTGAAATGTTTATTAAGCATACAGCACGTGCAACAGTACTTAAATATACAATTAAAAGGTCGTATTTACAACCGCACCTGATGATGCTTTGGTTGGAGACTCAAATGCATTACAGTTCTGAGCTCAGTAACTTAGGCCTTTACGAATCCATATACTCATCAGAAAGGGCCACTTATTATATATTTCTCTCACCCCCCACTTCATAACAATCCTCACTTTTCTGAATTAGATGATTATCCAAAAGTTAAAATACAACTTCATATCGATAATCTTAGTTTTCTTTACAAGCTCTTTTTCTGCTGGGCTGACGAGATCAGTATAACTCCCTTACGTCATTATCTTATCAATAACTTCACTCTTGCTACGTATAGTTGCATATAAAGTGGAACCTTTACTTTTAAGTCTGTTTTTGTTCCTGTATCATTGTTACCAATTAAAAAGGCTGATGTACACCCAGATATTTCTTTGCAGAACTAATTGTTTTCCCATACTCGTTATCAAATAATTAAAGTTCTCTGAAACTTGTGAATCAGCATGTAATGACATGACTTTAATTAGGTTTACTGAAGTGACTAAACTGATAATTGCAATAGGGTCAGCTTTAGTTCAGCAGTTCAGTGGTCACTGCTTTAACATTGACTTATACTTCCCAGCTTAACAGGCAAAGGCTAATGGTTAATATTACAACAATATGAAGAGAAATCAATAGGAGCATAACATTAGTAGACTTCAGGACAGTTTGAATAACCCTTTCCAAAAACCTTTCTGTCAGGTTATTAATAGATTAATGCTTTATGACTAATGCAATCAACTGGCTAATCCTTATGAATTTTCTTGGGAGTTGTTTCATGTCTTCTGAGCATTTTATTTTAATAAGTATTATTCCCTTGAAGATAGTGTTGAGAAAATAGAAAACCCTTTTAAGATATGCTGGCTACTTTGCCAAAAGGGTTCTGGTGGCAGTTCAATGTGACCGTTTACCCAGAGGGTGGTTGGAATCTGGAACTCACTGCCTGAAAGGGTGGTAGAGGCAGGAACCCTCACAGCATTCAAGAAGCATTTGGATGAGCACTTGAAATGCCATTGCATACAAGGCTATGGACCAAATGCTGGAAAATGGGATTAGACTGGACAGGGATGGATGGGCGGCGCAGACACGATGGGCCGAAGGGCCTCTTTCTGTGCTGTAAAACTCTATGACTCTATGACTCATTGGAAGCAGTTCAGAGAAGGTTTACTGGACTAATACCTGGAATGGGTGGGTTGTCTTGAGAGGAAAGGTTGGACAGGCTAGGCTTGTATCCGCTGGAGTTTAGAAGAGTAAGAAGTGACTTGATTGGAACATAAGATCCTGAGGGGTCTTGACAGGGTGGATGTGGAGAGGATGTTTCCTCTTGTGGGGGAATCTAGAACTAGGGGTCACTGCTTAAAAATAAGGGGTCGCCCATTTAAGACAGATGAGGAGAATTTTTTTCTCTCAGAGTGTCGTGAGTCTTTGGAACTCTCTTCCTCAGAGGGCGGTGGAAGCAGAGTCTTTGAATATTTTTAAGACAGAGGTAGATAGATTCTTGATAAGGGGGGTGAAAGGTTATCGGGGGTAGGTGGAGTAATCAGATCAGCCATTATTTTATTGAATGGCGGAGCAGGCATGAGGGGCCGAGTGGCCTACTCCTGCTCCTAATTTGTATGTTCGTATACCGTCCAAAATGATTTGAGCATTATTGAGTGGTGTACACTGGTGCTATCTATTGCATCTGCAACTCGCATGTATGAATTACCCGTGCTCTTTGGAATGTTAATGACAAGTACTACACAGTCGAGAATGGCCTTTCCTATCTGCACACAAAGCACATCAAATTTTTTTAATGAACTCGAGCTGGATAGGTTAATGTGTCATCCTGGAGTGTCACAGCAACGCACAGTGCATTTTCACGCTTCATTTTGCCTTTTGTATAGCCCAAGACATATTGAAGCAAAATACCTGAAGCTCAAGCAAGTGTTGTTTTGGCTAAAAGTTAACATTCATAAAGTACAGTTACTGTTTATCAGCCATTTTATAGCTCAAAATAAAACTAGCTTGAGAGAAAACCTTTCGTGCCAATTTGTACAAGCTTGCTGTTTTTGTAAAATTGAGGCTTCAACAGATATTGCAGCTCAAATGGAACCCACAATTACTCAATGAAAATCAAACTAAACCGAGGAAATGCAGAACTAGCCTCAACTAGGTCTCAACGTGCTGACTTTTTTCTGTAATTGTAAAAAGTGAAGCCGTGTGATGAAAACTACAATGCAAAGTAGTGTTTTTGGTGATCAATATGTTCAACTTCCAATGCAAACCTGTAAATTCTGCTTCTGCTTCAGTATAATTCTGCATGCATGATTTAAAAAAAGATACCAAGTCCCGATTTAGAAAAATTAAGATGGGCGTTATCTTCCGCAAAACAAAATCTCTTTATTGGCCATTGGCGGCGCTGCTTCTGATTTGCCACTATCCTCACTGTGAGATATTAATATAAGTTTTCCAGTAAGATTTGGTGTCAATTCACCACAGGAGGATCAGGGCACACAACGGTCGAACTTATGGCGTCCGTCGCCAAAATCGCTGATGCGGGAAAGTCTGGCCTTCTTTCCAATTCCAATTTCCCTTCCCTAAGTTACCGCTGGAATTACTGACGAGGATATAAGAAATTGTGTTGTCGACACTGCTCTTCTATAAATAAGTCCTGTTTACATCCTGGCCTCTTCTAAAAGCTTAATGTGAAAGCAAAATTACAGAATTACAAAATTAGTGGTATATTTTCAGTGAAGCCTCCTGATATTAGATTGTCAAGCAAGTTGCCCTTCTGAATACTTCTGTGAATTACTCCATGCTTTGATGTTAATAGGGTAGATTGGCTCTTCCAAGTCTCAATCATTCACTTTCTACTTTTGCCAGCCGAAAGTCTTTGAATCACTGACTCGCAGGGCTATTTGTAAGAACTGAAATAATTGTGGGTGATAGGTTTTGAAGATGAATCTGCTTCTGAGGGCATAAATTTGATTTTAAAACCAGCCAATAAATGAACATTAAGCTTGTTCATTGGTAAAGTCTGTATAATTTGTTAGTGTTAGTGTAAAGTTTTCAATAAGGTCCTTGAACATTGAGTTCAAGTGTGAAATGTTTATTAAGCATACAGCACGTGCAACAGTACTTAAATATACAATTAAAAGGTCGTATTTACAACCGCACCTGATGATGCTTTGGTTGGAGACTCAAATGCATTACAGTTCTGAGCTCAGTAACTTAGGCCTTTACGAATCCATATACTCATCAGAAAGGGCCACTTATTATATATTTCTCTCACCCCCCACTTCATAACAATCCTCACTTTTCTGAATTAGATGATTATCCAAAAGTTAAAATACAACTTCATATCGATAATCTTAGTTTTCTTTACAAGCTCTTTTTCTGCTGGGCTGACGAGATCAGTATAACTCCCTTACGTCATTATCTTATCAATAACTTCACTCTTGCTACGTATAGTTGCATATAAAGTGGAACCTTTACTTTTAAGTCTGTTTTTGTTCCTGTATCATTGTTACCAATTAAAAAGGCTGATGTACACCCAGATATTTCTTTGCAGAACTAATTGTTTTCCCATACTCGTTATCAAATAATTAAAGTTCTCTGAAACTTGTGAATCAGCATGTAATGACATGACTTTAATTAGGTTTACTGAAGTGACTAAACTGATAATTGCAATAGGGTCAGCTTTAGTTCAGCAGTTCAGTGGTCACTGCTTTAACATTGACTTATACTTCCCAGCTTAACAGGCAAAGGCTAATGGTTAATATTACAACAATATGAAGAGAAATCAATAGGAGCATAACATTAGTAGACTTCAGGACAGTTTGAATAACCCTTTCCAAAAACCTTTCTGTCAGGTTATTAATAGATTAATGCTTTATGACTAATGCAATCAACTGGCTAATCCTTATGAATTTTCTTGGGAGTTGTTTCATGTCTTCTGAGCATTTTATTTTAATAAGTATTATTCCCTTGAAGATAGTGTTGAGAAAATAGAAAACCCTTTTAAGATATGCTGGCTACTTTGCCAAAAGGGTTCTGGTGGCAGTTCAATGTGACCGTTTACCCAAAAGATGCATAATGTTGAATCATTGTTGTTCTCTCTCCTCTCCTTTCCTCCAGCTGCTCCTCACTTGCCTTCCACCGAGAACTAACGAAGGAAGCAGGGCAATCTACAGCTCAGTGAATCTAGCCTTCCTCACTAAGATTGAAGAGTGGAATAAGTAAATCATGTCACAGTTCTTTTTTTTCCCCTTCTTCCTCACCTTGAAAGCTTTCTCTACTCTTGCCACTTGGTTGTGCATTTAGGAGATCAGAGGCGAACTCTACCTTACAACGGTAGATAAACATGGGGACCATAACCACTGACCTTCAATTTAGGTGTCACCTAAATAATTTAGCTGTTCAGATTACGACAGAAGTAGTGCTGGTTATTCTGGGCCATCTGTCAATCTTTACAGGTTTCAAACTTAATGCAACATTTGAAATGAGAGAGAGGGGAGTTTGTGAGGCACCAGGCAATGCAGGTTCAATGGCTCCTGAGGTATCTTGGCCACACCTGTCAGTACCTTGTGTATCCTGCGTTAATAGACACCTCCATGCATAACTTCTGCATCTCTGAGAAGGAGTGTCATTGCACATCTGCTTCCCAAGATGGGCTAGCCATCGAGTTGAGCCATCAGCTACACAGTGACCTGCAGGCAACATCTGGATCAGGAACTGCTCCTTCCGTACAGGTGAGGGTTACTGCAGGATTGAGCTTTCATAGTACTGGATCCTTCCAACTTACCTCGGGAGGTATGAAACCATACCAGGCAGACTGCAGTGCACACATGTATCAAACAAGTGGCAAATGCTGTGTTAGGAATGGACAACCCCTTCACCAATTTCCCTGGAGAAAAGAGACATCTGCTGGATGGGGTGCAGAGTTTTCACTGGGTGGGAGGATTTGTTTGAGTGCAAAACATTATATATGGTGAGTGTTGAGATGAGACTCTTCATACCAATGGTATGACCTTAATGGAACAGAACTGATTTGCACTTAATTACTGTTCAGGTGCTATGTGGCCATAGAAGCATCATTCTGCACATTAATTGCCATGATCCAGCATACAGCTATGAAGCTTTCATTGTGCGCCATTCCACAGTTACTGCATTATTCAAATGAAAAGAAATACTGTGTAGATGGCGCTTGGCAGAACCAGGCTATCCTTTGCATCCATGGCTGCTGATCCCACTGAGAAGCCCCCAAAGCAGAGAAGAACCTCGGTGTGGATGCCTTGGCCCCTTTTACTGTTTTTCAGCTGTCGCCTCCACCTTGAAGTGTGCCGTTCAGCTGAGGCACAATGAAAAAAGGACAAGGGTTGCACTTGTGACGACAGTTTCCAAAGATTGTGGTAGTTCCCAACTTGGGTTTGTGCCTTGGTTTGATGACTCCCACAAGAAATGTGTGCAAAAGTGAAGAGCCCAGTTATCTTCACCTTGCTCCTGATGTTTGCAACTGGGACCTGGGTGACTACATCGATTAGTTCAACTCCACATCTCCATTCAGTTGGTATCTGCAGTTTTAATGAAGGGTGGTCTTCAGCCTCCAGTATGTCCACCCTACGTTGGTGCACCTTCTGCAGCAGATCACCCAACTCCACAGCATGTAAAGGTGCAGTATTACCTACATATCTCTGCTGTGCCAGTGTGAACTGTTGGTCCATTTTCTTCCACAACTTCTACTTTTGTAGCCATGAAGCTCGAACAGCTGCTCCCTTGCCAGAATTTCCATCCCACAGACAAATGTGCTTTAAGCCAAGCTCTCTTGGACAAGCTTTTCAGTGTCAGTAGCCTATTCGAATTAGGAGGCAAATCAAAATAAAGTTGGCGTGGCACACCCACTGAGCTACCAGTGCAAGTATATTTGTGCCATGAGCCAGCAAACACCCACATTTGCTTGTCTTGCAAATCTGGAGCTTAGCATGCAAGTGCTTGGTCTGCGTGTGCAGGCTAGCAATGTGGTCTCCTGCTCACTGAACGTTACAGACCTTTAACACTGAACCTCAACATGTGCATAATTTGGCCATTCGCTGTGGTGGAATTCACTCTGCAATGTAAATGGGCAGATTCTATTACCCTCACATCACAGACCTATTTTACAAAGCAGTTCTGTAATACATAGGAATCCTGTGAAGTTCTGAGTAAATGTTGGACTCTTGTATGATCGCTCCTGGATATTGTCTAATGTGTGCCATTAGTTCATGGAGGACGGTCGTTTTGGCCTTGTCTATAAAACACTCAGCGGGCAACACTGATAGCAAAAGCCAGTACATTGCATCATGCCCACACTTGAGGAATAAAGATGTAGTTATGTTAAATTTGAGTTGAGTTCTAGGGGGGAGTTTTTCAGGGGGGTTTGTGGGCGCGATCAGTGGTGGGTCGGGTGGGAATTTTTTTTCTTGACAGCGGGTCAGGACCCCGCTGTCAACCCGCTGCCATGTGCCTTTCCCAAATGTTGGGTCTGTCAACACTGAGCACACCCAACACACGGCTGGGAGCCAATTTAGGTCATTATGACCTTGTTAACAGCCCATTAAGAACTATTTTGAGCTCACCTTCTGATTTTACCAAGTCACCCATGGGGTCTCCGCTGCTCGGGGATCACGTCGGGTAAGCAGGTCGGGAGTTGTGTTACCATGGAATCATCTCATTACTTGACAGCTGCAAATGTGCTATAAAAGCTCCCATCTCACATCTGTTCACTTTCCAAGCTCAGAAGCTGTTGCTTACTGCATTTGGAAGACAGATTGAGCTTTATGCAGGTTGCAAGTTTTTGGAGTAAACTTTCTATCCAGTGTCACCTCATTGGAACAACCAATCTCACCATTGACAGATCGCTTCTGTCATCTCATCTTCACCTGCCATCTATTACATCAGCATCGGTGCCCTTGAAACTATTTCACCTTGGTCCTCAGAATCCCACCATGATCAGCCCCAACACCAGCAGCACCAGGCATACCAGCAGCACCAACAACAACACCAAACTTCTCCGCAATCAACTGATGCTGCACAGGACACAGGGTATCAACACCCGAGCGCATTGCTGGCCGGGACGCCAGGGATGGCCTCACCATGGCCAGATTAACTTCACAGGATGCTGTACACCTTGGCTGTTACATGATGCGTCAGGTTGGCACCACCCCACACCAACTCTACAGCATCCCTCCAATGCCCAAGCCATTCCTTTCACACTCATCACCATTGCGAGGTGTACTGTTATGTCTCACTGCAACTCACTAAGCCACTTCCAAAGACGCAAACAAATCTGTCCAAGAACGCAAAGTGCTGAAAATAAAGGTTTCAGTGTTTGACAGCACATTACCAGAAACCTCACATGAACATTGGCTAAAACACACAAGTGTCAACCCTTGTGTGTTGTTAGTTGGTACAATTGGACTAGGATGAGTGTGAGGGGTGGCTAGTGAGGTGGGGAAGTGATAATGTAGATAGAGAGGGATGGGTGGAGATGCAAGGTAAGTTGGTGTGAGTAAGGATCTGCAGGAGTAGGGTAGGGAAGGCAGTGTGATGGGGATGTGATGAGTGGTACAGCAGGATGAGGCTGAGTGTGGGTTTGCAGTAACATTTCATGATCTACTGAGATCATTGAAAGGTTTGCGCCACTGCAGCCTGGTACTCCTGACGACATCCCTGCTTGTGACCTCCTGTGCAATGTGCAACCAGGCTGCATTGGACTCCTGGGGAGGTCTCTCCCGCCTATTGGAAAAGAGAACCTCCCTGCATGCTGTGACTCCCTCCATAAGCATAAGGAGGGGGTCATGGGAGAGCCTGGGTGCCGCCGTGCACCTCTGTGCAGTGCTTGTCAGTGTTAGCAGCACCTCAATGCTGTAGAACACTGACAGCACAACTGTCAAAATCAATTTGCGCATGGTCCCTTTAAGGAAACCAGCTGTTGACGCGTCCTCAAGTGACGTCATCAGACCCACTTCCTTCAATTGGCCGGCAAACCCGCTGGGCGGGCTTCCCAAGCCCAATCAGGGGAAAATCCTTTTGGACAGTGGGCTGGAGCCCGCAGCGAGGCCGGGACCCGCCACCGACATCGCCCGCCATGGACTCGCCGTGGTTGGTGAAATCCAACCCCTAACATTTGTATGTATTACATAGAGAATAATGGTTAGCTGGGAATCATTACAAGATACTAACACCATTGAGGGTTTGATTTATATCAAACAAGAATTAAACTCAACTGAGGCTTTGAGGTTTGAAGTACCTTTTGTGTACCTTGAGTTATGTGAACAAATGTTTGTAGTGGAAATTTTATTCCACTGTGTCTCTGCAGTGCTGGTAGCTCATAGTTAATGTGCAATGTCTACACTGAAATATTTACGCGACTTCCTCAGGTTGATGAAGCAATAATCCAGAACAGATCTTTCATAAGCCGTGCTCTGAATCCGGTTGTAGCCAAGCGCTCATTTTCCTGTATGTTGGCATTTGTGTTTGAATATTCACGAAAGGGGCATTTATTGGAATTCAGATCGCAAAAGACTACTTCCGTTTTTATAGTTCATCTGGTCACCACATACACATTGAAGAATGCAGCTCGAGTGAAAAGGTACATTAGAGTGCAGAGTTGATTATTGGCCTTCTCAATTAATAGCCAGAATTCCGCCGTACTTGTGCAAGATGTAGCTTCACTGCACAGCTTCAAATGCTAATCTGTCACTGACTGACGTCTGCACCACAAGCTAAGAAAGATTAAGCTCAATTTATTTGTGCTGTACTTAATCTTGTAGCTGTACCGTACACACTTTTGTTGGCCCTTCCTTATTTACCAATTGCCATTATCCATCGGGAGAAGTCCCTCCATTATGATGGATCATTGAAGTTCCATTGTATATTCCTGGCGAAACAATAGCAAGGCTCTGATTGCTCAGCACAGTGGTTTTTTTTGAAAAACATACATGGCGGGGGTAGAGTTTCCGTTAAGTTGCTTTGGTTTTACCAGCGCACTATGCCTGAAATCAACAAAACCAGCATAAATGATGGCACAAGTTTCGCCCAGCGGAAACCGAGTTTCCACGATCTTTTACGCTGGTTTAAAAAACACTGCACCCACAAAAGTGGCCAAGCCCCCAAATTGCATTAATGAGTATGGTGAGTTTCTGCCAATTGCGGCCCTTCGAGGAAGCTCTTCCAATTAAGCTGGTTTCTTTAGGCGCAAAGTAGTCGGCACCTTTTAAAAGTTTTTAAATATTAAAAAGTATTTAACTTACTAAGAAACTGACCAGTGCACACCAGTGAAAGGAGTAAATGGTTCTGTATCATTTTTTGAAGTCCGTTACTTAAAATTGGGTTCCTCGCTGGTGGTGGACTGGACGCTCTTATTAAAAATGCTTAGTTTTTTTGCGATAAAGCCATTTTTAGCTGTGTTGGTGAAACTGCACCAGGTTGTGGACTTCAGGAAGTCTAAAGGCGGAAGTCACACCCCCATCCACATCAATGGGGCTGTGGTGGAAAGGGTGGACAGCTTTAAGTTCCTCGGAGTCCACATCACGGAAGACCTCTCCTGGTCCCTCAATACCTCCTCTCTGGTGAAGAAGGCCCAGCAGCGCCTATATTTCCTAAGGAGGCTGAAGGGATGTAACCTGTCACCCCTGATCCTCTCTAACTTTTACCGCTGCACAATAGAGAGCATCCTGACAAGCTGTAGCTACTATGACTGGAAAGCCCTGCAGCAGGTAGTCAAAACTGCCCAACGCATTACCAGCACCCGGCTACCGACCATAGAGCACATATACCAGAAACGCTGTTTACGGAGGTCACGGTCCATCATCAAAGACCCTACCCACCCCAGCCACAGTCTGTTTGCCCTCCTGCCATCTGGGAGACGCTACAGATGCATTTGCACCCATACGACCAGATTTAGGAACAGCTTCTTTCCCAGGGCTGTCATCCTACTGAACGCCACAAATAAACTGTAAAGCCTGCACATCTGCCAATGCACTTTATTATGGTTATGTTTATGTTAATGTATTACAAGCCAAATGTATGTTGAATGTTTAAATGTCTTAATCTAAATGTACACTCTCGGGAGCCAGAAGCCTACATTTCATTGTACTGCACTTGTGCACTAACAATGACAATAAAAGTTGATTTGATTTGATTTGATTTACCACTCGTAAATACATGAGGGAAAAAATGTTTAATGCAGGGGACAAAAATCCAACTACGCTGTGAAACGCTGCCCGATTGTGCTGGTTCATGGCAGATTAAGATTATACAAATGAGTTTCAGCGGAAACATGAACTTTAACTTCACTTCGGAAAACTGGTGCAATTTGCGTCCAGATTTTCTGATTGTGGCAAAAGTGGAACCTCTCCCAAGTTCTGATGTGCGCATTTGGAGCAGTTATTGCAAGGACCACTTGTTTCCCCCTGGCCCATGTAGCTCTCAGCTGTTTGTCTTGGGTTGAATTAACCATGTTACATTTTTTTTTTGCATTGAGCAGGACTCCCAGTGTGGAAGTTGTATTCTCACACCACGGGGGAAAAATTCGGTATCGACCATTTTGGGGCGCTAAAATCGCCTGGGCGCTAACTTTAGCGCCAGCAACCGCGAAATTCAGTGTGCTTCACTTCCTTCTTAGTGCGCTAACCCCGAATATCAGGGTGACGTGTTCTGCAGCGCTACGCACTGGGCCACGTAGCTCTGCCACATGGAAGGGCTCCTCCCCTCATATTAAAGGGGGGCCCCCAAGCCCACAACTCTGCGGGGCCCTACCTGGACCACGGGGGAGCGGGGTGCCGTGCCAGCAGCCCGGCACTCGAGGAACCCGCGTTCAAAGACACAACGGGCCAAGACAAGTAAGTTGGATGATATTTTTTTTCCCCCCCCCACCCAACACCTCCCCTTTAGTTAGCGCCCTACGAGCCTCCTGCTGCTTCGTTCCCACCCCCTGAATCGATCGCTGTCATCGCCCGGCGCAGATTCAGGGGGCACGGGGCAATTTTGCAGGCGGGGCAAAAATGGGGCACTGCGCACAGTGATGACATCGTCATCGCCTACACAGCGGAGCGGGGCGTGACCGCCGCCGCTAAACTCCCGCTGAATTTTAAAAGTTGTTGGCGCCCCGTTAGCGCCCCCTGGGGATGCTAACGAGAGGCACAAATGCACCGAATTTCTAGCCCGGTTTCTGTAATTCTCTGGCCTGCACTTCTTGCAAGCTCGGCCCCCTGCTTGATCAGCTCTTGTGATCTAATGCCAGTACTGAATGATCACAAGATGCACTCACATCAGTGCTTTCATGTTCCAGTGATTGTTTTAGATTGCAACAAATACATAGGCCGGAATTTTACTGCCGCTCAGAATGCGGGTGCGGAGGTGGGTCCTCTGTCAAATCACAAAGATTGACAGTGGGTCGGTATCCCGCTGTCAAACTGCCTCCGTGTCAGTTTCCCAAGTGTCGGGTCTGTCATTCCTGAACAGACCCGACACCAAGCAGTAGGTCAGCCAATTTACATAGTTAAAAGCTTGTTTAAAGGTAGTTAAGCCGGATTTTACCATGTACTTCCATTTTACCAGCTTTTCCACAACTTTCCGGGTGCGTGGGGATCACGTCAGGTAAATAGGTCAGGTGTTGTGTGATCATGGAATGATTTACTAACCTGACAATTGCAAATGTTCTATGAAAGCTCCCATTTCATAGGTCTTCACTTTCCACGGCTAGAAGCTGTTGCTTACTGCATATGGAAGACAGATTGAGCTTTATGCAGCTAGCAAGTGTTTGGAGCAAACTCCCTATCCAGCGATACCTCATTGGAACAACCTCTTTCATCATTGACAGATTAGTTCATCTCAACCTCACCTGCCATCTATTCCATCAGCATCGGTGCCCTTGGAAAACATCTCACCTTGGTCCTCAGAATCCCAACACAATCAGCCCCAACACCAGCATCACCGGGCACACCAGCAGCACCAACAACAACACCAACCTTCTCCGCAATCAACTGATACTGCACAGGACACAAGGCATCATCACCCGTGCACATTGCTGCCTGGGACACCAGCGATGGACTCACCATGTCCAGATTGCCTTCACTTAACATTGTACACCCTGGCTGCCACATGATGCACCAGGTTGTGACCACCCCACACCAGCAACATGAAGCATTCCTACAATGTCCAAGCCATTCCTTTCACACTCATCACCATTTGAGGGAGGGGGGGATCCCAAGTGCCTACCTTTGTGTGTTAGTTGGTATGCTTGCAGTAAGATGAGGGTGAGTGTGAGGGGTGGCTAGTGAGATGGGGAAGTGATGATGTAGCTAGAGAGAGAGGGATGGGTGGAGGTGCAAGTTAAGTTGGTGTGAGTAAAGATGTGCAGGAGTAGGGTAGGGAAGGCAGAGTGATGTGGCTGTGATGAGTGGCACAGCAGGATGAGGTTGAGTGTGGCTTGGCAGTAACGTTTCGTGATCTACTGAGATCATTGAAAGGTTTGTGCCACTGCAGCCTGGTCCTCCTGACGACATCCCTGTTTGTGTCCTCCTGTGCAATGTGCAACCAGGCTGCGTTGGTCTCCTGGGGAGGTGTCTTCCGCCCATTGGAAGGGAAGAGAACCTCCCTGCGTGCTGTGACTCCCTGCATAAGCATATGGAGGGAGTCATGGGAGAGCCTCAGTGCAGCTGTGCACCTTTGTGCAGTGCTTGTCAGTGTTTGCAGCATCTCAATGCTGCAGAAAACTGACAGCACAACTGTCGAGATCAATTTGGGCATGGCCCCTTTAAGGAAATCGGCTGATGATGGAAATGATCATCATCAGACTCGCTTCATTTTAATTGGCCGGGAACCTCGCTGGGCGGGTTTAGCAAGCCCAATCAACGTAAAATCACTTGGAGAGCGCGGGCTGGGGCAGGCAGTGGGCTGGGAAAGGCAGCGGGCTGGGAACACGCCCTGGACCCGCCTCAGTCGGCGGAATCGGGGCCATAGTTGGTAAAGGTCTACATGTGTGCAAAATCCATGTGTTATTGGGGCAGAAATTCGGGTCGGGGGCTTGCCACGCGTGCAAGCCCCCGATGTGCACTTACCCGACGCGCCGGCCGTTGAGCTTCAGGGACGCCTGGAATTCCTGTTTTAAAATGATGACTCCCGGGCAGCGTCTGACGTCACGCCGCCCAGGAGTGCAGCCAGCGCGAAGCCTGGAGCGCGCAGTGCAAGTGAGACACGCCCCTTGAGGTCTCATTTTAAAAGGACACGCCCCCAATGTTTCTCACAAGCTGCAAAGCATTTTTACATGTAGAGCAGCATTTTAAATAGGTTTTTGGCATTTTTATGAAGCTTTTGGTAACTTTTATCAACTTTTAAAAACGTTTACATTATTTTGAAGAATCTGAAGTAGTTTTAAACAGAATTAAAGCAATTTAAAGACTTTTAAAAGCCCTGAAAGCATTTTTTTCATTCCATTTATTTAATTAGCAACGTCGTCGTCGTACGTGTCTTCACACTGTTCCCTTTGGGGAACTGTATGAAGTGGTGGAAGGATTTCTGGCCGTGATTAACGCTCCTTCCGTGACCATAACCATCTTTGTACCAGCCATTAGGGTGGTTAGTCCTATGGCAGGAGGGTTTTACGGGCTCCCACAACCTATACAAGGGGGGTGTGGGGGCACCCACACCCACGGACGCAAATATCCCACTGGATGTCAACCCAGAATTTAGAGCCGGAGCTCCAACTCCACTTGCCAGGACTGTCTGGAGCGGGGTTCGAAACCCTACGCCTTCTGGCCCAGCGGTGGGGATGCTACCGCTACGCCAAAGGCCCACTCCGATTAGCAACGTGAAATGGCTGGAATGAGCACAATTCACGGCATTAAAAGAACTCACAATTGAACTGACAATGACCTCAGCAATCTCCTCAACGAGGTGGAGGCGCAGCGCCTGCTCATCATTGGTAATGAGAAGTCCAAGGCACCGCAAAAAGGACAGATGATAGCTTGGTCTTTCAATTGGCAGCATAGGGCTCCAGTCACGGGGAGAGAAAAGGCGCAGGAAACATATGGGTGTCACCTTTTGCGCGGAGTGGGCCTTTTGCGTAGCGGTAAGCATCCCCGCCACTGGGCCAGAAGGAGTAGGGTTTAGAACCCCGCTCCAGACAGTCCCGGCAAGTGGAGTCGGAGCTCCGACTATAAATTCTGGGTGGACATCCAGCGGGATACTTGTGTCCATGGGTGTGGGTGCCCCCCCCCCCCCCCGCTCGGATGGGTTGTGGAAGCCCGTAAAAACCTCGCGCCATAGGACTAACCACCCTAATGGCTGGTATGAAGATGGTTATGTTCACGGAAGGAGCATTAACGTGGCCAGAAATCCTTCCACCACTTCATACAGTTCCCGAAAGGGAACAGTGTGAGGACACGTACGACGATAACCTCTTGCGCAATGCACCTCCTTGGACCCTCAGTCGCAGATGCGAGGGGGCAAATCGTGCAATTGTTAAATTTTTCATTTTATTGACATGTAAAATGTTGTGTTTGATTTTTTCATTGAAATGTTGATTTGTGACTGAAAGGATATGTAACCTTTTCCTTTAATCAGTGCAGCCTGTAGTCAGTTTGAAAAAAATTAGCAACTTTTATTGGAGCCAAAGTATTTTTACAACAACTTTTTGAAAATTAGAACATAGCTAGTTTCCACCATGAATGTCTTTATTGCACTAAGAAAACAGAAAAAGTCACTTTAAACTGTTAACACTTTTTTCTGAACTATTCATGTTTACAAATGTTTGAAAAGCAGGAAATAGCTAGTTAACATTTTAAAGTTATAAACTATCTACATCAAAACTGACCCTGAAAACTGTTTTATGATGCAATAAAAGTTCACTGCTTCACTTTAAATTGTGTCTGCTCCTTTCTTTGCCTTGCGGGGGGAGGGGGAGGTACAAGGCGCCACTAGCTCGTGAAGGTGTTGGCTACTAGCAGTTCCCGGGCATTTTTCTCGCTCACAGGCCTCCTCCTTACACAGACGTCCATGCAAGGAAGAAATGGAAAGAGTTGTTAAAGTAATTTTAATGAAGTGACTGGCTAGAAAATCACCCCGGCCTATGGCAGGAGAAACGCGTTATCGTCTTGGTAATACATCATACCCGCCTGATCAATTTCACAGCACGAGATGATTTTCCAATAAGTTACTTTCTCTGAAAGTCATAATTAAATACATGCATTCATACACATAAGTAAAGGAATATATACATACATACATATACGCAAAGGAATATATACAGACATACATACATATTTACTTAAAAGAATATATTACTGATGAAAAGTTTCTTTCTGAAAAATGTTGGAGTCATTTTCACATTTAATAAACACAGCAAATTCAATTCACATAGCCACAATTGCTCCTTCTACCTACAGTACTGAAAACCCGTTTTAAAAAACAAAAATAAACTTTAAAACTTACCTCAGCATTTCTTAAAATAACTTTCCTCCCTTTCCCAACAAAAATATTGCCTTTCAGAAGCTCCACGATAAAATATATCTTCCTCCGCAGCCTCTGGAGCAACTGTACTCATGCTTTTTTCATGTGTAAGTTGTAAGGACTTAACCTCACTGAAAGCATGAATGAAACTGGCGAATTTTACTGCACACGCGCTGCCTGTGCAGTCGCACGCATTCTGCCTCTGAACCCCTTCGTTCAGAGGACAGGAAATGCCGGTTTTCCCCGCATGCACTCTGCATGCTGAAAGCCGGCATTTCCTCCGGCCAGACGCGTGAGTACCCCGACCGTACTCACGCGTTTGGAACGGAATTACTGGGCCATTGACTCGATATATAGTTCAATGCATCCTATGCTTTAAGGCTAATCACCCATGGAAAGGCAATGGAAATAAAAGTGATCGTATTGAACAACTTTTTTTTTAAATAAAGGGAAATGATTATTCAATTCAAAAGGTATTATCTTTGCTGGCGATGCAGAATGATACAGCAGCTTTTCACGGCTCTTTGGCATCATTTTCTGTAATTTGTCTTGTCGCATCACTGGGCCAGTGTTTATTAATGAAGACTCTATCCCTGTAATGTGGTTAGTAGCATCGCTGTATTTATCGACAGAGTGTAGAGGTTGAGCAGTAAAGCTGGAGAAGAGCAGCTGTTTGGATTAGACTTGAGTATCTTCCCACTTGTGCAGTGCTGTCCAAGTTTATGCTCCGATGGCAGGAACATTCAATTTTCTGTTGAATTTCATCACTATCAACTTCCACACACTGTTGTAGTGGAACTGAAGCTTGCAGTGTGAGCAAGTTAGGCTCAACGGATCGTATTAATATTGCATAAATTCGCAAAATACTTTGGGTGAGTTCATCAGCTTTCAAAATATATCGAGCGCAAAAAGATCATCATTTGAGGGCAGAGTTTCCACTTGGAGCACAATCACCAATTGCGCCCGTTTAAAGTGGTTTCCCCCCCCCCCCGAGTTTTTGCTCACTCATTTGCATATCGCTGAACGCATAATCTGCCATGAACCAGGCAGCACTTTAGGACGTAATTTTTTTTAAATTGCTTTAAAAATATTCCTTGATATATTTAAAACTGGTAACTGGGTAAAGTTTGATTAATACAGCTGTAAATGGGTTTATCACAAAAAATAAATATCTTAAATCGCAGTGCCAATCCACCACCTGTGAGTAACCTGATTTTAAATAACTGAAAAAGACTTTCAAAATATATACAAAACTATTTTCTAGTTAGTTTGAGGTACAGTAGTCAGTTTTGTAGTAAACTTTAAAAAAAAATTCTTTCAAAACTGTTGAGTCTGTGTTTTCAAATGTAGCTATGCTGAATAACAGGACACAGACTACAGAAATAATTAAACAGGTCTTTAGTGATTGAGGGTCAGGGCTGAACTGGGATACACTTTGCTCCGCAGGGTTTATATACCGGTGTGGTCACCACCGGTACTACAATGTACAGGAGCCATCAAAAAGTAGTCCATCACCTTAAGGTATCCTCTTAAGGCGGTACAGGTTACATACACTACAAAAACGTCCTTGCACCCAAAAGATCCAGCTTACTTTTTGAAGCCTCCTCGAAGGCCCGCAAACGAGCGCAGTTAGCGGAAACTCCCAATGGTGATTAATTCACCCTGGGGGCGTGGCCAGTTTTGTAGACGGAGCCTACTTCCAGCGTGATGTTTTTAAAACTAGCACAAAAGATCGCGGAAACTCGATTTGCTCTCTTTTTTTCTCTCTCTCTCTCTCCACGGATGCTGCGTGACCCTGCTGAGTGTTTCCAACATTTTCTGTTATTTTGGATTGCCAGCATTCCGCGGTATTTTGCTATTGTGTGCGGTGAAAGTAAGTTGCACTCAAATTTCCGTGAGCTTTTGTGCCACTTACGGCGATATTTGGCGAATTGTGCCGAAAAAACAAACGCAATCGAGCAGAAACTCTGGGCCCTGATCTTTTTCCTCTTTGTCACCTTCCCCATGTTTCTATTGGAGACAAATGTTGCGCGATATTCACTACAATTTCCAATCTTCACTCTTGGTTCGGGGGTGCTGCCCTATATACTGGAAGGTAGTACATGCATAACAGGCTTGGGAAAATAATTTTTTTTTATCTTTGGAATTGAACTGTTGTGTTTGACACATTAGTAATGTAGCCGCCTACTTAACACTTAACGAGTGAGTTTTAAATATTAGTGAAAAGAAATGGGAAAAGCTTTCATTTAAAAAAAAATGAATATCAGTTGGCTCATTAACTAATTTGTGCAACATTGATGCAGCAATATTTACACATGATTCAACTGAAGGACGTGATGCTTGAGCACTTTTCTAATTTTGATTTCAAGAGCACAGAATGCTGTGGTGGAAAAAATAAAATCAATAATGTTCACTTACGAGGTGAATTATTGATGGGTTTTATAATAAGGGGATATGGGCACTCTTTTTTCAGTCTGAAAAACACCACCTCAACATATTGACTGATGCTGAATTGAAATCTTCAAGATGATGATGGTCCTTGTTGGCAAAAGTTCTATGCATGAGCTGTGAAAGATCAGGAGCATTGAAACACTGGAAACCTCCTGGGATGTGGAGCTCGAAGAAGGCAGATGATTCACGGTTTTAGGGCCAGTTTTTTAAAAACATTTACGTGTACATGTTGAGCCAAATAGGAAGTCTCATATCAAACTCACTCGTTAAGTGTTAAGTAGACGACTAATGTGTCAAAGAGACGACTAATGTGTCAAACACGACAACAGTTCAATTCCCAAAGATAAGAAAAATCCTTTCCCGAGCCTGTTGTGTATGTTATGTTTTGGTCCCTATGAATCAAGTTTAAACTGGAAACAGCAAAGGCCAGTGGAGTTATGATTGGCAAGACCATGAACAGCACCATCAATGTTATTCTGGAGTTGATTTCTTGGTGATACCTCAGTGTATCTATCTCTTATGTTCGCCTCTTGGTTTCTGTGTATGCCTCTGTTTCTTATTGTGCCTTGTTGACTGCCGTGTCACTCTCCCGTGTGTGGTATTCCTTTCAGTCTGAGTACTTTTTCTTGTCTGCATAGCTGATCAAGATTTACATCAAATGAAATTAAAACAATTGCTCCAATTTCACATATGATACTGACCAACGTATTGCCTGCCAACTGCATTGTAGCAACTGCAAGCAGTGAGACAGAGAGGCTGATCATTATCAGCGGAGAATCAAATAGGAGATCGAAAGCCAGAGGTCCAATTTATTCTCTTGCAATCTGAGTTGGGAGCTGACATCATATTTTCTTTTAATAGGCTGTGTTGAAGGCTGTCAATCAAACTTTACCAGGACAGCCGGTAAGATGGCATCATTTCTCCTCTGATCTTCCCCTATCCTTTCCCATTTTACAGACTTGTGAAACAAGTTCAGGGCTGATGTCAAGAAACAGTTCACTGAAAAAGTGATGAATGATCATTTGGTTAGAGAAGCGGAGACAAAAACGCTGGAATCATTGAAGAGGCAGTTCGATGCAGTGTTGGGGGAGATTGTATGTTTTTATACAAAGATGAGTTCCATTGCTTCCTTCAAATATATTTTATCTTTGTGATGTCTCTCTATCTCTCTCTCTATTAGTAGGAACTCGAGCAGATGACCCCCTTGTCCTCCTCTGTGGATGATCTGCACCATATTTACTGTTACATGAAAAATGCAGTCTGATTATTTCAAACAGAAAATTGATGGGCACAATGCATGCGGAGTGAGCAACTGGAATTTAAAATGTTCATTCTATGCACATCTATCGAGGCTTTTTACAATCCCAGTCTTGCTGATGTTTCACCAACATAACGTACTATTTCAGATAAATAACTGGAAACCTCAGGAACTCTGTGCAATAATCTCGACTCCAGTACAAGTCTGTTTTTAAAATACTGAGGTCTAGTGGGATGGGCAGAAAAACAAGGCTAACAAATATAAAATTATTTTCCAGGAATGCCCACTTTGAAGAAGTTTGTCTCTTCTCTCTGTCTGGATTTCTGTTTTTCTCTTTTACCTTTTTCACCTTCATTGCTTTCTGGTTCGCTCCTCGTGTTTGATCATGTGTCTGCTAAAACTCACTATCACAGGCACATCTCTTTGCTCAGCAACTGTCTCTGACTTATTACTCCTAGATTCCAGCTTAAATTCCACACTGTTTCAGATCTACCCTTGACTACAGATATCTTCATGATAGTCAGCATTCCTTGAACCACTGCTCTCGCTGCTTCCTGAGATCCACGCTTAAAACAGCATCTGCAGTATTTTGCTTTTGACAAAATGCAAGTTCCTTAAAGAGGGAATCGCATGCTCTGAAATTAGATCAAGCTTTTGACTTCTTCAATTTTTTGCAGAGAAGCACCACCACCAAAGCTTAAATTATTAGAGATTTCCTGCCTGAGTGTTAGGCCCATTTTCTAATAACTAAGCAGGGTATGGATGAAATAAATCTGATGCTTCCAGCTAAATGCAGTGTCAACACTTTATTTCTTCATTACACAGTCTCACAGTTTGATTTTCAGTTGGGTAAGAAATTGTAGTTTTTCTTCGAGAAACCAAGACTATTGGTGTCCTTGCCGTGGAAATGACTTACCATGGGATAAACTCCCAAGAGGGATAGAAACACAGAAAAATAGGAGCAGGAGTAGGCCATTCGGAACTTCGAGCCTGCTTTGCCATTCAATATGATCATGGCTGATCCTCTATCTCAATATCATATTCCCACTCTCTCCCCATACCCCTTGATGCCTTTTGTGTCTAGAAATCTAACTCCTTCTTAAATATATTCAGTGACTTGGCCTCCATAGCCTTCTGTGGTGGAGAATTCCATAGGTTCACCACCCTCTGAGTGAAGAAATTTCTCATCATCTCCGTCCTAAATGTCCTATCCTGAGAGACTGTGAGCCCTCGTTCTAGACCCCCCAGCCAGGGGAAACATCCTCCCTGCATCCAGCCTGTCTAGCCCTGTCAGAATTTTATACGTTTCAATGAGAACCCCTCTCATTCTTCTAAACTCTAGTGAATACAGGCCTAGTCGACCCAATCTCTCCTCATACGACAGTCCTGCCTGTAGGGGGGCATCTTTTACCTGGTTTAAGGTAATTTACCTTCCTTTACCTGGTTTACGGTAATTCACCTGGTCAGGCAGCCTTTTTCCACTGCATGGTGACCAATCCCAATCAGCGGTTTCGAATCGCTAAACCACCCCTTCCAGTTCTGACTGGAGGAACTTATAGTTAATGATATATTAAAACGGACAAATGGTCTGGATGCAAGAAAGTCAAATTTTATTAAACTAAAGAAACTACACCACACCATTAAAGTAATCACGGTAAAATGGCTTAAATAGGGGAGGGAAAAATGGACACGATGAGGGAAAATGACTAAAATAACAATTCTTAACAAAATCCCCACTTTACCCCCACTCCTAAGCCTACCCTAAGTTGCCTTGTGGAAGGCCAGCAAAATAGATGCTCACCACTATAATGCCAGCTCCGTACCCCACAAGATCTTCACTGTCCTGAAGTAAAGAAACACCCCAGTGTTTTAAAAGTAAACTGCTGGTGTTTTTACCTCTTCAGACAGACTCCACGCTGTAGAGGGCACACGGAGGCAAGCCAGAGAGAGAGAGATGCCTCTGAGAAGCTATCTCTTATACTCCAATTTTGGGGCCCAAATTTTCCCGTCCAGATCCGGACGTTTCTGGGCTAAAACAAAAGTGATCCAACTGTTCCCATTGTCCAGTAATGGGTGATTCAAACCCATTCAATTTTAAACTGTTCCTCTTCTCAGTTTAAGTTCAATCTTATTGAAACATATAAGATTGTGAAGGGGTTGGATCGGGTGGATGCGGGGAAGATGTTCCCGATGATGGGTGAAACTAGAACTAGGGGGCATAGTCTTAGAATAAGGGGCTGCTCTTTCAAAACTGAGATGAGGAGGAACTACTTCACTCAGAGGGTGGTAGGTCCATGGAATATGCTGCCCCAAAAAGCTGTAGAAGCTACATCATTACATAAATTTAAAACAGAAATAGACAGTTTCCTAGAAGTAAAGGGAATTAAGGGTTACGGGGAGCGGGCAGGAATTTGGACATGAGTCTAGGTTCGGATCGGTCATGGCCCTGTGGGTAGCGGAGCGGGCCCGGGGCCGTGTAGCCTGAACCTGCTCCTATTTCGTGTGTCTAATTCTGTTAGATTCAGGAGATTGTTCTGTGATAGTGGATTGGCGGTTAAGATCAGATCAGCCATGATCTTATTGAATGGCGGAGCAGGCTCGAGGGGCCGATTGGCCTACTCCTGCTCCTATTTCTTATGTTCTTAAGTGTCTCTTCTGTGATAGCTGCAGTTTTGAATGTGTCTTCATTCATCCTGATGGGTTTGAATGGAGTTGTATTACTATGTAAACAGAAACCCATTGTCTGTGGTCAACTGAGACTGCAGTCTCAAGTGGTTACTCCTTGTGCAAACATCCTTGTAGCAGTTTCTGTAAACAAATCGATTGTCTCTGCAGGGAGGGGCTTCCCGAACTGCCTTTGATTGGCAGATTCAAACGGGCTACTCCCCAGTGTAAACAAACAGCTTGTAGGTTACCTGACCCACCCAATACCACAGGGTGATTGACAGCTCGGGCTCCATTCAAATGCTAATGGCCTGTCTGTCCTTTTTCCTGCTGAAAATTCTGTTTCCATGAGGTTCAAAACTCAAGAGTACATCCTTTTCTTTAATAAAATATACTATCTTAAAGTGTGCAATTTTTACAAAGTCCTTTGATTCCAGTGTCCAAGTGCTGCTTAGCTCACGGGCTCCTTAACGCAGCCTTTTGCGGTTCTGGGCACGTTTTAAAACATTGTCCAACCCAGAGACAATTTAAATCTCACAGTCTTCGTCCACGATGTGGATTAATATTTCCCGATCTTCGGGGGCTGAGGGGATTTTGTGAACTCCTACATGCCATCCCAGGAATCAGTCTGGTGAACCTTCGTTGCACTCCCTCTATGGCAAGTATATCCTTCCTTAGGTATGGTGTTGGACTGGGGTGGACAAATGTAAGAGATCACACAACACCAGGTTATAGTCCAACAGCTTTATTTGAAATCACAAGCTTTCGGAGCGCTGCTCCTTCGTCAGGTGAAGTGGAGAGATGCATAAAAACACAGCTTATATAGTCAGAGAATAATGTCAGATGTTTACAGGTAATCTTTCTAACTGCCATTTATCACACCTCGGCAGAGAGATAATCACAGCAATCAAAGGTGTAAAAGGTGTCCAAACAGGTCAGCCAGGAAAATATTACATCAGAGAACAATGAGGTGGGGTCACAAGGGGTCAAATGTTGCAGATGCTGGGGTCTGTATGAAAAACAAAAAAACAGACAAAAAACATTTTTTTTGCTGGAAATCACAGCAGGTCCGGCCGCATCTGTGTGGAGAGAACAAGCCAACGACGACTCGAGTCTGGATGACCCTACGTCAGGTGGGGTTACATGTAGCGTGACATGAACCCAAGATCTCGTTTGAGGCCGTCCTCATGGGTGCAGAACTTGGCTATCGGTTTCTGCTCGACGATTTTGCGTTGTGTGTCTCGAAGGCCACCTTGGAGAATGCTTAACCGAAGATCGGAGGCTGAATGTCCTTGACTGCTGAAGTGTTCTCCGACTGGGAAGGAACACTCCTGCCTGGCGATTGTTGCGCGGTGTCCATTCATCCATTGTCGCAGTGTCTGCATGGTCTCGCCGATGTACCATGCTCCGGGGCATCCTTTCCTGCAACGTATGAGGTAGACAACGTTGGCCGAGTCACATGAGTATGTACCATGTACCTGGTGGGTGGTGTCCTCATGTGTGATGATGGTATCTGTGTTGATGATCTAGCATGTCTTGCAGAGGTTGCTGTGGCAGGGTTGTGTGGTGTCGTGGTCGCTGTTCTCCTGAAAGCTGGGTAATTTGCTGCGAACGATGGTCTGTTTGAGGTTAGGCGGCTGTTTGAGGGCAAGTAGTGGAGGCGTGGGGATGGCCTTAGCGAGATGTTCGTCGTCATCGATGACATGTTGAAGGCTGCGAAGAACATGGCGTAGTTTCTCCGCTCCGGGGAAGTACTGGACGACGAAGGGTACTCTGTTGGTTGTGTCCCGTGTTTGTCTTCTGAGGAGGTCGATGCGATTTTTCGCTGTGGCCCGTCGGAACTGTCGATCGACGAGTCGAGCGTCATATCCCGTTCTTACGAGGGCGTCTTTCAGCGTCTGTAGGTGTCCATCGCGTTCCTCCTCGTCTGAGCAGATCCTGTGTATTCGAAGTACTTGTCCATAGGGGATGGCTTCTTTAACGTGGTTAGGGTGGAAGCTGGAGAAGTGGAGCATCCTGAGGTTGTCCGTGGGCTTGCGGTAGAGTGAAGTGCTGAGGTGTCCGCCTTTGATGGAGATTCGTGTGTCCAAGAATGAAACCGATTCTGAGGAGTAGTCCATGGTGAGTTTGATGGTGGGATGGAACTTGTTGTATTTATTACTGACTGCCCACTGAGAACCCCCGTCATCCTCGTTTGTTACCTTCTGAAAAGTTATTCCAGCCAGAAAACCTTGGTGCAAACTTTTTTGGAGTCTCTGTGATAGATATTAGACTTGAATGTCTGGGTGGTAATGTGGTGGAGCGGATCATCTGCCCTTTGTAGAACCCGCCTGGATTTCATTTCTCCACTGGGAACATCATTTGGAGCTAATTACCAAGAAGGCTGTGAAAGGCTACTGCAATTTGGTCACTGATGACCTTCGTCATTTAATATCATTTAACCCTTCCCTACATCAGCATCATTTCTTTTAAGGATTCCTGTAGTTTTAATGAGAAATTGCAGTTGTCTTTTTATCCACTACAAAGCAAGATAGAAGTCAGCATGTGCGATCTTGAGCAGGGTTTGAATTTTACACCATTATATTGGGTTGTAATTACCTGCTGTCCTTCACACCACCGCAAGGTTGATTTATCCCTTTTAAGGAGCTAAACTGGTATTCTAGGTCCTGTTATGTATGTAGAATTGTACTTTTTTTCATAACAAGTATTCCTTTAAAAAATCTTGGCTGTAAATAGAGAATAGTATCTGCCTGGGAGTGATTGCAACGTTCGTGTAGCTCCATGAACTGTGACACCAAAGCTTAAGTTGTTTACAACTCGCCTCTGAATTTCAGGATGAGATAGCTGTCTTGAAACAACTGCAGAATGTGCCTAATGTAAATTATTATGGAGTGATTTTATTCAGCTTATTATGCCAACAGAACTACTGTCTAGATGTTGATAGCTTGGTGGATGTCGTCCTTCAAATTGAAGCATTAAATATTGTAACTTTACTGCAAATTTATTGGCAAATTAACCAAGAAAGTGTGTGTGTGTGTGTACATAAGCACACTCTGTCTGAAGTGTACACACACAAATGCAGAAACACACTGCTACAAGGTAGCAACACAACGGGGATTGAAATGACCTTACACACCACAGGAAAGAAGCTCAAGTGATTTATCAACGCCATCTCAATGCTCCAGGTGAATTACTGACTTGGAACTCTATACACAAATTTGCTGTTTTTAGTTATCCATTAGTGTGTGCTCTGTTCAACCTTCCTCCTTTCCTCCGTTCCTCCAAGGAGTGAGATGACTGATGGCACACAGCCAGCTGATGTGAGCAAATTGTGTGATTTGAAGAGAAGCTATATTGGATTTCTTTCCATTTATACTAAAGAGGGAATATCAAAACTTTATGTCTGCATATAATGTCGATACATAATGGAATTCTGCAACATGCAAATTTGGAACAACGCTGCTTATAAATTAAGCATCCTAGTTGGTTTTATATTAGGTAAATGTGATTGTCTATCTCAAAAGGTCTCTAAATTCAAACCTCTGTATCTGGTTAGACCTTTATTCTTCTCACCAGGCTCTTCTAATTGCTAGTGTGATAAATATACAAATATACAAAAAAAAAGGGGGAGGGCCAAAACAAAGATGTGGATAAAATATAAGTAAAAATGTAATGGGGGCCAAAGTTATGATCTGAAATTGTTGAACTCGATATTGAGTCCGGAAGGCTGTAAAGTGCCTAATCGGAGTTCCTTACATTTTTACTATTTTTTATCCACACCTTTGTTTTGGCCCCCCTCTTCTTTTCTTCTCTCCCACATGGCAGCTGTCTCCCATTCTGCCAACGCATTTCACACCTAATCTAGAGCCGTCTTTTGTCTCCACTAGTCCTATCACCATCTCGTCTCGTTTTGAAAACCTCTTAATGTTTCTTCACTTCTCTTTAGTTCTCTCCCTGCCCCCAAACTGGCCTTTTAATCTGTTTCATTTCCTGTGCTTTTTCAGTCTTGACAAAGGGTTTCGACCTGAAACGTTGACTCTATTTTTCTCTCCACGGATGTTGCCTGGCCTGCTGAGTTTTTCCAGCATTTTCTGTTGTTATTTCGGATTTCCAGCATCTGCAGTATTTTGCTATTGGACTATTCAATACTGATGGTGGAACATCACAAAAGAACCCAATCCTGTCCTCACCTGACAGCAAAGAAGATATCTCGACCAGGGCGAAGCTACGGAGATTCGTACCCTCAGAACAAACATTTCAAGAAACCTACCTGGGGTATACAGGAAGCCAGAAAATGTTGCTGTTTGAATAATGTAACAGCATAATTAATCATTTAATTTTTGTTAATATTCCAGGTGTCTCTTTTTCAACAAAGAAATTCAAATCTGCAACTGTTTTGAATGAAACCCAGATTAACTTGGTAACCGAGCTGGCCCGCTGGAAGTCTGCTGCTTCTGATCATAAGGCTCTTTGGGGAAAATGCATTTGGAGTAGATGTGCCTAAGCTTTTAATGCAAATCTGCAGTACAGGAAACTCTTTGGTATCCGGCACCTATGGGACCGGGATGGTGCCGGTTGATTAAAAATTCTGGATAACGGCGAGGTATACCTACCAAGGTACAAGAGCCCCGTTACACAGCACACTGGTTACACGGCCACAGATCCAGGAGTCCCTGTTACACAGCCACAGGCGCAGGAACCCCGGTTACACGGCCACTAATATGCAGTAAAACTTACCTGAACCTACACCTGAATTTTGCCGGTTAATAGAGATTGCCCGATAAACGAGAGTTTCCTGTACAAAATTGCCCATTACTTTGCATTATGAGATGCTGCATTGACAATCCGACTCCGAGACCCTATGGGTGTCTGGTATGGGAAGTGGAACCTATTACTGAAGTGGTTGGGCTCCAGGCAGAGGAGAAGCAGCTTTAGCCTTTGCCTAATCTGTGCTATAACTGACCTGGCAGTGCTTGATGGAGATAACAATTGTATAGTTGAAAAGGGTTTCCTTTCCAAGCAGAGACATCCCATATCTTGATTGCAAATTCATCACTTAAAAAAAACTTCACGAATCATACCACAAACGATCTTTACCCCATTGCAGTGTCGACACACCGCTAGCAATTGCTTCCTAATTGTACCTTTGGCCTGATGCCAAACATCTGGTACCAGATCTAAGAAATAATCAGAAATTCAACCACAAGTGATGCCCTGTTCAATAGACTGCTCTATCTCCGTGTTATAGTAAGGATCTCGGCACTTTACAGATATTAGTTTTCAAGAGAACCCTTTAAGCTATTCTGCTTCAGAACTGCTTCATTATCTGACTCTTTTAAAATATTTCAATTTTAAATCTGTACAATGAACCTTTATCTCGACGGGAAGATGGTGGCTTTTGAGTAACTTTCCCAGAAGGCTAAAAACAGGAATGTAGTGTATGTACTTTGCAGAAGGAACTATATTCTGCAGCCCCTGTATACTGCAGTACCAGTAGTGACCACCCCTGTATATAAGCCTGTGTAGTAACTTTTGCATAGTAGTTCCAGGTTGTCGCCACTCAGTAAAGACCTGTTATAATCAACTCCTGCAGCCCGTGTCTCAATTATACACGGACATAATACTGGCGACGAGCAGATCCAAACTTACCTACAGTCTGCACCACCTTATAGGGATCCATCCCTGAAGCGAAGTTATCAGAGATCGAGGCCAGAAGGAAGAAAGAAAAAAAATAATAAAAAAATAAACAAACAGAAGAAACGGGCGTCGGCCATGGGCATCCGCCTCTGATTCATCGGAGTTGAAGATTTGCAGGAGAGGCTGTCGAGAGCGGGGCTTGGTTATCCTGTCGATGGTGTTTCAGCTAATCGGGCTGGTGGCAGGTAGTACACTGATCCTTCCTGGGATGCGGCGGTCTTGAGCTCGATCGGGTGGCTTTTCAACGGGGCCGAGCAGCGTTGTCGGGAAGAGGAGAGAGGGTGGAGCACACAGGGCGCAGCCGGTGCTACGAAGCCGGGCAGCGTACAGACCCGAGAAGAGGGAGGCAAGTGTCCCGCAGGGTTGCTCTGACGACGGGGAAATAATAAAAATTAGAAACGCAGAAAGCCGCGAGGAGCTGCAGTTTGCCACGGGAACCGCGGAGAGCGGCGTCAGCAGCAGCGCAGGGGGGAAGTGCGCGAAGACCATAGGGCGTCGCCATCAAGGCATAAAACGCCAGCAACAGCGCTAGCAGCAGCGGAGAAGACAGAAAGCGCGGGAGGCGTCATCTTAATCCAGCGGGGAAGAAGGCAAAGCGCGGGAGGTGCCATTTTATTAAATCGGGGAAGAAGGCAAAGCGCGGGAGGCGCCATCTTAGATTTCCAAGATGCCGAAGACTGGCAATATCACTGCCTTTGATAATGCAATAGAAGACTGGACCACGTATGTGGAAAGAGTCGAGGTATATTGCGAGGCAAACGAAGTAGCCGATGAGAAAAAGACATCGGTACTACTAAACTTAATGGGCGCAAGAACGTACGGCCTATTGCGGAACCTGATTACTCCAGCCAAGCCGAAGGCGAAGAGTTTTAATGAAATTGTTGATAGCCTACAGGAACACCTAAATCCTACACCGCTGCTGATAGCAGAAAGATTTAAATTCCACAGGAGAAATCAGCATAAAGATGAGAGCAATGCTGATTACCTTACGGAACTACGCAAGCTATCAAAGCACTGCCAGTTCAGAGCAGGACTGGCAGATACCCTACGGGACAAATTTGTCTGTGGACTCCTGAGTGAAGGAACCCAGAAGAGGTTACTCTCAGAGAAAGAGCTGACGCTAGACAAGGCTATCAGCGTGGCAGTATCGTACGAAGCAGCAAGCAAGGGGAGTTGCGGAAATACAGCAAAAGCCACAGGAATACGGCACCCATGAAATGACACGGGGATTTGAAAAATGTTATCGCTGCGGCAGAAGAACCCATGACCAGAAGGACTGCTGGTCCAAGGACAAAATATGCAGGCAATGCGGAAAGATGGGACATATTACACGAGTTTGCAGGTCTGGGAAGAAGACGAACGACAACAAAAAGGCTACTAAGGAACAGTACAGGAAAGTACAAAAGATGACGGACAGTAGTTCCGAAGACCAGATGAGCGATAGTGAATCCGGGAACAAGAGACTAAGCTGTCTCAAACTTCACAACGTAATCGCAAAAGAGGATCACCGAACCATTTGGGTCACCCTCACGATAGCAGGGTCCCAAGTCAAAATGGAATTGGATACAGGATCAGCTCTGATCATCATGAATCGACGAGACTACGAGCGACTATTCTCACACATACCCTTGAAAGAGACATCCATTGTCTTGAAGACGTATACGGGGCAAAAAGTATACCCCAGAGGAAAAATAAGGGTGCCTGTCGAATACAATGGCAAGGAAATACAGAAATTGTATCTGTACATACTGCAAGATGGTGGACCACCGTTATTGGGACGTGAATGGATCAGAAAGATAAGTTTAGACTGGCACTTCATTCAGGCACTGACGGTGGCTGGTAAAAAGGATGACGACGTCACTCCTGGACGATTGTCAACAATCTTAGCTAACGCCAAAGAGGTATTTCAACAAGAACTGGGAACTCTTAAAGGCGTAACCGCCTCGATAAAAATAGAAGAGAATGCAATTCCCAAGTTTTTCAAAGCAAGACCGGTACCATATGCAATTCGCCCAGCCGTCGAGGCAGAGCTGGAGAATCTGGAGAATGCAGGCGTGTTATCTAAGGTAGACTGGAGTGAGTGGGCGACACCCATCATTCCTGTCATGAAGAAAACATTAAACAGTAAGTCTGAGGAGCCAAGGAAGGTTCGCATCTGTGGGGACTTCAAGGTGACGGTGAACCCAGTCGTTCACACAGTACAATATCCTCTTCTGAGGATAGAAGATATTTTCGCCTCACTATCTGGAGGGAAGCGTTTTACAAAAATTGAACTAGCACAAGCATATTTGCAGATGGAGGTTGAAGAATCCTCTAGGAAGTATCTCACGATAAACACTCACAAAGGTCTTTACCAGTATAATCGACTGGTATTCGGAGTAGCATCAGCTCCGGCGATATGGCAAAGAGCGATGGAACAAGTCCTGCAAGGGATTCCGGGGACTCTGTGTTACTTGAACGACATCCTAGTGACAGGTGAAGATGACAGTGAACACCTTGCCAACCTAGAGCAGGTGCTCACTAGACTAAGAGAACATGGGCTATGAGCCAATCGCCCCAAGTGCGAGTTTTTTAAGAAACAGATATCGTATTGTGGCCACGTGATTGATGAAGAGGGGTTACATAAGTCCCCTGACAAAATTGAAGTGGTAGTTAAGGCTCCAGTGCCTGAAAATGTGTCGCAACTGAGGTCATTCCTCGGATTGGTGAATTACTACCATAAGTTTTTGCCGAATTTGTCCACAATTCTGCACCCACTGAACGCCCTACTACAAACTGAAGTAGTATGGAAATGGAGCGATGAATGTAAGCGGGCCTTTCAGAAGAGTAAGGATCTAATCACTTCAAGAGAAGTATTGGCTCACTACAACCCATCACTACCGATAAGACTGGCGTGTGATGCGTCTCCCTATGGCATTGGAGCGGTACTGTCACATAAATTCCTTGATGGTTCAGAGAGGCCGATAGCTTTTACGTCACGCTCGTTAACTTCAGCCGAGCGTAACTACGCCCAGATTGACAGAGAGGCCCTCAGCCTGGTGTGGGGGGTGAAGAAGTTCAATCACTACCTGCACGGTCAGAAATTTACTCTACTAACTGATCATCAACCTCTTGTCTCCATTTTCAACCCTCAGAAGGGCGTACCGATAATGACAGCACAACGGCTGCAGAGGTGGTCCCTTTTCCTAGGGGCACACCAATATGACATCGAGTACAAAGGAACTAAACAGCATGGGAATGCTGATGGATTGTCGCGCCTACCGTTGCCGACGGTGGAAGAAGCACCTGCAGTGGATCCAGTGGAGATATTCCACTCGACCATAGTTGAATGTCTCCCTGTGATGAATGCAAACATAGAAAAGGAAACACGAAATGACCCGAGACACTCCTGGGTCTATGATTTAACGGTGAAGGGATGGCCAGCACATGGCGAACCACTGCTGCCAGCATTCTCGCCGAGAAGAGAACAGCTGTCAGTGTGCAGAGGAACCTTGATGTGTGGATCCAGAGTAGTAATTCCACCCAAATTGAAGGATAGAGTGCTCAATGAGCTTCATGAGGGTCATCTGGGAGGGGTAAAAATGAAGAACTTAGCCAGAGCGTTTGTGTGGTGGCCGGGAATCGATAGAGAAATTGAAGAGATGACCAAGATCTGTACAGGATGCTAGAAGGTCCAAAACGCCCCACCACAAGCCCCTCTACATCCATGGGAGTGGCCCTCATCTCCATGGCAAAGGGTGCACATTGATTTTGCTGGTCCATTTATGGACTCGATGTTTTTAATTGCCGTGGATGCACATTCAAAGTGGCCAGAGGTAATAAAAATGTCCTCAACTATCACAGTTTTACGAACCATATTCGCCAGAAATGGGCTGCCTGAACAGATTTGCTCCGACAATGGACCACAGTTTGTGTCTGGAGAGTTCCGGAGGTTCTTAAAGAACAATGGTGTTAAGCATTACACATCCGCCCCATATCATCCAGCCACCAATGGATTGGCTGAGAGGTCCGTTCAAACATTCAAGAAGGCTATCAAAGCAATGTGTAATGAAGACATACCCCTACAACACAAGGTGGGTAACTTCTTGTTTGCCTACCGGAATGCGACACATGCGGTTACCAACCAAACTCCAGCCATGATGTTCTTCAATCGAAGACTACGATGCCGCTTGGATTTGGTTAAGCCAAACATCAGAAGAGATGTGGAGAACAGACAGTTTCAGAATATGAATGAAAGGCCGACCAGGAGTTTTAAGATAGGTCAACCAGTTTTGGCCCGGGACTACCGCACAGAGAAATGGCAGCCAGGAACGATCTGTACACGGCAAGGACCTCTAATGTATACCGTGGATGTTGGAGAGAGCATTGTAAGATGCCATGCTGACCAGATTCTAGAGTCACTGGAAAACGTCAATTCCACACCACGATCCGATACACCTGGTGATGAAACCGAAGTACCAATTGCATCTACCTCAGAATCGGTGATATTGGAAGCAGACGAACCAAACAACGACGTTGATCCCGAATCAACTTTGCCAGAAGAACCTGATACCCCAAAGAGGCGTTATCCAGACAGAATCAGGAAGCCTCCTCAAAGACTGAACTTATAATTGCTTAACTTCAACTAATGTATCTAGCAACTGTAATTGTAAATATGTTATTTAATTATTAATCGAATGTTATGTACTGTTTAGCTAAAAGGGGAGGAATTGTATTGTATGTACTTTGCAGAAGGAACTATATTCTGCAGCCCCTGTATACTGCAGTACCAGTAGTGACCACCCCTGTATACAAGCCTGTGTAGTAACTTTTGCATAGTAGTTCCAGGTTGTCTCCACTCAGTAAAGACCTGTTATAATCAACTCCTGCAGTCCGTGTCTCAATTATACACGGACATAATAAGGAAGAGCAGTTCTGACTTGAAGAAACAAGTTGGTTTAGAAAGTATTCATCCCAAATACTGCTGGTGGCACTGATTCTGCGTCAATTATTTATCTGATTTTTTGGCTAAGATCAAGTGTTCCTTGTATTGAGTGGACCGAAGGCTATCTTGGGTTTAACATTCAATGAGAAGCGAGATTCATGTTACAAAAGGTGAGGCGCTCCCACTGTACCACTACATCTGACTAGAAATTGTTTCCATGCTAGTCTTGGAAGTTGTCAGTTTGCTGTGGCTCTTTTCCAGAAGGCCAGGGGAAACAACAAAGGTACACAGCATGAGCCCAGAGGGGGTTATGACCAGAACCACAGCTTGCTAAATTAGGGCACCAGCTCACTGAGAACATTTCCCAGACGACTGGAGACAACAAAAGAACATTTTTTTTCCTGTGAGTGAAAGGCTGCTGTGGCTGAGCCACTGGTGCCTGACTGGGAATTGCGTTCATGCCAACTCAAGAAAATATCAGCTTCCGAAGGGCTTTTTCCAGAAGGGTAGCGGCAGCAAGAGAGTTGCAAAGTCTGAGAAGTGCTAGCTCGTAGTAGTCTTGGCAGCAGTGGTTGATTCACTTCCTCTCCTTCCCTCCCTGATTCATTCAAAAAGCTCTTAAGCTTTCTCTTCTCTGCCCATCACCTCCAACCAAGCCCATGAAATAGGTGAAAGAAATGAAATGACCAAATGTTCTTCCCTCAGACATGGCACAAAGCTGCTATTTCCCCTCAAGTTTAATTGGTTATTATTGTGTAAATATTGTCAAATTATTTATTTTAGCTTGTATCACTGGCACCTTAGTTGCAAGGTCTTACTATTTCCATCATATTCCTGAGTTTCTCATGCGCTGGGTTGTATTCTGTATTTGAATTGAACAATTGCTGGTAAGGGAACTGCTGCTGAAAATGTCACAATCTATAATGTGATGGTGTAAGTTGTTCAATATTATAACCAGAGATTGCTGTGATGAGTCACTTCAATCTCTCACTCAGTGTTCTACAATATGACATGCATGTTAGAAACTATCGAGGCATGGCAGAAAATGCAAAAGATTGTGTATTTCAACTTGATGAGCATTACATAATCTTAAAAAAAATACCGGTTGTGAGTTGTGAGCATTGCTCAGTCATGGCTTCAAGAGAATCGAGACAAGATCAGGTGATTTAAAGCATCCTCTAAACCTTTGATTGGCAGCCTTGTTGTTCACTGTGTCTGTTCTCCATATAGTTCAGATGTGTTAATCTATTGTATCTGTCTGTCTCGGTTTGAGGTTTGCAGGGAAAGTTGTCTTCCACAAGCTGAGTGATGTTCTTGGCTTGTTCAGTTAAATAATGTAGAATACATTGAACTTATCAGCATCAAAAGAGCAACTACATTCTTACTACTTTAGTATTTCCTCTTGACATAGTTAATTCCGTGTCTGTATTAACAGAATTTCGATTTGAGTGTAATCATTATCTAGATATAGAAGCACTGGAGAAAGTTCAAAAAATATTTACAATTGTGATACCAGAACTAAGAGGAACATTGAACTGTTGAAATTCTTTTCTCTACAAAAGACTGAGGGGTGACCTGATGGAGGTCTTCAAAATTATGAGGGGTTCAATAGGGGGTAGGCCTAGAGAAGATGTTTCTGCTTGTGGGGGAGTCCAAAACTAGGGGCCATCGATATAAGATAGTCACTAATAAATCCAATAAGCAATTCAGGCGAAACTTCTTTACCCAAAGAGTGGTGAGAGTGTGGAACTCGCTACTACAGGGAGTGGTTGAGGCGAATAGCATACATAAGAACATAAGAATTAGGAGCAGAAGTAGGCCATATGGCCCCTCGGGCCTGCTCCGCCATTCAATAGGATCATGGCCGACCCGAACCTAGACTCACGTCCACTTCCATGCCCTCTCCCCGTAACCCCTAATTCCCTTATCTGCTAAGTAACTGTCTATCTCCGTTTTAAATCTATTTAATGTTGCAGCTTCCACAGCTCTCTGGGGTAGCAAATTCCATAGATTAACTACCCTCTGAGTAAAGAAGTTTCTTCTCATCTCAGTTTTGAAAGGGCAGCCCCTTATTCTAAGATTATGCCCCCTAGTTCTAGTCTCACCCATCAGTGGAAACATCCTCACTGCATCCACCCGATCAATCCCCCTCACAATCTTATATGTTTCAATAAGATCGCCTCTCATTCTTCTGAACTCCAATGAGTAGAGGCCCAACCTACTCAACCTTTCCTCATACGTCAGCCCCCTCATCTCAGGAATCAACCGAGTGAACCTTCTCTGAACTGCCTCGAGAGCAAGTATATCTTTTCTTAAATATGGAAACCAAAACTGCACGCAGTATTCCAGGTGTGGCCTCACCAATACCCTGTATAACTGCAGCAAGACTTCCCTGTTTTTATACTCCATCCCCCTTGCAATAAAAGCCAAGATTCCATTGGCCTTCCTGATCACCTGCTGCACCTGCATACTAACTTTTTGTGTTTCATGCACCAGGACCCCCAGATCCCTTTGTACTGTAACACTTTGCAGTTTCTCTCCATTTAGATAATAACTTGCTCTTTGATTTTTTCTGCCAAAGTGCATAACCTCACACTTTCCAATATTATATTCCATCTGCCAAGTCTCCGCCCACTCACTTAGCCTGTCTATGTCCTTTTGCAGGTTTTTTATGTCCTCCTCACTCACTGCTTTCCCTCCCATCTTTGTATCATTGGCAAACTTGGATATGTTGCACTCGGTCCCTTCCTCCAAATCATTAATATAGATTGTAAAGATGCATGGAAAGGAAAGCTGGATAAGCCCATGAGGGAGAAAGAAATAGAAGGATATGTTGATAGGGTGGGAGGAGGCTCGTGTGGAGTATTAGCATCGGCCGAGGCCTGTTGGCCTGTTTCTGTGCTCTGAATTTTATGTAATTCTATGAAAACAGATAAACGACAAATTTCTTCAGTTGATAAACTGGCTGTCTAGCAGGGAGGATGTTTCCTCTGGCTGGGGGGTCTAGAACGAGGGGTCACAGTCTCATGATACGGGGTAGGACATTTAGGACTGAGATGAGGAGAAATTTCTTCACTCAGAGGGTGGTGAACCTGTGGAATTCTCTGCCACAGAAGGCTGTGGAGGCCAAGTCACTGAATATATTTAAGAAGGAGATAGATTTCTAGACACAAAAGGCATCAAGGGGTATGGGGAGAGAGCAGGAATATGGTATTGAGATAGAAGATCAGCCATGATCATATTGAATGGCTCAAAGGGCCAAATGGCCTACTCCTGCTCCTATTTTTCTATGTTTCTAATACAGAAACAAACAATATAACCAAAAAAGGGTTTGGGGGTCTGATGTGCAATCTGGGCTGCATTAGGTGATGATACATTTAGCCTTGATGCCACAAGTGAGGGAGGGAAAGAGTGAACCAAGTTCCTGCTCCAGATTCAAAAAAAGAGACCACTGACAGCTGCAAAGGCTTTAGGAACAGGAAGAGACCAATTAACCACTCCAGCCTGTTCCACCATTCAGTTAGATCATGGTTGATCTGTAACTCATCTTGATTTACCTGCCTTTATTCCATAACTCTAGATATCCTTGCCTAACAAAGAGGCATCAAGCTCAACCTTAAACATTTCAATTGACCCAGCATCTGCAGCCATTTGGGGGAGAGAGTTTCAGATTCCCCTTACCGTTAGTGTGCTGAAGTTCTTCCTGATTTCACCCCTTAATGGTCAAGCTCAACTTTTAAGATTATGCCCCCTTGTTTTGGAAATCCCACGCTCGAGGAATTAGCTTCTCTGTGTATCTCCCCTGTCGAATCTCTTTATCATTTTAGTGGCATCGATTGCATCCCCCCTCCACCTTCTAAATTCAAGGAAATAGAAGCCTTTAAGCCCCGGCATCATTCTAGTGAAGCTGCGCTATCTTTCCTGAGGTTCGGTGCTCAATACCAAACGCAGTACTCCAGATGAGGTCTGACCAAGGCTGTATAGAACTGAAGCATCACATCCTCACTTTTGAATATCACACCCTTGAGATAAAGGCTAACATTCTGTTAGACTTTTTCATTACTTTTTGTGCCCGTGCACTAGCTTTTAGTGCTTTGTGTACCTGGACACCCAAATCCCTTTTTCCCCTCCACAGCTCCTGGTCTCTCACCACTGAGAAAATATTGCGATTTCTCTTTCTCAGGTACAAAGTGGTACCTTGCACTTCCACACTGAACTCCATCTGCCCACATTTTGCTCATTAATTTAGTGAGTCTATGGGCGCGATCTTGCCAGCCCTGGGGAGGTGGGTTTGGAGGCGGGACTGCCGGGAAAATGGCAGAAGCTGGGGGCGGGTGCCCATCCTGCCCCCAACCCGCCTCCGTGCCATCTTCCCAGGAGGAGGGTAGCTGACCCGCACCGGGTCCCGTCTCCTAGAGGCAGGAAGGGGATTACAGCCATTTAACTGCCTCTTAACAGGTAGTTAACAAGCAGTTAAGAGGATTATCCCCATTTTTCCAGCAGAGGCGCGGGCTTCCCGACATCAGGAAACCCCGCCAGGGTCACCTAGGCGAGCAGGGGGTCTGCGGGGTCCAAATGTGCACTATGGAGATAAGTGATGGGTGCAAGTGTGGAGAGGTAAGTATGTGAGGTGAGTGAAAAGTGATAGAAAACGTTTACTTACCTTTGTTTCTTCCTGCAGGCTTCAACAGTTGGGGAACCGGAGACTCTCACATCTCACCGGCAGAGATGACAGATGGCTGCTGCATTCTCCGATGCAACAGCCATTTAATTTCTGCTCACAAGAGGTTTAATGATTCTTGGATACAAAAACTCATCAAACAACAGAGAATGTCAGTGTTTGACAGCTTCACAGAGAGAGCTGTCAAACGATAACATTTCATCTGTCAAAACTTTTTGACAGATGGAACGTCATACGCTGACGTTCTCTGTAACCGGCTTCCCCTTAATTGGCCTGCTAAGCCCACTGGGCAGGCTTAACAAGGTCAATCAAGGGAAAATAGCGTGGGTTGGCCACAAGTTGATGGAGGCGGGACTAAAACCCGACGAGCAGCAGTCCTCATTGAAAAATCACCCCCACGTCTCTTTTGTAACTTTCTGCTCCCATTTACACAACTTACTGCGCCTTCAAATGTTGTGTCATCTGCAAACTTGGATACACAACTCTCTATTCCTTCATTCAAGTCATGAATCAAGATGGTGAAAAGCTGAGGCTCCAGTGCAGATCCCTAGGGAACGCTACTTGTCACTTTCTGCCAATCATAAAGTTGAACGGGTTAAAAGTTAGACTAGCGGCTTAACTGACTAGCTGGCTGATGTAATAAAGGAGAAGTCTTGCAGAACAAAGACAGTTGCTGGCAGTTGGAAAAAGCATATTACCCGATGATTGGGGGAGTGAAAGAAGGCGAAGAGGCCATGTATTGAACAATGGGCCGCCAATGTGATTTGCGAAGATGTGGTTAAGTGTATGAAATTGGATAAGAGCTAAAGAGTAGAACAATGGCAGATGTGGAAACAGGGCAAATGAGATAAACAAGATGTGTTTTGTGGAGATGTGATTAAGTGTACCTTACTTGAACAATTAATTGGCCAAGTCCCGAAGATGTAAAGGAAACAAGATGTAAGATTGTATATAAGCCAACTGCTCGAATGTAAAATTAGACTCCCGTCTCAGCTCAGACTGAGAGGGCCTCTCCCTGCATGTGCTTGAATAAAGATCGCTTGGAACCAGTACACGCTTGTCTCCGTCTGCTTTGGGGCAGAGAGAAATCACACAACACCGAGCATTCCTACTCTCTGACTCCTACCGTACCAACCCATATCACAAGTCCATTCCACGCACTCTCATTTTTGCTAATAATCTCATGTGCGGAACCTTATCAAATGCCTTCTGGACGTCCACACGGAAAACATCCTCAGATACTCTCCTAAGAATAAGGGGCTGCCCTTTCAAAACTGAGATGAGGAGAAACTTCTTCACTCAGAGGGTAGTAAATCTATGGAATTTGCTACCCCAGAGATCTGCGGAAGCTGCAACATTAAATAAATTTAAAATGGAGATAGACAGTTTCCTAGCAGATAAGGGAATTAGGGGTTACGGGGAGAGGGCAGGGAAGTGGACATGAGTCTAGATTCGGATCAGCCATGATCCTATTGAATGGCGGAGCAGGCCCGAGGGGCCGTATGGCCTACTCCTGCTCCTACTTCTTATGTTCTATCCACCATGCTAGTGACCTCTCCAAAAGATCAAGTACATTAGTCGGACATGACGTACCCTTCACAAATCCACGCTGACGTCCTTCCTCCCAACCAATCCAGCACCAAATCAAAGATTCATGTTGGATATTGTACCTTGCCCTTCTCCAGTCTTTCAATAGGTAAACCTGCTTTATTTTATAGACTGTAAGTGAACATGCAGAGAAACTGTTATAATCAAAGTTCATTTCACTTACCTTAAAACCCCTCCTTATGAATAAGAGAAATAAGCTCTGCTGCCATGCCCTGGTTAATGGGCTGATTAGTACTTCATTTATAAGAACATAAGAATTAGGAGCAGGAGTAGGCCATTTGGTCCTTCGAGCCTGCTCAATAAGATCCGTCTTGAATATACTCAATGACTGAGCCTCCACAGCCCTCTGGGGTAGAGAATTCCAAAGATTCACCACCCTCTGAGTGAAGAAATTTCTCCTCATCTCAGTCCTAAATGGCCGACCCCTTATTCTGAGCCTGTGACCCCTGGTTCTAGACTCCCCAGCCAGGGGAAACATCCTCCCTGCATCTACCCTGTCAAGCCCTGTAAGAATCTTGTATATTTCAATAAGATCACCTCTCATTCTTCTAAACTAGAAAAAATAGGCCTATTCTACTCAATCTCTCTTCATTAGACAATCCCCCCATCCCAGGAACCAGTCTGGTGAACCTTTGTTGCACTCCCTCTATGGCAAGTATATCCTTCCTTAGGTAAGGAGACCAAAACTGTACACAACACTCCAGGTGTGGTCTCACCAGGGCCCTATATAATTGCAGTAAGACGTATTTACTCTTATATTCAAATCCTCTTGTAATAAAGGCCAACATACCATTTGCTTTCCTAATTGCTTACTGTACTGCATGTTAACTTTCAGTGATTCGCGTACAAGGACACCCAGGTCCCTCTGAACACCAACATTTCCTAATCTCTCACCATTTAAAAAATACTCTGCTTTTCTATTTTTCCTACCAAAATGGATAACTTCACATTTCTCCACATTATATTTCATTTGCCATGCTCTTGCCCACTCACCTGAGCCTGTCTATATCCCTTTTGAAGCCTCCTTGCATCCTCTTCACAACTTACATTCCCACCGAGCTTTGTATCATCAGCAAACTTGGATCATTTGGTCAGCCCAGCATTGAAACAGACCAAGGCTTATGCATGCTTGGTTGGCCTAGTCTTAGAATAAGTTGATAAGCCTTTATTGCCTTACCTGACTGATCTTGAATATAGGTTTTTCGATGTCCAGAGGAAGCTTGAGGTGGGATGATAAATTAACGATTGACCCCAGTTACCTGTGTAAATACATCTTCAACACTTGGCTTATTGATACGGCTCCTGTTTGTCTCCACAACTGCAGTACATGGCTGTAAGGAGAATTCTAAACAAGTTTCAACCCACTTAAACTTAAATAAAAAACCGCAATGTACCCCATTTTCAAATAGTCTGTTTTTCTTTTTAAGAAAAGGTTTTAAAAAATCCCAACATGTAACTGTGTACCTAATGAGGTATGGCAACTGCACTGCCATTGACCGCAAGGCTCTACAGATGGTGGTGAAAGCTGCACAACATACTATAGGAATTAAACTACCTGCTGTGCAGGATATCTACCCCGAGGGGTGCCGGGGGGAGGCCCTGAGAATCATCAAAGACGCGAGCCACCCCAGCCACAAGCTCTTCGCCCTGCTCCCGTCCGGTAAGAGATATCAAAGCATACGGTCTCGTACCAGCAGGTTTTGAAACAGCTTCTACCCCCAGGCCATAAGACTCATGAACGAATAATTTATTATTATTTATTACTGTTGTTTTATTATTACTGTATTTCTATTAGTATTTTTATCATTGCTATGCCATATTTATTCCAATGTTGGGAGGAATCGTAAAAATCAACATTTCATTGTGCAGTACACACGTTTGCTGCATATATGACAAATAAAATTGAATTGAATACCAATGGACTTGCCATGCTGAATAACCAGAGCTTGGTACCAGAAAAGGAATGCCAGGAGTCATCTCAATAATGTCAGATACCACACCAAAAAGGGAAAAATTTGTTACTATGCATTCATTAGCTTACTGTCGGAGGTGCCGTCTTTCGGATGAGACGTTAAACCAAGGCCCTGTCTGTGCTCTCAGGTGGACGTAAAAGATCCCATGGCACTATTTCGAAGAGGAGCAGGGGAGTTCTCCCCAGTGACCTGGTGGATATTTATCCCTCAACCAACATAACAAAAACAGATTATCTGGTTGTTATCACATTGCTGTTTGTGGGAGTTTGCTGTGCGCAAATTAGCTGCCGTGTTTTTACAATACAACAGTGATTACACTTCAAAAGTATTTCATTGGCTGTAAAACGCTTTGGGACATCTGGTGGTCGTGAAAGGCACTATAGAAATGCAAGTCAGTCTGTCTTGTTGGGAAAATATGACTTTTTTACAGGAAAAAGTTAAAGGATCAATTGACGCCTTTTGATAAGGATATTAAGGTTTATCGATATTAAAAGCACAACTTGATTTTTTTTGATGATTGGAATGACATTTTCCTGCTGCAGATTTAAATAAATGACTGAGTTCTGTGGTCGTTAGATATTGCAAGAACGTCTGTGGCCTCACATAACTGTTTCACTGGTCACATTTCAGGCAGCTTATTTAATTGGGTTATCTGGGAAGTAGAGATTGATTAAAATATCACTTTATTCAGGAATTTCTAAAGAGCTTTCTAGAAATTGCAGTTCAATTCATGATTCATTTTAACATAAACACAGACATGTGCTGAAAACTATGAGTTGGGCTTAAATGTTCACAAGTAATATATTGTTGCTTCATTTTACCAGGGATCAATAAGCAGAGCTACAGATAAAAAGGCTATTTTAATTGAAATTACTCATTAGATACTTGTAATAAGTGGGAACTTTAACCCCAGCTATTGTTTGCATCTGAAGTATTTTTGCAATTCAGCTCCCCGAAGAGTACAAATTGGTCAATTATTTGACATGAAATTTGAAGAACCGCACCTACCTTGTAGAAAAGTCAGTAAACAATTACTCACCCGGATAAACTCGACCTCTATGGCTACATGTGAAATGATGTCCAATACAGACAGTTACCCAAGGGAGCAAGACAAACTGTAGCATTGGCGCTAAACTGTTTCATTAGACACCCATGCCATAGTTCTAATGTTAATACAGCCTGAATCTGAGATCAGGGTACAATACAACACTAGGCATAGCAGACTAAGACTCCCTGGAGAAGCGAGTCTCACTTTGCTTCACCTCCGAATGTCTTTGGCCTTACGATTTGTACTTCCAAGTTTGGTATTGATTCGTACTGATTTCTGAGTTTATGGCAGTCATAGGAAGGAAGATCGGAACAGGAGTAGGCCATTCAGCCCCTCGAGCCTGATCCGCCCATTCATTTATATCATGGCTGATCTATATCTTAACGCCATCTAACCTCCTTGGTTCCGTAATTCTTAATACCCTTGTCGAACAGAAATTGTCAACCATAACTCAGATGTTTTTAATTTGGTGCTCCTCCAACATTTGTAGTACAGGAAACTCTCGATTTACCGGCAGCTAAACAACCGGAAATCTCTGTTAACCGGCAAAATTCAGGAGTAGGTTCAGGTAAGTTTTACTTCATATTAGTGGCCGTTCCTGGATCTGTGGCTGTGTAAACAGGGTTCCTGCACTTGTTGCTAAGCAACAGGGACGCTTGGTCTGTGGCCGGGATTCCTGCACCTGTTGCTAAGCAACAGGGAAGCCTGGATTTGTTGCTGTGTACGGAGCTCTCGTACCTTTTACTATACCTCTCTGTAATCCGGACTTTTTGATAAACCGGCACCACGCCGGTCCCGTCGGTGCCAGATTAAAAAAAAGAGTTTCCTGTACAATGCTGGATTAAACAACTAGGTAGCCCGATGACCACATAACAACGCACTTGTAGTTAAGAGTTGTTTGGGTGCTATACTGCACCAAGGTGCATATATTTAATATTTTAATGCTGGAAGAGAACATAACACAAAGATAATTGAGTTTGCAGCTAATTTATAAAGTGCATTATTAGCCAATTTCAATCCATCACCTAACCGGTTTTTGGCAATTTGTTGCGTCTCAATTCCCATCGAACCTTGCAGTGTGCAAACTTTATGTCTGCCATCTGGTACACAGTAGGACTTGCTAAAGTTCTCTGCTTTACATCTATTATTCTTCTCAGTGTAGCTAAAATATTTTTGCTGCTCTTCCCACTCTCCAAAATAAACTCATGTCCTCACGCTAATGTTGGAAACAGTCAAGGGATGCTTTGACTCTCTCTTGACTTCCCTGCTGTTATTAATTTGTTCCCCCTCCTCAATTTAAAAAAAAAAGCTACAATTAAAACTAATTTAAAAAGTCTTAATTGGATAGCTTATCAGTTTCTCAAATTGACTGCCATGGTAATTGTAAAATTGAGTTCTTATGAGTTAGCATTCATTATCTGAAGAAAATGATCTAATTAGAAATCTTGCCAGACTGTTAACTGTTACCTCTTACAGTGCAGTCCATGTCCCAAGAAATTATATTGGCTTTGGTCAGCCATTCTTGGATGTATTTGACTTACACACCAAGAGGCTCACAAATTCCCTAATCCGCATATTAAAAATCTTGCGTAGGGTGTGCACTTTACATTATCATTCTTACTCATGCTTATCTGTCAACATTGATCGTGGTTGATTTCTGTGTTAATATATCCTATTCAATTTTGCAATGTCAACTGTCACAATGTAGTGGCAATCTTTGGCCAATAGGTGGCTCTGGAGCCACTCCCCAGTCTCTCTCTCAACTCCATTGCCATTTTGTTGGTAAAACTGTTTCTGTTCATCAGCCGACCGTAGACAAGACTACAAGCAAATTACTAACCATTGCTGTTGGGGTGTTTGGAGGAGTTGTATTAATTTATTTTGGGATTTTTCAATTAAAATATTATAAAACCATCTCTCCCCCTTCTCTATTCTTTGAGTCATTTTCTATTTCCTATTCAATCCATTCTGTCTGTTCATTTGCATACTGCAAATGTACTTGTCTCCCTGTACCTCCACCAACTCACTATTAATTATAGAACAGAGACCTGTATTGCTTGGCTTTTCAACCAATCAGAGAAAATGAAAATTAGGCCTATGACCATATCCTGATACTACCGCAGTGGGACCGGGGCAACGGGGGTCGGTAACGGGTTCAGACCCCGCTACTGGCTCCAGCGGGAGAGGGCGGGGGCAGTCCGCCCGCTGTCCAAAGTGATTTTATGCTGATTGGGCTTGTTAAGTCCACCCAGCGCATTTCCCGGCCAATTGAATGAAGCGGGATTGATGACGTCATTTGATGACATGTCAACAGCCGGTTTCCTTAAAGGGACCATGCGCAAATTGATTTTTCCAGTAGTGCTGTCAGTATTCTACAGCATTAAGGTGCTGCAAACACTGACAAGCGGTGCACGGTTGCACTCAGGCTCTCCCATAATGCTCTCCTTTTGCTTATGGAGGGAGTCACAGCACGCAGGGAGGTCCTCTTCCCTTCCCATGGGCGGAAAAGACCTCCCCAGGAGATCAATGCAGCCTGGTTGCACATTGCACAGGAGGACACAAGCAGGGATGTGGTCAGGAGGACCAGGCTGCAGTGGTGCAGAACTTTGTGATCTCAGTCGATCATGAAACATTACTGCAAAGCCACACTCAACCTCATCCTGCTGTGCCACTCATCACATCCCCATCACTCTGCCTTCCCTACCCTACTCCTGCACATCTTTACTCACACCAACTTAACTTGCACCTCCACCCATCCCTCTCTATCTATATTATCACTTCACTATCTCACTAGCCACCCCTCACATGCACCCACATCCTCATCCAATCATACCAAGTAACAACACACAAGGGTAGGCACTTGAATGTTTTAGCCAATGTTCATGTGAGGTTTCTGGTAATGTGTTGTCAAAAATTGAAATCTTTATTTTCAGCACTTTGCTTTCTTGGACAGATTTGTGTGCACCTTTGGAAGTGGCTTAATGAGTTGCAGTGAATGGTGAGACATAACGGTACTCCCCACAATGGTGATGAATGTAGAAGGAATGGCTTGGGCATTGTAGGGATGCTTTATGGTGTTGGTGTGGGGTGGTGCCAACCTGGCGCATCATGTGGCATCCAGGGTATACAGCATCAAGTGAAGTAAATCTGGCTATGGTGAGGCCATCCCTGACGTCCCAGGCAGCAATGCGGTCGGGTGGTGATGCTCTCTGTCCTATGCAGCATCAGTTGATTGCGGAGAAGGTTGGTGGTGTTGTTGCTGCTGGTGTTGGGGCTGATCATGGTGGAATTCTGAGGACCAAGGTGAGATAGTTTCAAGGACACCGAAGCTGATGTAATAGATGGCAGGTGAAGTTGAGATGACAGAAGTGATTTGTCAATGTTGAGAGAGGTTCCAATGAGGTGACATTTGATAGAGAGTTTGCTCCAAACACTTGCAACCTGCATAAAGCTCAATGTCTTCCAAATGCAGTAAGGAACAGCTTCTGACATTGGAAAGTGAACAGCTGTGAGATGGGAGCATTTATAGCACATTTGCAGCTGTCAAGTAAAGGAATGTTATTATGATGACACAACTCCTGACCTGTTTATCTGACATGATCCCGAAGCAGCGGGGTACCCGTGAGCGATCTTGTAAAATTTAAAGGTGAGCTCAAAATAGTTTTTAAATGCTTGTTAACAAGCTTATCTGAATTAACTCCCCCGCCCGCTTGGTGTCGGGTCTGTTTAGCGATTACAGACCCAACATCTGGGAAACTAACGTGGCGGCGGGTTGACAGCGGGTTCCCTACCTGGTGTCGAACATTTTTTTTTCCCACCCGACCTGCCACCAAACGTGCCTGCTGACCCCCCCCCCTCCAAAATACCCCCCTCAATACCCTCTCTTCTGCTTTCTAGATGGAAAGGAGAGGGGAAGGGGAACAGATGCCATTACTGTCAATAGCCACATACAATAGTGTGTTGACAGTGGTGGGGAAGAACCAAGGGTTAAACACAGAGGTTTCCTCCACTCCCCTTGCCACCAGCTCCCTGCCGCAGCTGCTGGTCTGTGTCAACTACTTACTGAGATTGCAGAGAGTAATCGACAAGTTTGTAAGCTACCTTTCGGTGACTGCAGCACAGAACAGTAAATTGTAATGCCAACAAGAAACTTAATGGACATAGAAGCTAATAGTTATAAGTATAGCTGGTGAGTAAAGTTTGGAAGGGTTTCTTTTAGAAATTTGAAACTTTGTGGGATCTTCAATTATTTTATGCACTTATCTCTCATGGGTAACGACAAGCTCATTTTACCTAAGAGCCAGTACACACACAGGATCTGCTGTCAGAAAATGAGCAACTTTTTCTTTTGAGTTGTTATGCTCATTAAGTTGAGGAATGTTTGCACTGGGAAATGGAACACCCTCCTTTTTTGGCCACCCAATGTTGGTATAAAATTCTTGCCAGGCCAACTGCAGCATGGGCAAGAAACCACCTCTGGTCCAACAATGAGCTTCAGCTCCAATCTCAAAATACCATCGCCTACTGCACCAGTGTGACGAATTGCATTCCCCATGCCAACTATCCTTTCAGCCCTGTGTAAGATTACCACTTTGGTGCCACTTTAGGGGTACTTGTATGATATGACTCCATGTCTACTAGGAACTGCCCAAATTCATTTCATAAATCCCTTAGAACCAACATCTGTCTGGACCAGATTGGAAGCAAGATGCCACAGATGAAAGTCCAGTATGTGGATGCTTGCTGCCAACTTGTCTCCAGGCTAGATTTTGAGATTCTTAATTAGAATCATAAAATAGAATGCTTACAGCACAGAACGAGGCAAGAGCACCTCAGTTAGTCCCACTGCCCCGCCCGGTCCCCCGTAGACCTGCAAACATTTGTCCTTCAGGTACTTATCCAATTCCCTTTTGAAGGCCATGATTGAATCTGCATCCACCACCCTTTCAGGCAGTGAATTCCAGATCATAACTCGCGATTATAACTCGCTGCGTAAAAATGTTTTTCCTCATGTCACCTTTGGTTCTTCTGCCAATCGCCTTAAACCTGTGTCCTCTGGTTCTCGACTCTTCCACCAATGGGAACAGTTTCTCTCTATCTACTCTGTCTCGACCCCTCATGATTTTGAATTGGGAGTTACAGTTCTGAAGTTTAATTTCCCTGGCTCCCTTCAAAGGTGGTTTATTTCAATTATCACACTATGCACTTCTGCTGTGATTACACAGAAGGGACATACAATTGGCAGCTTATTATTTGACACCTATAATAGATTTAGAAAAGTGGGTGGAAGCTGCAAAGAGGAGGAAGGAGATTTTGAAGTATGTGAGAGGAAAGGGGATTTGGGCTGGAGTCTTAGCCCCAAACCTTACTCGAGTTATCAAAGTTGAGGGTGGTCATACACATGAGGGCAATTCCTGTGTGGGAGCCTGGCCTGCTGGGAGTGCACATCAGGAGTTTGGGTGCACTGCAAATGGCTTTGCGACAATTTATGTAAATGGTTGGGGAATTACGTGCAGCAAGCTTCCGGTTTTCCGATCTGTGTTGGCAGGAGCAAAGCTGGGAAAATCGAGTCTTTAGTTATATTAATGTGATGTTCATGTTGTATAAAAAAAAATTGCATTCCATGTTTCCATTTAAAACATGAGAACAGGAGTGTGTGTAGTGCTGGCTTTGTTAATCCATGCCCCACTTTTCTGTCTAGTTATCTCAGTTGTCAACTGAACAAAAAAATGTGTGCAATAAATCTTTGTGAAATGTTACAGCTAATCACTGGAAGATTTCCTAAATTCTGATGTTCAAAATCGTACCCAGTCTGCATTTCGGCAGGAGAAATCGACCTGCAGTGTAAGCTGGGTGTGCATTTTATACAGGTTAGTGGGAGCCTTTAGTAACTGTAAGCCACTATGGTGTAAACATGCTGCCATGCAGTTAGCAATATCCTAAAAGAAACTAAAATCTGAGATTATTTCGCCATGCCACACTGTTAAACAACTGCCACACATGATAAACCTCTCTGGTCAGGCAGCACATAAGGGCTGTTTGCGATTTTTTTCCTTGTTGTTAGACAGCAATCACATCACAGATCTGCATAGTTATGCTCCTTCAATTTGTCAGAGCCATTTGGGTTCTTTCTTGGAGAGCATCCAATGAGTGTGCTTCATAATACAAGGTGAAAACAGCAGTTTCTATCGGGACTGTTCGCTAAAACCTCAGTTGCAGTGTCCATGAAGAATACATCAGATTTTGATTTATACTTTTCCACACAGCTGCCAATGCCCTGTCGCTAATGCACTGCTAATATGATCTTTTGTGCCCTAGATTACCTTTTTTGGGTTGGTTGGATAATACTCATTGCTGCCATTTCAAAGCTAAATATGGGCAAGTAACCAACTGCAACACTAATTAACTGGTCAGATGTGCGAACAATTCCGATCGGTCATTCCAACCCAGTCTGCTGCGCAGCACTCTCCTACATTGCCATAACCGCAGCCCTCCTGTGTGGACCGTGCAGTGGTTAATTGTTCACTGTAATCTGGCCAGGGATGCCAACTCTGGACATATTCCTGGAGCTTTCATCACATAACCTCTTGCCAGTCAAATGGTCTTTCTTCACCATCTCCAATATTTTTATAACTAATAAACAAAAGCGTTCAAAGAAAATGGAAAAAAAACTCCACTTTTGTTAGGCCCCTGAGTATTTTCTCTCCCAGGCTGCTCGGAGCAGTGTCCTGGCGATTAATGTTCAATTCCTGCAGACTCGAGGGAAATCCTGGAGTGTTGGCAACCCTAAATATGGCGGAAGCTACTCCAGCTTCCACGACTCTTTTTTAAGAAAAATCCTGAAAGGAAAATGGGAGAGACAAAAATGGACATGCTTTTCTGCTCCAGTGGGATTCTCTGCAGATCAGGAGTGAGATGGATTTTGCACCCACTGTTTTCTTAAGATCAAGGCTCAGTTACTACATTACTTTTTCTGCTGGGTCACCTTCCTTGGTTGGTGAGAGAGGTGGAAGGGAGGGAAATGGCTGCAGCTCTTGCCACAGTGTAGTGTTAAAATAGAGCAGCTTTAGGGAAAAATTTGTTTGATTTGCACCTCTGCGCTAACGGGGCGCAAAGCAACTAGCGCTTGGGTGTGGCGCCGCTAACGCCTCCCGCGAAATTCAGCGGGAGGTTAGCGGCAGTGGTAACCGTTAGTGCCCCACGGCGCTGTGCCTCCGGCGATGATGTCATTGCCGTGCACAGCGCCCCGGCTGCAATCTTCGGTAGCGCCTCCTGACTTACCGCCGGATGGTATGTCCGACAGAGTCAAGGAGACGCAAATTAAAGGGGAGGTGCCGGGTGGCCATTTTTGTTGCTGGCCACCAGCCAACACCTGCCCCCGTTGCCGTCCCCTGGCCTTCTCTTCAGCCCCCCCCCCCCCCCAATGGAGTGCTGGCTGCGCTCCGTGAGCCCGGCCCTTCTCTTGAATGCCAAGCTCTTTTGCCGGCACTCTAATCCCTGGTGGCCCAGCTGGGCCCCAGGTCGCACTGCACTAGGCCCCTCCCCTTTAATAAGTGGAGGAAGGCCTGCAGTACCGCGGCGTGACATGCCGCAGAGCGTGGCGCTGCTGCACGTAGTGCTGCAATATTCACTCGCAGTGCCCCAAGAGGGAGGTGGGGTGCTTCCAATAGCGCCCCGGCGAAGTTAGCGCCCCAAAGGGGGCGCGACCCAATTTTGCCCCCCTATGTCTCCAAGTGCTTCACGTATAGTGGCTTCCAAGAACACTGTAACACCTGAGCTGTACAGTGGCACTTCTGGCAATCCAGCAGACCCTTAGTACTGCATTGGAATGTCAGCCTGGTTGGGGTTATCGAGGCCCGGAATGAAGCTTGAGCTCTTGCCCTGATGCCATGCAAGCCAAGAAATGTGAAGATTTAGAAGCTTGGCTGGTGAGCGATGTAAAGTTTTGTAAATGCATGATTATCATCACTGATTCCAAACGATGATCATCTAATCTAACTGCAGTTGACAGCACCCTAAACAATTTACAAATGAATGTATAAGCCAACTTACCAACACTAACTTTTGTGAATTGTTCTTGTTGTCTACGAACAGCAGGTACTTTTACGCGAATGCTATTTTTCATGAATTTTGATCTTTTCTCACTAATTTGAACTTGCAAATAAACGAGAACACCTAAAAAATCAATACTTAATGTGATGCAATGTTACACAGGTGGAGGCAAGTCAATATGCAAGTAATTTGAAATGTGCAGTCATATTGATTAACTGGGTAGCTCAGCAGAACTTCAAGTTTGAGTATTTCCACCATTTTCTGTTTTATTTCTGATTTCCAGCATCCGCAGTATTTTCCTTTCGTAGAACTTCAAGTTTGCAGGTTTCCCTCGGTCAAAGACTCACAAACATAACATCGGGGAGGCCTGTTTACTGAGTTTTGTTAATCGGGTTTGGCCAGTCTCTGGCAGCATGGAGGCCTCACTGCGTGGCAATATAAAAAACGATTAGTGATTTGAATTTGACTATTTATAGGCACTTGTAGTTTTGCAACTTACCTACCATTACATTATAAAATCCATCCCCCACTCTTGCTCATGGCTTGGGGGCTAACACAGTCTGCTGTGGTGAAATCCCTAGTCTGTGCTAAAGTATTTGTTCTCAGCGGTGGTTGCCATGGGAACAGCATTGGGAAGAAATGGGCAACAACAGAAGAAGTTGCATCAGCACAGTTGGTATAGCTCCCTTCTTGTGCTAAAATTAACCTTTGTTGTTCCTAGATTATAGAGGTGGGAAATCAGCCACAGCTCCTGTTCCTGTTGTATATCCAGTGTTCTCTGCTAGAACCTGTCTGTATGTGACTGTTAGGTGAGGGCAGGATTTGGTTCAGTTCTGTTGGATCCTTTACCAGGGTCAAGTTGCCTGTTTGCGTAGTGCCAAACATAAAGGCTGGGTGTGTGAGATAACACGAAGAGCTTTGAGAACTGCCTCGTGCCTGTGCTGCACAGGACTTCGCTGGTTAACCCTTTATGCAGCGATGAATGATCAATTTCCACTGGGAAGGAGACTTGAAGGTTAAGTGGTTTCTATCTGAAATTTACCAAGGTGGTTGATGACGACTAATCCTTTCCCACAGAAGCTACAATGTTCAGATAGTGCTGATTGATTTCAGCCATTTAATTAACAGTGTTTCAATTTGAAACAATCAAAGGCGTTCAGAGGGCAGGGTTTTTAAATCTGTTAATGGCACATGTTGGCTAAGATAAGGAGGAACGCAAAAGGTGCTCTGAGTTTCGAACGTGACGCACACTGAACTATATGGATTAAGCCATGCTAGAGTCAAATCCATGATTGCCAGAAGTGCTGTTCAAACAGATGCAACCTAACAGATTATGGAGCATTGCGATGGCTTGCAAATTCCCTGCATGGTGAACTCATAAACTTGGGGAAGGATGCTTCTCCAGAGGGAAGAAGAGGAAATCGGGGGTTGGGGGTGGGGGTGAGGGGTGGTGTAGAGCTAAGATCACTAAAGCAGTCACTGTCTGAAGATGTCCAGTAGAAGGTTTCGAGCCTGAAAACCATGTTGTCAGCACATTAGTGTGGAAAGATAGAATGAGAGAAGAGTTAATTTATCTAAGAGTAAAATTGGAATAATAGAAGAAAGAAATGTTGGAATATTTGTCTTTTCATCTTTTTGTCCTTTCGTCTTCTGTTTACTTTGTGTATGCATTTCTTTTGATCTTACTCTCGCTATCAGAGATTCTTAAATGAACTTCAGGACTGTAGATGGACAATACAGAAAACTTCCAATTAACCGGCCCCTAAATAACCGGAAATGTCGGTTAACCAGCAAAATTCAGGAGTCGGTTTCAGCTAACTTTTATAAATTTATTACTTGCACAGCAACAAATTGAGGAAGGCAAGGGTTTGGCTGCAGCTGTTGCTAAGCTACAGAGACGCTTGCAACTTGTGGACGTTCTTCTGAAGCAACAGGGTTTGTTGCTTCATACGGAGCTCTAAGGTCCGTATCTTTCACTATAGCGTTCGGTTATTCGGAATTGTTGCTGAACCGGCACCACGTCGGTCCTGTCCGTGCCGGATACCAGAAAGTTTCCTGTAGTTTGTGCTCTATGGTCCCCTCTTTATCAAATAATTGGCACTATTGTAGCTTGTTTTTAGCTAATACTTGATTAAAAAATTCCCCTGATCCCCAAAGGAAAATCAGCAAGACTCTAGTATCTAACTCCAACCCAATGCCCTCGCGAATCAGCCCTAGCTCCCTCCCTCCCACAAATGATACATTTTCTCCCCATCGTCGCGACCCAGGAATAATTACATCTAATGGCATATTTGGTCATCTATGTTTGTCCTGATCATACTCAATTCCATTCTTCATTTGAAGAAATTAATTGGAATAGCATTAACTTCTTTCTCTGCAAGTTTGATACATTTTGGTGCGGGGTGGGTGAGAAACTAGTGCTAATTGTTTGTTACATTCAACACTGACTTTTTTTTCCCTTTTATACTTCTGTCACTTAGTACTGCAGCATGTTGCAGTTTGAGCTGCAAAGGGGCTTTGAATATAATTCGTTATTCCTGATTATGCACATTTTCAAGATGACAGCTGAGCATGGTTTACTCGTCAACAGGTGGCAGGCAATGTCGTAAAGCAGTTCCAGTATTATTGGTATGGTATGTAATAATTTAAAATTATCAGGCCAAATATAAAAACGTGTGTTTATAAATAAAATCTTGGGGAAAAATTGAACTTATCAAGCAACTTCATGCCTTGCTATGCAGACCTTTCCTTTTGTGAATTGTTATTTTTGCAGTCCCACATAATCTGTTGATGAATCTTGCTGCAATCTGCTGCTGCACATCTTGAGGTAATCCACTCAATGTCCTGTGCCCTATCATTGGCAATCCTCTTTGTGCTTACATTGTACTGAACTAACTCTTCAAATGACATGCCAAAGTCTCCATCCATCAAAGAGTTTGCTTTATAACAGCAAGAAAACGGAATCTGAAATCAAAATTCTGCATCCTGTATAGAATGTAAACTGTAATGGCTTCCTTGAAGTAAATTTCAGTGCAGTAAATCCAATCCTGGGTTTCGGATTGCTTTCATAACTTTAACGTTGTTCATGGTTTCACATCATCTTGACCCTTCTATTAGCTTATTGGTTTAGCATTCTCTTGTATTCGCAGGATATAAACTCATTCCTACTCAATTCATGTGGCCAAGAAACCTGGGATATTTTTTCTTCATTTCCCCTGAGATGCAATACCTCGTTATCCTTAGATACTCTATCTTGCTGCCCAGTTGAAAAAAAACGTTCTCCCATGCAACCTCAAGTTAGAACAACTTCAAGGACGTGAACCTCTGGCTGTATGGCCATTCGACTGCTTCTTGCCACCTTTTTCCCAATAGACCATTCTATTCATGCAGGGTAGAAGATTAGCAGCTGTGAGCGTACATATGTTTGGGAGCTCTTTTATAAAAAAAAAAAATGCTGGCAAGCAGGAAAATAATTATTTTTTTCCAGTTCAGCCAAGGGACTTAACAGTAGATTAGTGAATTCAAGCTGATGATAAATTTGTGATGAGGTTAATAAAGCATGACCAGAAACCGTACCAAAAGCTCAGCACCTACAGTTTTTTGATCTGCATTGGGTATGAAGGTGTATATCTGCTCAGTTTACTGTTGGGGCCTGCTACTCTGCCAATAATTAGTTGCATGTTTTTGAAGTTGGAAATTCAATTACAGTGCGGGCACAGAGATTAAGGCTGCAAAGGCTGTTATCTAGCAATAGCCTGCACTAGGTAATTGAAGAAATATCATTTGGAAAACTATAGCAAAGTAAACAATGATGAAGCACATAGGTTTAAATAAGTTATTGATTGTGAGACGATAAAGTTGAAGTCCATGTTTTTAATGCAAGACATAGCCATTTATTGTGGCCCGTGTCTTTTAAACATTAAGCACTGAATGTCACCTGCTAATGTAAACATCTTTTTTTCCCCCAGTTCCAGAAGCAGATTCTATTTACATGGTGAGAAAGAAAAAGCAAGCTGTCTGCACTCAGCTAGCAATTCTATTCAGATAACCAATATCACCCAGTGAAGTCCTAATACTTGGAAAGTTTAGATCCTCACTGATGTGTGGAGTTCCTTGTGAACGGTGCATCTTTTGCTCTTCTAATACTTGTTCAAGACACCGATCTGACTTGCTTTATGCTAGTGCCTCTAAAGGAAAGTTGAAATGCACATAGACCAATGTGGTAAAAAATACTTCTACATTATGTGGGAAAATCAGCAACAGAGTGAGCAAACTGATCCTGCCCTAAACTCAGAGACCCTTTGTCAGATTACCATACTCATACAGGGGAATGTGATATCTTGAGACACAGCATATATATACAACAGCACAACATGGCTTCCGGTAATAACTGTACTGCATATGGCTTTATTATTATATACATCAGTAGTCCACCAGGTGGCTTTATTACACTTCTCCCTTATTAGTGAAGAAGTTAATCATAGCAAATAATCATTGTACATGACTTGCATGGCATACACAACTCATGGTATACATTTCTCAAATGCAACCCATTTTATATTTCCAAATTCTACTGTAGAATTCTATAACACAAACAAAAGATATGAATTTATTTTCCATATTTACAGATTAAACTTAGCCACTGGTTTTCTGTTTCGAAGAGGATACCTTCTTTCTTGAACAGAACTTTCAGATCTTGTTGAAGGACTTTGACTCATTCTAGGCTGAGCCTGCGGAGAATTTTTCTCCAAGGGCTGACCTTGATCGACATTTGGACTCTACACTTTCAGACTGTTGGTCTGCCTGACTCGGGCTCAGACTTAAATTCTGACTTTGTCTTGGACTTGTTTCTGGTGTGTCTCATGTAGGATTTGCTTCTGGTACTCTACTTGTAACAAGACTATTTGACTGATCAGAATAAATTGAATCATCCCAGCTTTCAACTCCTTCCACTTCTGTAGGTAAGATATGATCAATGTGAACAAACCTAACCTTTCCATGATCAAGCATCTTGACCAAATATGTGCGAGGGCCACATATTGTCACTACTCTTCCTGGTAACCACTTTAACCATTTATGGTGATGGTTCTTCACTCTAACCTTTTGGTTCAACTTCACACTTCTCTCTCTAACTCTACGTTTATCATGACTCTTTCTGTCTTGATTGTTTCTCTTCTATGGACTGTGACAAGTTTGGCTTTAACAACGAGAACCTGGTTCATGGCTGTCGTTTGAGAAACAACTCTGCTGGTTTTCTACAAGTAGTGGTATTAGGAGTATGAGCCAGTTTGTGGTCCAACGACAACTGACGTTTCTTTGGATTTGGATCCAACATTTACTTGATGAGGGCACGTTTGACAATTTGTAGTGGAACAGGGTGGTACGGTGGAACTTTGGTATGTTTCACACCGTTTCTGCTCATGAACTGTGTGAACTCTTCTGAACAAAATTGCGGCCCATCATCAGACACAATTTCTTCTGGAAGGCCGTATGAAGAAAACAATCTTCACAAATTGTCTAGTGTTTCGCTTCTTGTTATGATCTGCATCGGAAACACCTCTACCCACTTTGAGTGACTATCTAACACTATGAACAATTGCTGTACTTCCGGCTCAGCAAAATCTACATGTAACTTTGGCCACACTCTGGGAGGCCATTTCCATATGGCTGTAATGGTACTGATGGTGGTTGCTTGCTCACCGATTGACATGTTATACACTGACTGACTATGTACTCTATCTCTTTATCTAAACCTGACCACCATAAGTAACTACGTGCAAAGCTCTTGGTCAAGCACATTCCCAGGCGCTGGTCATGAAGATCTCCTTTTAATTTAGACCTGAATCTATTTGGGATAACCACTCTTGCTCCCCACATGATACAATCTTTATCCACTGACAATTCATTCCTACAAACGAAGTATGGATGGATATCTTCCTCTGATACCTGGTTTGGCCATCCATTTGCTATATAATCATACACCTTTGACATAATTGGGTCCCGTTTGGTTGCCCTACCAATCACTTCAGCTGTGACTGGCAGCTCATCAATGTATGAGAAATAGAACACTTCTTCCTTATTGGGTGTAACTTGTGATGGGAGTGGCAACCTGGACAATAGCATCAGCATTACATGATCAGCTGATCGTCTGTACTCAATGTCATCATATGTATACGCTGACAAAATCAAAGAGTATCTCTGCATTTGGGCTGCAGCTAAGGTTGGAACTGGGGACTTTGGATGGGGAATTGCTGTCAGGGGCTTATGGTCAGTAACTTAGGACCAAACAAGTATTTATGAAACTTGTTGACCCAAAAATCTATGACAAAGCTTTCCTTTCGATCTGTGCATAATTCCGCTCACTGGCACTGAGAGTGCGTGAAGCAAAAACAATTAGTCTTTCCTCCCCACTATCTATTACATGAGAGATCACCGCCCCAACTCCGTACGGAGAGGTGTCACACGCTAGCTTGATCTCCTTAGATACATCATAGTGAACTTACATGGTATGCTCTACTAACTGGCTTCTACACTCTTTGAATGCTGTGTTGCATTCTTTTGACCACTTCCAAGGGACCTGTTTTCTCAACAGCTCATTCAATGGATGTAACAATGTAGCCAAGTTTCAGAGGAACTTTCAGTAATAATTGAGAAGACCCAAAAATGATCAAAGTTCAGAGACATTCTTGGGAGTGGGTGCATTTCTGATCGCATCCAGCTTTCCCTTGGTTGGATGTAGACCATCTTTGTCTACACTGTGCCCTAAGTACTCCACTGAGCTTTGAAACAACTCAGACTTGTGAGCTGTCACTCGTACTCCGTGCTTCTCTAGCCGTTTGAGCACTTCATTCAACACCTCATCATGGATTTGTCTGTTTGGTGCTGAAATGAGTATGTCATCCAAATAAGACACTATCCCTTCAATCCCTTGCAAAATTTGGTTCACCCCCTGCAATATGTTAGGGGCAGAAAACACTCCAAATGGTAGCCTATTTAACTGATATAGGCCTCGGTGAGTATTTATAGTCAAGCATGACTTGGACTCTTCATCTAACTCAAGTTGTAGGTAGGCATTTGTTAGATCTAACTTCAAAAAGATCTGGCCACCGGTCAGCGTTGTGAACAAATCTTCCACATTTTGCAACATATTGGGTAGATTACACTCGAGAACCTGGTTTACGGTTACCTTATAATCGCCACACACCCTTACCTTATCATCTGACTTAGGTACAACAACAATGGGTGTAGCCCAATTACTCAGATCTAGCTTAGAGACAATGGCCCAGAAATTCGGGTCGGAGGCTTCCTGCGGGTGCAAGCCCCCGACCTGCACTTACATAGCGCGCCTGCCGTTGTGTTGTGGGCCCGCGTGGGATTCCGATCCTGGGCCTCCTCCAGCTGCCGGCGCAGTGCTCGCGTATCCCAGGGGCACAGTTAGTTCGGAGCGTCCCCTGGGATCACGTGGGCCATGGAGAGCCAATCGTAGCGGGGAATCTCTATTCATAGATTTGACAGGAAGACCTGTCAAATCTATGAATAGAGATCGGCCCCAAAACCTAACTAAATCTACAAATAAATTTTTAAAAAATTTAAAAATCACATTTTTAAAATAACTATAAATTACATAAAATAACTATTTTAAACTATAATTAAAATTTTTGAAAAAGTTAATTACAATTTTTAACGGGGCTAAAAATAAACTTACCTTTCTTTAAAGTATTTAAAAATAATGGGCCAGAAATTCGGGTCCCCACGGGTGAGTACGCGCTGTGTACTCACACGTAGGGCCAACAAAAGTGTTGGTTTCGTGCATGTACTGCGCATGCGCTGGAAACCGGAACTTCCGTTCCCTTGAAGGAAGGGGTTCACAGGTCAAATGCGTGCGCCAGAGAGGCAGCGCGTGCGCCTGGAACTTCCGTTTTTTTTTACAGGTTTCTCCGGGAGGGTAAGTCCCTAGCAGCTGCGCGTTTAAAAAGCAGTCGCAAGGCCTGCTTTTAACAAGATAAGTGGTGAATTAAGTAAAATTAAAACATTTTTTCCACAGGTTTATTTGCCGAGGCTTCGGGGCCCAACTGCCTTTTACTTTTAACCTGCAGCTGATTCACCTCGGTTGTCTGACGACTGGAAATGGCGCGGAATTCTCGGGAGTAACGGTCGGCCATATCCATTGATATAGCTGTTTGACAAGCTAAGTCAAAAGTCAAGTTAGGGGTTGTCAACAATTTACTTCTGATACGTTCATTTTTCAACCCACAAACAAAGCGGTCACGCAAAGCTCGATCCTGAAAGTTTCCGAAATGACAGTGATAGCTTTTTTTAAGCTGCATTGTACTCACTGATACCCTCGTCATTTAATTGATCACGTGTTCCAAAACGATAACTTTCAGCAATTCCCAGGGGATCAGGACTATAGTGCTGGTTCGGATCTCCTTCAGTGGCATGTCCTTTGGCTTGTCGTTAACAAGCAAATTTTTCAGGATTTCATACACCTCGGGGCCTGCTTCAGTCAAAAAAATTGCCCGTTTCATTTCTAAAACTGCCCGGTTACAGTTTACATCATCGGGGACTTCGACAATGGTACTCGCAGTGAAACACACTTCTAGCTGCTCCACATATGCTCCAAAAGTCTCTCGGTCATGATGGAACTCACCTAAGCGCCCTATTATTCTCATAGGCATGGCCATCTGGACTCTGGCAATGTCGTCAGTTTAGCAACGTGTGCTCGAAATTTACCTCGGATTTTTAAGTTTTTCTGCAAAATGAAGAACCTCTAACAGTCCCTCCATCGGTTGGCAGAATTATCCTCCCACAAAAATTTCAGCTAGGGAATCCGCAATCGCTTCCTCATCGGCAATTCTGTGATATCTTGAGACACAGCATATATATACATCAGAATAACAGTAAGAACTGTACTGCATATGGCTTTATTATTATATACATCAGTGGTCCATCAGATGGCTCTATTACAGGGAAGACGTCCGAGACCCGCCCCCTCCTGGCATTGTCCTGTTTTTGCTCTTAGAGACTGTCAGTGTTTTCTATTTTAATTTCAGACCTGATCCACAGACGTACTGGGGTAGATTTTGCCGAACCTGTTGGGAAGAAGGTGGGACTTCCCCTTTCGGGTTTTTGACCCGCCTACTTCGACGTCCGGCCAATCCGCGCGATTTTCCCTTGATTGACCTTGTTGAGCCCGCCCAGCGGGCTCAGCAGGCCAATTAAGGGCCACCCGGCAACAGGTGATGTCACAGATTGAAATTTCATCTGTCAAGAGTGCTTGACAGATGAAATATCAGTGTATCACAGCTGTTTGAAGCTGTGAAACACTGACACGCTTGAGTTCTGACATGAGTCATTCTGCACAGACTCAGTTAGAACTCTCAGCAGCACTCAAAGCTGAAGGCTGTCACTTTTCACAGATCGCAGCCGTTCAGCTTTCAGTTCCGGCTGAGTGATGCCCAGGCTACAGGAAGAAAAGCTGTTAAGGTAAGTACAGGTAATTTAAACTTCTTGACACACTTTAGACACACCAAAGGTATGAGAGCGGAATTGAGTAAAGTGGATTGGGAAAATAGATTAAAGGGTAAGACGATACATGATCAGTGGTGTACATTTAAGGAGTTATTTTACAACTTCCAAAAAAAGTATATTCCACTGAGAAAAAAAGGGTGTAAAAGAAAAGACAGCCATCCGTGGCTAAGTAAAGAAATTAAGGATAGTATTCGACTAAAAACAAGGGCATATAAGGTAGCCAAATCTAGTGGGAGGATAGAGGATTGGGAAAACTTTAAAAGACAGCAAAGAATAACAAAAAGATTGATTAAGAAAGGGAAGATAGATTATGAAAGTAAATTAGCAAAAAATATAAAGACAGATAGTAAGAGTTTTTATAGTTATATAAAAAGAAAAAGGGTGGCTAAAGTAAATGTTGGTCCCTTAGAGGATGAGACCGGGAAATTAATGGTGGGAAATATGGAGATGGCAAAAACACTGAATGAATATTTTGTATCAGTCTTTACAGTAGAGGACACCAAGAATATCCCAACACTGAACAAGCAGGGGGCTATAGGGGGGGAGGAGATAAACACGATCAAAATCACTAAGGAAGTGGTACTCGGTAAAATAATGGAACTCGAGGTGGATAAATCACCTGGACCTGATGGCTTACATCCTAGGGTCTTGAGGGAAGTGGCGGTAGGGATTGTGGATGCATTGGTAATAATCTTCCAAAACTCCCTGGACTCAGCAAAGGTCCCGGCACACTGGAAAACTGCTAATGTAACACCCTTATTTAAAAAGGGCAGTAGACAGAAGGCTGGAAACTATAGACCGGTTAGCCTAACATCTGTGGTAGGTAAAATTTTGGAGTCCATTATTAAGGAGACAGTAACAGGACATTTGGATAATCATAATTTAATAAGACAAAGTCAGCATGGTTTTATGAAGGGGAAGTCATGTTTGACAAATTTCCTGGAGTTCTTTGAGGAAGTAACATATAGGGTGGATAAAGGTGAACCAGTTGACGTAGTGCATTTAGACTTCCAAAAGGCATTTGACAAGGTGCCACACAAAAGATTATTGCTTAAGATAAAAAATCACGGGATTGGGGGTAATATTCTGGCATGGATAGAGGATTGGCTATCTAACAGAAGGCAGAGAGTTGGAATAAATGGTTCATTCTCAGACTGGCAATCAGTAACCAGTGGTGTTCCACAGGGGTCAGTGCTGGGTCCCCAACTCTTTACAATCTATATTAACGATTTGGAGGAGGGGACCGAGTGTAACACATCAAAGTTTGCAGATGATACTAAGATGGGAGGGAAAGTAGTGAGTGAGGAGGACATAAAAAACCTGCAAGGGGACATAGACAGGCTAAGTAAGTGGGCAGAGATTTGGCAGATGGAATACAATACAGGAAAATGTGAGGTTATGCACTTTGGCAGGAAAAATCGTAGAGCAAGTTATTATCTTAATGGCAAGAAACTGGAAAGTACTGAAGTACAAAGGGATCTGGGGGTCCTGGTGCACAAAACTCAAAAGGTTAGTATGCAGGTGCAGCAAGTGATTAAGAAGGCCAATGGAATGTTGGCTTTCATTGCTAGGGGGATAGAATATAAAAATAGGGAGGTATTGCTTCAGTTGTACAAGGTATTGGTGAGACCGCACCTGGAATACTGCATACAGTTTTGGTGTCCATAATTAAGAAAGGACATACTTGCTCTCGAGTCAGTACAAAGAAGGTTCACTCGGTTAATCCCGGGGATGAGGGGATGGACATATGAGGAGAGGTTGAGTAGATTGGGACTCTACTCATTGGAGTTCAGAAGAATGAGAGGCGATCTTATTGAAACATATAAGATTATGAAGGGGTTGGATCGGGTGGATGCAGGGAGGATGTTTCAGATGATGGGTGAAACTAGAACTAGGGGGCATAGTCTTAGACTAAGGGGCTGCTCTTTCAAAACTGAGATGAGGAGGAACTACTTCACTCAGAGGGTGGTAGGTCCATGGAATATGCTGCCCCAAAAAGCTGTCGAAGCTACATCATTACATAAATTTAAAACAGAAATAGACAGTTTCCTAGAAGAAAAGGGAAATAAGGGTTACGGGGAGCGGGCAGGAATTTGGACATGAGTCTAGGTTCGGATCGGTCATGGCCCTGTGGGTAGCGGAGCGGGCCCAGGGGCCGTGTAGCCTGATCCTGCTACTGTTTTGTGTGTCTAATTCTGTTAGATTCAGGAGATAGTCCTGTCATAGTGGATTGGCCGTTAGGATGAGATCAGCCATGATCTTATTGAATGGCGGAGCAGGCTCGAGGGGCCAATTGGCCTACTCCTGCTCCTATTTCTTATGTTCTTATGTAAACACACTTACCTTTGCACTCATGCACCCATCACTCACCCGAACACCGACATTTTGACCCCTCCAAGTCCTTCAACCCGACGGCCCGTCTGCTCTACCTGGCGTGGTTTGCAGCCGTCGGGAAACCCACACAAAACCCCTCAAAATAGGGATTAGGCTAAAAACTGCCTGTTAACTACCTGTTAACAGGCAGTTAATTGGCACTAATCCCTTCCCGCCTGGTTTCGGCAGGTCTCAGTGCGGGGCGGGTACCCGCCGCCCCTGAAACTTACGTGGGGAGGGGTTTTGGGTGGGATGGTGGCGGGACCCCCAAATTCGGGATTTCCCCCCCCACACGCCTGAAACCCCGCCTGACGGCTCCCTGAAAATCTAGCCCACTGTGTTTTCAGTTTGTCCTCCCCAAGCGGGGTGTCTTGCTGCCTTTGCCTTTGCTATTCATCGGTTTGTTTATTTCTTGTCCTCAAGTTCTTGGAAGTTCTTTTTTTCCAATTGTCCGAGGTGCTATTTCACAACCTCTGATGATCGCCTCACATTCAACTAATGCATCGCCCCAGGTTTTCCCGCGGCAGTGAGACTGGCGACCTACACGGAAAACCCGCCAACCCAGGCACTGATCTCACCGTTGCAAACCTGCCTCAGATTTTTGCTGGTTTTACTTACTCGGATATGCCACAGCGAGCACAGGGCCAAGTCGGGCACATTCACCATCTGGAGCCCCGGGAGAGGTTTCATTGAATGGAAGTGTAACTTTTTTTTAAGCTGTCGAGACTCTTTGCGAGATTTCTGTCAGTTTCACTGCTCTTGTGTGATCTATGAAGTCAGGCCACTCCCAAGTCGTTACATCATAAACTAATGTAACACCCTTATTTAAAAAGGGCAGTAGACAGAAGGCTGGAAACTATAGACCGGTTAGCCTAACATCTGTGGTAGGTAAAATTTTGGAGTCCATTATTAAGGAGACAGTAACAGGACATTTGGATAATAATTTAATAGGACAAAGTCAGCATGGTTTTATGAAGGGGAAGTCATGTTTGACAAATTTGCTGGAGTTCTTTGAGGAAGTAACATATAGGGTGGATAAAGGGGAACCAGTGGACATAGTGTATTTAGACTTCCAAAAGGCATTTGACAAGGTGCCACACAAAATTTATTATTGCTTAAAATAAAAAATCACGGGATTGGGGGTAATATTCTGGCATGGATAGAGGATTGGCTATCTAACAGAAGGCAGAGAGTTGGGATAAATGGTTCATTCTTAGACTGGCAATCAGTAACTAGTGGTGTTCCGCAGGGGTCAGTGCTGGGTCCCCAACTCTTTACAATCTATATTAACGATTTGGAGGAGGGAACCGAGTGTAACATATCAAAGTTTGCAGATGATACTAAGATGGGGGGGAAAGTAGTGAGTGAGGAGGCCATAAAAAACCTGCAAGGGGACATAGACAGGCTAAGTAAGTCGGCAGAGATTTGGCAGATGGAATACAATACTGGAAAGTGTGAGGTTATGCACTTTGGCAGGAAAAATCGTAGAGCAAGTTATTATCTTAATGGCAAGAAACTGGAAAGTACTGAAGTACAAAGGGATCTGGGGGTCCTGGTGCACGAAACTCAGAAGGTGAGTATGCAGGTGCAGCAAGTGATTAAGAAGGCCAATGGAATGTTGGCTTTTATTGCTAGGGGGATAGAATATAAAAATAGGGAGGTATTGCTTCAGTTGTACAAGGTATTCGTGAGACCACACCTGGAATACTGCGTACAGTTTTGGTGTCCATACTTAAGAAAGGACATACTTGCTCTCGAGTCAGTACAAAGAAGGTTCACTCGGTTAATCCCGGGGATGAGGGGGTGGTCATATGAGGAGAGGTTGAGTAGATTGGGACTCTACTCATTGGAGTTCAGAAGAATGAGAGGCGATCTTATTGAAACATATAAGACTGTGAAGGGGTTGGATCGGGTGGATGCGGGGAAGATGTTCCTGATGATGGGTGAAACTAGAACTAGGGGGCATAGTCTTAGAATAAGGGGCTGCTCCTTCAAAACTGAGATGAGGAGGAACTACTTCACTCAGAGGGTGGTAGGTCCATGGAATATGCTGCCCCAAAAAGCTGTAGAAGCTACATCATTACATAAATTTAAAACAGAAATAGACAGTTTCCTAGAAGTAAAGGGAATTAAGGGTTACGGGGAGCGGGCAGGAATTTGGACATGCGTCTAGGTTTGGATCGGTCATGGCCCTGTGGGTAGCGGATCGGGCCCAGGGGCCGTGTAGCCTGATCCTGCTCCTATTTCGTGTGTCTAATTCTGTTAGATTCAGGAGATAGTTCTGTGATAGTGGATTGGCGGTTAGGATCAGATCAGCCATGATCTTATTGAATGGCGGAGCAGGCTCGAGGGGCCGATTGGCCTACTCCTGCTCCTATTTCTTATGTTCTTATGTTCTTAATACTGGAGGAATAAAATCATTACTGACTTTTATTTTCCTGGATTATGAGGGCATAAAGTTAGTTAAGCAAGCTGACTGTGAATTGATAAACTTAGTGAAAAGTTGGGGGTTCGAATGAGACTGAAGATCGCAAATCTTAGCAGACAGCAAAAATTTACATAATGACATTCTGAGTTTCCTCCGAGTTGACGGGCTTGAAATGTGTTTACGAGCAATGATGGACAGGTAAAGACCCTCTGGTCCATTGAGCCTGTCCCATACAATTATGATACCTTGTGCATCACAGTATACACTCTCCCCCCCCGACCGTTTGAAACCAAGTGATCTCCTGGGAGAGGCGGAAAACCAGATGATAAACCAGGCCAATTTGGGAGAAAAAAATCTGGCAAGTTCCTCTCCAACCCATCTGGGCGATCGAAACTAGCCCAGGAGATTACTCTGGCCCTGAATTTCCTGCAATGCCTACCGTCTGTAAGAGGTGATCTCCACCCCAGCCAGAAACAGGTATGTGTGCATCGCTTTACTCACAACTGATTGAGGGGAATAGTGGTTAATAACCAAATTAGAGTTGTTAACAAAATATATATGTTCGTTGTTGGTGGCTTTAGTGAGGTTAAGAGCTTTTGGAAAAGAGAGAAGAGGCCATTTCAATTCTGAAACCAATCTCCTGAATTGAATGGGCTCTGGACATATAGTGGGGCAATGTTAAAATTGATAATCCCAGGTGCAGGAAGTGGATACTCACCAGTTCTTAACTCTTTGCAACAGAAATACTTTTCAATAACTGGGAGCTTAAACCTGATCTTGGAGCGATCAATCACACCATTAGTTTGAAGTATAAGTGGCAGCAGTGTGAAAATTGGCTTAATCCAGGAAAATCACCATTGATGTTAATGGAGGCAGGGCTATGAAAATTACCTTCTAACTTTTTTTAAAATTCATTTTATGGGATGTGGGCGTCGCTGGCAAGACCAGCACTTATTGCCCATCCCTCATTGCCCTTGAGAGGGTGGTGGTGAGCCGCCTTCTTGAACCGCTGCAGTCTGTGTGGTGAAGATAGTCCCACAGTGCTGCTGGTAGGAAGTTCCAGGAATTTGACCCAGCGACGATGAAGGATTGTCGATATACTTCTAAGTCAGGATGGTGTGTGACTTGGAGGGGAACTTGGAGGTGGTGGTGTTCCCATGCGCCTGCTGCTCTTGTCCTTCTAGGTGGAAGAGGTCACAGGTTTGGGAGGTGCTGCCGAAGGACCGTTGGCATGGTGCTGCAGTGCATCTTGTAGATGGTACACACTGCAGCCACGGTATGTCGGTGGTGGAGTGAGTGAATGTTTAAGGTGGTGGATGGGGTGCCAATCAAATGGACTGCTTTGTCCTGGATGGTGTCGAGCTTCTTGAGTGTTGTTGCAGCTGCACTCATCCAGGCAAGTGGAGAGTATTCCATCACACTCCTTACTTGTGCCTTGTAGATGGTGGAAAGGCTTTGGGGAGTCAGGAGGTGAGACACTCGCCGCAGAATACCTCACCTCTGACCTGCTCTTGTTGCCACAGTATTTATGTGGCTGGTCCAGTTAAGTTTCTGGTCAATGGTGACCCCCAGGATGTTGATGGTGGGGGATTCAGCGATGGTAACTGTTTTTGGGGGAGGGTAATGCCAGAGCTGCACAATAGTCCCAGGATAATATGGATAGCATAATTAATGGCATAAGTCACTTACTCCTTATTTTCCTCTTCTACGCATTCAAGGGTCCCTATGACCTATGACTTAGATCTACCATTGCAACGGTGCAAGTCCTCAGGAAAATCTGTGCTTGGGATATCTATTTGTTTCATCTAGTTTTCCCTCCTCTCCAATTTATTGATTTTATTGTGAGCCCATCTATTGTGTGCTAAGTTCTGAAGGAGAGTTTGGCCCAAACTGTTAATCCATCTGGAGCCTCCACAGATGTTGACTGACTTTCTTCTGTTTTTCTTTCTGATTTCTAGAACTGGCATTTTTTTTCCTTTTGCCTAGGTATATGACCGAGAATGACTATTGCAATCCATCTGTCTAGTCTGATTTGATAAGAGTAGAGAGTGCTTTGTCACGGAATAATTGAGCCAGGCACTACTATATTGAGGATGAGCAGATAAACATTTCAAGCAAGGAAGATACAGGGCAGTGGGATTAGTTTTGGATTGCTTAGGTGAAGAGCCAATACATACCTGATGGGCCAAATAGCCTCGTTCAGTTACAAAAGCAAAGTGCAGGGAATTGAGGGAAACAATCCTATACTAAGATGGCTCTATCCGCATTTAATTGAAATCTTTCTCGTAATCCTACACTGCTTTTAAGTATAAAAAACCAGCAACTTGTTTTCTGACGGACATATGGCTGGACTTGTTTTAAGTCGTGTTCCACAAGTCATAAATGTTTTTCTGAATGATCTTTTCATTTGATCCGAATGATACCTCTGTACTTTCTACAACACTCAACCACTTAACCAAAAGTGAAATAGCCAATATTGATTTAAAAACTGTGTCTTGTGTGCTTTCATAAATATCATTTTGGCAGTTGCTAAGCACTTGATTTTTCAAACCCATTTATTCCAAAATTGGGTGAAAGATTTTCTAAGAGGGTGCACAAGAGACTACTGTATGTCTGAATTTATGGATCTACTTTTGGTTGGCTGATGGGGGAATGGTGGGAAAATTTTCCAGAAGTACCATCCGTAACACCAGTTATCGAAGTGTATCATTTATTTATTGGCAGACCCGAGTCCAACAGGACTGTTCTAATCGAGGTTTTTTTTTAAACTGAAAACCCAATCCTTTTCAGTTAATCTCGGCTTTAGTGTAGCATTCACCCAGCCCTGATGAATAGTGGTTCATTCTCATCTCTCATGGAAATTGTACAAGGCCTTGCAGCCTTGCACTCTAATTTCCTTGGCGGATGAAAGACGAATGATTTGTGACAAGTGCTGTGATCTAGGCTGCATTCCAAGCTGGCTGGCCACAACAGCATCTTCCAGCTGATGATGGCAATGCTTTATGACCTGTGTCAAATTGAATTACAGGTTTTACACATTGAGGGCATGGTGTTCTGCAGTCTCGGATATCTGTGTAATTACCAGCAATGGAGACTGCAGTTCCGACTGTACAGCAATGATTTTGATTTTGATTACATGCTGCAAATTATCTATTTGGAAACCTTCTGCCAGAAAGTCATGCACTGGTTAGTTCCTGTGAGGTTGGCTGCAGATTTCAGCTTACTGCTTTAGAATTAGAAATTCTGCACTGTGGTGAAGAGACATCTGCACCTTTGTGAATAGCGTGGAAACCATTACATTTATTCTGACAGCATTGCATAGTTAAGATGCAAATTATAGAAACATAGAAGATAGGAGCAGGAGTAGGCCATTCGGCCCCTCGAGCCTGCTCCGCCATTCAACGAGATCATGGCTGATCATCCAAATTCAGTACCCTGTTCCTGCCTTCTCTCCTTATCCCTTGATCCCTTTAGCCTTAAGAAATATATCTAACTCCTTGAATATATTTAATGAATTGTATAGTAATCTGGGATGTTATGATTAAGGTTATCCACCAGGTGGTGCTGTAGCTAATGCTGCTACTAAGGTCAGAGGTTTGCTTCCTGTATAGGTCAGCACAAGGTGGAATGCCAGGATGCTGATGCAGGCTGTCTGTAAACGTGTTTCCCAGTTGTTAATAAAGTATTCGTGTTAATTCTACGATATTGTCTCTTTGATTCCTTGTTCCACTTAATGGATTTATCACATTTGGCGACGAGGCAACTTAAGGACCCTGCATAAAGAAGAAAAGTCTGCTGGGACGTTTAAACAACAAAATCACGAGCTAAAGTTAGCTACAAGCTGGAAGAGAGCATGGCTGCCATGGTAGGAACGGTTTCCGCTTTTGACATTCAAGCACACACCTGGGAAGAATACTGTGAAGTGTTGGGTTATTTTTTCGAAGCAAATGAAATAAATGATGCTGGAAAAAGGAAAGCCATTCTGCTTAGTTCAGTGGGAAGCCAAACCTACAGTTTGATGAAAAATCTGCTCAGTCCTGAAAAGCCTGGAGACAAATCATTTGTTGAATTAGTGGCTTTGCTAAAAGAACATTTCAACCCTAAGCCTAGTGAGATTGTACAGTGGTTCAAGTTTAATTCAAGGAACAGGAACGAGGAAGAGAGCATAATGGACTATGTAGCGGTGTTGCATAAATTAGCACAAGATTGCAATTATGGGAACAACCTGAAGGAAATGCTGCGAGATAGGCTAGTTTTATGGACAACCGAATGCAGCGTAGATTATTATCCAAGACTGGGCTTACATATGAAAAAGCATTGGAACTTGCTCAAGCCATAGAGACAGCGAACCGAGATGTAAAAGAAATACAGGGTTCAGACAGGGCTAATGCTACGCAAGTTGCAGGTCAGGTTGTTGTGCACAAGTTGAACATGTGTCAGAAACCACAACGTGAGCATGTGAAGGCATGTTATAGATGCAAGGGCGATCACCTGGTGAGTGAATGCCGGTTTCTGGAGGAAAAGTGCTACAAGTGTGGGAAACAAGGACACATAAAACGAGCTTGCAGGGCGAAATCACCTGTGGAGGAATCCAAACCAAAAGGGGAAGGACAGCAAAACCAAGGGAGAGAAGTGAAAAAACATGGAGGACACCACATCAGCGGGGAAGCTGAGGAAGAAGAGGACATGTTCATAATGTATAGCATGTTAGAGAACATTTCAAAAGTGGCTCCTATCACATTGCAACTGACAGTAAATGACTCTAAGGTGAACTTTGAAGTGGATACAGGGTGCGGCGTGACCATAATGAACAAGGCAGAGTACTCAAAATTGTGGAACCGTGCAAAAGTTCCAGAGTTAAAGCCTTGCTCCCTGCATCTTAAAACATATACAGGTGAACGAGTAGCGACATTAGGTACAGCTAAGGTAACTGTGCAACACAGGGACACAGTGGAACAGCTACCTGTAGTTATAGTATCGGGTACCGGACCAAACCTGTTAGGTCGGGGCTGGATAAAAGAACTTAAATTAGACTGGGGAGCAGTACATCAAATAGATGCGGGCAAACAGTTGACTTTGCAAGAAGTGTTGAGTGAACATGAGAGTGTGTTCAAGGAGGAACTTGGCACATTTAATGGCCCCCCAGCTAAGATTTATGTAGACAAGGAGGCACCGCCAAGGTTTTTTAAACAATGACCTGTGCCTTATGCCATGAAGCCAAAGGCAGAGACTGAGCCTGACCGTCTATTGAGAGAAAACATACTGGAGCCGGTGAAATGTTAGGAATGGGCAGCTCCCATAGTACCTGTGTTAAAACTGGACAATTCGGTAAGACTCTGTGGAGACTATAAATTGACAGTCAATCGGGTGTCCAAACTAGAGCAGTATCCTATTCCCAAAACAGAGGATCTCTTTGCAAACCTGGCTGGGGGAAAGAAATTCACAAAGTTGGATATGAGTCATGCCTACTTGCAGATTACACTGGATGACGAATCAAAGAAGTATGTCACCATAAATACACACAAGGGCTTGTTTACATATAACTGCTTACCGTTTGGTGTCTCATCTAGTCCAGCTATCTTCCAGAGGACAATCGAAGGTGTACTGCAAGGGATTCCACATGTTTCCATCTATCTGGATGACAGTCTGGTGACGGGAAGAACCGACCAGGAGCATCTGAGCACTCTGAGAGAGGTACTACAGAGATTGGAGAGGGCAGGGTTCCGGCTCAAGAGGAGTAAGTGCACTTTCCTGGGGAATGAGGCAGTGTTCCTGGGACACAGAGTGGATGCCACCGGGCTCCATCCACTCAAGGAGAAGGTACAAGCACTGCAGGATGCCCCTGCTCCTACAAATGTGGCTGAGTTAAAAGCTTACCTGGGACTGCTGAACTATTATAACAGGTTTTTACCAAACTTGTCAACTGTGTTAGCACCTCTTCACAAACTACTGCGCAAGGAGACACAGTGGCAGTGGGGAGAGGAGCAGGGGTTTCATTTGAACAGTCCAAGAAACTGATGCTGTCGTCGGAGGTGCTGGTTCACTACAATGCAGAGAAAGACATCATTGTCTCTTGTGACGCTTCACCTTACGGGGTGGGGGCAGTTCTTTCACACTGCATGGAAGGTGGAACTGAAAGACCAATAGGGTTTATGCCCCGAACTCTAACACCAGCAGAAAAAAACTATTCCCAGTTAGACAAAGAGGGGTTAGCAGTAATGTTTGGGTTACAGAGGTTCCACAAGTACATATATGGCAGGAAGTTCACCATATGCACCGATCATAAACCTCTTCTCTCTCTTTTCAATGAAATGAAAGCAGTTCCACAGATGGTGTCACCCCGGATCCAGAGGTGGGCAGTGACGTTGAGGGCATATGAGTATGTCATCGTCTACAAGGCGGGCAAGTACCATGGGAACACAGATGCCTTGAGCCGTCTTCCACTGCCAGGCACACCTATCCGTGCAGCTCCAGAGGACAGAGTTTTGATGTTGGAGGACACTGACACGGCACTTGTGACTGCAGAGCAAGTAAGAACATGGACAGGTAAAGATCCAGCATTGTCTAGAGTTCGAGAATATGTGGTGAGGGGATGGCCACAGCATCCGGAAGGGGCTGACTTCACACCCTACAGTGTCAGGAAAACAGAGCTGAGTGTGCAGGATGGTTGCGTGTTGTGGGGAGCACGAGTGATTATTCTACGGACAGCATGACAGTCTATCCTAGAGCAACTACATCAGTGTCATCCTGGGTCTCGCATATGAAAGCCTTGGCTAGGAGTTACTTGTGGTGGCCAAAGCTAGATGAGGAGATAGAAAATCCAGTCAAGACATGCAGCACTTGTCAGGAACACCGGAAGGCACCAGCAGCGGCTCCTCTCCACTCCTGGGAGTGTCCGGATAAACCATGGAGAATATTGCACTTAGATTATGCGGGTCCATTCATGGGGAAGATGTTCCTCATAATCATTGATGCACATTCCAAATGGATCGATGTTTATCCTGTAAATTCTGCTTCCGCCACTACTACTATAGACTGCCTGCGTCGGAGCTTCAGTAATCAATGGCTACCGGAGATCGTGGTAAGTGACAGTGCCACTTGTTTTGTGAGTACAGAGACAAAAGAGTTCTTGAGGAAAAATGGCATAGTGCAGGTGACCTCGGCTCCATATCATCCATCCTCAAATGGACTTGCGGAGAGAGCCGTACAAACATTTAAAGAGATGATGAAAAAAAGTGCAGAAGGGAGTTTAGCAGCCAAAGTGTCACGGGTTCTGTTCAGCTACAGAATAACACCTCAATCCACCACAGGATTCTCTCCTGCTGAGATGTCATTAGGTCGTAGACTACGCTCCACTCTTGACCTTGTCCACCCAGACCTAAAAAGGAAAATGGAAAACAGACAAAACAAACAAAAAGAGAACCATGACAAAAGAACAAAGAGCCAAAGTTTTGGAGAAGGAGATGCAGTCCTTACCAGGAATTTCAGTTATGGACCAAAGTGGATTCCTGGCTTCATAGACTCAATGACAGGTCCAGTATCATACAAGGTCATGTTGGGAGATGGTAGGGTAGTACGCAGACATGTAGATCAGATACTTCCCAGACAAGGGGAAATTGAAATGAAGGTTCCAGATGCAATGACTGAAGACAGGGTTGCCCCCAGTTATCCAAGTGCATCTGTGGTGCCACCACCAGGGGCAGAGATAATTCCACAGGAACCTATCCGTCAAGAGGAAACCATCATTGCAGAGTCAGATACTCTGAGCACTGCTCAGGAGCAGCTGGTGGCTTCACCACAAACAAGCAGGGACTTTACTGTTAGACGTTCACAAAGGTCTCGCAAGCCACCAGAGAGATTGATACTGAACTGTTAGATTAGTCAAGTATGGAACATGATGAATGGCGACTCCTTATGTGACCCTCAGGAATGGTTGTTTGTTAAGAAATTCATACTGAAATCTTAAGGGGGGATGGATATAGTAATCTGGGATGTTATGATTAAGGTTATCCACCAGGTGGTGCTGTAGCCAATGCTGCTACTAAGGTCAGAGGTTTGCTTCCTGTTGAGGTCAGAGGTTTGCTTCCTGTATAGGTCAGCACAAGGTGGAATGCCAGGATGCTGATGCAGGCTGTCTGTAAACGTGATTCCCAGTTGTTAATAAAGTACTCGTGTTAATTCTACGATATTGTCTCTTTGATTCCTTGTTCCACTTAATGGATTTTTCACAAATTGGCCTCTACGGCCTTCTGTGGTAGAGAATTCCACAGGTTCACCACTCTCTGGGTGAAGAAATTCCTCCTCATCTCTGTCCTAAATGGCTTACCCCTTATCCTTAGACTGTGACCCCTGGTTCTGGACTCCCCGACCATTAGGAACATCCTTCCTGCATCTAGTCTGTCTAGTCCTTTTAGAATTTTATAAGTTTAAATGAGATCCCCTCTCATTCTTCTAAACTCCAGCGAGTATAAGCCCAATCGACCCAATCTCTCCTCATACGTCATTCCTGCCATCCCAGGTGTCAGTCTGGTGAATCTTCGCTGCACTCCCTCCATGGCAAGAAAATCCTTCCTCAAATAGGGAGAACATCCTTCCTCAGATAAGGATAACGAATTACTGTTAGCAAGATTATTGCTAACAGTATTTCTTAACACTGTTAGCAATAATCTTGCATCTTTGACCCAACACCTTCCCTCAATGCATCCATTCATCTCACATGATGAAATCACCTTGGCTTTAATTAAATAATATTGCTCTGATGTCATCTGTCAGGGGTGGGAATGAACTCCCGGGTTGACTTTTGCTTATCTTTGGTTCTCCCGTCTCCTGTGATGGGCAACTGGGATCCCCTCAGCATTCTGATTATGTGCAGGGTTATGGGAATAGGGTGGGAAAGTGGAGTTGAGGTGGAAGATCAGCCATGATCATCTTGAATGGCGGAGCAGGCTCGACAGGACCATGTCTCCTGCTCCTATTTCTTATGTTCTTTGCATGGAGGGCTGTTGATTCAAACCTACATGCCATCTCTCCGAAATGCACAAGCCCACGGTCTGCCCATGTGACTATACCATCTCAAACCCCCTGTTGCGCAATTTCCATTGTTAAATCTTCTTGCACAGAGTGCATTATTCATGTATCCTTATCATGAAAAAAACATTGCTCTACTGTCCAGTTTTAATTGGTTCATGGTGATATTAATCAGCTTTGCTGAGAAATGACCAACAGGGCACAGCATTACCAAGATAGCCACACGAGCTGACCGACTGGATGTAGAAGACCATTCACTTCTGCTCCAAACACCAGCCTGATTTCTTTCCTTTCATTGCTGTGCAGGTTGCGAGAGATGAACCTTAACGGAATGTATATTTTTTGATTCTAGGAGCTTATCTGCAGCAATTACTGCTTTAAATTGTGATCAGTCCAGAAGTCGTCGTTTTGTAAGTTGGTGGCACATTGCGCGCGGCGATCCACACAGTAAGTTGAAGGTTATGCTATTGTATAAATGGGGACCTAGGGTGAGTGAGACAAGCTAGGAAAGCTGCATGAACTTGAGCGTCTCTGAGGCACAGGCCACCAGAAAAAATGCAAAAAGCAGCTGCAGTTAAGTTTGATCATTTCTTTGTTCTGTGTTCATTTTTTCTACCTCTGTTAAACCTTATTTCCAGAGCTAAATTCCTCAGTTAATTGATGACTTTCAAAAGGTGTTTGGCGCGATTTAATTGGATCTCCCACTGCTTGCTTTGGCAGCTGCTAGCTGAATGCTGTTATTTTTTGATTGGTTGTTTTTTAAATTTCTTGGTTGTTTTTCTCCTCACTTAGTACATACTGATAGGTACGTTCTGGACTACAGTTATTATTGATGTTTTATGAAGTGAAAATTTTAGCTTATCTATTACAAGCGTAACACCTGAGTGTGATGGACTAAATGCAGACTAGACCTAAGATTTTTACATATTTTTAAACATATATTGGGGCAGAAATTCGGGTCGGGGGCTTGCCGCGCGTGCAAGCCCCCGATCTGCACTTACCCGACGCGCCTGCCGTTCACCTCCAGGGACGCCTGGAATTCCTTTTTGAAACAGAAGAATCCCGGGCAGCGTCTGACGTCACGCCGCCCAGGAGTGCAGCCAGCGCGAAGCCTGTAGCGCGCTGTGCAACTGAGACACGCCCCTTGAGGTCTCACTTTAATAGGACACGCCCCCAATGTTTCTCACAAGCTGAAAAGCATTTTTACATGCAGAGCAGCATATCAAATAGGTTTTTGGTATTTTTATGAAGCTTTTGGTAACTTTTATAAACTTTTAAAAACGTTTACATTATTTTGAAGGATCTGAAGTAGTTTTAAACAGAATTAAAGCAATTTAAAGACTTTTAAAAGCCCTGAAAGAATTTTTTTCACTCCATTTATTTATTTAGCAACGTCGTCGTCATACGTGTCTTCACACTGTTCCCTTTGGGGAACTGTATGAAGTGGTGGAAGGATTTATGGCCGTGATTAATGCTCATTCCATAACCGTAACCATCTTTGAACCAGCCATTAGGGTGGTTAGTCCTATGGCGGGAGGATTTTACAGGCTCCCACAAGCTATACGAGGAGGGGGGGCCACCCACACCCACGGACGCAAATATCCCACTGGATGTCAACCCAGAATTTAGAGCCGGAGCTCCGACTCCACTTGCCGGGACTGTCTGGAGCGGGGTTCTAAACCCTACCCCATCTGGCCCAGCGGCGGGGATCCTACCGCTACGCCAAAGGCCCAATCCGATTAGCAACGTGAAATGGCTGGAATGAGCACAATTCACGGCATTAAAAGAACTCACAATTGAACTGATGATGACCTCAGCAATCTCCTCAACGAGGTGGAGGCGCAGCGCCTGCTCATCATTGGTAATGAGAAGTCAAAGGCGCCGCAAAAAGGACAGATGATAGCTTGGTCTTTCAAGTGGCAGCATAGGGCTCCAGTCACGGGGAGGGAAAAGGCGCAGGAAACGTATGGGTGTCACCTTTTGCGCGGAGTGGGCCTTTTGCGTAGCGGTAAGCATCCCCGCCGCTGGGCCAGAAGGAGTAGGGTTTCGAACCCCGCTCCAGACAGTCCCGGCAAGTGGAGTCGGAGCTCCAACTATAAATTCTGGGTGGACATCCAGCGGGATACTTGCGTCCGCGGGTGTGGGTGGCCCCCCCCCCTCAGATGGGTTGTGGGAGCCCGTAAAACCCTCACGCCATAGGACTAACCACCCTAATGGCTGGTATGAAGATGGTTATGGTCACGGAAGGAGCGTTAACGTGGCCAGAAATCCTTCCACCACTTCATACAGTTCCCGAAAGGGAACAGTGTGAGGATACGTACGACGATGACCTCTTGCGCAATGCAGCTCCTTGGACCCTCAGTCGCAGATGCGAGGGGGCAAATCGTGCAATTGTTAAATTTTTCATTTTATTGACATGTAAAATGTTGGCCCAGTAATTCCGTTCCAAACGCGTGAGTACGGTCGGGGTACTCACGCGTCTGGCCGGAGGAAATGCCGGTTTTCAGCATGCACAGCGCATGCGGGGAAAACCGGCATTTCCTGTCCTCTGAACGAAGGGGTTCAGAGGCAGAACGCGTGCGACTGCACAGGCAGCGCGTGCGCAGTAAAATTCGCCGGTTTCATTCATGCTTTCAGTGAGGTTAAGTCCTTACAACTTACACATGAAAAAAGCATGAGTACAGTTGCTCCAGAGGCTGCGGAGGAAGATATATTTTATCGTGGAGCTTCTGAAAGGCAATATTTTTGTTTGGGAAAGTGAGGAAAGTTATTTTAAGAAATGCTGAGGTAAGTTTTAAAGTTTATTTTTGTTTTTTTAAAACGGGTTTTCAGTATTGTAGGTAGAAGGAGCAATTGTGGCTATGTGAATTGAATTTGCTGTGTTTATTAAATGTGAAAATGACTCCAACATTTTTAAGAAAGAAACTTTTCATCAGTAATATATTCTTTTAAGTAATTATGTATGTATGTCTGTATATATTCCTTTGCGTATATGTATGTATATATTCCTTTACTTATGTGTATGAATGTATGTATTTATTTATGACTTTCAGAGAAAGTAACTTATTGGAAAATCATAATTAAATACATACATTCATACACATAAGTAAAGGAATATATACATATATGTAAAGGAATATATACGGACATACATACATAATTACTTAAAAGAATATATTACTGATGAAGTTTCTTTCTTAAAAATGTTGGAAATGTTACATTACTCATTTTAGAACAGTCATTTTCACATTTAATAAACACAGCAAATTCAATTCACACAGCCACAATTGCTCCTTCTACCTACAGTACTGAAAACCCGTTTAAAAAAAAATAAAAAAATTAAGCTTTAAAACTTACCTCATCATTTCTTAAAATAACTTTCCTCCCTTTCCCAAACAAAAATATTGCCTTTCAGAAGCTCCACGATAAAATATATCTTCCTCCGCAGCCTCTGGAGCAACTTTACACATGCTTTTTTCACGTGTAAGTTGTAAGGACTTAACCTCACTGAATCCATGAATGAAATCGACGAAGTTCACTGCGCACGCGCTGTGCCTCTGAACCCCTTCGTTCAGAGGACAGGAAATGCCGGTTTTCCCCGCATGCGCTGTGCATGCTGAAAACCGGCATTTCCTCCGGCCAGACGCGTGAGTACCCCGACCGTACTCACGCGTTTGGAACGGAATTACTGGGCCATTATGATTTTCTAAGTGCCCTGTTACCACGTCCCTACTAATAGATTCTAGCATTTTCCCTACTAATGTCAGGCTAACTGGCCTATAGTTCAAAAGCAAAATACTGCGGATGCTGGAAATTTGAAATAAGAACAGAAAATGCTGGAAATACTCAGCAGGTCAGGCAGCTGACCAAACTAAAATGCTTAATATATAACTAAACTGTACTGTTGTTTGGGGAAAAAACACTAGCGTCAGGTGGTTACTTGAAGGATTTACAAAATTACGTTACAGAACCATTTTACTTCAATCCTATTAATTTGTCTGTAGAAAGCAGTATCAAACATTCTAAAGAAGCTGTGGGCGGGAGGGGGGGGGAAGAAATAAATTCTTGAAAATTTCCACTTGTCAGTTTTTTAAAAATGTGTGTCGGTGAGATTCCACAATTCCTTCCTTCCTTTCCGTTCCCTTCCCATACACATATCTTTCCTGATGGCAATTTTCAAGCTTCAGATATTCCCAATTAGACCACTTCAATTGTCTTAAGTTCACTTTGTAGTTGATGGTAAAATTTCCCACATTTAGGAGTTAAACAAAAAACTGTTAAACTTATGTGACCGGTGCATTATTTTCCAACACTTCCAACATGGAGTGAGTCCTGTTATTTCGCATGAGTTTGTAGAATCAGTTGCCCGACAAATTCTTGGAGGACACGTGGGGAAGAATAGACTCTTAGTACAGGAAGATCAGAGTCTGCCTTACTGTCATATTGCAACATAAGAGAAATGGTTCATAATCCTCTGTGATTAACCTATACTCGTTGCTGAGTAGTTCAATAGCGAAGCACTGTGGGACCCAATTGAAAGTTTGCAATTTATAATACTTCAAAGTGATAAATCACTTTTTTTTTTAAATACGCGTTTAGCGTTTCCAAAAGACTCCCAGAAATGTGGAAACATGCAGACATATCAGAGACACTGTAGTTGCATAACTCCCGAAGGTGCTGTTTTGAGGTCCATGACTGATTTGGGGGAAAAAAACCCAGCAGGATGATGTCTAAATGTTGTTTCTTTCTCTCCTCCTTTGCTCGCCAACCCACCAAAATGAAGAACTGCTCATTCTAGAGGTTCTGCAACATGCTATGAAAATGTTTTAAGTTCCTGAAATTCTTCATCATGTCGTGAGAGACATCAGGAGCAGAATATTGAGACTTCATAAAGGTGGAGAGTGGGGTCTTCCAAGTACTGGGACTGCAAATATTTTATTTTGATAAAAATTGTGTGGGAGTAATATTTCAGTTCTGTGGTAGAACTGAAATTGAAAACATCTTTACATTGTGAATAATGGATACCTGGGAGTGAATACAAGGCGGTAATCTCAGTGGGTTCAGGTTCTATCGTAAGCCGAAACAACAATGTTCAAGTGATTTATAACAGTCATCTGAATCCCAGGATGAGATTACTGCCTTCAAACTCTCCCAAGTATGGGTTTATTTTTATATAATACCCTCTAGAAAGTTGAGGAGAAGTTTTGTTGTTTCTTTGGCTTCATTTTGCCAATAGCTGGTGTTACAGGAACCATTGACCTAAGACACGAGTTCTCAACCTTTTGCTTCTGATGCCCCCGTCCCGTGTTATAAAAATTCCACCGGCCCCCGTAACACAACACAAGTATTTTTTCTGTATAAAAATTCTCTCAGCGCCGCTCCCGCTCACCATGTTACTAATACTATTTCAGAACATACTGGTTCCTCCGCCCCCCGGTCCACTCTGTCCCTCCACATGAGCCCCAGTCACCTGACCCCCCCAGTCTCCCTCCGTCCCCCACAACGCCCGACCGCCTCACCGACTGTTCCCGGCACATCAGCTACTCCCGCTTCTCTGCTTGACTGTCAGTCGAACATCCTTTCACCCCTCTTCCGCCCCCCCCCCATCTCCAATACTTTCATAACTAACAAATAAAAGTGTGCAAGGAAATTTTTTTTTTAAAACAGTTTTTTTTTTTAAGGCCCAAATGATTTTGCTCCCAAATTGCTCGCAGCAGTGTCCAGATTAATGTTTTGTTCCTGGCAACTCCAGGAGAATCCAGGAAGGTTCAAATCCCAGCTGGAGGCCAACCTTTGGTGTGAACAATCAGGTCTGCCTGTGATGCCCTCCTTGGTGGAGCAAGACGGCTCACGCTCAAGGAATAGACTCGCAGTTGGAGAATGAATGAGGTTAGGCACCAAAGGGCAGCCAGCACCCTTGGAATGATACTACAGTGCGAGTCAACACACGTGCTAAAATCTCTCTGCTAACCGTGAATTCCCGATATTGGGCAGAATAAGTTAAGGGTGCAGTCGGATGCTTTTGGTCGCTTTTGTCGAATCGCCTGGACACGTGGGTGGTTCCGTGGGTGCTCCGCCGGTTGTACTTCAAATGTTCCTCCCGTATATACAGCGGGACCTGCCGAGAGGAAAGCGGAGGATGGAGAGCTCGAGCCGGGGGATCTGCGCTCAGCGACCGGCGTGTCTCTCCCTTCTCAATGAGCGGGGGCCTGGGCTCAGTGACTGGTGTGTCTCTCCCTTCTCAACGAGCGGGGGCCTGGGCTCAGCCACAGCTGATGCCATCACCGCAAAGATGTTTGGCGGGGGGGGAGGGGGGGAAACCGAGGTCTGTGTCAGGTCGGAGCTGCCATTTTGCTCTGTTCGATCCCACCTTTATGTGACGGTGTATTTTTATTAAACCCCGGAGGTCATTTATGGCGGACCACCTGAAACCGTCTTGTGGACGTCTAGCGGGCCGTGGACCTTTGGTTGAGAACCCCTGATCTATGGTACATATATTCCACATCAAAAAATGTTGATGCTCTCAAAATGGAGTCCAGGGGCTGGATTTTACCAGCCCTGAGGAGGCGAGTTTGGAGGCGGGACTGCTGGGAAAATGGGAAAAATTGGGAGCGGGTCCCAACCCGCTTCAAAACCATCTTCCCGGGAGGCGGGTCCCCATCTCTTAGCGGCAGAAAGGGGATTAGAGCCAATTAACTGCCAGTTAACAGGCAGTTAAGAGGCTTTTCCCTATTTTCCGCCTGCTGATGCAGGCTTCCCGACGGCGGGAAACCCCGCCAGGGTCAACGAGACGAGCTGTGGGTCTGCTGCAGTGTAAGTGTGCAAATGACAGCTGCAGAGGTAGTGTGATGGGTGCAATGGTGCACAGGTAAGTATGACAGGTGAGAGAATGTAGTGAGAAATAGTTTTATTCTGTTTATATGTATCTGCAGGTGACAAGATTTGATGTTTCTGTGAAGTCTTATCTGATCGGGAGAATTGACAGATGGCTTCTGCAATCTCACATGCAGCTGCCATCTGTTTTCTCCTAAGGAGGGAATCATTGGTGAGCCTGGGTGCAAGGGCTCACCTTTGGACAGTGATTGTCAGTGCTAGACAGCACCTCAATGCTGTCAAACACTGACAATTCATCTGTCAAAAAATTATGGGGCCTGTCACTTTAACAAAACCGGCAGATGAAGCGTCATGCACTGACGTCATCTGACACTGGCTTTCCCTTAATTGGCCGGCAAGCCCGCAGGACAGGTTTAACAAGGCCAATCAGGGGAAAATAGAATCTGCTCATCAGACTACACTGGGGGCGGGACTAGAACCCGGAAACCAACAGTCCCGCTCCCAACTCATCTCGGCAGGTAATATTGCAGCCCAAGTGTTTCCTTGAATTATCTTCAGGACTACTGCCAGTAGTGTGTCTGGGTCAATGCTTCAGTCAACTTTTGATGCTAAGTTAATCAAATTAATTATTCTTTGAAGGACCTGGGGCATTTTGTACACGTTCCATTTCAACCACATAGACGGGCTTGTATTTTCCAACTGCTGTTTAATATCAAAAAACAAACTGATTATTATACTGTTCAGAATCCTCAGTTCATTGTCCGTGTACATGTTTATTTTCCTAAAAGGCTATTGAGAAGTTGTTTTTTCAAACAAATGATGCCTTACAACCCACAGAATTTGAGTCTTCCATTCCTTATTCACACATTCAACACTGTACCCGAGGAGTTACTTCCCAGTAAGCTTCCACCAAGGACTGTATGTTCAGGAACCACCTGGAATGAACTGTAAGGATTTTACACAAGAACATAAGAAATAAGAGCAGGAGTAGGCCATTCTGCCCCTCGAGTCTGTTCCGCCATTCAATAAGATCATGGCTGATCTTCTACCTCAACTCCACCTTCCTACACTATCCCCATATCCCTTGTTTCCCTTAATATTCAAAAATCTATCGATCTCTGTCTTGAATATACTCAACGACTGAACATCCACAGCCCTCTGGGGTAGAGAATTCCAAAGGTTCACCACCGGGACTTGTCTGATTGTTAAAATCGGCTTGTATTGCATAAGAGGTGGAAGTTTCCCAGAGATTCTTCAGATCAGATGAAATAGAGAAGCCCTGGGGAAACAACTTAAACAGTGTTCTCTGGAGTTTCTGCCGATCTTCCGCCAAATTCATGCCATACAATTGGGAACCCGGGTGGAAATTATTGACATTGTTTGGTTGTTGTACTCTTGTGTGCATCTGTCTTTGTGTCTTCCTCTCTCTCTCTCCATCCCCTTCTCCATCTCCCTCTTTGCTTCTGCATATTATTTTACCTGTAAATAAATTTGACCCAGTAGTTTAGCCTGTACACGTTGGTCTGGCCTTGGGTGCCATGAGAAAGTTGTAGTCACTCCATGCACTCTTCATATGTAGTTTACCATGGTTAGGAGTTAATGGTTAAATAGTTAGAGCTAACCTTTAGACACCACAACATAATGGTGCATGATTTGTGTCATAAGGGACCCAGTCTGCTTATGGGAAGTGTAAGCATGGAAGCAGTTATTGGGACATGTCTGAACTGGAACATCATGTGACATAATCATTGCAAGTATGTCAAATTAATCACAACAAAATAGGTTGGTTGATATTCTAGAATAGTATAGATTTAGTATTTGTGATCAGACCTTCTCATTCTGTAGTACACTTGAGCTAGGAGGTGATTGAAGAAATTCAGTGCTTGGTGTTCCAGTTCCGTTTCTATGCTGGGCAAAGCTTTCTGACCATAACTCAATGCTTACCGACAATAGACTGTGCAAATACAGGAACCCAGCAGATAGTGAGAGACAACCAGTATCTCAGTACTGTGTAGTGTTCGTCATCGGTGCTCCAGATGGCACCACTCAGGTATTTGAATAGATGATGCTGTGTTTATCCAGGGCTTCACACGCCCCAAACCCTGATCTCAAGGTGACTTGCAGGCTGAGAGTTTGAATTGCGCTTTCTAAAATTGCAGTATTGTACTTTCTGTAAGGACCCTGAGTAATGTCATTCTTGTCTAATGAAGCCGCTTCATGCTTGATTAATTATTCTTACAGTTAATTTGATAGTGACTGCCGAATTTGAACAGCCACATTTTCAGCTGTTGCAGGATATTGAAGCCTTTCCGTGTGACCTTTAAGCAGGTTGAAGAGCCTCAGGAAGTTTCATCAGCTTTGTTTTCGAAATAATTCGGCTTCAATGTAAAAGGCTTTGAAAATATCTCTTGTGGAAAAAATTGCTGAAGCAAAATGTTGCTTTAAAATGGTCCTACGGAATTAAAACTTGCAGTGTGATATATGCCTTAAAATTTGGATATTCTGCGGAGTCGCAAACAACAATTGAAGTGCGCACACAAGCAATGGGGCAGAAGAAATAGCTTAAAAGCTCAGATGAAAAAGTACCCATCAAGGGCACCAAAACAATGCGATTTTAGAAACCATTCCCTGGTGGGTTCATTTAGAAATCAGAGGTCTGACAGCTTTATATAAAGGTGTAGGTTCATATATTGAACTTGATTAACGGAAGCAGAGTGTTTTTGCGATCAGGAGTTGCTGAGTCGGTCACTTTCATTGAAATTGTTTTGTGCCGTGTTAAATGTGTAATTGCTAGATAAGTATTTTCACCATGGATTTGAAACAGGACCCAAGGACCAGGACGAGAATTGTCTGCAGCAGCATTGTAAATTGCTGCATCTCTGGCATCTTCTTACTCTAGAGTTTCGAATTGGATAAAAGGAGGAATTTGAAATGTGATGAATAAAATAAGTTGAATTGTTGCAGTGTTAGGAACTGAGAGGTCACTGTGACAGTTGGAGTTATAAAAACATAAGAACATGAGAAATAGGAGCAGGAGGAGGCCATTCGGCCCCTCGAACCTGAACTGCCATTCAATAGGATCGTGGCTGAGCTGATTTTGGTCTCAACTCCACTTTTCTGCCCGCTCCCCATAACCCTTGACTCCCTTATCGTTCAAAAATCTGTCTATCTCCACCTTAAATATATTCAATGACCCCGCCTCCACAGCTCTCTGGGGTAGAGAATTTCACAGATTCACGACCCTCTGAGAGAAGAAATTCATCCTCATTTCCGTTTTAAATGGGCGACCCCTTACTCTGAAACTATGCCCCCTAGTTCTAGATTCCCCCACGAGGGGAAACATCCTCCCTGAATCTACCATGTCAAGCCCCCTCAGAATCTTACCTGTTTCAATAAGATCACACCTCATTCTTCTAAACTCCAATGAGTATAGACTCAACCTGCTCAACCTTTCTTCATAAGACAACCCCTTCATCTCAGGAATCAACCTCGTGAACCTTCTCTGAACTGCCTCCAATGCAAGTATATCCTTCCTCAAATAAGGAGACCAGAACTGTACGCAGTACTGTAGTTGAAATTTTTTGCTTTGCATTTCAACTTTTAGCGTTGTTCCCCCAACAGAGATCTTACAATATGTTTACTTTACAAAATATTGAAGCTAAAGTGGCTTGGTCTGTAGCTGTTTATCAGAGAAGTTGCTTATTTCAAAGGCATGACTCTAGATTTCATCATCCCAGAAGCTAATAATTTTAATGAGTTATCTTGAAATTAAAAACTGAAGTATATTTTAAGTATTAAAGGATTTTTAAAATAATGGAGCTGGATACCTTAGCTCTGCCTCAGCCAGGCACTGATTAGAGTGATGATATAGTGTTTGACCATTCATCTCAAAACACTTCCCTCAGTCAGTGCTCTTATCCATGCATTGGATGTGAAGTCAGGCCCAGTCAGCTTACCCACACATGGTATAATCTTGTTTCATATTATGTTTTTAAAAAATCTTCAAAGCACAAGTTGGTTTCTTGTACTTTTATCCAGGTGACTGATCTTAGTGAGTGCTTGTGAAGTGGCTCACTTAAAGCTGATGAACTAACGAAAATGATGACAAAAGAGATAGAGAGTAAGATGAAGCAGTAAAAGGGGGCGTATGACAGATGTCAGGTTAAGAATACAAGTGAGAACCAGGCTGAATATAGAACGTTCGAAGAGGAAGTGAAAAAGGAAATAAGAGGAGCAAAGAGACAGTGTGCGAATAGATTAGCAGCTAACATAAAAGGGAATTCAAAAGTCTTCTATAGGCATATAAATAGTAAACGGGTAGTAAGAGGAGGGTTGGGGCCAATTAGGGACCAAAAAGGAGACCTACACATGGAGGCAGAGAGTTTGGTTGAGGTATTGAGTACTTTGCATCTGTCTTCACCAAGGAAGAAGATGCTGCCAAAGTCATAGTGAAAGAGGAGGTACTGGGGATATTGGATGGGCTAAAAATTGATAGAGGAGGTACTAGAAAGGCTGGCTGTACTTAAAGTAGATAAGTCACCAGGGCGGATGGGATGCATCCTAGGATATTGAGGGAAGTAAAGGTGGAAATTGCGGAGGTACTGGCCATAATCTTCCAATCCTCCTTAGATACGGGGGTAGTGCCAGAGGACTGGAGAATTGCAAATGTTAGGCCCTTGTTCAAAAAAGCGTGCATGGATAAACCCAGCAACTACAGGCCAGTCAGTTTAACCTCGGTGGTGGGGAAGCTTTTAGAAACAATAATCCGGGACAAAATTAACAGTCACTTGGACAAGTGTGGATTAATTAAGGAAAGCCAGCATGGATTTGTTAAAGGCAAATTGTGTTTAACTAACTTGATTGAGTTTTTTGATGAGGTAACGGAGAGGATTGATGAGGGCAATGCGGTTGATGAGGTGCACATGGACTTCCAAAAGGCGTTTGATAAAGTGCCACATAATAGGCTTGCCAGCAAAGTTTTTTTGACTTATCAGAAATTAAAAGGGTTTCCCACACGTTTCAAAAGTATAGGTGCAGTCGCAGAATTCAAGTCCTGAATGCAGAGTTGAAGGATTGAAAGCCAGAGATGTGTACAGCCATGGCAGCTGGAATTGGTGGGAAATATGGCCTTTGGTTATTTTCCTGAAGTGTGAAGAACTAGCTGCTTTTAATTGTTGGAAGAAGTCCTTCTCCAGGGACATAATATTGCAGGTGCAATCTCAAAAATGTTCTGGGAATGGAAGACCTGAGTTGAACTGCCTGCTCCACATTATGCACTCTTGAGAAGGGTCCTATGCATGCAGCTCACTTCCGTTCGTAGGTAGTTGTGTGTTAATATTTGTAGTGATGTGGAAGTGGAGTGATGCTCGAATACATAGGTGTGTTAGGTGGACTTAAACTTGAATATATTTATCAATTCTAGTCGTCAAAGACAGCTACAAGATCAACATCCCACAGCCTTTTATTGAGAAGATGTCAAACACACTACATTAATTGCAGTACTAACGGATGCGACCATGCGTCTAATGCAATGACAGTATATCTGCTCCATTACAGATGTTAGCAGCCTGAAGCTGGTGTCATGTGTTGAACAGATGAGCTGAAACAGCTGCACAATGACGCTGAACTCACTAAATGTGTGGTCAGGATAGGTAAAAAAAAAATGATTTTGAATATATTGGCCATTAGAAATTGTGGTTAATTTACCATTGCAGTCACTGTTGAACTGGATATGTGGTGCAGACTGAATCTGCAGGGCTAATTAACTTGGCACCATCGACTGCTTTTGGGGGGGGAGGGGGTGCGGTGCAGAGGGAGAGAGGTTCTACAAATGTTCTTGAGGAAATGGAAAGCTCTAACAGCGTCCAATGGTTTCTTTATTGTTTAATCTACAAAAAAAAGGTTGTTGTTCAAAAATGTACTCATTTGATGGTAATCTGTTTCCAACTTGCTGGGGAATGTTGGAGACAGAACTGTAAAGGACTGTAAGTGCAGCACTCATTTCAATAGAAACAATAGGACATCGTATTGGAGCACTGTTATCCATGTAATAGTGCTTCCCCACCTGTGATAAGACATGTCTTTTGATTATATTGACAAACCCAGTAATAACATGTTAAACTGAGATCAGTGCAAGTCGAATACCCTTGAATAATTCATGAACTTGGATGGTTGAATCAGAAATAAAATGCACAACTCTTTGGGGGGGGGAAACATTTTTTTGTCTCCATTTTTTTCTGATTACACTCCTGTGAAGCACCTTGGGATGTTTCACTCCGTTAAAGGCACTATATAAATGCAAGTTAGTTGTTCTGCTATATCCTTCTTCCATCTCTTGAGACCAGGTACAGAAGACTGGCATGTGATCTCTCTCAGGACCTCGACTTAAGTTCAATAAGTGGACCTTTGAGATGTGTGAGAACAGCTTGTGTGTAAACCTGGCTCAGTAGGTGGTGCTGTTGTTTCTGAGGCATTGTTGGGAGTGGGTGTCCTTCAAATGAGACATGGAATGTAGGTCCCAGCTGACTGTTCGGGCAATTCAGGTGAAGGTTAAACAATTTATTGCATTATTAAAGGTTTCTTGGCCAACCTCCTCTTCCAATCAACACCACCAAAAACAAACCCGAACTGGCCATTCATCCCCGTTGTTGTTGATGGGATGTGAGTGGCACAGGATGCCTGTCATATCAGAAAGAAAGGGTTTGCATTGATACAGCTCCTTTCATGACCTCAGAACATCCCAAAACACCTTACAGCCAATTAATTACTTTTGAAGTGTAGTCACTGTTATAATGTGTGCATAATGGCAGCCATTATGTGCACATTTAGATCTCACAAACATCAATGAACTAATGACCAGATAATCAGCTTTTGTGTTGTTAGTTGAGGGATAAATAATGGCCATGACTCCCCTGCTCTTCCCCTGCGATCATTTGTGTCTACCTGAGAGGACCTGGGTTTATCGTCTCATCCGAAAGACGGCACCTCCGGCAGCGCAGCACTCCCTCAGCACTGCACTGGAGTTGCTGGAGTGGGACTTGAAGTGAGGTGAGAGTACGGCTAACACCCTTTGAGGATTGTACACCATACAGTGCTGAGGAGTTGTGAGTAGACAAAGCACCTGTACAGAGCCAATTCTTGATGAGAGTGACTGAGCCAAAAGTGGGTAAACAGCATGTTTTGGTACCGCTGTAGACTTTCTGATTCAGAGCCGTGAGTGCTACCACGGAGCCAAAGCTGATAACTTGTAAAGCTATTTTTTTATATTTGTGTTTCAAAAGTAATTCTTCATGTCTGAACATCTCAAAGTGGTTAACACAAATAAGATCCCATTATTTGTGTGTATCTCTTCACTAATTTACACACCAATGTTATGCTTTTAAATTCAATATCCAATATTTTTCAGAGTACCAAACAGATTCAAAATAAGAATATTTTTCACTGTGACCAGATCAATTTTCAAGCTGTACTAGTGATTGATTTTAAAATTCAAGGTGATCTGATGAAGGCTCGTCTGTCATCACTTACTGCTTAAATGTGTTCAGACCTGGTCTGGGCTGCTGAATATCCAAAGCTCTCCGATTGTCACAGGGGTGGGGGGAAACTAAATGAACGAGCATGCTTCCCCTTCAATCACCCCTGAGCACCAGCGACGCCCCTAATGGAGGTGGGGGTGGGGAAGTCGGTGATCTTTACCACCCCTTTCAGCTGGCGGAGGATGATCACTGCAAGGTGCATTGTGGAGAAAACTGGGGTGAGTGACGGGAAAACTGGTGAATAATATTTGAAGGGGTGGCGAAAAATATTTGAGGGGGAGAGAACACTTAAGTTAGCAAACAGTAGAACCAAGGATAATTCCAGTGTGTGTATATCCATTAAAATCAAGAATTGCGTAAAAGCTGACAGCTTTGGTTGCATTTGAGCCAATTTTCATCCCTGTTGGATGCTGCTTTATTGCGGCAAAGTCACGAGTCGTCCGGATGGATTTGTATTCCATCGTGTTTAGTAGTGTGTCAGTTGCAGAATCTAAAGTGTCTTGTGTCTGTGATGGTTCACAGTTCAGCCCTCAATGACTTTGGGGTTGTCAAAGAGGGAAACATCTCGTTGAAGGAGATTCTGTGAAACAAAGGGCTGGATTTTCATTCAGCAGTCAGGAAGGAGGCGGGACTACAACTTTCGGGTTTTCGTTCGGCCTCCATCGAGATGTGGCCAATCCACGCGATTTTCCCTTGATTGACCTTGTTGAGCCCGCCCAGCGGGCTCAGCAGGCCAATTAAGGGCCACCCGGCAACAGGTGACGTCACAGATTGAAATTTCATCTGTCAAGACGTGCTGACAGATGAAATATCAGTGTTTCACAGCTGTTTGAAGCTGTCAAACACTGACAGTCTTACTTCTAACCTGAGTCCTTCTATGCAGACTCAGTTAGAAATCACGGCGGCACTGAAAGCTGAAGGCTGTCACTTTTGACAGCTCGCAGCCATTCTGCTTTCAGTGCCGGCTGAATGATGGACTCACGAAGCCTAGAGGAAGGAAGGCTTTAAAGGTAAGTACAGGTAATTTAAACTTCTTTACACACTTTAGACACACCAAACACACTTGCCTTTGCACTCATGCACCCATCACTCACCCGAACACAGACATTTCGACCCCTCCAAGTCCTTCAAACCAACGGCCCGCCTGCTCTAATCTGGCGTGGTTTGGAGCCGTCAGGAATCCCACACGACACCCCTCAAAATAGGGATTAAGCTAAAAACTGCCTGTTAACTACCTATTAACAGGCAATTAGTTGGCACTAATCCCTTCCCGCTTTGGGTCAGCGGTTCCCAGTGCGGGGCGGGTACCCGCCTCCTTTGAAACTTACACGGAGGCGGGTTTTGGGCGGGATGGTGTCGGGACCCCCGAATTTGGGATTTTTGCCCCCCGCATGCCTAAAAGCCCGCCTCACGACACACTGAAAATCCAGCCCAAAGTCTACAGGTGCCTGACATTGAGGAAGATGAAGCGAGCATGTACCATGTGGATTTAATCCAAGCTCTCAGCTGGCATATAAGGAGGATTTGTAAACCCCAAGGCCTAGAAATTCAGTGGGCTGCGCCACCCGTTAGCACCTTGAGGGCGCTAAGTGGGTCAGAAGCCACTGGCTACACCTCCCACTAAATTTAGCGGGACGCTAATGGTGGCGCTAGCAGTTAGCGCTGCGCCGCCACCAATGACGTCATCGCTGTGCGCAGCGTCCCGCTGACGCCCCGATCGCGATATTTAGATGTGCCCCCTGATTTTACACCAGACGCTATGGGCGACCGGTTCAGGGGGGCCTACCTGCGGGGGTCGAGGCGCTAATTAAAGGAGAGGTGAGGGGCGACCATTTTTGTTGCTGGCTGCCTGCCAGCACCTCTCCGCGCTGCCATCCCCGGCCTCCTGACCACCCCCCCCCCCCGCGGAGTGCCGACTGCATTCCAAGAGCCCGGCACTTCTCCTCGGTGCCGGGCTCTTTTGCCGGCACTCGCGATCCTCGGGGGCCCAGCTGGGCCCCAGATCGCGCTGCACAAGGCCCCTTCCCTTTAAGAAGGGGAGGAAGGCCTGCAGTACCGCAGCACGACGTGCCGCAGTGTGTGGCGCTGCGGCACGTTGCGCAGCAATATTTAGTTTGAGCACCCCAAGAGGGATGCGGGGCGCCTCCCGTAGCGCCGCGCTTCCCTTTGGGGCGCTCAAACTGAATTTCCGGCGGGCGGGCAGCCGCGACTGCTTCCGGGGCGCTACTTTTAGTGCCCTGGCGAGGCTGGCGCCCCAAACTGGGCTATAGTCCATTTCTAGGCCCAACTGTTTAAACAGCGAAATTGCACCAGTGCATAATTTCGAGAGTCAATCTGGTTATCAGGTTTTGCAGAACCTTGTTTTTATTTTTATCCCTTTTTGCCACAGTTTTGGTAGACTCTTCTGAGATTTTTCCTTCAATCACAGTGAATATAGCGCAGCAGATAACGGAAATGGGCTGTGAGATTACGTCTTTTGTAAAGGTGGTTTCTGTATAAATTGGAACACCAAATTTTGACCTTGTTGCACAAGCTGCTTCTTGAATAAGGACAGACTGCAAGTGCAACTGAGTCACATTGCCATTTCCACCAGACAGCCAGGTGTAGCTGGTACATCTTCCCTGTGTCTACCCTGTGACCTTCAGTCGGTCAGAAGGAACGGGATGCACACTCAAAACATACACCCTGGAGAGCGGAAGAGCCCGTAACTTTTGAAGGTATTGTTCTATTTGAACAGCTGATGCCCATCTTGAAGGAACTTGTGTACAAAGGAGCACAAACTGCCAAACTATACAAGCATGCCAGGCATTTTCCCCTTTTCCATTTAAGGGACATAATTAGGCATCTGAATCCAACCTGAACCAACTTCATATTTTTTCCAAAATAACAACAGAAAACGCTGGAAAAACTCAGCAGGCCAGGCAACATCCGTGGAGAGAGAAACAGAGTCAATGTTTCAGGTCAAAGACCCTTCGTCAGGACTGAGAAAAAAGCAGGAAATGAAACAGATTAAGAAGCAAGTTTGGGGGATGGGAAATGGGGGAGGGGATGAAAGAACAAAAGGGAAGGTCTGAGAGAGGTGAAGAGACATTAAGAGATATTCAAGGTGAGACGAGATGGTAATAGGACAGGTAAAGAAACAAAGGATGGCTCTAGACGAAGTGTGAAATGCGCTGGCAGAGTGAAAGACAGCTGCCATGTGGGAGAGAAAAAAAGAAAAGGCACAAACCAAAAGTGTGGATAAAAAATATATAAAAATATGATGGGGGCCGAGGTTATAATCTGAAATTGTTGAACTCGATATTGAGTCCGGAAGGCTGTGAAGTGTCTAATCAAAAGATGAGGTGCTGTTCCTCGAGCTTACGCTGAGCTTCTGTGGAACAATGCAAGAGGCCAAGGACGGTGAGGTCTGAGTGGGAATGGAGTGGTGAATTGAAATGACAGGCGACCGGAAGCTCGGGGTCACCCTTACGGACTGAACGGAGGTGTTCCGCAAAGCGGTCACCCAATCTGCATTTGGTCTCCCCAGTGTAGAGGAGACCACATCGTGAGCAGCGAATACAGTATACTAGATTGCAAGAAGTAAAAGTAAATCGCTGTTTCACATGGAAGGGGTGTTTGGGGCCCTGGACAGTGGGCAGCTGTTGCATCTCCTGCACTTGCACGGGAAGGTGCCAGGGGAAGGGGTGCTGGGGGTGATAGAGGAGTGGACTAGGGTGTCTCGGAGGGAGCGGTCCTTAAGGAATGCTGAAAGGGGAGGGGAGGGGAAGATGCGTTTGGTGGTGGGATCACGTTGGAGGTGGCGGAAATGGCGGAGGATGATCCGTTGAATGTGGAGGCTGGTGGGGTGATATTTTTTCCAATTAAAATCTGAAACTGACCTGAAATTGTCCCTCCTTAGAGCTGGCTCTGATCCCAACTCACCGTCCAAAAATAATGTGCAAAAGAGTGAAATGGAAGTAACCTAACTTGAGTTATAAAAATGTGTGAAAGTATATTAAGAGCTAAGGGACTATAATATATGAAAGGATTTACTAATTCTGCAGTTGCCCTTAATTTTTTTAAATCTCAACACTGTTAAATCCTCTGAACTTGTAAAATTCAACTTCCATGTCCATTTTATTTGTGTTCTGTTTCTTCACCCTGAAAGTTGTCAAAGAGTTGTGTTTGAAGAGCTACAATCAGTTAACTTGGGAGGTAAATGAATACATTGAACTCCATGTAATGTAAGCAGGCGTATCACAGCTTGATAATATAGAATGTTATTCTCCATTTAAAACCTCCAGTGTTCATCTGGGATGGCAGCAGAAGTGGGGCAATTAACTTCCAAACACTCGGGCTGAGGAGGAGTAACATGAGATAGAGTTTCTGCCCTGATGGCATCCATTGATCTGTGCTGGAAAGTGTAATTTGTGAGCATCTAGTGAGGTCAGGATTGGGTTCAGATGTGATGCCTCACGCAGTCAAATAGCCTAATGGCACATGTATGAAGGATGAACAATCTGGCCATCTTTTGAGGGTAGCCACAGTACTCCAGCATGAGTCAGCACATTCAGAAGACAGCATAAATCAAGAGCGGGGAATAAAACAACCTTGTTCAGCATCATCTTCATTGTACATTGTGCTTGCCTATTGCATTCTTTCATGTAGAAGGTATGCACTGCAGATAATGCAATAAGTAGCTACAATAGTGGTGGCAATGGAGATGTAACCTCCAAAGAAGTCAAACGGGAAAGCACTGAAATAACTAAAAGATGATAAAGGCTGCAATCTTCCCTGGGGGGTTGGCTGACTGATGTAATGTTGAAGCTTTATTCTTGCTCACAGCCATTGTTGTCTATTGTATCTCAGTTAAAGGAGGAAGACATGTTTACCTTGGATTAATATTAGTTAGTGCTTTTCAAATTTTAAAATGATGTATTGAATAAAGCAGCTTTTATTGCCGTTTCTAGGCTGAGGTTGATTCTTTGAACGCTGTGTGCTTGTCAATCCTAGTTTTCACCTGACTTTCCAGAGAACAAGGAGCCAGCTGTCTTTTCCGAGCTACTGTGAATAAGAGCAACTCCACTAATGTCCGTGCCAACTCCAGTGATTAAGTTTGTAAATGTGTTTAGTGCTTTCTCACAGCCACTTGTTAAAATACGGAATAAAGGTGATGATGCTGGGTGAGGTTAGCGTACCTTTGTTGTGTTCCCCACCCTCCCTGCTCCAGCTATTGCTTGATCTGCTGAAAGTACTGACTCACATTGGGGTGCAATGGCAGCCTTCAGTACATTGCCACATCCTTCATGCAAGTATCAGTAGGCTATTTTACAGCAGTGGGACATCATTTATCATGTCTGTCAGACGTGGCTCAGTGATGGCGCTCTCGCCTCTGAGTCCGAAGATTGCAGGTTCAAGTCCCACTCCAGAGACTTGAGCGCATTAGCACTGTTGCCTCACAGCGCCAGGGACCCGGGTTCGGACCCGGCCTCGGGTGACTGTCTGTGTGGAGTTTGCACATTCTCCCCGTGTTTGCGTGGGTTTCCTCCGGGTGCTCCGGTTTCCTCCCACAGTCCAAAGATGTGCGGGTTAGGTTGATTGGCTATGATAAATTGACCCTTAGTGTTAGGGGGATTAAATACGTGGGGTTACAGGGATAGGGTGGGATATATGTTGGTGTAGGGGTTACGGGGATCGGGTAGGATATGTGTCGGTGCAGGCTCGATGGGCCGAAATGGCCTCTATCTGCACTGTGGGGTTTCTGTGATTCTGTGATCTAGGCTGACACTCCAGGGCAGTACTGAGAAAGTGCTGCACTGTCAGAGGTGTCATCTTTTGAACCAAGGCCCCAGCTCAGGTGGTTGTACAAGATCCCATGGCACTATCTTGAAGAAGAGCTGGGGAGTTCTCACCGGTGTCCTGGCCAATATTTATCCCTCAACCAACAGCACTGAAACAGATTACCGATCGTTATCATATTATTGTTTGTGGGAGCTTGCTGTGTGCAAATTGGCTGCCGTATTTTCTACATTACAACAGTGACGACACTTGAAAAGTACTTCATTGGCTGTAAAGCACTCTGGGATGTCCTGAGGTTGTGAGCGGCGCTATATAAATGCAAGTTTTTCATTCTTTCACTCACCAAGTAGACAAAATAGTAAGATTGTAATTCCAAGAAGTAAGATAACTCTTCATCAATAACTTGTAAATAATGCAGTGTTTGTTTTCCTTGTGTTTCTTCGCACTCCAGGAGCCAAATTCATCGAAACTATTTCTTGGAAATTAAAACGAATTTTCCCAAGAATTTCAAACTGATAATGATCAGACAGCTTATCTGAGGAGTCGGTTTTAAAAGAACATAAGAACACATAAGAGCATAAGAAATAGGAGCAGGATTGGGCCACTTGGCCCCTCGAGCCTGCTCTGCCATTCAATAAGATCATGGCTGACCTTGGGCTCAAAGCCACTTCCCAGCTCGCTCCCCATAACCCTTCACTCCCTTACCTTGCAAAAATTTGTCTATCTCCACTTTAAATGTATTTAATGACCCAGCCTCCGCAGCTCTCTGGGGCAGGGAATTCCACAAATTTACGACCCTCTGAGAGAAGAAATTCCTCCTCATCTCAGTTCTAAAAGGGTGACCCTTTATTCTGAGACTGTGCCCCCGAGTTCTAGATTTCCCCAGGAGGGGAAACATCCTCTCTGCATCTACCCTGTTGAGCCCCCTCAGTATCTTATATGTTTCGATAAGATCACCTCTCATTCTTCTAAATTCCAATGAGTATAGGCCCAACATTTCCTCATACGTCAAACCCCTCATCTCTGGAATTAACCTAGTGAATCGTGTCTGAACTGTCTCCAAAGCAAGTATATCCTTCCTTAAATAAGGAGACCAAAGTTGTACGCAGTACTCAAGGTGTGGTCTCACCAATACCTTGTACAGTTGCAGCAGGACTTCCCTGCTTTTATACTCCAACCCCCTTGAAATAAAGGCCAACATTCCATTTGCCTACTTGATTGCTAACTTTTTGTGTTTCATGCACAAGGACCCCCAGGTCCCTCTGAACTGTAGCATTTTGTAATCTCTCTCCATTTAAATAACAGTTTGCTTTTTTATTTTTCCTGCCAAAGTGGATAACCTCGCACTTTCCCACATTATATTCCATCTGCCAAATGTTTGCCCACTCACTTAGCCTGTCAATATCCCTTTGCAGATTCTTTGAGTCCTCTGCACAACTTGCTTTCCCACCTACCTTTGTATCATCCGCAAACTTGGCTGCATTACACTTGATCCCTTCATCCAAGTCATTAATGTAGATTGTAAATAGTTGGGGCCCCAGTACCAATCCTTGTGGAACCCCACTAGTTACCGTTTGCCAACCAGAAAATGACCCATTTATCCTGACTCTCTGCTTTCTGTTAGTTAGCCAATTCTCTATCCATGCTAATATATTACCCCCAACTCCGTGAGTTTGCCAAGTACAGCCAGGGTTTTATTTTTTATCCTTTTCACATTCTTTTTTGTATGGAATATTCTGGTACTTGCTACAGTTTGTTAAGACAGGTGTGTGGATTTTGCTCAGTTGATCCTTATTGGCTGAGTGTTCTCTGTGATTGAATGTTGCCAAACTCTGCTCTCTACTGCCAGCCAACAGTTGCAATGTTGAAATTGTACAGAGGTGGGCTCCATCTTTTCTCTATCAGCATTGACTGTGATGGAGGAGGACTAGTCTTGTGCAGGTATCTCTGCAAGAGTCTCGGAAGCATTTTTCCCATTGTTTGGAGTCCACAGATACTGTACAGAGATCATGGGAGGTGATATGCTGCCCTTGTTGCTCAGTTTTAGATTCTTTGTGGCCTCTTGATTTGTGGCTGAATCTATTAGGATTGGGGTAGGTCGCCTAAAAATTAGTGCCAGGCCTTTCAAGAATGATGTTCGGAAATACTTCTACACGCAAAGGGTGGTAGAAGTTTGGAACTTTCTTTCGCAAATGGCAATTGATGCTAGGTCAATTGTCAATTTTACATCTGAGATTGATAGATTTTTGTCAACCATAGAAACAGAGAAGATAGGAGCAGGAGTAGGCCATTCAGCCCTTTGAGCCTGCTCCGCCATTCAATGAGATCATGGCTGATCACCCAAATTCAGTACCCGGTCCCTGCCTTCTCCCCATATCCCTTGATCCCTTTAGCTTTAAGAAATATATCCAACTCTTTCTTGAATATACTTAATGAACTGGCCTCCACCGCCCTCTGTGGCAGAGAATTCCACAGGTTCACCACTCTCTGGGTGAAGAATTCCTCCTCATTTCAGTCCTAAATGGCTTACCCCTTATCCTTAGACTATGACCCCTGGTTCTGGACTCCCCGGCCATCAGAAACATCCTTCCTGCATCTAGTCTGTCCAGGCCTGACAGAATTTTATAGGTTTCGATGAGATCCCCTCTCAATCTTCTAAACTCCAGTGAGTACAAGCCCAATCGACACAATCTCTCCTCATACGTCATTCCTGCCATCCCAGGTATCAGCCTGGTGAATCTTTGCTGCACTCCCTCCATGGCAAGAACGTCCTTCCTCAGGTAAGGCGACCAAAACTGCACACAATACTCAAGGTGTGGTCTCACCAAGGCCCTGTACAACTGCAGCAAGACATCCTTGTTCTTTTGCTACGAAGGCCAACATACCATTTGCCTTCTTAACCGCCTGCTGCACCTGCATGCTTACCTTCAGCGACTGGTGTACAAGAACACCCAGGTCTCTTTGCAATTCCAGGTCTCTTTGCACTTCCCCTTCTCCCAATCTATTACCATTCAAATAATAATCTGCCTTCCTGTTTTTGCCACCAAAGTGGATAACCTCACATTTATCCACATTATAGTGCATTTGCCATGTTTCTTCCCAATCACCCAACCTGTCCAAATCGTGCTGGAGTTTCACGACATCCTTCTCACAGCATACCCTCCCACCCAGCTTTGTGTCGTCTGCAAATTTGAAGATATTACATCCAATTCCCTCGTCCAGATCATTAATATATATTGTGAACAGCTGGGGTCCTAGGACCGATCCTTGCGGTACCCCACTAGTCACTGCCTGCCACTCGGAAAACGACCCATTTATTCCAACTCTTTGCTTTCTGTCCGCCAACCAGTTCTCTATCCAAGTCAATACCTTGCCCCCAATCCCATGTGCCTTAATTTTGCACGCTAATCTCTTATGCGGGACCTTATCGAAAGCCTTCTGAAAGTCCAAATACACCACATCCACTGGTTCTGCCTTATCTATTTTACCAGTTACATCCTCAAAAAATTCCAGTAGATTAGTCAAGCATGATTTACCTTTTGTAAATCCATGTTGACTTTGTCCGATCCAGTCACTGCTTTCCAAGTGCTCTGCTATTACATCTTTTATAATGGACTCTAGCATTTTCCCCACTACCGATGTCAAGCTTACCAGTCTATAATTCCCCGCCTTTTCTCTACCACCTTTTTTGAATAGTGGGGTAACATTAGCTACCCGCCAATCCATGGGTACCGTTCCAGAGTCTATCGAGTTCTGGAAGATGACCAGCAATGCATCTACTATATCTAGGGCCACTTCCTTAAGTACCCTGGGATGTAGATTATCAGGCCCTGGGGATTTATCGGCCTTCAGTCCCATCAATTTTCCTAACACCATTTCCCTACAAATACTGATTTCTTTCAGTTCCACCCTTTCATCAGACCCTATGTTCCCCGGCATCTCTGGGAGGTTATTTGTGTCCTCCTTTGTGAAGACAGAACCAAAATATGTATTTAGTTGGTCTGCCATTTCTTTGTTCCCCATTATAAATTCCCCCGATTCTGACTGCAAGGGACCTACGCTTGACTTCACCAATCTTTTTCTCTTTACATATCTAAAAAAGCTTTTACAGTCAGTTTTTATGTTCTCTGCAAGCTTACTCTCATATTCTATTTTCCCTTTCTTAATTAATCCCTTTGTCCTCCTTTGTTGAATCCTAAACTGCTCCCAATCCTCAGGATTATTGCTTTTTCTGGCCAATTTATATGCCCTCTCCTTGGACCTTATGCTATCCCTAATTTCCCTTGTTAGCCACGGTTGGGTCATCTTTTTTGTTTTATTTTTATGCCAAACTGGGATGAACAAATTCTGTAGTTCATCCATTCGGTCTTTGAATGTTTGCCATTGCCTATCCACCGTCAACCCTTTGAGTGCCATTCCCCAATCAATCCTACCCAACTCGCTCCTCAGACCATCATAGTTTTCTTTATTTAAATTGAGGACCCTAGTCTCTGAGTCAACCACTTCATTCTCCATCTTAATGAAGAATTCGATCATATTATGATCGCTCCGACCCAAGGGGCCTCTTACAACAAGATTGCTAATTAATCCTTTCTCGTTACATAATACCCAGTCTAAGATGGCCTGATCTCTGGTTGGTTCCTCGACATATTGGTCCAGGAAACCATCCCGTAAACACTCCAGGAATTCCTCCTCCACAGTATTGTTACTCATTTGGTTGGCCCAATCTATATGTAGATTAAAGTCACCCATGATGACTGCTGTGCCCTTATTGCACGCTTCTTTAATTTCTCTTTTAATGCCATCCCCAACCTCCGCCTTACTGTTTGGAGGTCTATAAACCACTCCCACTAACGTTTTTTTCCCTTAGTATTTCTCAATTCTACCCATACAGATTCCACCTCATCAGAGCTAATATCCTTCATTACAATTGTGATGAAGGATTAAGGGATATGGGACAAAGGCAGGTATGTGGAGTTAGGTCACAGATCAGCCATGATCTCATTGAATGGCGGAACAGGCTCGAGGGGCTAAATGGCCTACTTTTCTTCCTATGTTTCTGTGAATCGTAATGAATTAGGCTGAATGACCATACCCTAGGATTGGACAGATGTAGGCTCTGCGTAGTCTGAGGAAAGTTCTTAGACTTGCTCTGTGCTTCTTTCCACAGAGGACTTGCAAATGGCTCAGTCTGGCTAATGCCCCGGCAGTGATACCATTCATATGTTGCGTCCATGACCTATTGTGTTGGAAGTTTATGTTCAAATCTTACACCCTTTTAATGGATATATCTGATTTGGACAGAAAAATGTTTTATATGTGGGAAAAGAGATGACTTGATTCTGAATATCCCACCAATCAAATTTAAAAATATGAACTGTCAGACACAGAGAAACTGAACCAATCACTCAGCATTGTTTAAATTGGAATTCGTTCTTTCCCCAACTTATAAATGAAAGTTGCAGCATTGCATTGATGTAGGCTTGGTACAGGAGTCTGAACTGTAGTTGGTTTTTAAATTGTTTATGTACTTGAGACGGTCACTAAATCAAAAATAGTGTTTCATTTTTGTCACAAGCTTGCAACTTTTTCTCATTTTAAACAATGCATCATAAACTGATGCTTATGCTTCCGTCCCTTCCAAAAAATGTTAACTTTTTTTCTTTCGCACCAGTTTCTCTTTGTCATGAAAGCATTGACTCGTAGCTAGGGTATGGAAATGTCTGTGGAAACTGGTCACCCCATGATGCCCCATTATTTGTTTGTGAGCCTCAACCGTGTTGACAAACTAATTACATTTTTTTTACATGGAGGAATAGGTCATAGAAACATTGGGGGCGATTTTGTCAATGGGGGTGTGTTGGAGGCGGGTCTGCTGCTTGTCGGGTTTTAGTCCCGCCTCCTTTGACTTGTGGCCAACCCACGCTATTTTCCCTTGATTGACCTTGTTAAGGCCGCCCTGCGAGCTCAGCAGGTCAATTAAGGGGAAGCCGGTTACAGAGAATGTCAGCGAATGACGTTTCATCTATCAAAAAATTTTGACAGATGAATTGTCATCGTTTGACAGCTCTGTGAAGCTGTCAATCACTGACATTCTCTGTTGTTTGGTGAGTCCTTGTATTCAAGACTCATCAAACCTCTTTTGTGAGCAGAAATTAGATGGCTGTTGCGTCTGAGAATGTAGCAGCCATTCTGTCATCTCTGCCGGTGAGATGCGGGGCTCTCCGGTTCCCCAACTGTTGAAGCCTGCAGGAAGAAACAAATAAACATTTTCTATCACTTTTCACTCACCTCACACACTTACCTCTCCACACTTGCACCCATCACACACCACCACAGCACACTTTTGCACCCTTCTGACCCCCGCAGACCCACTGCTCACCTCGGTGACCCTGGCGGGGTTTCCTGACGTCGGGAAGCCCGCGCCTCTGCTGGAAAAATGGGGATAATTCTCTTAACTACCTGTTAACAGGCAGTTAAGTGGCTGTAATCCCCTTCCCGCCTCAAGGAGACGGGACCCGGCGAGGGTCGGCTACCCACCTCCTGTGAAGATGGCACGGGGGCGGGATGGGTACCCGCCCCCAGATTCTGCCACTATTCCTGCAGTCCCGCCTCCAAACCTGCCTCCCCAGGGCTGGCAAGATCGCGCCCATTGGGACAGGAATAAGCTAATCAGCCCATCGGCCTGTTCTACCATTCAATTAGCATCATATTGAGCCCAATCCTGTCCTCATTTGATATCCACAAAAGCCAATTGCAATTGTTTTTTTTTCTCCTCTTCAGTTTAGGGAACTGAGGCGGTTTCAAACACCCCAAATGTCATTCAGGCTGAGATTGAGTAACTCACCACAGTTTGGAGAATCAATCGTGAGACTCTTTTGGTCTTTGTAGTTCAGCTACCCACAGGATAGACTTGCTGAACCCTTGGGGTAACTGGGAAATCTAATAGTCAAAACGTTTGGATTCATGTTTTTTTGTATTTTTCGTGAGAGATGATTGACTGAAAAAATCTCAAAGCATTGGGCCCTCATGTGGTGCGTATTCAAGACGACTCCCACATGGTCGCTCTGCCCTGAGGGCATCGTTTCACTGTGACTACTGTGTTAAATGTTCTGTATTAGACGCAATTACAATTAGATAAAGTGTTGCTGCCTCACATTTTATTACACGTTATTATTCCAGCACAACATCGTGCTTAGTTAAACATGAGTATTTGGTTTGTTTAAAGCTGTTGGGAAATTGAGTGACACAGTAGGCCTCCGGTTCCTAGATTCAGGCTGCTGAGATGAAAACATTCTGCGCTGCTACTGTAAGCATCCAAAGTGAAATAAGTTTGGGGCCGCATTAATTCTGTTGCTAATGGGCCCACACCATAAAACAGCCCCATATATGGCACTACTTGTCAGTTGCTCTCAGGGTCGTGAGAATGGCTGTTGTGAAATACCAGCAACCATTTGGGGAGAGTGCACGTCAGACACTAGAGCAGTGTAAAGAATTTTACTAACAACAGGAAATGCTGGAAGCACTCAGCAGGCCAGGCAGCATCCGTGGAGAGAGAAACAGAGTTAACGGGGGTGATTTTAACTCGGGTGCGGGGTGGTGTCGTGTTATCCGAATTTCGTGTTTCCCACACGAATCTAAATGGATGTGGGAGATTGATGCAATTTTAACTTAAGTGGCCAATTGATTTCCAACGTGTGGGATGTGTTGATTTCTTTTTGGGTTCAATAAAGACTCATTTCTTGAAAGAGAAAGTTGTTTTAATCTAAAGTCTATTCAACTCTTTTTAACAGCCTTTTTACAGAACACTCTATACTGTGATGCAGCTAGAATCAAAGTGAAAGTAAAACTCTCTGCCTTGCTTCTCTCGGTCACATGACCTCTGCTGGTCAGGCATAAGTAATCAATACCTGCAATCATGCTATTAAGACATCATAATCGAACAGGCAAATAACATCACTATTTGCTGATATCATTACATCTCCCTTTCTTAAAACAAAAGTATTTTACTTTTAACTAACAACATGTTTTCTTTGTATTAATCTGCATTTTAACTGTAACACTTAATGAACTTACATTATCATTATCATGATCAAGGTTTTTTACCCTTGCTTTGTGTGTTCACATGAAATATGTCAATACACTAGAACTAGAAGAAAGAATAAGATAACATTACTTCCTTCTTTAACAATAGTCCTTAAATTTGCTCAATGAGTCTCTCAGGAGGCTTCACGTGTCTTGAGGATTTTCTGATTGATTGTCCTTGAATCTGAGTTGTTGCCTCAGATGATTGGTTCTCAGCTGTGTGAGCAGGTTGTTCACCAGTATCAGTCTCTTGACCTGCTGTGGCTGGTCCCATGAGAAGATCTCGACGATTTCTTCTCAGAACAGCACCCTCATCTGTCTGAATGGTGTATGATCTTGGTTGAACTTCACTCAGGACAGTTCCCTTCTGAGTCCATGTGTTTGTTTTGTCTTTCAACCTTACTTGGTCACCAGTGTGGAGTTCAGGTAGGTTTTGTGTTCCTCTGTCATAGTAGTACTTTTGCTTTTCTTTCTGTTGCTCTTTGAACTTCCTCACTTTCTCCCCCTCTTTTGTTTTCAGGAGGTTCTCCGGGATGGGTAGGTTTGACCTTAGCCGACGTCCCATAAGGAGTTGGGCTGGTGACATACCACACTCGAGCGGCGTTGTGCGGTATACAAGCATGCTTTGGTAGAAGTCAGTTCCACTGTCTTTTGCCTTGTACATCAGTCTTTTCACTGTCTGGACTGATTTTTCCACTAGTCCATTGGACTGTGGATAGTGAGGACTTGACGTTGTGTGGACAAAGTCCCACTCTTTGGCAAAGTGTCGGAAATTTGCATTGTTAAACTGGGGTCCATTGTCTGTGAAGACCTCGCTTGCCACGCCATGTCTGGAGAATATGGCTTTCATACTTCTTATCACAGCTTCTGCAGTGGTGGTGTACAGTCTACAAACCTCTGGATACAGGGAGTAATAGTCTGTGACGACAAGATAATCCTTCCCTTGACATACGAATAGGTCTGTCTGGTGCTGGGTGTGGCTTTAGTGGTTCTACTGGATTGCTTGCTCGATATTTCAGGCATATTGTGCAGTTTGACACCTCATTTGTCACATCTTGGTTCATTCGTGGCCAGTACATCACCTCTCGTGCTCTTGTCTTACACTTTTCGATTCCCAGATGTCCTCCATGGATCTTTTTTAGCATCTCTTTTCTCAGACTCTTTGGGATAACTATTTTACTTCCTTTGTAGATGATGTCTTCGACCACTGATAGTTCCGCCCTGCAGTTCCAGTACTCTGCCATGTCAGGTGAGCAGTCTTGCTTCATGTTGGGCCATCCATCCAAGATGCTTTTTCTCAGTCGTCTCATTGTTTCATCTTTGTCTGTTTCAGTCTTTATGAGCTCCATTTTTGCATCTGCTATGGGCAGTGCACTTGTGATCATGTCCACGTAGGCGTTCACTTTTTCATCCATTGTGGTGTTTGCGGGCTCACTTGGATCAACAGCTCTGGACAACGTGTCTGCTGTATACATCAGCTTACCCGGTGTGTATGCAACATTCAGTGTATAGCGTTGCAGCCTGATCATCATTCTTTGTATTCTAAGCGGACAGCTATACAGTGGCTTTTGGAACAATGCAATCAAGGGCTTATGGTCAGTCTCTACACTGATTGCTTGTCCTGCCACAAACTGGTGAAATCTTTCACAGGCGTATGTGATGCTGAGCAGCTCCTTTTCTATTTGAGCATATCGCGTCTCCGCATCTGTCATTGAGCGCGATGCATATGCAATAGGTTGCCAGTAGTCATAGTGTTGCAGAAGAACGGCACCGAGCCCACTCTGTGATGCATCTGATGATATCTTGATGGGTCTCACTGGGTCATAAAACCTCAGAACAGGTTCCTCTGTGAGCAGTTTCTTTAGATCGCTCCATGACTTCTCATGCTCATGGTTCCATTCCCATTCTATGTTCTTTTCAGTTAGTCTTCTCAGTGGCGCTATTTTTTCCTGAGAGGTTGGATATGAATTTACCCATGTAGTTGATCATTCCATTAAACCTCTGCACGTCCTTTTTGCATTGTGGCCTTGGCATATTCTCAATGGCGGACACCTTTCTGGGATCTGGTCTGATGCCCTCGCTGCTAAGGATATCTCCCACAAATGTCAGTTCTGTCACCCCGAGCTGGCATTTCTCTCTATTCAGCTTCAGGTTTGTTTTCCTTGTTGCTTCCAGCACTTTTTTCAGTCTCTCGTCATGCTCAGTTCTCGTGGTTCCCCATACTATGATGTCATCCATTGATGTATCAACTCCCTCCAGGTGCTCATAGATCATATGGATAGTCTTGTGATACACTTCAGGAGCTGAGGCAATGCCAAATGGTAACCTTAGGAATCTGTATCTGCCAAATGGAGTGTTGAACGTGCACAGTCTTGAACTTGCTTCGTCCAGCTTCATCTGCCAAAATCCGGAGGATGCATCTAACTTGCTGAAATATTTTGCATTTGCAAACTGTGCCATGATTTCCTCACGTGTAGGAAGCTTGAAGTGCTCTCTCTTTATTGCTCTGTTTAGATCTCTTGGATCCAGGCAAATTCTGAGCTTTCCATTCTTTTTGTCCACTATGACGAGGGAACTCACCCACTCAGTTGGCTCATCTATCTTCTGAATCACGTTCACGCTTTCCATCCTGTCCAACTCTGCCTTCAGTTGCTTTTGAAGAGCAAACGGAACTTTTCTACATGGATGTATGACCGGTGTCATACTTTTATCTACTCTGATCGTGTGTTCTCCTGGAATGCAGCCTAGACCCTTAAATAGGTCTTTGTACTCTTTCATGAGTTCATCATAGACTGTCTCTCCTTCGCTTTCCACAACGAGGACTCTCTTTACCAGGTTCAGTCTCTCACAGGCTTTTAAACCTAGTATGGCTTGCACATCCTTTGGCACCACGATTAATGCTAGCGTGTGCTCTCTGTCCTTGTGTGTTACTTTGACAATGCATTTTCCTTTCACTGGTATATCAGTACCTGAGTATCCGGTCACTTTCACTTGTATTCTATGTAACTTTGGTCTGGGTCTAATTCTCTTAAAATCGGTCTCTGATATCACATTAACTTGTGCTCCAGTATCCAATTTAAATGGAATGTGTATGTCGTTCACTTTTAGTGTCAACATCCAGTCTCTTTCTTCTTTTTTGTTTTCAGACACCACATCTACATAGAATTCCTCTATCTCGCTTTCATCTACTGTATGGACCTTGCTTTGTTGCGCTTGGTTCTTACAGCAACGGGCATAATGGTTGTTTTTGTTGCATTTATTGCATGTTTTACCATATGCTGGACACTTTCTTGGTGGATGCTGTGTACCGCATCGATTACATGACTTCCGATTGTCTCTTTCATTTTCGTTTGCTGGCCACGTCTCTTTTTTCACTTTGGCGCTCTCTTTGTTAAACGGTTTGTATCCGTTCTTTCTCACTGCATCCATGTTGCAGCTACTGTCACTGAACAGCTCCTTTGCCTGCAACTTCACAGTCTCTGTAACCCTACACAGTGCTATGGCTTTTCCCAGGTCTAGATCTTGCTCTCTTAGCAGCCTTTCCCTTAGATCATTAGCTGGAATACCACACACCAGTCTGTCTTTTATCAGCGAGTCTGTGAGTCCCCCAAATTCACACGATTTGCTCCGGTTTCTCAGTTCAGTCACATACTGATCAATAGTCTCGCCGATTTTCTGTACACATGTGAAAAATTTGTGCCTCTCAAACGTAACGTTGCGTTTAGGTATGCAGTAGGCCTCAAACTGTTCCATTATTTTATCTAGCTTCATTTTGTCTCCATCAACAGCAAATGTGAAGTTATTATATACCTCCAGCGCTTCATCACCCACGACATGTAAGAACAGTGACGCTTTTACATTATCACTTTTCTCTTCAGCTCCGATTGCTGATAAATACAACTCTAAAAGTTGTTTGAACCTTCTCCAATTTTCAGCCACATTACCTGACAATTGAAGCGTCGCCGGTGGGTGTAAACCTTCCATTTTTTCACTTCGTTAGCTATTCTCTAATGGTAAGCAACGATGTTCTCTTCTGGCTTGCTAATCTGTGGAGAGCTGATTTTGCTTACTTGCCACAACTGCTTGCACTGTCCCATCAAGTTGCTAACTTCAGATTTTTTTTTTTCTTTCAGCCACTTCTGACATCATGTGTTGATTTCTTTTTGGGTTCAATAAAGACTCATTTCTTGAAAGAGAAAGTTGTTTTAATCTAAAGTCTATTCAACTCTTTTTAACAGCCTTTTTACAGAACACTCTATACTGTGATGCAGCTAGAATCAAAGTGAAAGTAAAACTCTCTGCCTTGCTTCTCTCGGTCACATGACCTCTGCTGGTCAGGCATAAGTAATCAATACCTGCAATCATGCTATTAAGACATCATAATCGAACAGGCAAATAACATCACTATTTGCTGATATCATTACATGGGAAGCCTTTGCAAATGGGTTTTTCATGACTGAAAGTCCCCTCCGATGACATCATCATTGCTGCTGCATTTAAGGTCCACAGCAAGCCTTGCTTCTTCTGCAAGCTGCCAAGCTTCTTGACTGTGCAGTGTGAGGGAGCTGCAGCAAAAATGCCATCACTTCGTTAATGTACATAACATTTCTGATGGCAAATGTTGCAGTTGTATCGTCTGTCATTTCGCTAGTGGGACTTCCACATTGAGGGCTTAGGCATACTTGCAACTATCAGTATAGTGGTCAGAGTGCGAGGAATCCTCTGGTTCTTGGCCATTGTCAATGCTCTGGTCAGAAGCAGTGAGGCAAAAGTGTTTCTTTGATGAGGCTAAGCAAATCTGGCCAGGATGAGTGCATTCCTTGCATCCCGGGCAGCAATGTTCTCGCGTAATGCTGCCGCTGGTTGATGGGCCTCTGCAGGATGTTCGTTTTCGCTCTCCTCCTCCTCCTCATCTGAGGAGGATATATGAGGAGCCAATTGGTCCTCAGGAATCTGCAAGCCACGACGCTGTGCCATGTTGTGAAGTGCACAGCAAACCACGACGATTCTGGAGACCCTGGCTGCTGACTACTGTAGGGCTCCACCTGATCTATCCAGGCATCTGAAGCGCATCTTCAGCAAACTGATGGTTTGCTCGATAATGGATCTGGTGGAAATGTGGCTGGAGTTGTAGCGCTCCTCAGCTTCGTTGGCTGGCCTCCTCAATGGCGTCATTAGCCACGTCCTCGGGGGATAGCCCTTGTCTCCAAGTAGCCATCCGTTAAGTTGGTCTGGCGGACTGAATAGTGGAGGCACACTAGACTGGTGCAGTATGAAGGAGCCATGGCAACTGCCAGGGTACATGGCACAAGCATGCAAAATTTCCTTCTTGTGGTCACACACCAGCTGAACGTTGAGGGAGTGGAAGCCCTTGCGGTTGACAAAAATACCTGGATTGCGATGGGGTGCCCTAAGGGACACGTGTGCAGTCAACGAAGCCCTGCATCCTTGGAAAGCCTGCCAGCTGAGCTAATCCAAGTACACGCGCCGTGACACTTGCTCGATCCTTGGAGAAATGGATGTGATTGTGCGCGAGGGCACAGAGGGCATTGGCAATTGTGTGTGGCCGCCTGGGAGATGTCGCTGATGTCTGCTGCTGATCCCTGGAATGAGCCTGAGGCAGAAAAGTTGAGTGCGGTGGTGACTTTGATGGCCACTGGTAATGCTTGTCCACCTGGTCCTCTGGGCTGCAGGTCTTGCTGTAGCACTGCGCAAATGTCAGTCACTACCTCTCGCGAAAGTCAGAGCCGCCTTTGGCACTGCTACTCAGACATGTTGAAGTAGCTGACCCTGCATCTGTAGACCCTGTTTGGGGGGGTATCTCCTGCGCCGACGGGCTTCCAGGTGCTGGTCCCTTCTGGCCTGTGCAGCTTCAGGTGGGTGAGCAGCAGCCTGGTGCTCCTGCTGCTGCTGCTGTTGTTCCTGGTTCTGCTGGTGCCGCGGCTGGTGCTCGAGCTCCTCTAATGCCCAGATGGGAAGGAAATAAATGGCTCCCATGCTTCTGGTATATGCCTCCGTTGAGGAAGCACTGAGTAAAGGTGGTGAGAGGGGTTTCCCAGGAGGTCACACTGGAGATGGGTGTGAGGCTCCAACCTTCCACAGGTGTGGTTAAGCCTTGTAAAAGTTGCCCCAGACCTGAGACCACTAAGTCCTGCCACCTGCAAATGATGTCTGATGAAATCTTCCCTTTAATGGTTGACCTGCAGTTGATAGTCAGCAATCCAATAGCGCTCCCGCCAGGTTTCACATTCGTGTTTCCCACCAGGCGTGTTTTACATGGGAAAAGGGTTAAATTTGCAAGGGCCTGTTAAAATAGGATTATAGAGGCCATTTAGTGGTTGTTAAGGGCCTTAAAGACCAGTCCCGCCTGTTGGATGCGGGACGGAGTCGGGGCCATCAGACATGCCTGAGTGAAAATTGCTCGGAGTCGGGAACCAGGCGGCGGGGGGGGGGCCCCGCCCGCCCGCCCGCCAGCCAGTTTTTTTCCGATTTTTAACCCCCCGCAGGCCTCCAAGCCCGACTCCCAGTTCAGTAAAAATCGAGCCCAACGTTTTGGGCCTGTGACCCTTCATCAGAACTGGAAAAGGTTCGAGATGTAACAGATATTAAGCAGGTGCAGAGACAGGGAAAGGGGGGCCGAGGGGAGGAAGGAATTGAAGGAACAGTCTGTGCTAGGGTAGGAGGCTGGAGTGGTTAAATGTTGCAAATGGGGATGGCAGAATCATCAACAGCTGCCTGAAAAATGGGGGCAGGGGTTATAGTCTGAAATTGTTGAACTCAATGTTGAGTCCAGAAGGCTGTAAAGTGCCTAATCGAAAGATGAGGTGCTATTGTAAAGAATTTTACTCTTCATCTGGCCCATGGTGTTTCTTACTTGGTGCTGGATGCAGACACTGGGTGCCAAAAGCGAACATTATATGATCTCTGACTTCAGGATCTAAAGTCAATTTTTGACTAAAAGAGCAAATTATTCCTGAGAGATGTTTCGTCCATGTTTCTTGCTCCCCCACATCACATTTTCTCCTTCTAGTAAGTATCTTGAGGTCGATGTATTTATACCTACAATGATAATTGATTCTAACCGTGCATGTTTGTTTTGCCTTTCCTGTATTTATGACTGGAAAACTACTCCTTTCTGCAAAAGGCTAAAACAGGCTATGTGAAACAAAATGATGCAGCTGTTTAACATATAGAAAACACAGTAAAGGAGAGCTGTTAAAATACATACACGTTTCTCTGAGATAAGCCAAACCTTGAATACTGAAAAAATCCAAAATAATTTCATAGAATCATAATGGCACAGAAGGAGGCTGTATTGATTTCTTTGTGGGTTCAATGATGAGACATTTATGAAAGAGAATGAGTTTTAATCTAAAGTCTGTTCAACTCTTTTATACAGCTTTTACAGGAGACACGATGCTGTGATGCATCTAGAACGAAACTGAAACTAAACTAACTGCCTTGCTTCTCTCGGTCACATGCCCTCTGCTGGTCAGGCACAAGCAATCAATACATGCAAACATGCTATTAAGGCATCATAATCGAACAGGCAAATACCATCTCTATTTGCTGATATCATTACAGAGGCCATTCGGCCCATCGAGTCCGTGTCAGCTCTCTGTAGAGCAATCCAGTCAGTCCCATTCCCCCGCTCTATCCACATAGCCCTGCAAGTTTATTTCCCTCAAGTGCCTATCCAGTCTCCCCTTGAAAACATTGAGGCCTAGAAATTCACTATAGCCCCGTTTGGGATGCCAGCCCGCCAGGGCGCTAAAAGTAGCACCCCGGAAGCAGTCGCGGCCGCCCGCCGGAAATACAGTTTGTGCGCCCCACAGGGAAGTGCGGCGCTACTGGAAGCACCCCGCATCCCTCTTGGGGCGCTGCAGCTGAATATTGCTGCGCAACGTGCTGCAGCGACGGAACGCTGCGGTACTGCAGGCCTTCCTCCCCTTAAAGGGGAGGGGCCTTGTGCAGCGCGATCGAGGATCGCGATTGCCGGCAAAAGAGCCCGGCAGCGAGGAGAAGTGCCGGGCTCTTGGAACGCAGTCGGCACTCCGCGGGGGGGGTTGGGGGGGGGGCTCAGGAGGCCGGGTATGGCAGCGCGGAGAGGTGCTGGCAGGCGGCCAGCAAAAGAAATGGCCGCCCCACATCTCTCCTTTAATTAGCGCCTCTACCGCCGTAGGTAGGCCCCCCATAACCAGTCGCAAATAGCGCCTGGCGTTAAAGCAGGGGGCGCATCTATATATCGCGATCGAGGCGTTAGCGGGGTGCTGCGCACGCTGATGACATCATCGGTAGCGGCACGGCGCTAATGGCTAGCGCCGCCATTAGCGTCCCACTGAATTTAGCGGGAGGCGTGGCCAGTGGCTTCCGACCCACTTAGCGCCCCCTTCAGGCACTAACGGGTGGCGCAGCCCACTGAATTTCTAGGCCCGAGTGTCTCCGCTTCCACCACTTCTGTTGGCAGCGATATCCAGGTTATCACCACTCGCTGCGTAAAAAAGTTTTTCCTCACGTCCCCGCTGTATCTCTTGCCCAAAACCTTAAATTTGTGTCCCCTAGTCCTTGTACCATCAACTAGTGGGAACAGCCTTTCTCTGTCTAACCTATCCAAACCCGTCATCATCTTGTACACCTCTATCAAATCACCCCACAACCTCCTTTGCTCTAAAGAAAACAAATCCAGCTTCTCCAAGCTGTCCTTGTAGCTAAGATCCCCCATCCCCGGAACCATTCTGGTAAATCTCCTCTGCACCCTCTCAAGGGCCTTCACATCCTTCCTAAAGTGTGGTGACCAGAACTGGACGCAATACTCCTTATAAAGGTTCAGCATAACTTCTCTACTTTTATACTCAATACCTCTATTTATGAAGCCCAAGATCCCATATGCTTTGCTAACCACTCTCTCAATATGTCCTGCCACCTTCAGGGACCTATGCACATTAACTCCCAGGTCCCTCTGTCCCTGCACACTCTTTAAAACTGTGCCATTAAGTGTATATTGCCTCTCCCTGTTCACATTTGAAAGAGACATATCGTGTCATGTGTTCAGATTTTTGATCTTTTGTCTTCATGGAAAGGATTATGGGATTGGCTTAGGTTTTCAAACTGAGTGAATTTGCACAAGTTTTAACAGAGAGTCTACCAATTGCAGGCAGCAGAAAATGTGTGTAAAAGTTGGACAAGCCATTCTTCTCCTCTCTAATCGTGAGGACGATGCTTTGCATACGCGCTTGCCAGGAGGTGTCGAATGGAGGATATACAGTGAGGAGAGAGGGCAGTCAGTTTGACTGACCGGTCCGTTGGTGAATCCCTGCTTGGGACGGTGCCCTTCTGCTTCCTGGGGTCAGAATTAACAGAGAAAAAGGACATCAGAGCAGTGTTTGGACAGAGGGCTGTAAAACTCAGCCCTTGCCTAAAGGTGGAGGTCAGCTTTTGCAATTAAAAGATGCCTGAAAGAAAGGCAATGCTTAAATCAAGTAAGTATAAAGCCTATAAAAGGGACCGAGCACTTGGTTTATTGTTAATTGTCCATTTTTTCGAGGAGAGAAGTGTAATTAAGTTAATTAAGTGGAATTCACTGACTGTATGTCTGTCTGTTCGCTTGCTGTCTATTAAATAAAGCAGCTTAATGATTGATATTTGGCCTTGTTTCACCAAGTATTTACTCAGTCTGCCTTTTGAAAAGTTGGGAGAAACACATGTGAAATGCACTATATCCAATTCAGATCACAAGAGTGTCCTATTGTTAGACACCTAGGTTAAGCTATCATATAGTTAGATATCGGGTAGTACAGGCATACCCTAAACATATGATGCTCAGACCACTTAGTAAGTAACTAGCACCACTGTACCTGGGAGAATGTCTAGGACATACCCTGTGTTTATGCTCCACACGAGCCTCCTCCCACCCCTCTTCATCTAACCCCATCAACATAACCTTCTATTCCTTTCTCCCTCTTGTGCTTATCTAGCTTCCCCTTAATTGCATCTATACTATTCACCTCAACTACTCTCTGTGGTAGCGAGTTCCACATTCTCACCACTCTCTGGGAAGAAGCTTCTCCTGAATTCCCTATTGGATTTATTAGTGACTATTTTATATTTATGGCTCCTAGTTCGGGTCTCGCCTGCAGGTGGAAACATCTTCTCTACGTCTACCCTATCAACCTTTTTCATAATCTTAAATACGTCTATCAGCTCACCCCTCCTTTCCATAGAAAAGAGCCCCAGCCTCTCCAATCTTTCCTGATGGGTATAACCTCTCAGTTCTGGTATCATTTTAGTAAATCTTTTTTGCAATTTCTACAGTGCCTCTATGTCCTTTTTATAATATGGAGACCAGAGCTGTTCACGGTACCCCAAGTGTGGTCTAACCAAGGTTCTATACAAGTTTAACAGAACTTCTCTGCTTTTCAATTCTATTCCTCTCAATGTGAACCCCGTGCTTTGTTTGCTTTTTATATGGCCTTATTAACCAGCGTTGCTACTTTTAGTGATTTGTGTATCTGTACCCACCCCCCCCCGATCGCTCTGTTCCTCTACCCCACTTGTTTTCCAAGGAGCATGTGACCTCCATATTCTTCCTACCAAAATGTACTACCTCATAATTATCTATGTTGAAGTTCATTTTCCAATTGCACGCCCATTCTACAAGTTGATTAATGTCTTCCTGTAGTTTGTCGCAGTTCTCCTCTGTATTAACTACATTCCCCAATTTGCTGTCATCCGCAAATTTTGAAATTGTATTGCCGATTCCCGAGTCCAAATCATTTATGTAAATAGTGATCAACAGTGGTCCCAGCACTGATCCTTGTAGACCACCACCTCCCACCATTTACCAACCTGAGTAACCACCTTTAACCCCTACTCTCTATTCTGTAGCCAGCTTGCTCTCCATTCTGCTGCTTGTCCCCTGACTCCACATGTTCTGACCTTAGTCATAAACCTACTATGTGGAACCTTATTGAAGGCTTTTGGGAAATCCAAATATATTATGTGTACTGCATTATCCTTATCCACCCTTGCTGTTACTTCTTCAAAGAATCCAATAAGCTTGGTCAAGCAACAGATAGGTTAACACTTTGAACTGTCATGCCTCATTTTATGAAGCACAAGAAAAAAAGATAAAAACAAATAATTTCCTGGTTTTGTGAAGGGTCTTGTACCTGGCCACATCTCCACTATCATAGGTTTGGTTCTGAAACAGTTAATTGTATTATTGTTGACAGGAGAGTGTTTTTGGATAACACTGATAGAACAATATTAGAAACTTAATTTAGCAAAACTTGTTCTAATGACTGCTCAATTGGATGACAGTGACAGTAAAACCACAGCTGCAATTGACTAACATATTTGCGAGCATCCCGTTGTGTATTTACCATACATTAGCCTGATAATTAACTAACGCCAGCCGTTCCACTGACCACATAACTAAGTTACTCTCCTCAAAGGGAAAATTAATTCAAATGGTGTAGTTATTCCTTCCATTTCATTACTGTCTGTCTCTCCTTCTCTTTCTCCTCTTCTCTTTCTCTCTATCTTTCTCTGTTTCTCTCCCTTTCTCTCTCTCTCTCTCTCTCTTGCGCTCTCTCTCATGCTCTCTCTCTCTCTCATTGTGATCATTTATTGGCCATCTAAGCCCACTGGATGATAACTGTGCTTCCATCATTCCAGTCCACCAAGGCAATTGGCTGACACAGTGGAAGCTGAATGGAAATGGTTTTGAAAGCTATATCATATGATCATAGTGCATTCTGCTCACTCATTTGGATTCTTGGGTTGCTATGACATACTGTAAAGGAGAATAATGTCAGTGAAATCTCTGTTTATGTCCTATCATTTTCACAGTCAGTCTTTCTACTGGGATTGTTTCTGAAAATGAAATGCAAATAATTAAATTTTAACATCCCATTTCAGTGTGAACTCTTTTTTTAAATTTAAATATTGCTCAGCAGTGGTTTTCAAACTCTTGTACATGGGGACTTTCCTTCAAGTATTGATGCACTCTCTGGGATCCCCTCTTCGAAATTCCAAATGTCTGTTATTTATGTAAAGGGAACAGGCACCTTTGTTGCTGGAAACCTGTTTTGTGAGTGTGTACAGTAACAGGAATAACAAGCAAATGCGTCTAAAACTAGGGACACATTCTAATATCTGATGACAAATGGACAGAAGTATGATGGCTCTGGGATTCCTAACTGGTCCCATAGACTCCATGCAGCTTTGAGAATGTAAGCCCCTGGTGTGAGACCCAAACCAATTCAGATGCACATGAAATAAATACACAGCATAGATATACACAGCTGACCATTCATTTTGATGAAGTTTCTTTTAAATTTAGTGGAGATGTTAAATGTGGACACTCATATTTCCCCTAAACAATAAAATTGAAACGAGGGAAGAGAACAAATTGTACAGAGGTGTGGTTTATACATCAGATTTTGGCATGGATGGCTGAATTTAAAAGATTTCAGTTAGGTCTATTATGACACTTACATTGCTGTATTTTGTATTAAACACAACCCCCCTCCCCCTCAGTATAACAATCAGCTTGCCTTGCTGAGCATTCATTATATTTGGGTGATCAGTGAGTGTGTTACAAATTCTTACATGCAGTATGTGAATGAATAGAACATAGTTCTCCATCAATTCCCTGCTGTTGCTCGTAACATCAACATAATAAATTATGCAACTCTGTCCCTCTGCTACAGGTTGAACACGCCTTCTAAGCTCGCAGCCCCTGAACTAGCTGGCAGTAACCTTCCTCTTAAATGTGTATTCATATTTCAACCAGGAGACTCAACCTCCCTATGGCTAATTAGAAAGCATGACATCATTCTTGCTTTTTCTCCTCTTTTGCTCTTGTGGGGTATATGTCTGTGTCTGTATCTGCGTGTCCGCCTGTCTTTGTCCGTCTGTATGTCTCGGGGAGCTATGGCAACTGCATTGGCTGTCCAACTGGTCCGCGTACTGAAAGACACTGTGCATCTCTGCAAACTGAATTGAATGAAAACAATTTCAACTTTCAAGAGGTGAAAATATTTCTAGTACAGTATGTGCTTGATGACTCTCTCGTCTCAAACTGATGTGGTATGTGAGAACGCACAATTCGGAGATGACTAATTTGTCAGTAATTTTGACTGATTTGTCCCAAACATCCCCCATAAACTTGTGTATCTCTGCAAACTGAATTGAATTTCATAGCAACCTCAAGATGAATTAAACCAAAATCCCTTGCAGTCCAAATTGGTAAAAAATCTCAAAATGAGGCGGGATATCAGAAAATTTAAACAAAAGAGCCCCGGAAAGCTCCAGAGACGCAGGGCTGAGTTTTTGCTTCTTGTCACATTGTAAACTCATGGCAGATTTTGTAATATGGTTCAGCATATTTGTATTTCATGGTGCTGGAGCAGAATTCCAGCCCTCTGTCATTTGCCCCTACACACTGCACTTGGAATACAGTTTAGATCTGATCTGGAATGTATTTGTGCTGTCTGTTAAACACTTTATTTAGTGCAGAGCCAGGACCAGGACTCGATTTTGAAGTGTGGCTCCATGTTGAGTGATGCAGAACAAGCTCCTGTCAGTAGATGAAGAAGCACGGTGGCATAGTGGTTAGCACTGTTGCCTCACAGCGCCAGGGACCCGGGTTCAAATCCGGCCTCAGGTGACTGTCTGTGTGGAGTTTGCACATTCTCCCCGTGTTTGCGTGGGTTTTCTCCGGGTGCTCCGGTTTCCTCCCACAGTCCAAAGATGTGCGGGTTAGGTTGATTGGCCATGATAAAAAAATTGGCCCTTAGTGTTAGGGGGGATTAAATACGTGGGGTTACGGGGTTACGGGGATAGAGCTTGGGTGGGATGGCTGTCGGTGTAGGGACCGGGTGCTAGGGTTTGGATGATCAGCCATGATCTCGTTGAATGGCGGAGAAGGGCCGAATGGCCTACTCCTGCTCCTATCTTCTATGTTTCTATGTATGTTTCTATGGTTGTCAACAGATAAAGGAATGACATTCCAGTCCATTATGAAAAGTGCTGAACTGCATGATACCAATTGCATATACAGTTGCAGACAGATCATCACTTAATTAGAAGTGAGCAGTACTGCCATGCCACTGTACTGAAATCAAATCAGGATATTTCAGACTGGATATTACATGTAGGAATTCATTAAAACCAGGTAGAAACTAAGTGGGGACCACTGTGAAGAAACTTGTATTTACATATTGCCTTTCACAACCTCTGAATGTCCCAATGCACTTTACAGCCAATTAAGTACTTTTGAAGTGCAATCACTGTTGTAATGTAGGAAATGCAGCAGCCAATTAGCACACAGCAAGCTCCCACAAACAGCAATGTGATCTTGAACAAATTATCTTTTTTTTTAAGTAATGTTGGTTGAGAGATAAATATTGGCCAGGACACTGGGGAGTGCTCCCCTGCTCTTCGTCTAAATATTGCCCTGGGATCTTTCGCGTCCACCTGAGAGGGCAGACGGGGCTTCGGTTTAGTGCCTCAACCGAGGGAAGGGACCGCCGGCAGTGCAGCACGCCCTCCGTACTGCACTGAGGTGCCAGCCTAGATTTTGTTCCCAAATCGCTGGAATGGGACTTGAACCCACAACCTTCTGAGTGCTACCACTGGGCTACGGCTGACCTTTTATTATATGGTTGCCTTCACAAGGGGAATGGGCGATTCCTGCCAGTGTCTGCAGTCCCTTCAATAATCTGGATGTTGGTAATTTTATTATACTGGTGAAATTGAGGGATGAACAGATTGATGCAAAATTAACCTATTGAGCATTCAACACAGCTATATATATTGCTGTAGCTAGAAATATTTCCCATGCTGGCTATTGCTCTTGCAATAAATGGAAAGAAATGCTGACCCTCACTGCAGTTAATGAGACTGATGTGAATTGCTCCTGGATTTCTCTGAAGTTGAATGTAAAGAGCACTCAGTTCATCAAGACTACCTTCTGTGGAATTGAACACAAGTAATAGAATGGGCCCGAGTGCAATTACTATCGTTCATTAACTTTTCTATTTTTGTTGGGGAGTGAAAAGACCAAGAGGGGAAAAAAGCATACAAGAAAAAGCTGCTGACACAAATTAATCATATTCTGACATATTGGAGAATTGAATTAGCTTGTGATGTATTACCTCAAATGGCTACTCCTTCATGCTCGTCTTTCTTGCTCTGATTTATAAAGCGGTATTGAAGACGGAATAATGCTTTAGTTTCCACACGAAGGCTGTTGGGAATACCTTATTCCGATCACATTTAAAAAAAAATTGTTCAAAAAATAAGTAGGAAAAGAAAAACATTAAGAGTAGAGTAATGTACGATCGGTTTAGGCAGTATGTCGCTATATCTTCTATCTTAGCCAGAAAACTTAAAAGAAAACCATTTTTATTCAGCTCCGCCTCCTCATCTGTAAATTAGGTCAATCACAGCTGGATCATTTTCTTTTAAAGAACAGAAATTCCAAGGTCATTCTTTATTTCCCTAAATATCCTGCATCACCATCTCTATGCCATTGCATTCTATCAGAAAGCAACTCCCTCAGCTGCACCTTGCTTCGAGTTGCACTTGGGACCTGACAGAAAAGGGTTCTCCACCCCTGCCTCAGCTCATCTGCTGGTGCAACCCTCATTCATGCCTTTGTTAGCTCTAAACTCGCCGATTCCAATGCTTTCCTGGTCGGCCTCTCACCTTGCACCCTCTATAAATTTGAACTCACACAAAACTCTGCTGTTCGTATCCTAACTCGCACCAAGTCCTGTTCACCCATTACTCCTGTGCTCGCTGATCTACATTTGTACCCGGTCCAGCAACACTTGGATTTTAAAATTCTCATCCTTGTTTCCAAATCCCTCCCTGGCCTCGCTCCTCCCTATCTCTGTAACCTCCTCTAGCTCTACAACCCTCCGAGACCTCTATGCTCCTCCAATTCTGGCTTTTTGCGCATCCCCAATTTACATCACTCCACCATTGGCGGCTGTGCCTTCAGCTGCCTGGACCCTAAGCACAGCTATACCCTCCCTGAACCTTTCTGCCACTCTCTACTCCTTTTAAGATGCTCCTTACAACCTACCTTTGTGACCTTTTGTTTGCCTGTCCAATATCTCCTTATGTGCTTGGTGTTAGATTTTGTCCGATAATGATCCTGTGCAGTGCCTTGGGATGTTTTACTATGTTAAAGGTACTATATAAATGCAAGTTATTGTTTAGAAGATGGCTTTCATTTCATCTGTGAGTCACTAGACAGATACAACTGGCTCAAATTTCCCTGGGCCATGGAGGCGGGAATGGAGGCGTGTGGGGTGTTAAAATTGCAGAATTGGGGGGCACGAACCCTTCCCGCTTCCCAGGCGGTGGGTACCCGACTTGTGCTGGGAGCTGCCTTCCCGAGGCGGGAAGGGGATTAGTGCCAATTAACTGCCTGTTAACAGGTAGTTAACTGGCAGTTTTTGGCCTAATCCCTATTTTTATCCCTGAAGTGTGGGCTTCACGACGGCTCCAAACCACGCCAAGTTAGCGAGGTGGACCATCGGGCTGAAGGGCTTGGAATGTTCGAGATGTCCGGTGTTCAGGTGAGTGATGGGTGCATGAGTGCAGAGGTAAGTGTGTTTGGTGTGTGTAAAGTGTTTAAATAAGTTTTACTTACCTTTACTTACTAATGCAGGCTTCCTTCCTTCAGGTCTCGGGAGTCCCTCATCTCACCGGCACAGAAAGCAGAATGTCCGCGAGCTGTCAAAAGTTGCAGCATTCAGCTTTCTGTTCTGGAGAGATCTCTAAATCAGCCTGAGAGGAAGGAATTAACTTAGTGTACAGATTGTCAGTGTTTAACCGCTTCAAAGAACTGTCAAACGCTGATATTTCATCTGTCAAAAGCTCTTGACAGATGAAATGTCAATCTGTGACGTCACCTGTTGCCGGATGGCCCTTAATTGGCCTGCTGAGCCCGCCCAGCGGGCTCAACAAGGTCAATCAAGTTAAAATCACGTGGATTGGCCACATCTCAATGGAGGCGGGACTACAACCCCAAAAGTGGGAGTCCCGCCTCCATTGATAAAATCCAGCCCAAAGCTCTGATTCTAAATGGTCTGATTTCAGTGATCCCCTCCACCCTCCCCCCACAAAGTCAAAAATGACACATAGGCTCCCCCAATACTGGAATGAATTTATCCTGTCTCTAGTTTAACCAAATGGACCAGGAAGGTCTTGGCTTCAATCTCTAATTTGCTAATCTCAGCTGGGTTCAAGGTTCAAGGTATTATAATTGCATCACTGGGAAGTGCAACTTGACCAGAGGTTCTGGCTTCCTGATCTTGTGCAGAGAACTTTGCTGGATGTCCGCATTTGTAGATGTTGGGTGACGACGCCATCGGTCTCAGTGGCCTGTTGTCAAATAATCTAGCACTACTTATTGTTGAGGCTCGCACTTGAATAATGATCACTTTCCCAAGGTAGTATAGGGTGACTTAGAACTGTATCACAGCAAGCAATCAATGTGTTCTGAAAAGGATGCAAGAAAAAATAGTAAGGGAAAAAATGGTGGATAAATTAGGGCTCTTTATTCTTGAAGGTCATCCACTTGATATCAGCTGTTGCCTCACAGTTATCATAGGGAACAATTTTTTAACAAAAGAATGAAAAATGAGATATTCAGAAAAAAAGTGTATCATTTCCCAACATTATATCCCTGTATTTGAAGGAATATCTAACCTGTGTACTGAGCATTCAAACAAACCTTTGTGGGAAACATTCTGAAATATTTCTACACAATCAGAGTTGCTGGTTTAAAAAATGTTTGCAGTCCATTCCCACCCTCCCCCAAGTATAGCAACAGAGAAGATTAAGAGGTGACCGAGTAGAGGTTTTCAAGATGATGAGAGGTTTTGATAGAGTGGAGAGAGGCAAAGTACTCCCTCTGGCGAGTGGGCCAATAACCAGAGGTCATGGGTTTAAAATCGTTGGCAAAAGATCTAGAGGGGAGACGAGGAGACATTTTTTCTACTGAGTTGTCGCGATCTGGAACGCTCGACCTGTAAAGGTTGTGGAAGCTGATTCCATAAATAATTTAAAAAGGGAGTTGGACAGGTACTGGAGGATAAGGAACCTACAGGGTTATGGACAAAAAGTGGGGATGGCCTCATGCTGTAAGTTTCTATGATCTAGGACTCTATGATGGTATTTTGGTTTTGGGTGAAATTAAATTATAATAACTTAAATCTATCAATGTAGTGACATATGATGAGGACCAAGATTGCAGTATTTTTATTGCACATCAACTGCATAAGTGAACTGAAGACTATGGGGGGAAAAACTCGTGTAGTGACGGAATTGGGTGTAAAACAAATGTCACGCGTGACTTGTGGAACGTGAGCCCAGAGACATCGGCCTTTGACAAAGTTGGGGATTTCGGGTAAGAAACTGGCGAAGGGTAGCGCTCAGTGCTGGGACCACCAGTGCTTCTAAGTGACTTGGATTCAGAAACACAATGTAAAGTGGTCAGATTTTCAGATGATGGCCAACTGGGAGGAGCAGTGGGAATCGGAAGGGGCAGCTTATATATTTAAGAATGAGTTGAACAAGATAAGTGGGTTGAACAACAGCAGATGAAATTTAATGCAGCCAAGTGTAAAAGGCTAAGCATAGGAAGGAGAACTGGATGATGGAGCAGAATCTATGAGTGGTATTGAACTAACCAAGGTTGAAGCTGAAAGAGATCTAGAAGTCTTCATAAACTCGTTGGTAAAATGTCCAACCAAAGCAGAGCAATAATTAACAAAGCCAATAGAATGTGAACGATGAAGCCAAAACATGCAAATATAAACTAGAGGTGGTAATGATCAAATGTCGTCATATTCTGTTCAAACAGGCAATAGAGTATTACATCCAGGTCTGGTTGCCAAGAAAGAAGAGAGACATTCAAGTGCTGGAGACCTTGCAGATTACTGCCATAATGTTGATCCCCAGTGTTGGGTGTCTTGAGTTATGAAACTTGGTCTTTTCAGCCTGGAGACAAGATTTCTGAGTGGTGATCTTAGAGATATACAAAATTGTTAATTGTTATATAAAATGTTAATTTGTCCAGTAACTATGGAAGACAGAATTGGATCCTACAGCATGGGATAGGGAGAGGGGGGGGGCGCAGGGGGAATGGATTAATTAAGGCAGGCTAAGTAGCTTCCTGAACCCTAATTATCTTGTATTTTGATGAATGGAAACACCTCAATATTATCATAGTTGACTTTAAGGCCATCAGAAAATCCAATATTTAGACTAGAACGATCATGGTGCATAAAATGCAAGCTTTATTCATATTAACTAAATAGATTAGCCTATAATAATTGAGATAATTATTAAATCTGTGCAATGATAACATAACCCATTGTTTTATTCATACCCTTTTCTGGTAAGGAGTTAGCTCCACTAAATGTTATAAGCTAATGAAAATGTTTAATAAAAGTTGAATTGTCTTTCTTATTCCACAGATACTGCTTTAAAATTGCATATTGGTTCTATCTTCAGGGGAAAGAACAATTTATTTAGCATCAAACCCACTTATTAATGTAAATATTCCAAAGGATGAGCAGAAGAACAAAGCATTCCTTAATTGAATTTATGGTGGCCTTTTAGTTCAGGTTATCTTCCCTGAAGGCATCAGTCATTTATGTATGTGTTTATTAAATTGTGAACCATGAACTCTCAACAAATTTCCCTGCTGAAGACAGCTTAATAAAGTTTAGCGAGAGTTTAATTAAACTATGCATAAGTTTGCGGACATGGGGATATTTTGAATAAGTTAATATTGAATATATAATGGACTTGATTAAATCTGCCTTTCTTCACTACCGGTGCCATGCGGAGAACCTTCAAGGCTGCAGCGTTTTAATGTTTTATTCTCCAATTAAAGGAATCTTGCACTGAGGATAATGCTCAAAGTAGGTTGGGAATTTTAATTAATTCGTTATATTATGGTTTTGAAGAATATATATTAGCTTCCTTGATTTGGTTGCTTCTCCTTAAAAATCAAAACCTTTTGTGTTGATATTAAGTCTAACTTGAAAAGTGACCTCTTGTCCTTTTGTTTTCTGTGTTCAGCAACTTTTCAAATATGTCTACGGAAATTAGTTTCCCTGATTCTCATTTCACAAATCCTGCCTTAATGTGCTTTATTAATATTTACTAAGCACCCAGTGATTGTACGCCCAGCTCAATGGTACTTGATTATTTATTGCATAGCCAAGAGCAACAATGAAAGAGCTTAATGGCTGAAAAGTGCACTACATACAAGATAACTAGTAGAGTGCATACCCAAATGAAAGCTCACCACTCGCATGGGATTATATGATAAACTGGATATGTTGTATGTCCATTGTAACAGAAAAGGATTTTTAGAAGGACTGAGCAACAAGCTTGATGAGCATTCTTCAAGCCGCTGTAAGAAACGGTCCTTCAGTTGTCCAGCCAAGTGGCCAAATCCAATAGATCTGTAAATGACATTTACGTTGCCACTAAAGCAAGCATTTGATGGAATTGTATTTTATATGGTCTTATTTATTTTTAATTACTCTCAGCATTCATGTCGCTTGCTTCGGAAACTTCTGCAATGCAGCTGGTATTACCAAGCTCAAGGTCCAAAACGTTTTGCATTCCAGACATGCACAATTCTGCATACTGTGCCAGCACAGATTTGGAATATTAACAGTGACAGTCAGTTCAAAAAGAATAGTGAAAGGCTATTTGCTCCAATTCCCAAGGCATCTTAATTCATCGCCCAATACCCGTTTAATACAGGGTCTGTTTAAATCTATTGAGATCTCATCATAATAGTTCTCACAGCACAATTCATTTGGTATTTCTCCAGGAAACTGAATATTAATCATGTTAAATTTCCCCAATTATTTATTGCTTTAACTCATTGCTTGTAATTCATAGTATGCAGTCGCAACTTATCATGCCTTGACTCTACTTGCATTTACTCTGATCTAATCTTCAGCTGTGTTTAAATTGGCTTGCAGCAAAGTAACTTGACTATTTGTACCCACTGGCAATGTTAACATTGATGTGATTTTGGAGGAATTTGATATAACCGAGGATAGCTACAGAAGATGTTTGCTGCTCATATTTGAAAAGTTTACATCATTGGAAATAGCAGTTGTACCTGTCTAAGTTACTCGTCAAATACTGGCTCCTGTGTCGCCATTATGCTTGGCTTACTGTTGCATACTGCTTATTTGGCTGTTGTCAGATGACATTTACCCCCATCTTAAACTTTAAAGAAAAATTGTTCTTGGGATCTGGGTAATGCTGGCAAGGCTAGATGTATTGCCCATGCCTAGTTTCCCCAAGGAGGTGGTGGTGGGCTTTCTACTTTTTATTGTGGCAATGCTTGTGGCGATGGTGCTCCCACAATATGTTTGGTAGGGAATTTCAGGATGCTGACCCAGTGACGATGAAGAAATGACGATATATGTCCAAGTCAGGATGGTGTATGATTTGGAGGGGAACTTAGAGGGGATTGTTTTTCCACAATGTTGCTGCTCTCTTTCTCGTTGATGGTAGAGGTCACGGGTAAGGAAGGTGCTGATAAATTAACCTTGGCAAGTTGCTGCAGTGCATCCTGTAGATCGTTGACACTTCAGCCACAGTGCGCCGGTGTTGGAGGGAGTAAATATTGAGTCCAGTGGCAAGGGCACCAATCAAGCAAACTCCTTAGTCTTGGAGGGTGTTGAGCTCTTTGAGTGATGAATATTCCATCAGACTCTTGACTCGAGCCTTGTAGAGGGTAGAAAGGCTTTGAGGGATCAAGAGTTGAGCCTCTCATCATAAAGTATGCAGCTTCTGTCCAATTAAGCTTCTGGCAAATGGTGACCTTCAGAATGTTGATGGTGAGGAACTCAACAATGGTGGTATCATTGAAGATCAACAGAAGGCTTCCTTCTGTTTGAGATGGGCATTACTAGGTACCTATGTGCTGCAAATGTTACCTGCCACTAATCAGCCCAAGTATGGATGTTATCCCGATCCTGTTGGAGGCTGGCACACGCTGATTAATTATCAGAGCAATTGTGAATGGAGCTAAATGCTATAGAATTGTCGGAAAACAGCCCCACTCCTGACTTTATGACTGAGGACAGGTTATTGATGAAGCTGCTGAAAATGGTTAGGTTGCAGATGCTTCCAAGAATCTCCTGCAGTCATTTCCTGGATCTGTACTGACTGGACTCGAACACCCACAACCATCTTACTTTGCGTCAGTTCTGATTCCAGCAATTGGCAGGTTGACCCTGATCGACTTGAGTTTTGCAGGGCCCCTCTAATCCAGGGCATGCATTTGATTAGTTCGGCTGCAACATGGTTAAAATATAAGTGAAAAGTTCAACAAAAAAATAACAATCCATTTGACTTCTTGTGCCTGCTCCTTTCAACATTCCGAGTACTGCATCTGTCCAGCCTCCCAAGCAGGAACATTACAGAAAATGATCATGCCACCATGATCCCCAAATTCAATCATGCAAGAACTCTAGAATGGCAATCTAAAATTGTCTGCAAATTATTCAGCCCTCGTTGATTCCGTTCCACAGATGACCTGGTTCCACCAGAGCTGAAGCCAAAGTGTGACATCGTAATTGGCTTTTGCTATCTCCATTTATCCTTGTGATCCATTTTTAAAGGTATCTTGATGCAGCATTAAATCGTTGCTTTGATGGCAGTTGTTTTTTTCAAAATGTTTGTCTGATAAAATCTTCAAAGCTTGAAAAGTCCTTTAACATCTCGTGGAGGTTTGGTAATATTGTGTTGACCGTTCTGCTTGTGCTCTTAAATTTATGTGCCCCCATGAATCATTCTACAAAGGGAGTTAATTGGATGTGAGTTTATCGTCGTAATGTAATGTTTCATCCTTGATCTTTACTGTGAACATTCTCTGCTCTTTTAGAGCATCACATGCTAAAAATCGCAGACAGTATTCCAAATGTGGTACAATGAACAAGTTTCCAAGAATTCTGCTTTAACTTAAAATCAGGTCAGTCCCTCTTAACACTTGATTTAAGCTTCAAAATAACCTTGAAATGCATGGATACCTTGACTGGCTGATGATCACATTTTAAATCTCACTCTCCACATTTAGTAGTGCTGCCCTTTGAGTTCATAGTTTTTGTAATCCTGCTGGCACCCAAGCTTTGATCTTGCAGGGTGGGTAATCCTGATGTTGCTGTCCTTTCATACTGATATGTTATGGTTTTGATATCGAGGAGTGGTTGTAAAATGAACCACAGCTCAACCATTTGTCTTGTGTATATTTTATTTTATTCGTATATGGGATGTGGGCGTCGCTGGCGAGGCCAGCATTTATTGCCCATCCCTAATTGCCCTTGAGAAGGTGGCGGTGAGCCACCTTCTTGAACCGCTGCAGTCCGTGTGGTGAAGGTACTCCCACAGTGCTGTTAGGGAGGGAGGTTCCAGGATTTTGACCCAGCAACGATGAAGGATCGGCGATATACTGTTAAGTTAGGATGGTGTGTGACTTGGAGGGGAACTTAGAGATGGTGGTGTTCCCATGCACCTGCTGCCCTTGTCCTTCTAGGTGGAAGAGGCCGTGGGTTTGGGAGGTGCTGTCGAAGAAGCCTTGGCGAGTTGCTGCAGTGCATCTTGTAGATGGTACACACTGCAGCCACTGTACGCTGGTGGTGGAGGGAGTGAATGTTTAAGGTGGTGGATGGGGTGCCAATCAAGCGGGCTGCTTTGTCCTGGATGGTGTCGAGCTTCTTGAGTGTTGTTGGAGCTGCACTCATCCAGGCAAGTGGAGAGTATTCCATCACACTCCTGACTTGTGCCTTGTAGATGGTGGGAAGGCTTTGGGGAGTCAGGATATTTACCTACTGTATCTCTTCATAAATTCTATGTTGATCCAAAAAGGATATGTACATTTTGTGACCTGGGAAAACTGCATAGCTCACTTGGAATGAAACGCCAACTAATTCTGAAGGTCTTTCTCTCAAATGTAATCAACTCTACAGCCGCCAAAGAGTTGGAGTGTATTTTTTTCTTGTAAATCACAACTGCAGCAGACACAGGAGATACAGAGTGTACTGTGTACATGGCCAACTGACAGTATTGCAACTGAAGCAAATACTTATCACTTTCTCATAACCATTAGCACTCTGTAATTCGAATGCAAGAAACAAATGTGTGCCACCATTTATTTCCATTAATTACATTCTGCTTGCAGGCAAAATAACAGTTTGAATCCTTCAAGAGCTGCAAATGCTTTCAATCTTTAAATGCCTGCTGACAAATTTCAAAATACTGTGTGCTTCCCCTTACTTCCCAGTCAAAAAATGTAACTAATTACCAGTACAGTACATAACACAGTAAATTTACTTTGACATCCATGAGTTTCAGTCCCAATGGCTGCTGTAAAATTTAAGTAGGCTCACTTGGATGTCAAAATAATTACTGCTCTAAATATTTAAAAAACAGAACTATTGATATGGTAATTCAGAATAATATGGGCCATCAATTTCATAAGTCTGCTGTAACGGGAATGATATTTAGCCACTACTGCGCCACTATAATTCTCTCTGTGGTGGATTAACCCATCATTTTCCCCCTCATCAGTGTGCGTCCAGCTCATTTATGCAGTGAATAATTTCATATCCCATGCTACACCACTTTGAGTTTCTTCATTTTCTCATTATATCCATGACTACTCGATTCAGCCACTATTTTTAAATTGGACTCCCAATCACTTGGCAGCTCCTAAAGCAGATAAATTGTATGTTGAGATGATTATGCCAAAAAGCAATACTGAGCATGTATGCAGATTGCAAACATAACTGAGGAGGCATAATCAGCTTCAGGAGAAAACCCATGGGCAAAGCCCACGGGCATGGGCTCTGTTGCTATGTGCCCTGGATGAGGTGATTGATGGAGTATGACCTTGAAATTGCCCCTCTGTTTCCTACAGTTGTCCTATATTTATTCAGTAAACAGCAGAAACTGTAATGCTCTATATTGCTTACAAATTCAGTGCAATTTCTTCGCCTGCTTAACTGCTTTGGTGTGAAAATGTTATTGTCCCCTCGGAAAGCCTTTATTAAATTTCCTCAGTATTGCTTCCTTGGTAATTTGCGCTCTAGCTACTAACAAATCCTACTGTACTCTTCATCCTTCCTGCAATAATAAATGGTGTATTGAACATGCGTGTTGAGCATGGAATCATCTTGTACATCCTCAGGCTGATTTATTTTTTTTATTTCAGGCTGATTTATTAATGGAAGGATTTGAAGTTCCAGCTCATAATAAATTGCTTATTAACAGACTATTATAATGCACTTATTGTATGTTCATTAGCATCATTGAGGCTTTAGACAGTGACACCTGAAGACAGTTAGAATTTCCATTTTCTGACTACCGTTCCATCAGTTGTACTGACCTGCCATCTGCCCAATTGTGGACTTCAGCTGTTGTTCAATCTCCTGAGAGAATGTTCTGCGCAATTTCCCCCTCTCATCCTCTTGATTAATAAAGCTAAATGCTAGATATCTGTCCACCCTAACGCCCTCCATTATTCAATCCGGGAGGGCAGTGCAGCACTTTCCACTAGAGTTTCTTGGACCAGGTGGCCCTGAACTTCCGACCAGAGGCTTCCTGCGGGCGGGTGCCTCCGATCGGAAAAAAAATCTACGAACCTACCTGCTAGTTCCGTAGATCCCGAGGCTTCCGATTCTGAGCCTCTTCTCTTGGAAATGCGCAGCGGCCCAGGTATCCCCGGGGCGCAGTCGGTTCGCAAGCACCCCTGGGATCACATGGGCCAGGTGAACCAATCAAAGAAGGGAATCCCGCTTCATACTTTTGACAGTTCTCTACACACAGAACTGTCAATAGTATGAATGGGGATCACATTTCAAAGCACACTAAAACATTAAATAATTTTTTAAAATTACATAATTAAAATTAATTACAATTCCATTTAATTAAAACATTAATTTTAAATTATAATTAAAAAATGTTTTTTTGGGCTAAAAATAAGCTTACCTTTTTGAAGAGTATTGTTAATTTATAAATGAGTTATCAAATTAAATTTTTCGATTTTTCAACACTCTTAAGCTGTTAAAAGCAGGCCTTACGTCTGCTTTTACCAGGCATGAGAATTCTATGGCCTTTCAGCGGGTGGAAGTTGTGCAAAATGTGCAACTCTCCACCCGCAGAGGCACTTTTCCCGGGCAGGCGGATGATCTGTCAAGAGGATTCTTAACAGACCGCAAGTGCCGGTTTTCAGCACATGCACTTCGCATGCCTGAAACTAGCACTTGCGAGGCCCCTATCCGTGGGGGTGGCAAAATCCGGCACAATATATATTTAAAATAGAGGTGTATGTCCCAAGCCAAGCCTGAAATAATTGTTCAGGCCAAATACTTAACCGGAATCTAAACCCAAGCCTCAAGAAAATAAATACTTTAAAACGAAACCCATCTCAATTTGGTCGCTAATCTAATCTCCTGAATAGAAATCTCTGTATATTTTCTTCTGTGATCCTGTTATTTTTGTAAATTCATTCATGGGATGTGGGCATTGCTGGCAAGGCCAGCATTTATTGCTCATCCCTAATTGCCCTTGAGAAGGTGGTGGTGAGCAGCCTTCTTGAACCCACTGCAGTCCGTGTGGTGAAGGTACTCCCACAGTGCTGTTAGGGAGGGAATTCCAGGATTTTGACCCAGCGACAATGAAGGAACGGCGATATATTTCCAAGTCAGGATGGTGTGTGACTTGGAGGGGAACTTGGAGGTGGTGGTGTTCCTCTGCGCCTGCTGCTCTTGCCCTTCTAGGTGGTAGTGGTTGCGGACTTGGGCGGTGCTGTCGAAGAAGCCTTGGTGAGTTGCTGCAGTCAGCCAGGCAAGTGGAGAGTATTCCATCACACTCCTGACTTGTACCTTATAGATGGTGGAAAGGCTTTGGGGAGTCGGGAGGTGAGACACTCACCGCAGAACAAGCAGCTTCTGGCCTGCTCTTGCAGCCACAGTATTTATGTGGCTGGTCCAGTTAAGTTTCTGGTCAAGGGTGACCCTAGGATGACGATGATGGGGGATTCAATGATGATAATGCCATTGAATTTCTAGGGGAGTTGGTTGGACACTCTTTTGTTGGAGATGGTCATTGCCTGGCATTTGTGGGGCGCGAATATTTACTTGCCACTTATCAGCCCAAACCTAAATGTCGTCCAGGTCTTGCTGCATGCGGGCACAGATGACTTCATTATCAAGAATATCTATCAGTGTCAGCTGTGGCTCAGTTGGTAGCACCCTTGCCTCTGAGTCAGTAGATTGTGGGTTCAAGCCCTATCCCAGTCTAGGCTGACACTCCAGTGCAGTACTAAGGGAGTGCTGCACTGTCGGAGCATGTGCGTCTTTCAGATGAGACGTTAAACTGAGGCCCCGTCTGCTCTCTCGGGTGGACGTAAATGATTCTGTGGCACTATTTTGAAGATGAGCAGGGGAGTTATCCCTGGTGTCCTGGCCAATATTTATCCCTCAATCAACGTCACTAAAACAGATTATCTGTTCATTATCACATTGCTGTTTGTGGGAGCTTGCTGTGCAGTAATTGGCTGCCGCGTTTCCTACATTACAACAGCGACTACACTTCAAAAAGTACTTCCTTCACTGTAAAGTGCTTTGGGACGTCTGGTGGTCGTGAAAGGCGCTATGTAAATGCAAGTCTTTCACTCTAGCACCCTCTCTTATTCAACACTTAGCTGCTCTTTTTAATTGAAAATGTCTGTGTTCTATTGAATTCCATGAACTGTTGGAAAATCTTAGTCTATACATTGAGAAGCAGATAAGTTGCAAGAAATGGTAATTGGAAGCTTAATGTGATAAAAGTACAATTGAAAGAATAAAATGTTTTGTTGCCTGACAACACATCCGTAAGTGGAATATGTACGATTTTATACATATGTACCGGTGGAATAAATAGCTTAGATGGTGTTTAGGCTTAGCTAAAACTTTACTGCGAATATTTAAACAATGCACTCTGGAAATCAACAAACTGCATCATATGTCCAGGTAGCTCTCTGATGCAGCAAACTATCAAAGTTGGCACAGGTTAGCTCTCCGAAAAACTTCCCCAACGGGGATGTTATGACCTTTGGCAAAGGTCAATTGGCGAAGAGTTGAGGAGCTAGCCCACAAGAGAGGAACCGGAAACTGGATTGTAAAATAATCCAGGCAGTTCTTGTTTGAATCCTTATTATTGGTTGCAGAATTATCTGAACTAAAACCTGGGACGAGGTTACCCAAAGAGGCTTTAGTCAGAAGTAATGCATTGTTCGTGGTAGCATGGGGCAAACAAGACAAATAATAAGTATTGGAGTTGGAGTGAGTATTAATTTAGTCATGAATTGTGACAGTGTAGGAATGTCTAGTTCCTATCCAAAAGACTGAGGTCCACTCAGGCGATCAAATCAACGAGGTTTAATGATAAGTAACAGAGTTTAACAGATAACTACAGGAGAACATCGAATATAGGTCTAGTCAGTTCGGAGGCTCCACGAGGACTGCTAGGTCGGTCCCGTGGCTGACGTCATGACGTCATCACGGTTTTCCCGCCGGTGGGGGATCACGTGATGAACGGCGTGATGTCATCGCGTTTGCCCGTGCTTTTAAAGTGATCACGCTCTGTACATGTAAACAGTGAAAACAAAGATACAGACTCAGGCTGCAGCCAACATATTATTAAAGGGAATTATATACAATTGATTGGAGTCCCCTAGTGGCTCTGCCACAACAGTTTATTTTTTTCCCCACGATTTTCCTTCCCTTTTTGGTCCATTTGTATCACCTTCTCAATTCAGGCCAAATCTCTGTAGGCTCTGCTGATGGTAATTTTGAGTTTAAATGAACACATAAATTATTCAAAATGCACAGCAGGTTACTCAGCATCTGTAAAGAGAAAAGAGTTTGGATGTGACTCAAAACATTAACCCAAGTTTTATTTTTATAGGTGTTGATTTACTTGCTGTGTATTTCTAGCATTTACTATTTTTTGTTAATTTGTCTCCAGCATTTACACTTTTCCGATTACCCATCCTGCTGATTTTGCATTTGGTTGGAATGCAAAATTTTGTTTTGTATCTTGTCATTTAGTGTGGCCAGCACTTGATGGCACATTCAAGACCCCCTTGTCAGAACAAACTACCTTCATACCACTTTGGTATATTGGATTTGAATATCACTTCTTTGAGTATTTTGCTGGTATTTCCTTTCTGCAACTGTTCTCTGTCCTTGTGTTTTGTAATAGTTTTCAGGTAAACTATTCAATCCCTCTAATTATTTTCCAAAGCTTATAACAGTCTTTATCCAGCAACTTACTCAAATAAGTGAATTTTCCTTCTGGAGAAAAGAAATGGCATTTCTTGGGTTCTGAAGTGCAGCTCGGGCTCTTTGACAATACAATACAGGTAGTCACCCGAAGATGAATGAAGAACTCTTCTACGTTTCATTTATCAGCTACTGATCAGGGCACTCCATTTTATCACAAATTTCATCTTGCAGCTTTCAGAGTTCATTCAATGCAGCTAAATCTTTCCTAAATGTTGGTCAGTAATCAGATTTGCTTTTCTCTTGGGTGACAGATGCTTTGGGGTAAAATTCATTTTTACAAAACAAAAAGTGAGAATTCCCTGCTATCCTGCAATTAATGATGTGCTTTAGGAATTGTTTCCTTAATGAAAATGAAGTACCAAGTCGAATCTGAAAGTTATAAATGATCTTTGTTTCTTAACATTCAAAAAAAAAAGAGGTGTAACAATACTGAATTACAGAAGTGTAACTCTCTGCGGTATTCAATCCTCATTTCTATCCTACAACAACTTGTATTTATATAGTGCCTTTAACGTAGTAAAACGTCCCAAGGGGTTTCACAGGAGTGTTATAAGACAAAAAATTTGACACCGATCCACATAAGGATGAATTAGGGCAGGTGACCAAAACCTTGGTCAAAAAGGTGGTTTTAAGGAGCGTCTTAAAGGAGGAAAGAAAGGTAGTGAAGCAGACAGGTTTAGGAAGGGAATTCCAGAGCTTAGGGCCCAGGCAACAGAAGGCATGGCCACCAATGGTTGAGCGTTTATAATCAGGGATGCTCAAGAGGGTAGAATTGGAGGAGCGCAGATATCTCGGGGATAGGGGGCGGTGGCGGGGTGGGTGGTGGAGATTACAGAGATAGGAAGGGGCGAGGCCATGGAGGGATTTGAAAACAAGGATGAGAATTTTGAAATCGAGGCCAACACTATGATCCATTTCCTCAGGGCTTAACTATTGAGTTATAAAATCTAATTGTGTGTGTAAGCATAAACAGTATTAATGATGGCTAATATCACCATTTAACTTCCTTCAGCCCTGCAACGCTTCAAAACTTCTTCATTCCTTCAACTCTGGCCTTGTGCATCCCTCCACTTCCTTCGCCCCACTATTGGCGGCTGTGCCTTCATCCATCTAAGAACTAAGCTTTGGAATTCTATCCATAAACCTCTCCACCGCTCTCTCCTTTAAGACACTCCTTAAAATTTACCTCTTTAACCAGGCTTTTGGCCACTAAAAGAGGTAGCCATGGAAATAGTGGATGCATTGGTTGTCATCTTCCAAAATTCTTTAGATTATGGAACAGTTCCTGCAGATTGGAGGGTGGCAAATGTAACCCCACTATTTAAAAAAGGAGGGAGAGAGAAAACATGGAACTACAGACCAGTTAGCCTAACATCAGTAGTAGGGAAAATGCTAGAGTCTATTATAAAGGATGTGATAACAGGACATGTAGAAAATACCAACGGGATTAGACAAAGTCAACATGGATTTATGAAAGGGAAATCGTGTTTGACAAACCTACTGGAGCTTTTTTGAAGATGTAACTGGTAGAATAGATAAAGGAGAACCAGTGGATGTGGTGTATTTGGATTTTCAGAAGGCCTTTGATAAAGTTCCACATAAGAGGGTAGTGTGCAAAACTAAAGCACATGGGATTGGGGGTAATATACTGGCATGGATTGAAAATTGGTTAACAGACATTGGGGTGGCAGGCGGTGACTAGTGGGGTATCGCAGGGATCAGTGCTTGAACCCCAGCTATTCACAATATATCTCTCTTTTTCTCTTAGGCAGTCCCTCGGAACCGAGGATGACTTGCTTCCACATTAAAAATTAGTTTTCAGGTGACTGATAAGTCCAATGCAGGACCTACAGTCTCTGTCACAGGTGGGGCAGATGGGTGGGTGGGGTGCTTGGGTTGACGTGCGCTCCTTCCGCTGTTTGCGCTTGGCTTCCGCTTGCTCCCGGCGAAGAGACTTGAGGTGTTCGGCGCCTTCCCAGATGCTTCTCCTCCACTTTGTGCGGGCTTGGGCCAGGGATTCCCAGGTGTCGGTGAGGATGTTACACTTTTTCAAGGAGGCTTTGAGGGTGTCCTTGAAGCGTTTCCTCTGCCCACCTGGGGCTCTCTTGCCGTGCCGGAGCTCCGAGTAGAGCACTTGTTTTAGGAGTCTCATATCGGGCATGCGGAAGATGTGACCCGTCCATCGGAGCTGATCGAGCGTGGTCAAAGCTTTGATGCTGGGGATGTTGGCCTGAGCGAGAACACTGACGTTGGTGTGCCTATCCTGCCAGTGGATTTGCAGGATCTTGCGGAGGCAAAGTTGGTGGTACCTCTCCAGTGCTTTGAGGTGCCTGCTGTACATGCACCATATATATCAATGATTTGGATGAGGGATCCAAATGTAATATTTCCAAGTTTACTGATGACATGAAACTAGGAAGGGTTGTGAGGAGGATGCAAAGAGGCTTCAAGGTGATTTAGACAACTTCAGTGAGTGGGCAAATACATGGCAGATGCAGTATAATTGTGGTAAACCACTGTTTGTATTCCTGTTTGTCCTGTTTGTATTCCACTGTGTACATGCCTGGACATGCCTCGGCTGACTCCTCCCACAGGTCCTAGTATAAAGGTGACTGCTCCCCAGCCCTTAGTATCATGGACCGGTCGACCACGCGAGGCAGACCTCCATTCTGTTGTTAATAAAAGCCTTTGGTTACTCTTCTAACTCTCAGTCTTTTATGAGTAATTGATAGCGCATCAATTTTATTAACAACATTTTTATAATGGAGAAGATCCTCACACCAGCATGCCTGGACTTAGATCATCGGGAGGCGGACTCATCCACCAAGTTTACTCACTGGCTTAAGTGTTTCGAAAAATTCCTGACCGCCTCCGAAGCAATCAAATCGGACGAGGACAAACTGGATGTCCTGACCTCCAAAGTGAACCACCGAGTGTACTCGGTCATCCAAGACGCGACCTCGTACGCGGACGCTATCAAGCTCCTCAAGGACCAGTACACGCGCCCAGTGAACGAAGTGTACGCCAGGCACCTCCTGGGGAGTCGTAAACAACAACCTGGGGAATCGACCGTGGAATACCTTCAGGCACTGTCTGTGCTTGGCCGGGCCTGTGGTTGTAAGGATGTAAAGGCCGCCGTGTACACAGAGGAACTTATCCGGGACGCTTTTGTAGCGGGCCACAGATCCAATTACACCCGACAGCGACTGTTGGAGCAGAGTAACCTCGACCTCAACAAGGCCTCTGAACTCGCACTATCGTTGGATGCAGCCTACCAGGGCATGGATGCCTACTCCTCTGCACCGTGGACGCCGCGGGGAATGACAGCCTGGGACACGGTAGGACCGCCTCATAGCGCCGTGCCACCCCAGCCACACCCCAACAACGGCCCAACTACCGCAGCAGTGTCCCAAGGCCAGACAGCAGTGCCCCAAGGCCAGAAATGCTACTTCTGTGGCCAGGCAAAACACCCCAGAGCGCGCTGCCCGGCGAAAAACGCGATCTGCTCGGGCTGCGGGAAGAAGGGACACTACGCTAGCGTCTGCAGGGCCAAAGCCACCCCGAACCCCAGCAGCGCCACGTGTGGGCCATGCGGGCCGCCATCTTGGACCTCCCCGGCCATGTGCGAATCACCGGTACAGCAGCCATTTTGGACGCCTCCAGCCACATGGGGATCATGGACGCCGCCATCTTGGATGACAGCCGGGACGCAGCAGGCCCCCGACACCGCCTCATCTGATACCCGCAGCGACACACCGACCCCTACGCTGGCATCCGTTACACTGGACCAAGCGAGACCGCACCAACTGGCCAGTTCCGCAATGGACATTAAGGTAAATGGTCACGATACAATCTGCCTTTTTGACTCTGGGAGCACGGAGAGCTTCATCCACCCCGACACGGTGCGGCGTTGCTCTCTCCCAGTCCTGCCTGCGCAACAGCGGATTTCTATGGCCTCCGAGTCCCAGTCGGCGGACATCGGCGGCTACTACGTGGTGACACTCGTAGTAGACGGGACCGTGTACGATCATTTTAAACTTCTGGTCCTGCCTGACCTCTGCGCTGCCGTCCTGCTGGGGTTAGATTTTCAGTGCCACCTTAAAAGTGTTACGATGGCGTACGGTGGACCCCTACCCCCACTCACAGTCCGCAGCCAGCAGCTTCCAAACTGCCCGCCGCGCACCAGGTGCAACCTCTCCACACTCAGAGTCACCCCCCCCCAACTGTTTGCTAACCTCACCCCCGACTGTAAGCCCATCGCCACAAAGAGCAGGCGATACAGTGCCGGGGACAGGGTTTTCATTAAAACCGAAGTGGAGCGGCTCCTGAAAGAAGGGATTATTGAGGGCAGCACCAGCCCCTGGCGAGCCCAGGTTGTGGTCGTTAAGACCGGCGAGAAGCAGCGCCTGGTCATCGACTACAGCCAGACAATAAATCGCTACACCCTGCTGGACGCCTACCCACTCCCCCGTATAGCTGATATGGTCAACCAGATCGCGCAGTACCGCGTCTTCTCGACCATTGACCTGAAATCAGCGTACCACCAGCTCCCCATCCGCCCTGAGGACCGCCAGTACACTGCCTTTGAGGCAAACGGCCGCCTCTATCACTTCCTTGGGGTTCCCTTTGGCGTCACCAACGGGGTCTCCGTCTTCCAAAGGGAGATGGACCGGATGGTAGATCAAAATGCGTTGCAGGCCACTTTCCCATATCTGGACAATGTGACCATCTGCGGCCGTGACTTGCAGGACCATGACGCAAACCTCGAAAAATTCCTCCGCACCGCCCAACTCCTAAACCTGACATATAACAAGGAGAAGTGCATATTCCGCACAAACCGCCTCGCCATCCTTGGCTGTGTTGTGGAACACGGAGTCATCGGCCCCGACCCCGACCGGATGCGTCCCCTTATGGAACTTCCACTGCCCCACTGCCTCAAGGCCCTGAAGAGGTGCCTAGGGTTTTTCTCCTATTACGCCCAGTGGGTCCCCTACTATGCGGACAAGGCCCGTCCGCTGATCAAGTCCACCTCTTTTCCCTTGACGGCAGAGGCCCGCTTAGCCTTCCACCGTATCAAGGAGGACATTGCCAAAGCCACCATGCACGCAGTGGACGAATCCATCCCCTTCCAGGTGGAAAGCGATGCGTCCGACTTTGCCCTGGCCGCTACCCTCAATCAGGCGGGGAGACCCGTGGCCTTCTTTTCACGAACCCTCCAAGGCCCGGAGACCAGACACTCCGCTGTTGAGAAGGAGGCCCAGGCGATTGTGGAGGCTGTGCGTCATTGGAGGCACTACCTGGCCGGAAAACGATTTACCCTGCTCACTGACCAGCGTTCAGTTGCTTTTATGTTTAACAACAAGCAGAGGGGCAAAATCAAAAATGACAAGATCTTGAGGTGGAGAATCGAACTTTCCACCTACAACTACGAGATCTTGTACCGGCCCGGGAAGCTAAATGAACCCCCGGATGCGCTATCGCGTGGCACCTGCGCCAGCGCGCAGACCGATAGACTGCGGGCCCTCCACAATGACCTCTGCCACCCGGGGGTCACCAGGTTCTTCCACTTCATCAAGGCCCGCAACCTGCCTTACTCTATTGAGGAGGTCAGGACCATGACCAGGAACTGCCAAGTCTGCGCTGAGTGCAAACCGCACTTTTATAGACCAGACAGGGCCCACCTGATAAAAGCCACTCGCCCCTTCGAGCGCCTGAGCGTCGATTTTAAAGGGCCTCTCCCCTCCTCCGACCGCAATGTGTACTTCCTCAATATTATTGATGAGTACTCCCGTTTCCCGTTCGCCTTCCCCTGCCCGGACATGACCAGTGCCACGGTCATTAAATGTCTGAACAACCTCTTCACCCTGTTCGGCTTCCCCAGCTATATCCATAGCGACCGGGGCTCATCGTTTATGAGCGACGAACTCCGTCAGTACCTGCTAACTAGGGGTATTGCCACAAGCAGGACCACCAGTTACAACCCCCGGGGGAACGGACAGGTGGAAAGAGAAAATGCGACAGTTTGGAAGGCCGTCCTGCTAGCCTTAAAGTCTAGGGGCCTTCCAACCTCCCGCTGGCAGGATGTGCTCCCCGATGCGCTCCACTCTATTCGGTCACTGCTCTGCACTGCCACTAACGCCACCCCTCATGAGAAAATGTTTGTCTTCCCAAGGAAGTCCACATCGGGGACATCGCTACCGCCATGGCTGACGTCCCCAGGGCCGGTCCTACTGAGAAGACACGTGAGGACCCATAAAACGGACCCCCTGGTCGAGAGGGTCGACCTCCTCCACGCCAACCCCCAGTATGCTTACATCGCATACCCGGACGGGCGGGAGGACACAGTCTCCATAAGAGACCTTGCACCCTCGGGGGCCGCAGTAACCCACTACCCACTACCACCCCCCCCCACGATCCGATATCCAGCCCCAGCAGACGGCAGGCCTGGGCCCCGCGACCCGCTCGACATCTACGAGGACGACACGCCTGTGCCACAGCCTACGCTGGACTCGACGCCGGAAACTTCACTACCCCTGCCGTCGCCACGCAGATCACAGCGGCAGACAAGACCTCCGGAGAGACTCCAATACACTAACTTTTAATACACTTCACCCCGCCGGACTCAATTTTAAACAAGGGGTGAATGTGGTAAACCACTGTTTGTATTCCTGTTTGTCCTGTTTGTATTCCACTGTGTACATGCCTGGACATGCCTCGGCTGACTCCTCCCACAGGTCCTAGTATAAAGGTGACTGCTCCCCAGCCCTTAGTATCATGGACCGGTCGACCACGCGAGGCAGACCTCCATTCTGTTGTTAATAAAAGCCTTTGGTTACTCTTCTAACTCTCAGTCTTTTATGAGTAATTGATAGCGCATCAATAATGTGGATAAATGCGAAGTTATGCACTTCAGTAGGAAAAACAGAAAGGCAGAGTATTATTTAAATTGTGTTAGATTGGGAAATGTTGATGTACAGAGGGACCTGGGTGTTCTTGTACAAAAGTCACTGAAAGCAAACATGCAGGTGCAGCAAGCAGTTAGGAAGGCAAATGGTATGTTGGCCTTCATTGCAAGAGGATTTGAGTACAGGAGCAAGGATGTCTTACGACAGTTATACAGGGCCTAGTTGAGACCACACCTGGAGTAGTGTGTGCAGCTTTGGTCTCCTTACCTAAGAAAGGATATACTTGCCATAGAGGGAGTGCAGCGAAGGTTCACCAGACTGATTCCTGGGATGGCAGGACTGTCGTATGAGGAGAGATTGGGTCGACTAGGCCTGTATTCACTATAGTTTAGAAGAATGAGAGGGGATCTCATTGAAACGTATAATATTCTGACAGGGCTAGACAGACTGGCTGGGGGTTCTAGAACGAGGGGTCACAGTCTCAGGATACAGGGTAGCACATTTAGGACTGAGATGAGGAGACATTTCTTCACTCAGAGGGTGGTGAACCTGTGGAATTCTCTACCACAGAAGGCTGTGGAGGCCAAGTCACTGAATATATTTAAGAAGGAGATAGATAGATTTCTAGACACAAAAGGCATCAAGGGGTATGGGGAGAGAGCAGGAATATGGTATTGAGATAGAGGGTCAGCCATGATCATATTGAATGGTGGAGCAGGCTCGAAGGGCCGAATGGCCGACTCCTGCTCCTATTTTTCTATGTTTCTATGTCCTAATGGCCCAGAAATTAGGATCGGGTGCTTGCCGCGCGTGCAAGCCCCCGATGTGCACTCACCCGGCGCGCCGACATCTGAAGCCTGGGCCTGCTTGGAATTTCTGTCACTGGCCCGGTTCAGATGTTGGCACGATGTGCTTGCCTGATCCAGCGGCGTAGTTAGTGCGATGTACCGGCTGGGATCAGGTGAGCACTCTGCAGCCAATCAGGGGAGGGGAAACTTCATTCATGAGTTTGATAGTAAAGACTGTCAAACTCATGAAAAGTACGGGTGCCCAAAAGACTAGTTTAACTTTAAATAAAATTTTAAAAAGCATCCCAATAATTAAATAAACTATAAATAACTTTAAAAAAACTATTTTAAACAATTAATAAAATTTTTGAAAAAAATAATTTTTTAAGAAATCGGGTCTAAAAATAAACTTACCTTACTGTAAAGTCCTTAAAAACAATGAAGCTGTGGAAAAAATGTAATAATTTTAAATAATAGACCACTTACCTTCAAGAATCCACTCCTTACGCCTCCTTTTTATGTGTGTAAAAAGTTCAGGCCCTTGCACACGGGCAAACCTGTCAAAAAGAAGGAAGTTCAACGCGTGCGCGCAGAGTCCTGCGCGCACGCGTTGGACCTCTGAAACCCTTGGAGGAAATGCCGGTTTCCCGCGCATGCACTGTGCATGCTGAAATCCGGCACTTCCAATGGGCCCACACGTGAGTACCCCGTCCGTACTCACACGTTGGGACCGGAATTACTGGCCCATTATCTCCTTCCCGGTGTCAAATTTTGTTTGATAATGCTCCTGTGAAATGCCTTGGGGCATTTTACTACATTAAAGGCACTATATAAATGCAAGTTGTTGATAGTATGCACGGTTTGATTGCTGCCACTATATTGGATGGGTTATTCAAAGTATTTGACATAGATTCTCGAATTGATTCATCTGCTCATTTCATAGAACCTCTGTGAGTCATATCCTGACAGTCTTTTTGAAGTGTGAAGCTGATTGATAGCTGTGTCTGGAGTGAAGATGTGGGTTGGGTTGGACAGGCGAATAGGCTGTGTCATTTTGTAGCCCCGTGTGCAGGAGTTTCTGATTGTAGGTTGCCTCAGATCACCTGTGCTCAGCTCACCAGTCAGTCTGGATCCAGCAGATATACTGAGCTAGGCCAGGGGCCTGTGGTTGTTTTGCCATGTAAGAAGTGACCCACCCTTAATCTTTGTCAGCCTGTGGCTCAATTGGTAGCACACTCGCCTCTGAAGGTTGTGGGTTCAAGTCCCTCTCCAGAGACTTGAGCACAAAAATCTAGGCTGACACTCCACTGCAGTACTGAGAGAGTGCTGCACTGTCGGAGGTGCCGTCTTTTGGATGAGACGTTAAAGCGAGGCCCTGTCTGCCCTCTCAGGTGGGTGTAAAAGATCCCATGGCATTATTTCGAAGAAGAGCAGGGGAGTTGCCCCTGGTGTCCTGTCCCATATTTATCCCTCAACCAACATCACCAGGCTTTTGGCCACCTGAACTGATTAATATCTCCTCCGTGTCAAATTTTGTTTGATAATGCTCCTGTGAAATGCCTTGGGACATTTTACTACATTAAAGGCGCTATATAAATGCACGTTTATCAGGTCATTATCACATTGCTGTTTGTGGGAGCTTGCTATGCGCAAATTGGCTGCTGCGATTTCTACATTACAACAGTGACCACACTTCAAAAAGTACTTCATTGGCTGTAAAGCGCTTTGAGACGTCTGGTGTTCATGAAAGGCGCTATATAAATGCAAGTCTTTTTTGTTTTGTTTTGCTACATTCGCCTGAATGTTAGTAATTTCAAAAATTATTTAAATCGGGTATACAACCATTATCAATCATGAAAAACTTAGAACAAAATACGAAGGCAAATCCAAAACTTGGCCCCATGACACTTTAAAAAAATACGCTAACAGATCTGCAGTGGCATTGCTCACAGTGACTTGCAGCTCATACGTTTTATTAGAATCGGGGTATTAAGCCATGTAACGGATGATGTATTATCAGAGTCACTGATTCATACTGACGAAATATGTGAGATCCCATTTTTATTGTGTGGTATTATGGGATTTAAAGCAATGTTAAGCATAATGGAAAATAACTAGGGTTTGCTTTCATAATTACTGCTAGTTTTGCTTTGAAACGGCTGGACTGGTAAAATCACTGAACAAGTAGCTTAGAAAAGTGAATGAATCCGACACTAAGAAGGGGCTGAATCCATCCATTGATAATTCACCCCTCACACTGGTGAACAAAGTGACTGTTACATTTTTTTCCTGCTAGTTATATTCCCTGGGTTCACCATCACCGATCACTACTGTAAGCAGACCTCACATACCATATGGACGAGAGTGTGCCTTTACCTGCCCAATATTTAGGCAAATATAGCGAGATTCAGGGTATGTTCAATCTCTCATAACTTCTGGTACTCAATTGGTTCACGTTTTAACTCGAGGTGTCCTGGCTAAACAAGTCGTGAGTCACTCCCCCAAACATCTGAACCTGTCTGAGGCTCGGGCTGCAGTAATGAAAAAGCATCATACGGAACGAGACTTTGGACAGCAGGGATGTGTACTGGTGCTGACGGTCATCTGGTAAAGCAACAGTGGTTAATAACAGCAGGAAAAGTAGGTTAAACTGAGTCAAGTGGCGGGGAGGGGGCAAACGAGACCACAAAAAGAAAATGCCAACCTGCTGTGATGACCACAATGAGGAGCATCATACTTGTCACAGTAGGTTGCGAAAATCACGCCATTTGTAACAATGTCACGCCACGACAAATCGCTGATTACTGCTGATGATGCCGGCACTGAGGGGCTGATATTGGCAGTCAGTCGGAGGTTTGGTGTGAACAGCAAGCCATATATAACCAGATAAAAGAAAGCCTAATTCTAATGTCAGAACCTTGCAAATTTCTCTCCACGGATGTTGCCTGACCTGCTGAGTTTTTCCAGCATTTTCTGTTGTTATTTTTAATGTTTATGAAGTGTTCAGCCTCTCATGATACAACCACTGGACTGCAGCTTCAAACTCTATAGCTCCATGCTGCAAATTCTCAACTTCAGAACTCGTAGCAGAGCAGAATGCCCCAAAACAAATTCTAATCCTTTTTCATCCAAGCCTTCTATTTCTCTCCTGGCCCTTATTTGCTGAAAGACTCAACTCTTCTTTTAAGTGGCACCTCTCAACAGCCAGACTGAGATAGGAAACACATGATGAAGCTTAATTCCCTCTCCGTACTATTCTCAGTGCACTGGTTAATGGGTTTGTGTTTAATTTCCTGCTTGTTGTTTTAGCAGGTTTACAGCTCCATCAACATTGTGAAGCAAAATACAGGGGTTGCAGGAACAGAGAGGCCTGTGGGCTGTGTGTACACAAGTCTTTGAAGGTGGCAGGACAAGTTGAGAAGGCTGTTTAAAAAAGGAAATAAGGGATCCTTGTCTTTATAAATAAAGGCATAGAGTACAAACACAAGGAAGGTATGTTAACCTTTATAAAACGCTGTTTAGGCTCTGGCAGGAGTAGTGTGTCCAATTATAGGCACCACACTTCAGGAAGGATGTCGAGGTCTTGGAGAGGGTGCGGAGGAGATTTACTAGAATGGTACCAGGGATGTGGGACTTCAGTTATGTGGAGAGACTGGAGAAGCTGGGATTTTCTCCCTGGAGCACAGAAAGTTATGGGGGAGGTTTGATAGAGGTGTTCAAAATCATGAAGGGGTTTGATAGAGTAAACAAGGAGAAACAGTTTCCAGTGTCAAAAGGGTCAGGAACCAAAAGATAATTGGCAAAAGAACGACAGTGGAGATGAGATTTTTTTATGCAGCGAATGGTTATTGTTGTGTATGTAACCGTTTACCTTTAAGGGAACTATAGAATGTACCGTTCGCCTTTAAGAGCACTACTTTAGGGTGGCACTATCTATTGGCTCATGTATACTGTAATACCGATAGTGACCACACCAGTATATAAGGGTTGTGATACGTTAACTAGGGCAGAAATCGCCCAGACCTCTGAATAGTAAAGACCTGTTTTGTTTGTACTTCTAAAGTCTCTGAAGTTATTTACTGCACAACCTACAGACTTTACAGTGGCGACGAGTCCGATCGTACCCTGCGGCAAGACTAACCAGTAGCAGAGAGCTTCAAAAAGAAAACACGAGGCTCCGTCTACTAAAAGTATAGTACTTACTGGAAGCTGGAAGATTAACAGCAAAGCTGCGGCAGCAACAGGCACAGATTACCCTGCTACCACATCTTGAGCGAGCCAATCAGCCTAAAACAAGGCGGCCGAAGAGACTGTGAGTAGTTAAAACAAATAAATTTAAAAAAAAACGGGGTAGAAGTATTTGGAGGAGAAGGGCAAAGCATTCGGGTCCAACGGCGTCGGGTGACAGCCGGACCGCGGGCAATGTGAGAAGCCGTGCAGCAACCGCTGCCACGAAGCGCTGAGCCTGCGAGTAGGCGCGGGAGTGTCAGAGCCGAGAGCCGCGCGAGCGGGGGAGCCAGAGCCGAGCCGGAGGCGTTGCAAGCCAGCAATCGCATCTCCAGATAAGGGCCGAGAGCCGCGAGAGCGATCGGATCTACAGATAAGGGCCAGCAGCCGCTTCGTGATCCACCGATCGCATTATAGATAAGGACCGCACTCGGGCTGACAGACGGCGTCGGGGGACCGGGTGAAGACCGCCAAGCGCGGGAAAACCGCCATTGAAGTGGGCGGGGAGAGCGAGAAGCGCGGGAAAGCCGCCATTTTTCGGGGAAAACCGCTGAAGAAGAAGGAAGAAGCGGGAAACCGCCATCTTGGAAATTATTAAGAATTTCAGAAAAGTAATAAGATTTTTCAGAAAGGCTGGTGTGTTCTCAAGAAGAGAGAAGAAAATTAATAATAAGTAAAGTAATACTTGTACTGTTCTCAAAAAGAGAAGAAGATGCCTAAGCGAGGAAATATTAATGACTTTAATGCAGAAATAGAAGACTGGGCCACGTATGTGGAACGCATAGAAATATATTGCGTAGCCAACGAAATTGAGGATGACAACAAGGCAATAACTTTGTTAAATTCGATGGGAGCAAAAACATACGGGCTTTTGAAACATCTAATAGCACCAGTTAAACCAGTGGACCAGACCTTCGAAGAGATCGTAACAGTGTTGAAGGATCACTTGAACCCCACACCGTTGATGCTGGCTGAACGATTTAAATTTTACGCCAGAACCCAGAGGCAAGATGAAAGCAATGCGGAATACTTAGTCGAACTGCGTAAGCTAGCGAAATACTGCCAGTTTGGAGGGAATTTGACAGAGGCGCTGCGGGACAAGTTCGTATGCGGCTTGGCCAAAGAAGGAACGCAGAAGCGACTTCTGGAAGAAAGTGACCTCACACTGGACAGGGCTGTCCTCATAGCTTCATCGCACGAAGCCGCAGCGAAAGGGACGGCGGAAATGCAGCTAAAGGCGGCGGCACTCGGGGTGGACCAAATTACAACAAGCACTCCCAAATGCTACCGTTGTGGAAAGACAACGCACGACCAGAATCAGTGCTGGTTTAAGAATCAAGAGTGCAGGAAATGTGACAAACTGGGTCACATCGCGAAGGTATGCAGGTCCAGAAAGAAGACCAACAAACAAAGGAAGCCATCACCACAAGAAAAGTACAACAAGGTGCATCAGGTGGCTGAAAAGAGTTCAGACGAACAAAATTCAGACTCAGACCCAAACAGCCAGGAGTTGGATAGTCTGAGAATCCACAATGTGGGTAAAGTAACTGATCTACAGACGATCTGGGTCACACTAAAAATAGCTGGAGTCCAAGTACGAATGGAGCTGGACACGGGATCAGCTGTATCAGTCATCAACCAAAAGGACTACCACCGACTATTCTCTCACATACCCTTAAGAAATACCAAGTTCGTATTACAGACATACACGGGGCATCGCGTATACCCCATGGGGAAAATAAGAGTCAAGGTGAGAGATAGGGGTAAAGTACACCCAAGAATGAATTTGTACGTACTACCTGAGGGAGGACCACCACTTCTAGGACGGGAGTGGATCAAGAAAATAGACATGGAATGGCACTACCGACAAGCAATGACGAGTGAGGACTCGGTGCAGACAAGCAGCTCAGACTCTGAGCCGGAAGACGATAAGTCCAGCTTATGTATGAAAAACAAGGTTAACATTAACTCACAGACTAAGGTTGGAAAATCGATGGCGTGCATAAAGACAGAGAATTCTGAGTCTGTTCAAGCTACAGACATATGCATTACGGAGGAACACCGGGCTCGAACTCAACGCTATTTCAAAGTACAACAACAATTAGAACAATTAAGTTACCGCCTCGTACAAGAGATGAAAACAATGAAAAAGTTCTATGACACCGAATGGGAGAGTCTGGAAAGACAACAGAACCTACTGGCTCAAGCAGAGAGCGACCATAGAGCCATCGTGACCAATTACCGATCACATCTCCCTGATGATGTTCAGGGGTTAGAATATTTGCATGATCTAGAGATACAGCAGAAGGGCAAATCACGCTGCACTGAGGATTTTGTTCTGCAATTAGAGACGGAGCTAGTGCAGGCAAAGTTAAGAGAAGTTGAATCACAGGGTGCTCTTAAGGAGATGCAGAAACAAATCTTGGACATGGAAAAGAGAAACGCTTCTTTACCTGATGAGAATAATGTGGCCATGTTGCAAGAGGAGCTTATAGGGGCGAAACTGAAAGAAGCTAAGCAAAGGATGTTGGAACTTGAAACGCAGAACCAAATCAGCGGTAATCAGCTATGTCAAGCAGAGAAGGAGTGCAAGGGTCTACATGAGAAGGTGCAATATCTCTCAGCCCAAAATAAGGGACTACTCACTCAGTTAAATGAAAGTAAACGGGAAATGGCTGAGATGGACTGCAAGAATAAAGAAGAGTTGATGGCAGTGAGACTTCGAGAGGCAGATAGCATAGCAGCCTTGGCTGAACTCCAACAGGAAATTGCGAAAGAAACAAATGAAGAGGAATCTTCAGGAAGCCAGGATTTTATTCCAGTTCTTCTCTACGACTCCTTACAAGCAGAGTGCGAGAAGTTGAAAAAACAGTATGAACAGGCCCAGACTACAATTCTGGAGGGGGTTAGCTCAGCAACCTCCGAAAAGCTAGTTTCGTTGGAAGTATATGAGCAACTAAAGGTTGAACATGAGCAAGAAGTCCAAAGGCTGCAGGAAATTCTTGAGGAGCTCAGGGCCAAGACAGACTCATCGGTAGAAGTTCCATACATAGATGAGGATGTAGAGGTGAAAGACATGGCAGAACTCATAAAAATATGGAAGGAAGCCCAAGACAAATATGAGGCGGCAATTACCGAGGTTGACCGACTTGAAGAACAGTTTCAACTGGGAATGGGCCCTGAACATGAGCTAGAGAGCATCGAGGCGCAACTTCTCCAAGCACTGGAAGCCAAAGTACAAGAGGAAGAGAAGATGAAAGCATTGGAGAAAATGATGGATGAAATGGAGGAGTACGCTGAATTACGTCCAGGGGAACAGGAGAATGGGGAAACAGCTACTTCAGTAGAAGGATTAAATAGCCTGATAACGAAATCCCTGAAGGAAGGGAAAGGATCGAACGCACAAATGAGGCCAGGAGGGAAGGAAGGGCAGACATCCGAGGAAGAGCAGGATGAATATGATTGCTTGAAGAAGGGTTTTGACCTGTTGAGTGACACCGAATGTTATGAGGATGTGGTCTGCCCAAATTGTGATGGGAACTCCCAAAGTGCTGAAATCCTGAGGAAGCACTTAAGGTCTAAGGAACATAGAGAGTTGGTGGCGCTACAGATGGCAGCCGGGAAAAGAGCTCGGAGAGTTTCAAAAAGGCAGAAAAGAAAAAGAAGAAGCAGAAAATAATAACTGTTTAAAATATTATTACTTCTACTACCTCAGTCCGAACACTACGAAAGGTGCTAAATTTGTAAAAAAAATCCAGGGACATTATCAAGACAGCCAGTGGGTTGTATAAGTCCGCACTGCTGGTTCAACAGGACGAAAGTACAAGCTGTTATAAAAAAAAAAAGGCTATGGAGGATGCTGTCTGGAACGAATTAATACCAGAGACTGAATTTATGAACTGTTCCCACAGAGACTGAACCTGTAAACTGATTCCACTGAGAGTATGTTTGTAAACTGTTACATGACGTTGACTCCATTGAGAGTATATCTGTAAATTGTTATATGACGTTGACTCCATCGAGAGTATATCTGCAAACTGTTTATATAAAGTTGAAGATTGTATGTTTAACGGGATTCTGTAAGTAATAAGCTAGGAAGGGAGGAGTGTTGTGTATGTAACCGTTTACCTTTAAGGGAACTATAGAATGTACCGTTCGCCTTTAAGAGCACTACTTTAGGGTGGCACTATCTATTGGCTCATGTATACTGTAATACCGATAGTGACCACACCAGTATATAAGGGTTGTGATACGTTAACTAGGGCAGAAATCGCCCAGACCTCTGAATAGTAAAGACCTGTTTTGTTTGTACTTCTAAAGTCTCTGAAGTTATTTACTGCACAACCTACAGACTTTACAGTTATGATCTGGAATACATTACCAGAAAGGGTGGTGGAAGCAGATTCTTTAGTAACTTTCAAAAGGGAATTGGATAAATAATTGATGGGGAAACATTTCCAAGGCAGTGGGGAAAGAGCAGGGGTAGTGGAACTAATAGGATAGCTCTTTGAAAGAACCGGCACAGGCAATATGGGATGAATGGCCTCCTTCTGTGCTGCATCATTCTATGATCCTAGGATAGGAAACCAATGCAAACGCATTAACTAGTCTGCTAAAAATAGCACAGAGGTAATCAATCGCTCCTGTGAAACTGATACGAGGGTTCTTCCACACTGGTTCACCTGCCGCTGACACCATAAAGATTACATTTGGAAGATGCATTAATAAATTTTACAATAACTTTGAGTGCTCCCTTGACAAAGTAACCTTGATACCTTGGTTAAAAATTATGCAGTTAAGCAAAGCTGTAAACAAAGCAATTCTAAAGCTGATGTTATAAACGAGGCAAAGGTGACCTGAGGCTAAATAAATGCAGTTCCTTGTGTGCATTCTTAGAATTGCATAAAACGAATGATATATTGTTACAGGCTCTTAAAGGGACACAATATTAAAATTGGAGCTTGGCCATTCAGGGGTGAAATGAGGAAGCACTTTTTCACACAAATCATAGTGTAAATGTGGAATTCTCTCCTGGATCAATTGACATTTTCAAGATTGAGATCAACAGATTTTTATTAGGGAAGGGTATCAAGGGATATGGATTAAAGGTGGGTAAATGGAGTTGCGGTGCAGATCAGCCATGATCTAATTGAATGGTAACAGGCTCAAGGGGGTGAATGGCCTATGCCTGTTCCTAAGGGCTTCTTTGGAATTTGTCAACAGAATCCCATTGTCAATGAAAACTACAGGTTTCTCGATGGCTTTCTATAAAACCTTGTGTGCTGCCCTTCTGTGCTTAATCCATGACGTGTCCCATAAGAACATAAGAAGTAGGAGCAGGAGTAGGTCATACGGCCCCTCGGGCCTGCTCCGCCATTCAATAGGATCATGGCTGATCCAAACCTAGACTCATGTCCACTTCCCTGCCCTCTCCCCATAACCCCTAATTCCCTTGTCTGCTAGGAAACTGTCTATCTCTGTTTTAAATTTATTTAATGTTGCAGCTTCCACAGCTCTCTGGGGTAGCAAATTCCATAGATTTACTACACTCTGAGTGAAGAAGTTTCTCCTCATCTCAGTTTTGGAAGGGCAGCCCCTTATTCTAAGATTATGCCCCCTAGTTCTAGTCTCACCCATCAGTGGAAACATGCTCCCCGCATCCACCCGATCAAGACCCCTCACAATCTTATATGTTTCGATAAGATCACCTCTCATTCTTCTGAACTCCAATGAGTAAAGGCCCAACCTACTCAACCTTTCCTCATACGTCAACCCCCTCATCTCCGGAATCAACCGAGTGAACCTTCTCTGAACCGCCTCGAGAGCAAGTATATCTTTCCTTAAATATGGAAACCAAAACTGCACGCAGTATTCCAGGTGTGGCCTCACCAATACCCTGTATAACTGCAGCAAGACCTCCCTGTTTTTATACTCCATCCCCCTTGCAATAAAAGCCAAGATTCCATTGGCCTTCCTGATCACCTGCTGCACCTGCATACTAACTTTTTGTGTTTCATGCACCAGGACCCCCAGATCCCTTTGTACTGTAGCACTTTGCAGTTTCTCTCCATTTAGATAATAACTTGCTCTTTGATTTTTTCTGCCAAAGTGCATAACCTCACACTTACCAATATTATATTCCATCTGCCAAATCTCTGCCCACTCACTTAGCCTGTCAGGCAATGGATGGCTCTTCCTTACGGCCATCTGGACCACATTGCAATGATATATGCACAAGTGTACCAGTTGCTGCTCCCAGTCTGGGAAAGATTGTGTAGCCACTAAAAGGCTGGAATATTTACATTTTTATTAAATTGCATTGCGTTTCCAGGGGCCATGTGGCAGCAGGTTACAAGAATATATTGTATATGCATTTTCCCTGTGTACTCTTTTAATTTGAGCTGTGCAATAACCTATTGAGTTGATTATTTATAGATTCAATTGAGAATAACCAGTCGCAACTGGACTGGAGAAGTAGGTTGGTCTGCAAAATGGAGGTTGAATATAAGAAAATAAGAACATAAGAAATAAGAGCAGGAGCAGGCCATACGGCCCCTCGAGCCTGCTCCACCATTCAGTAAGATCATGGCTGCTCATCGACCTCGACTCCACTTTCCCGCCCGATCTCCATGTCCCTTGATTCCCCTAGAGTCCAAAAATCTATCTATCTCAGCCTTGAATATACTCAAAGACTCAGCATTCACAACCCTCTGGGGTAGAGAATTCCTAAGATTCACAACCCTCTATGAGTGAAGAAATTCCTCCTCATCTCAGTCTTTAATGGCCTACCCCTTATCCTGAGACTATGCCCCCTTGTTCTAGATACTCCAGCCAGGGGAAACAACCTCTCAGCATCTACCCTGTCAATCCCCTTCAGAATCTTGTATGTTTCAATGAGATCACCTCTCATTCTTCTAAACTCCGGAGAGTATGGGCCCATTCTACACAATCTCTCATCATAGGACAGCTCTCTCATCCCAGGAATCAATCTAGTGAACCTTTGTTGCACCGCTTCCAAGGCAAGTATATCCTTTCTTAGATAAGGAGACCAAAACTGTGCACGGTACTCCAGGTGTGGTCTCACCAAGGCCCTGTACAATTGTAGCAAGACTTCCTTACTCTTATACTCCAACCCCCTTGCAATAAAGGCCAACATGCCATTTATCGTTGAATGCTGAGTGATTGAAGAACCCTATGTAATATAAACACACGGACACAGGCTAGAGAGATAGCAGGAACTGTTGAGCAGATAGGTGCTTCCCCCTTGTATGGTTTCAATCCAGACTGTGCTGATAGAAGACCAGTAGATTCCATGAATGTGTTTGATTTCTAATACTGTTTGCTGATACGAGCACTCAAGAAAGAGGAAAATATTTGTTTGAAATGGGGAAATTGAGAAATCAAATGAGAATTTTTTAGCTTCGGAATTGCAATTATTCCATTTAATTGGACAAGATAGTTGACATGGTTGCCTGCGAAATGAAGACTGTTTATCTGCAAATTCTGACTTGTTACACTGATTTGGTGCTTCATATGCATGCAATACAAAACAGCAGATCCTAACTGGCTGAAGCTGAGCTCTGCAATTTTGAACTGCGTTTTGGAACTGATTGGATAAGTTGTAATATTCAGACCAAATCCACATTTTTAATTGAAAGTAAATCTGCATTTCATGGTATCAAAGGCTCTCTTCTCTACTTTTTTTCTTGCTCTAAATAACCCATTTTGCTACATTTGCAAAATTAGCTGAACAGTCCAGGCAGCTGGACCTGAATATATTGTTTACAGTTTTTTTTCAATTATGTGACCGTTAATCAGTGTCAGTATTAATTTATGCTATTTTTGAGTCCACATGTTGCTCAGACCGCGAAGGCAAAATTAGTCGGCATCCATTCAGCTGTGACATGCACTAACCTATCCCTACATAAAAGTAGTCAACCACTTTCTGTCAAACCAGAGGCAATGCTCCACTTTGTGGTATTACCATCTATCCATGAGAGAACAATGAGCTCTTTTCTTGACTAGATCTATTCTTCAAAACAGTCAATTTTCCCTCCTGTACTTAAATACTTCTTGTTTCGATGTCAGTTTATGTATTTGTTTTCAGGTTTCTCTCTCATTTTCCTAGTCTTTCCTCGGGTCCCAGAAGATCTGATGAACACCTTATCAGCTGTGGCTCAGTGGGCAGCACTCTCGCCTCTGAGTCAGAAGGTTGTGGGTTGAAGTCCCACTCCAGAGACTTGAGCACAGAAATCTAGGCCGGCACTCCAGTGCAGTCGGAGGTGCCGTCTTTTGGATGCGATGTTAAAGCAAGGCCCCATCTGCTCTCTCAGGTGGATGTAAAAGATCTCATGGCACAATTTTGAAGAAGAGTAGGGGAGTTATTCCCGGTGATCCTGGGCAATATTTATCCCTCAATTTAACATCACTAAAAAACAGATTACCTGGTCATTATCACATTGCTGTTTCTGGGAGCTTGCTGTGCGCAAATTGGCTGCCGCATTTCCTACATTACATCTGTGACTACACTTCAAAAGTAATTCATTGGCTGTAAAGCACTTTGGATGTCCTGAGGTCGTGAAAGACGCTGTATAAATGCTAGACTTCTTTTCTGCCTGTCTGTCTGTCATCAGTTCATCTTGGCAATGACCTTGTCCTTTGCGTTGCCTCCTTTTACTAAGTCCAAGTCTGAACAGAGAGTACTTTTAGAAAATTAAGGCAAATCATTTCAACTACTCTACAGTTACCTGGTATAGGGGGTACATGAATTTCAATTCTCTTTTTTTTTTCCTTTGCTTTCTCTCCTTCCTCTCTCTCTCTCTCTCCCCCTTTCCCCTCCTCTCTCTTTCATTCTCTCTCTCCCGCTCTCTCTTGCTCCTCTTCTCCAAACCCCTCTCCTCTCTATTCCTCTTCCCTCTCCTTGTTGAAAGGTTTCCTTGTTCCTGTTTACCCATTTTATTTAGATGCAGTATGTCTGGCTGCGTTTACTTGGTATAATTGCATTGAATTGTGTACCCAGCTTTTGTATTTGTTTAAGCATAAACACTGGCATGGACCAGTTAGGCCGAATGGCCTGTTTCAGTGCTGTACATTCTATGTAAATACCTCTAATATATATCGAAACTAGGTGTGTGAAAGCATTCTCCTGATTCCCAGTTATAGTCTAAGATATTTATATGGACTCTAATTTACTTTGCTGGATGGACTCTGACTTTTAATGGGTAATATTTGTACTTTAATCTATTTTGATATGGTTGCTTTTCACCCTGATTATATTCATGTGGCGGCAGTGGCTGTTGTGCTTTGTTTGATGTGGTCTCTCCTGCTTATGCCAGGTTCTAGCTGTTACTAACTGACCAGCAGAGTTGACTGCATTCTCTTCAACTCCAGCATTAGGTCCTTGGTCTGAAGTGGGAGCTGAGCAACACCAGCCGCATGTGCTGGATCTTGTGGTGTCAGTGACCAGATGTGGCTGGTTTTAGTTTCACTAAATCCCTGCCTTTCCCCCCGAAATGGCCCAGCAGGTGTTAAAGTATCTCTGGTGAGTTGTGCTGTGTCCACTTGATGCTGAGCTTCATTGAAGACAGTTTCCTTGGCAGCTACAAAGATCTTGTCATTAATGCCTGAACCCAGATGTTCCTCTTGCTGGGGACATTGAACTTCATTCCAAGGCACAAGTATATTCGCAGCCAAGTTCAAATCAGTCAGATTCTTATATTTCACTGGAAACTCTGCAACCTCAATTTAAAAAAAAATCTGCTATAAGCTGGTTTACAAAGAGCCCCATTATTAAATCCAGGCCAGCTCTTGGTGAGTGAGCAGTGGCGCGAGTTAGAAACTCAATCACTGTCCAGAAATAAGGCCCGGTTTATTCATAATTCCCCAGCCTTATTTAAATCCTGCTGACTGACATCCCACATGTTCTGATTGGAAAGTCGGTGGGAAACAGTGGAAAATCATGCAACCTGGAAGCCCTCAGCCAAGACCTGGTAAGTGGCAGCATCAGCTGCTGGGGCTGTCCCATAAGGGTCCAGTGATCTGAATGGGGCGAGTCTGCAGCAAGTGAGGCCTAAGCTTTCCCTGTGGGGCTCCTCTCGACCTCAAGAGGAAAGTCTTAATAATAAGTGTAAAATATATACCTTTTGGGCCTCTTCTGACCCCAATTAGTTGGGAGACCGTTAGACTAAAGATGGAAGGGTCCCTGGTTCAATCCTGGGCCTTGGCAAGCTTGCATCTGACCACGACCCTCTTCACCACTGGGTTGACTTGGTGGGTTGACAATCACTGCTGCTTCCTGCTCAAGCCACCTAATTAAAACTGCAGTCAATTCCCAATTTATCCTCGGGAGCTGACATGTATATAGAAACATAGAAGATAGGAGCAGGAGTAGGCCATTCAGCCCTTCGAGCCTGTTCCGCCATTTAATGAGATCATGACTGATCACCCAAATTCAGCACCCTGTCCCTGCCTTCTCCCCATATCCCTTGATCCCTTTAGCCTTAAGAAATATATCTAACTCCCTCTTGAATATATACATATAATAATATATAGGAAACTCTCTTTTAACTGGCACCTAAATATCTGGAAATCTCTCTTAACCGGTAAAATTCAGGAGTAGGTTCAGGTAAGTTTTACTATATATTAGTGGCTGTGTAACCAGTGTTCATGCACCTGTGGCTGTGTAACAGGGACTCCTGGATCTGCGGCCGTGTAACCGGGACTCCTGCACAAGTGCCGTGTAACTGGAACTCCTGCACTTGTGGCCGTATACGGGGCTCTCATACCTTGGTAAGTATACCTCTCTGTAATCCGGACTTATTGATCAACCGGCACCACGCCGGTCCCGTTGGTGCCGGATAAAAAAGAGTTTCCTGTACATGAATATATATATTATGTAACCCCTTCACGGTTCTCTAGATATATGTGAGATGTGGTCTCTGTTGTAGACAGTATTCTATAGTCCAGTAAGGAGATCACTACTACAATGGCTTAATTCTAATTATCTTACTTTATAGTTTTAACGTCAGACAGTATAAGAAGATTACAGGTCAATGAACTAAATTAGACATTTGCATACATTAGAATGAATCTAGACATAATAAACATACATTCTCCATTTATATGGATTCAAAGGAGAATCTGTCCCTGTGTCCAAATTCGAGTGCACTCTTTTGTTGGCGCGCTTAAGTTGGAGCTCATGGTAGGTATAATGTCTGCAAGACTTACGACTCCGAACCCCTTCGTTGAATTCTCTTCACGATCACTGAGTCCCACTTTGAGTTCTGGATGCAGAGCCACTAATATGAAGGGCGGCGGCCGAGTTTGGAAGCCCGGGACGGGATGCGGCAGCCATTTGCCTCCTGAGCCCACTTTTCAGAGCTCCTGCCCTCTTCTTCCAGTCGGTCGCGTTTCCCGCTCGAAAAACCCGACTCCACCTCTTCCTCCTGGGGTTTCTGCCTGGAGACTGCGCAGCCTCACTGTCTGCAACAGTTGATACTGGTGCAGAATTATGGAAAGTCTGCTCTTAGTCACATTGGCCTAGAAATTCAGTGGCCTGCGCCACCAGTTTGCGCCCAAAGAGGGCTTTTGCGCCAGTCTGCAAACTTCAGGCGAAATTCAGCGGTGCGCTAATGGCGGCGTTAGGCTGTAGCGCTGCGCCGCCACCGATGACGTCATCGGTGTGCGCAGCGCCCCGTTTCCGCGAAGAACGCCATATTAAGTCGCGCCCGCCTCTTCAGCGCCGGCCGCAAACAGCGACCGGTACACAGGGCCTACCTGTGGCGGTAGTGGCGGTAATTAAAGTGGAGGTGCGGCCGGCCGCTTTTTCGGCGGCCGCCTGCCAGCACCTCCTTCCCCGGCCTCCTCCACCCGCCCCCCCCGCGGCATTGCCGGCTGGTTTCCGGGAGCCCGGCACTTCTCCATTCTGCCGGGCTCTTTTGCCGGCACTCGCGATCGGGGCTCCGGCTGCTGCAGGCACCTCCCCCTTAAGAGAGGGAGGAAGGCCTGCAGTACCGCAGCCTGCCGCTCCACTGCGGGTGGCGCTGCGGCCACTAGCGCGCCGATAATCAGTTTCAGCGCCCAAGCGGGGCGCCGAAACTCCTGTTTAGCAGCCGCCTTCCACTTGGTGCGCTGACACTGAATATCCCGCTTGCACAAGTGGATCCGCGCGCAGCGGTAATTCCGGCGCCCAGGCGAGCTGGGCGCCCCAAAATGAATTTCTAGGCCATTGTGTCCTTAAAAGTTCTTGCCGTACCTTCACATGGGCAACTTTAACCCAGGGATTTATAACAATGATAATACAGTGTCTAAGTTAAAGATTGATAACCATACTTAGCGTACATAACATTTCCAGTGGGTATTACACTCCCCCCCTACCAAATATAAGCATGTCCCCATGACTAATGAACTTTACACATAAGTCGTTGCATGCTTCCCAACCATGTATAAAGGGAGGTAACATATCGAACCATAGGGGCTATCATTACACTTGGCACTCCTAGTGTACTGTATGTCAATCTTTCAGGAACCTTCTTAACTCGCTGTGAGCTCCTTATTTCGGATACCCGGTCTTCAATTCCTTCAGCTACGTTGGAGGCTTTGGTTCCTTTGTTATCATGCCTTTCAGTCTCTTTTATCTCCTTCTCGGAAGCATTTGGTTCTTCCCAGACCATGTCCAAGTCTGAGCTAAATGGTTCAGACAATTCATCCAGATTCTGTCTTATGCGTCTTTCTGGGAGGTCGTACCATAGATCCCATTCTTCATCTTCCGACTCATCGGGTTCCTCATGATCCACACACTGTGTCATGGGTTTTCTGTCTTCTGGAACAAAGTTTTCCTGGTTTCTCGTTTTTTTCCTTCTTCTCTGCAGGGTTCTCCTACTAGGTGTCGGCTCATTATCCGCTGGCGGATCCAGACGCACTTGCTGTCCCAATGGCAGGATATGATTCCGGTGCAGTATTTTTATGGGTCCATTCCCACCTGCAGGTTTTAACCGAAGCACAGGTAGTTGTGACATTTGACTTTCAACAATGTAAGGTGTAGAAGCCCAGAGGTCTGCTAACTTATGTTTCCCTTGAAGTCCTAGGTTCCGTATGAGAACTCGGTCACCAGGCATGAGTTGGGAAAACTGGATCTTCTGGTCATACCTCTGCTTATTTCCTTTATTCTGATTGGCAGAAACAGACTCAGCAAGTTCATAAGCAGCTTGCAATTCCTTTCTCATGTCAGATACATACTTGAGGTAAGTTCTCTGTGATGTGCCATCACTGGATACTCCGAAACACAAATCCACCGGCATCCTCGCTTCACGTCCAAACATGAGGTAGTACGGTGAAAAACCAGTAGTGTCATTTCGGGTACAATTATAAGAATGAACAAGATGTCCAATGTGCCGACTCCACTTGTTCTTTCGCTTTGAATCCAGCGTTCCAAGCATGTCTAACAAAGTACGGTTAAACCGCTCAGGTTGAGGATCTCCCTGAGGATGGTATGGAGTTGTTCTTGACTTCTCAATCCCGAGCATGGACAACAACTCATGTATAAGTCTACTTTCAAAGTCTCTACCTTGATCACTGTGTATTCGCTTTGGCAGTCCATAGTGGATGAAGTATTTCTCCCACAACACTTTGGCAACGGTGGATGCTTTCTGATCCTTTGTGGGAAAAGCTTGGGCGTAGCGAGTATAATGATCTGTAATGACCAAGACATTTGCGGTATTGCTGGAATCGGGTTCGATGGACAGAAAATCCATACAGATAAGGTCTAGAGGTCCATCACTTTGCATGTGAAACAGAGGAGCAACTCTTTTAGGTAAAGTCTTTCTCTGGACACAACGTGCACAGGACTTGCAGAACTCCTCAACTGCAGACTTCATACGCGGCCAATAGAATCTGTCCTTGACCAACCCATAGGTCTTATCTACTCCCAGATGACCTGCGTCATCATGCAAAGACTTCATCACTATTTCCCTGTACTTTTCAGGCAGGACCAACTGTGAATGACATGGTTTAGTGGGTGGGTGAGTGATTCTACACAACACTCCCTCTTTAATTTCCAAGTGGTCCCATTCTCTTAGGAGCAGACGACAGTCAGGATGTTTTGATTTGTCGATCTGTGTAATATCACCCAGACGGAGAGCTGAAAACACCTCATGAATACAGGGATCCTCCTGTTGTGCTTTGGATATTTCAGATGAACACAACATGGGTAAGTTTTGTACATCCAAACTGGAAAAGTTGCAAAATGCCTGGGGAACAGCATGCATTGACGCTCCCAAGTGGTCAATCTCTCGGGCATGAAATGAATTCTTTGGTCCAGATACCACGGACATCTGACACATTACTTTCACATCTGCTGAAGCAACATCTTTCCGCTCTGGTTTCTGGTAGTGTGGGCGACGAGACAGAGCATCTGCGTCAATGTTCTGGTTCCCAGGTCTGTACCTGAGACTAAAGTCGTAAGCAGATAGTGCAGCAAGCCAGCGGTGGCCGGTGGCATCAAGTTTTGCTGAAGTCAACACATAGGTTAATGGATTATTGTCTGTCCTCACTTCAAACTTCGCTCCATACAGATAATCCTGCAGCTTATCCACCACCCCCCACTTCAACGCCAAGAATTCTAGCTTATGAGCTGGGTAGTTACGCTCTGATGGCGTAAGACTGCGACTGATGAACGCTACGGGTCTCAGCCCTGCTCCTTGGTCCTGATACAACACACCACCCAACCCTTCTTGACTGGCATCCACGTGTAGCACATATGGCAGCTGTGGGTTTGCAAAAGCCAACACGGGGGCTTGAGTAAGACTTTGCTTTAAGGTGTGGAAGGCCTCTTCGCATTTCTCATCCCATCTAACACCAAAAGGCTCAGAGGGTTTGAAGTAGTCCTTGTTCTCTTTACCTTTAGCCTTTTTCTTCCTCTCGGCTGGTGGGAGGTAACCAGCCAGCAGCTGATTCAGAGGATGGGCCACTTTGGAGTAATCCTGCACAAAGCGCCTGTAATATCCGCAGAACCCAAGAAATGACCGCAAGGCAGTCACTGTGTTCGGTTTGGGCCATGTGGTAACAGCTTTGATCTTGGATGGATCTATGGCTACTCCATCCTGTGATACAATATGCCCCACATAGGACACGGATGTTTGGCAAAACTGACACTTGTCCAATGATAGCTTGAGACCTTCATCCTCCAGGCGACCAAGCACTTTCAGCAACCGAGCTTCGTGTTCTTCAAGGGTTGCCCCAAACACAATGATATCATCCAAGTACACCAATACTTCGAGCAAGTTCATGTCCCCAACTGTTTGTTCCATTATTCTTTGAAAAGTTGCTGGAGCGCCTGAAACTCCCTGTGGCATCCTTTCAAATTGATAGAAGACAACTGGACATATAAAGGCTGTCTTTTCTTTGTCCGATTCACTCATCGGTATTTGGTAGTATCCACTTCTGAGATCCAACACACTGAACCACTTGCTTCCATTAAGACAAGCCAGTGCATCCTCAATTCTTGGAACGGTGTATTGGTCGGGAATAGTACGTCTGTTAAGCGTCCTAAAGTCCACACACATCCGAATCTTTCCGTTCTTTTTCCTCACCACCACTATAGGAGATGCATAAGGACTCCTGGACTCGGTAATGATCTCAGCTTCTTTTAACTGCGACAGGTGCTGTCTCACTGCTTCGATGTCAGCTGGTGCCAGCCGTCGAGACCTCTCCCGAAAGGGTTTATCCTCGGTAATTCTGATAGAATGGCGAGTACTCTTACTACAACCAACATCAAACTCATGAGTAGAGAAAACTCCTCTCCGCTCCATCATCTTCCTGACTAATCGGTCCTTCCATTCTTTAGGAACGAATGAATCTCCAAAGTTGAAGGAGGAGGGTGTCAGATCTCCGGTTGAGTTAACTTTGGACTCTTCCTTCACATGTGACGACAGTACATTTACAGGAAACAGATGCGCAATCGGCATTCCTTTCCTCAATGTGATTCCTTTGCCTGACATATTCCTCACAGTCACTGTAACTCTCCTTGACATCACAGCTGTCGGGGTCTGCAACTCTGGTCTCACCAGAAGCTCATTTGGAAACCGTGACTCTTCTGCAGGATCATCAGGTGACTCTATCAGAATGGCTTCAGTACCTGGCGTTCCAGGGAATTTTGGTATCCCAGGGATTCTAGCCACTCCTCCAGGATGCAGGGTGATAGGTTTGGCTCGAACGTACCACACAGTTCCTCTTTTGCTATCATCTACGTCGGAAGAAAGTTCAGGCAGTTTCTCAAAAGCCTTTTTGAAAACAGGGTGAATGTGTCTGGTGCTCAAGAAGTTTTCACCTCCCTGCTCTTTGCAGCTTGTCAGGAGTCGTCTCACTATGGGTTTATTACTGCCAACCAGTATGGAAACCTCACCTTTCACCATGGGGTCAGGACAAACCAACACAAGTGCATCAGTGGTCCCTACATCAGCTTCCAAGAACTCCAACCTTAGCAACAAATAGCCATCATATGGGTAATCAGCAGGACTAAGGCCCCAGATCTGCAGAAGACTGATTGGAGTTAACGGCAAATGCGTCAGGTATCGGTCATAGAAGGATCTGTACAGTATGGTAACCTGAGAACCCGTGTCGAGGATAGCTTTAGTATAAATGCCTTCAATCTGTATTGATACAGCAGAACTCGGCCCTACTAAACCTTCAGGTATGATGTCTTTCATATCCCCTCGTCTATTATTGCACTTAGCGGAACGTGTCTTAACTACAGGGACAGCAGGCCGTTCCGTTACTGTGCCCCTTTGTAGTTTCCCGACTTCTTGGTAAGTTTTATGAGACGGTCATTTACTTTTTTTAGATTTTCCTCACCTCTACATTCTCGCTTGAAATGTCCATCCTTTCCACGGTTATAACAAAAGACTCCAGGTCTGCCTCCTTCATGGGGATATCCTTTAGAGGAATCATTCATTTTGCTGTTAGACTTCGCAGGGTGTTCAACCTTTTGCACCCATGCGTCATCCCTTTCTGTGTTGGGCTTAGACCGAAAATATGCCATCTCGGCTCTCATGACATTTATTTCCTCCTTCAGCTGTTCCATCTCAGGGTTGACATCACCCTTAGGAGTAGGAACTGTAACAGGAGTCACAAGCTTGGACATCACAGCACTCTTTGCTACATTCCGGGCCTGAAGCATATCCTCCTCCTCTCTGACTTCCCTTAGTAGCTCAGTGAAGGTAGGTGGATCTCGCAACTTATGGGTCATGCGTATGTGAAGAGCAGTCACGTCTTCGAGCAATGCACCTCGCACAACCTGTTCAATGCGGAATCGATTCATTTCAGGCAACTCAATCCCTCTTTTCCGTAACATACAATGCAGCAGTTTGTCTATTCTCAGCAGACAACTGGACAGCTTCTCTCCCTCACACTGGAATGTGCTTCTGAATCTGACCATCAAATCTGAAATGGTTTCAGTAGTTCCAAAGGCAGTTTCTAGAGCCTGCATGTAGTCAAAGGAAGTAGCAGAGGTGTTCTGCGCCTTTAAGAATCTTACAATGTCAGCAGCAGGACCCTTAAGGCTTTCTACTATTCTCTGCCTCTTCACATCATCACTGCACTGCCATTCCTCTAGCAGAGGCAGGGTCTGCTCAGCCCAGGCGTCGTACTCCTCTTCCCCACTGGGAGTTGGTCTCACTCCTGAGAACATACAGAGCTTACGGTATCCCTGAGCCTCGAAGGGCAGATTGGTGCATTTATCCACCAGAGAACTAATGGCACTGACCAACTGAGTGTTCATATCCAGGGCCGAAGGACCTATCAGACCTTTGACATCAGCAACAGTCTTTCCTTCTTGTCTCAAGAATGACAACAACTTGGTCTGAAACCCTTCTTCTTCCTTAGTAGTAATAGGGACAAACTGAACTGGCCAGGGATCAGCCTCTTCAGAAAGCCCAACTGCCTCAGGTAAACCATGACCTCTCAGGTTCTCTGATGTCTGGATCAACACAAACTGCTTCTTGGTAGCTGTATCCAAGCAGCGCTCAACTATCCTAACCTTTCCAAAGGCTTTGACACAATTCAGAGCCCTTAGCAAGACATCATCAGGGTCATCGTTAGGAAAACCATTCAGCACAATGGCATGGGTAGTAGCTATCTGCTTCCGTTTGCACCAAGCTTCAACCTCAATAACATCCATCTTTTATGCTCAAACAGCCCAGTAGAAACCACAAACCACTCTCTTAGCAATGAGCATTCAATACTGTTAGTTTACTGACCACAATCCTGGACGAGCCCCCAAAATGTAACCCCTTCACGGTTCTCTAGATATATGTGAGATGTGGTCTCTGTTGTAGACAGTATTCTATAGTCCAGTAAGGAGATCACTACTACAATGGCTTAATTCTAATTATCTTACTTTATAGTTTTAACGTCAGACAGTATAAGAAGATTACAGGTCAATGAACTAAATTAGACATTTGCATACATTAGAATGAATCTAGACATAATAAACATACATTCTCCATTTATATGGATTCAAAGGAGAATCTGTCCCTGTGTCCAAATTCGAGTGCACTCTTTTGTTGGCGCGCTTAAGTTGGAGCTCATGGTATGTATAATGTCTGCAAGACTTACGACTCCGAACCCCTTCATTGAATTCTCTTCACGATCACTGAATCCCACTTTGAGTTCTGGATGCAGAGCTACTAATATGAAGGGCGGCGGCCGAGTTTGGAAGCCCGGGACGGGATGCGGCAGCCATTTGCCTCCTGAGCCCTCTTTTCAGAGCTCCTGCCCTCTTTTCTTCCAGTCGGTCGCGTTTCCCGCTCGAAAAACCCGACTCCACCTCTTCCTCCTGGGGTTTCTGCCTGGAGACTGCGCAGCCTCACTGTCTGCAACAGTTGATACTGGTGCAGAATTATGGAAAGTCTGCTCTTAGTCACATTGTGTCCTTAAAAGTTCTTGCCGTACCTTCACATGGGCAACTTTAACCCAGGGATTTATAACAATGATAATACAGTGTCTAAGTTAAAGATTGATAACCATACTTAGCGTACATAACATTTCCAGTGGGTATTACAATTACAAAGCACGTTGCCAGATTTGGGCAGGCCTTCTTGCCACAGCTGCTCAATTGAGCAAGTTAAAATCCCAGAAGGATAGTTCCCAGAAACTGCAGAGTGGGTGAGTCACCTGCGGGACTTGAACTGCCCACCCGCTTGATTTGTGCGGGGCTGGTGGGGTTAGATTGCACCCAATTTTTCTTTAAGCCTCCTTAAAAAGGGGAATTTCCAGCTGAGAACCAATTGGTTGGCAAACTTATTCTTCCTGTTCACGTTGTTTTGGCAGTGCAGGGACATAATATCACTCTCACGAACCACGTGTGCAATTAGGCCCTTTCCACTCACTCCACCGCTCCACAAGTAAATCTTCAATCAATTCAATAAACCACTCTCTTGCCCATCAATTGCTGGACACAGACAAATGGTTTTGCTTTCGACACTTTTAAGTATCAGCTTGGCACATAGAAAGCACTCTTGCCTCTGACTCCAAGTTGTGGGTTTAAGCAACACTCCAGGGTCGCAAGTATACAATCTAGGCTGACACTTCATTGCAGTACTGTAGCAGTGCTTGTCGGAGGTGTCATCTTTTGAATGAGCTATCCAACTGAGCCCCATCTGCCTAATTGGATCGACATAAAAGTTCCCATGGTGCTTTAAGATAAAGAGAAGGAAGGTTCTCCGAGTGTTCTGGCCAACATCGATCACTCAACCACCACTGCCACCACCATAGAATCATAGAATGGTTACAGCACAGAAGGAAGCCATTCGGCCTGTTGAGCCCATGCTGGCTCTCTGCAAGAGCACTTCAACTAGTCCCACTCCCCCGCCCTTTCCCCGTAGCCCTGCAAATTTTTTCCCCTCAGGTACTTCTCAACTTCCCTTTTGAAAGCCACGATTGAGACTGCCTCCACCACCCTCTCAGGCAGTGCATTCCAGATCCTAACCACTCGCTGCGTAAAAAAAGTTTTTCCTCATGTCGCCTCTGGCTCTTTTGCCAATCACCTTGAATCTGTGTCTTCTGGTTCTCGACTCTTCCGCCAATGGGAACAGTTTCTCTCTATCTACTCTGAATACCTCTATCAAATCTCCTCGCAATCTTCTCTGTTCTAAGGAGAACAACCCCAGCTTCTTCAGTCTATCCACGTAACTGAAGTCCCTCATCCCTGGAATCATTCTCGTAAATCTTTTCTGCTTCCACTCTAAGGCCTTCACATCCTTCCTAAAGTGTGGTGCACAGAATTGGACACCGTACTCCAGTTGAGGCCGAACCAGTGTTTTATTAAGTTTCACCAAAACAGATAAGAACATTATATAAGAAATAGGAGCAGGAATAGGCCACTTGGCCCCTCGAGCCTGCTCCGCCATTCAATAAGATCATGGTTGATCTTGGGCTCAAAGCCACTTCCCTGCCCCCTCCCCATAACCCTTCACTCCCTTATCTTGCAAGAATCTGTCTATCTCCACCTTAAATATATTTAATGACCCAGCCTCCACGGCTCTCTGGGGCAGAGAATTCCACAGGTTTACGAGCCTCTGAGAGAAGAAATTCCTCCTCATTTCAGTTCTAAAAGGGCGACCCTTTATTCTGAAACTATGCCCCCGAGTTCTAAATTTCCCCAGGCAGGGGGACATCCTCTCTGCATCTACCTTGTCAAGCCCCCTCAGTATCTTGTATGTTTCAATAAGATCACCTCTCATTCTTCTAAATTCCAATGAGTATAGGCCCAACCTGCTCAACCTTTCCTCATAAGTCAACCCCCTCATCTCAGGAATCAACCGAGTGAATCGTCTCTGAACTGCCTCCAATGCAAGGATACCCTTCCTTAAATAAGGAGACCAAAACTGTACGCAGTACTCAAGGTGTGGTCTCACCAATACCCTATACAGTTGTAGCAGGACTTCCCTGCTTTTATACTCCAACCCCCTTGAAATAAAGGCCAACATTCCATTTGCCTTTTTGATTATTTGCTGCACCTGCAAGCTAACTTTTTGTGTTTCATGCACAATGACCCCCAGGTCCTGCTGAACTGTAGCATTTTGTAATCTCTCTCCATTTAAATAATAATTTGCTTTTTTATTTTTCCTGCCAAAGTGGATAACCTCACACTTTCCCACATTATACTCCATTTGCCAAATGTTTGCCCACTCAACTAGCCTGTCTATATTCCTTTGCAGATTCTTTGAGTCCTCTGCACAACTTGCTTTCCCAATGTGATAAATATCCATTGGATATTTATCACATTGCCAATTGTGGGACTTGGCTGTGCCGAAATTGGATTCTCTATTTGCCTCCAGAACAACAGTGATTACATTGGGTGAGGAAGCACTTTGGGATTTTCAAAGGATGTGAAAAGTATATTATAATTGCAAGTCCCTCCTTTCCTCCATGTGTGTTTCACTGAATCCAGGTAGATATTTACCAAATATCCATATTTAGGCTGGTAGTCAAGGGAGAAACATTTTGCATCTGATACATTACACAGACTGACTATGCTAAATAGTTGTATTTTTGTTTAGCTGTAATTAATTATCTTTCTCCCAGGTTTCTATCTGTCCACTGACCAACCTGGGCTGCAATCCTGTATCAGACGTTTTCTATGACATTCCCAGGAGTGTCACAGCCTGATTGAACTGAGTGTGGTATTTCCAGAGAGAGAGAGGGGGCTAAAGAAAGTTGTTGAACACTGTATTATGGATTCTACGGCAAGGCCTTCTGACAGAAGAACAGAGCTTTGTAAACCCGCACATTAATTCAAAGGGACAAAGTGGATGTGCTCAGTTACACAAAGAGAACAGGAAGGCAAATTGAAACGTGCACTAAATTATAGAATGAACAAGGGAAATGAAATGGAGTTGAAGTAAGCAAGGAAGTCACACAAGTAAAATGGAAGCAGAGGAAGAAGCATGAAAACAAGGACATGAAACTGAAGAGTCTAGTTCATAAATATTTATATACACATATCTTTTGTGGCTGGGTTCTCTCTTTAGACTTATTACCTGGTACATCTGTATGATTTCCAAGTATATATAAGTCAAATGTCAATTGAAAACTTCCTATTTGCAGCATAGTCCAAGTTTGGACACTAAAGAGGTGTTTTGCAGGACAATCTAGTCAGATAAATAATATAGAGCACAAGTGAACTGTGCAGATTAAGGAGTTAATTGTGCTGATGATTATTTCACTGCTCCTACCAAATCCCAGCGGGAACTCAATGCCTTTGGCTGGGTTTCTTTTGGATTAAACTGCCAACTACTATATGTATACCCACACCTACAAAATCCAGTTGGACACAGCAAAAATTGACATCCCTTGAAAGTGATTCTTGATTTGCTGGAGTAGTGTTTCTTTTCGATCAATCGTGCGTTCATGACGAACCGTTACCTTGACGATCCCTGACAGCTTGTGATGTGACCTCATCGGAACTAGGTTTTGGGCAGAAACTGGTTTTGGACGTTTCCCAGTCACTTCTGGGTCATCAAACAAGGAGGCACAAATTATTTTCTCTCTCTCCTTGGCTTGCCTTCCAAAAGTCTTGGGAGTGCAGCTCCACCTGTAGAGGTGCAAAGGTCAACAGTGCTACGTTCTATGTGATACGATTTGCGGTGCCTTGCTAGGAAATGAAGTTCTCTAGCAGATGTAAATTACCATAATTATTCATTAATATGCAAATGTTGGCAGATGTTCATTTGCGCAACAGGTGACTAATGCTACAGTATTTGCCAGAGGTGGGAGGAGATTAATATGGAGTGACATAGATTTCTTGACATGTCCGCAGTGAAGAATCTATCTGGAGTTGATGAGACACTCATCTAAATCCATTAATGAAGAAGAAGCAATATCAGAACAGTTGAAGTTTCTGGAATGTTTGTTTCTGACTATATTTAAATAGCTATATTTGTTTAGCTCTGTGAAGTTATGCACAAAGTGGAAAATTATTGCACAGCAGAGTGGAAGTCAAAACTGTATGTTAAAAATTCAAGCTAACTACATTTAACATGCAACGGTACATGGTAAGCACTTTTAATGCACCTAAATAAATTACATTTTATTTCTCAGTTTTCTCCCTTCTCTTGAATACACGAACTCTTGCTGAAGTGGAGTTCCACAGCCTTCTGGTACCTCAATCAAGTGGCCATTCTCCATGCAGAAGCCTACTGAGCACTAGCATTATTTTGGAATGTAGGGGAGTATCCCCGCCAAACCTTGTCCTCACTGATCTTATTCAGACATGTAAACTTAGAGGGCAGATGGTTTGACCTCTCTGAACAGTGGGTCCCCTCCTAGCAGCATGAAAGTAAAAATGTATTTTTCTCTCCACCTGTCATCATCCCACCAGGACAGTAGATGATGACAAATCAATGCCTCAAATTTTCCCACCCAGACCATGAAAAGTGCAGCACTTTCCAGTTTACCTAAATGCCGTTGGGTTGTAGTTAATAAGTGGCCTGCTTATCTTTTAGAACATTTGTTAAATAACTCCATTGAGAAAGACCTAAAATGCCTTTATTTTCTGCCATTTCCCCTCCCTCCATCACCATCAACCAAAACCATTGACATCTTGGAATGGTTCCTTAAGGTGCTGTTTAGTACCTCTCCAAAATATCCATCTTGTCTTTCATAGGTATTACTAGGCCACTCAACCACTGGGACATGTGATGGAGCTTAACCTTGTCCTTACTCAGTACTGGCATGCCCTTCACAAAGGGGTTGCCAAATAGTATTTTAGAGAAACTTGGCGAACTCTTCTCTCCCTATTTTAAAGGCACTGAGGCCGATTGTAATGTCCCTACCACTGCTCCAGTGTCCTCATTTGTGGGGCTGTTGATCATCGCCTTAACTACTTTAGCTATTAGGAAAGATTTTTTACATAAATTAGTTCCTTTTCCAACCATTTCCCACCGTTTCCCAAAAGGGCCTTAATTTCAGACAATTATGTAACAAATGGAATTGTGTGGCCTTCAGCCTGTAGGCCCCCCAGCGCAGGCAGCACTCCCAGAAAAAGCTTGGTTATGGTATGCATAGTGAATGCTATCCTGAAGCTTCCTACATCTAGTGCAACCTGTTGCTGAGCCAAGATCCAAACCTTGAGGCAATCTGATGCTCATTCCATCTCCCATGTTTCCTGTCTCTATTCCCAATATTTCTCCACGATAGACGGCTCTTGCTTGCTTGCCTGTTATGATTTTCAATGAGTTACTGAAAATAACCAAAGGCCCTCAAAAATCAGTGCTATCTGTCATTCAATGATTTTTCTGAAAACTTCCCTCGGGATTAATAAATGCCGTAACTGCAAATACCAGACAAAACATCCATCTGTGGATTCAAATGTCTCTGATATAACTGACACACAGGGCTGGATTTTCATTCAGCAGTTGGGAAGGAGGCGGGACTACAATTTTCGGGTTGTAGTCCCGCTTCCATCGACGTCCGACCAATCCACGCGATTTTCCCTTGATTGACCTTGTTGAGCCCGCCCAGTGGGCTCAGCAGGCCAATTAAGGGCCACCCGGCAACAGGTGACGTCACAGACTGAAATTTCATCTGTCAAGAGGTGTTGACAGATGAAATATCAGTGTTTCACAGCTGTTTGAAGCTGTCAAACACCGACTGTCTTACTTCTAACCTGAGTCCTTCTACGCAAACTCAGTTAGAACTCTCACCGGCACTGAAAGCTGAAGGCTGTCACTTTTGACAGATTGCAGCCATTCTGCTTTCAGTGCCGGCTGAATGATGGACTCCCAACGCCTAGAGGAAGAAAGGCTGTTAAGGTAAGTACAGGTAATTTAAACTGCTTTACACACTTAGACACACCAAACACACTTACCTTTGCACTCATGCACCCATCACTCACCTGTACACCGACATCTCGACCCCTCCAAGTCCTTCAACCCGACAGCCCGCCTGCTCTAACCTGGCATGGTTTGGAGCCGTCGGGAATCCCACACGACACCCCTCAAAATAGGGATTAGGCTAAAAACTACCTGTTAACAGGCAGTTAATTGGCACTAATCCCTTCCTGCCTCGGGTCGGCGGGTCCCAGTGCAGGGCGGGTACCTGCCGCCTTTGAAACTTACGTGGAGGCGGGATGGTGTCGGGATCCCCGAATTTGGGATTTTTGCCCCCCGCCCGCCTAAAAGCCCACCTAATGGCACACTGAAAATCTAGGCCAAAACCTTCACTAAACCCGCCTGGCAAATGCAGCTCCCGTTAGTAGAGCAAGATCTACATCCAATCCCATAAGAGGAGAGAGGTTTGGAGAACTTTCTTTACGTTGCGGGTGGCGAGAGTGCTGTGCCAAATGGAATGGTTGAAGCAGAGGCCACTGCATCTTTTTTGAGGAAATTGGATGAATATTTGAATCAGGGTAAGGCATGGGGTTGAGAGTGGAACAGTGGGTTTAGTTTTGTAGTCAAGGTGATGGCACAGATAAAATGGACCAAATAGCTTCCTTCTGTACGGTAAACCTCTGGTGCTACCTGGGTTAAATTATACAAGAGCAAGAACTGTGGTCTTCCTGTGGTTAATACATTGATGCTGTATTGCTCTCTCTATCCTCAATATGTAGGTGATTAAAAGGTGTTTCCTTTTCTATTACCTTCTGAGGGTCTGGAAAAAACAGCTCATGCTCAATTGCAGCCAACTGATTTGCGATTCAGAATCATCTTGTGTACACAGACCTTGCAGTTATAGAAGCTAATAACATAATTCAAGTTCGACAGACCAGCTCTTCCCCTTTCCTGAGAGGCGGCATGTACTCGGGAAGATATTAAAAATGTGAATGCACTGGAGAAATTGTACACACTTTAAATACTCAGATTTGTTATGATGCGAGGGAGAGGAGAAATTTGAATATTGGAATTCATTGACACGTAATCCATGGCTGCATAAATGTTCTAAACTGCAGAAATATAACAAACAAAAATTTTAATAGCTTAAATTAATCCTCAAAAACGCTTTAGCCCTTCAGTCTTAATCGTAAAAAAAAGTGGCGTCTCAAAATTATGAATCACAGGTTTTCACTTCCTGCCTCTTTGTTCATTGGATTACCAGATGTGGAGTGCATGCTCAGAATGGAAACTGCCTCTTTTTCCATGCATTTAAATTAATGAGTGGGTGGATAATTGGACAAGCTTGGTTAGGTGCTTGACTCCACCTTGCTTGATTCTCCCATGTTCACTGTGATCCAATAGCCCCAGTGCAGGAGCAAGGGAATCTGCCCTTGTATCTTAGAGATCAAGGCTGAAAGAAGGAGCCTACTTCACAGCTGCCACGATGGTATAGTCGATTGAAAGAACAACTCTATGGACTTGGTAAACTGGCATGGAATCCTAGATTACCCTAGATGGGCCGAATGGCCTCCTTCTGTGCTGTACTATTCTATGATTGCATTATTACATTTGTGCAATGACCCATAACTGTTCAATTGGCATAGGAACTTGAGTAAATATTCAACACCTGCAATCCACTTGTTTGGATATGTTTGATTTAAAAAGGAGGCTGTTTTTTCTAGATTAAGTTGTTAGAAGGTGTAGATGCTTAACTAGTATTGTCAACAGTTTTGTACATCCGATGATGATTAATGAAGCACTGATTTTTGCTTTGCAGTGGGTTGCTACACTTGGCGTCCGGGTATATTAGGGGGAAAAAAATTGTGTTCCCTGCTCCTGTTGGTTAACCATTGATTCCTGATCTGAAGTGCTCAGGTATGAATGGAAGTTGAAGACAGGGTTGTGCTCGACTGTAGTGCTTCCACCGCTCAAGATCCTGCCGAGGTTTGCTGTCTGGGATCACACCTGAACAACTATCACTTTGATAGGGTACCAAAGGATGCCCTTAAAGTTCACTCCAAAATTAGTCACTGCCTTCAGAAGAGGAAGGAGGATGAGAGACTTGTTAAAATGGTTTTCTTGCTTTTTCCCATCAGTTTGCTTGAACCTACCACCCACTTTAGCAGTGAAAACTGCTTTGAGAAAAAGTACAATTTGATTATCTGATAATCAGCTCTCTCGAGCCATTTTTTAGCAAATGACATGGACCAATATTGGACCAAGTCCATTCATCAGTGAATTCTAAGAGAATAGAGTGGCCAGACTGAAGGGATAATTACAAGTCCTAGCCCTTTTCAGGCTACCCCAGATCAGGCGTATTCCCCAGACGTTCACCTTCAACTAAAATTAAAGATAGCCGAATTCTATAAGACGCTTAATTGTGTCTAAAGGTTCAGACTATCTCTAAAGGAAAGGAACACCGTGAAGATGTTACCATCCTCAGGATAGCACTTTTAATAAGTTTAACTAGACTGTAACCTTCCGGATATTATGAGGGTCTGGAATATCCCCCAGAATTCTGCAACTCCTTACAAAAGAGTGTACAGAAATTGAGTTCGCGAGTTTGATACAGAAATACTCTGAGACAATTCTAAAAATATATAGTTTTATTTGAGAGCCGACATTCAGTTAACAGCTGTTGAGTCAGTCGCAACATTAACAATTCAAAATACAAATAGCTTACATTTCTTATCAGAGATCCTTATTCTGAAATCTTAACTTCATTACATTTCTACACTTCTACTTATTCTTAATCCAGAATAGCCACCAAAATCAAATACCTTGATTACCCGAGGCTCAAAGTTGTGGGCTTACAGAGTGGTTCTGAAGCCGAGAATTGCTTGCCCATCTCCAGCGACTTCTGACTTTTCATCTGAAAAGCTCTTATTTTTATATTATTTTTTCAATGGTATCTCCTTTGAAGTTTTCTGCTGATGTAAGCTAATTATCTTTATTCATTCCTTGTGTTGACTTCTTTCTATTCTTACTGCCATTCCAGCTGCCAGCTCTCAGACTTCTGTCTCTACCTTTAGGTGTTCAATAGTTATCAGAAAAACAATATGACAGTAGTATTCATTTGATGTCATTCTTATCGAAGAACTTGCATTCAATTCATAATATTGGCTTAACTGGTTTTAGCAGACATCATGACTCCGTGGTGTTCCAAGTTCAATACAAAAACCATGTGATTGCTTGGTGCATCGATTGAAGTCATATCTTCAAAGTGTTCTGTTGGTATCATATTTACTACATGTAAATTAAAGACACTTCAATGAGGGTGGTTGTTTTCCTAGCCATCATAGTTGGTTATATTACAGTCTTGTGTTTCCTGTCTTTCAAGTTTAACATAAAAATTATTTGACCAGCAGGTGTTTCTTTTACTTGATGTCATATTTTCAAAGGTACATGCCTCTTTTAATATTCTGTTTCTGTTTCCCTGAGTGTTAGCTTTTTTAGCACTTTAAACTGGGCATTTCATTGTGTTCCCTCCAAACTCCAGACCTTTTGGAAGCGCCAAACTGCTATTTCAATTGGGCCATTGTTTTAACATTAACAATCAATTCCCATTTCAAAGCTTGTGTGGTTTTTACAGCTTGTGTTATCAAACCATCCCATCTCAGAAGCCTGTTATCTGTTTGCAGCCTGTCTCTCCGAGGCTTTGGATTTTTAAACCCAATATATCATGTATTAATAATGTCAGAAATCTGTTCATATTATGGTGTATCTCTTGGAATATGGCTTATTCCGTCACAAGACAAGTAACCTTGGTCCTGGCAGTAAGGGTTGGGTTTGTTGCCTCCGTTATCCATGCTTGAATAGATTTTGGGGGAATAACCTGTTGTTGAATGTGAACCCAAGGGCTGAGGAAGCTGGGTAAAGGATATGCAGGCTGGTCACTGTTTTTGGCATGTCCGCCAGGTGAGGTGAGAGGGAGTATTGCTTACTTAACTGTTCTCATGACCCTTTGCTCTTTCAAATTTATGGTGATGTGGTAAAAGAGGTCCAGTGGTGTAAAACACCAGGGAAAGGGGTTCAGACTGCCTGTACTTCTCCAGCTTTAGGAGGCTGCACATCATGCTCTGTGATTGACATATGTACCTTTGGTGCCTTTGCTGCATTTGATACGGGGAGGTTGTGCTCCACCCAAGAAGGGGTATTCATGTTCTTGCTGCAGGAGGGAGTTGCGCTAACCACTGTTGGGTGGGAACCATTCAATCCTCTGCGGGTAGGCTTGGCATTGGGCAGAGATTGCAAAGCCTGACTTTATGCAGGTGTCGAAGTGTAGTGGGCATGCCAGACTAGTCGAGCGTGCAACATGATCAGAAGAGGGTTGGCACCTAAGCTGTTTGTCCAAAAAAATCTGAATTCCCTTAGTTCCACCACACAGCCAATGTCACCTCTGTACTTTAAAATAAACCGACCTAATTAATTCTACAAGAAAAGTAAGTGTTTCCACCTTATGCCAGCGAGCTGTCTTCACCCCAACTTTAATTTAAAAAAAAGTTTAATTGTGTCGAGTTTATCAACCATGCAACAGCATGCGGCTGATTGCTTCTTCATGCTGACAGTTCATGTAAAAGATTCAGAGCATGAACCTCATCAACTACACCAGTGAAAGGTATAAATTGTGACAGGAGATCTAATATTTACATTTTAACAGCCAGCTTGTTAAGATTGAAAACGGTTAGTACTTGTACGTCCTCTATTATCCTCCCAATGTGCCGGTTCCACGTGCCTAAAGAGTTGTGCACTGTATGCTAATCAGGTTACTGCGCTGAGAGTGGGGGATTGGGAAGAATTGGGAACTGATTCTCTCTGCACTTTAGCAACGAGCATACGGGTTGACATCTCTGCAGAGGTAAAATATGTGTAGTATTCTTTTTACTTCCCAGTGTTCTCCAGCAAGTCTATTCCTCCCCCTTCCCTTCTGAAGACATTGGCCTAGAAATTCGGTGGCGCTCCGTTTGGGGCGCCATTCTCGCCTGGGCGCCGGAAGTACCGCCCCGGAAGGAGCCGCGAGCGCCAGCTGGAAATTCAGTTTCAGCGCCCCAAACGGAAGCGGGGCACTGCTCGAGGCGCCCCGCATCCCTCTTGGGGCGCTGCAACTGAAAATCGCAGCGCAACGTGCCGCAGCGCCACCCGCTGCGGCACGGCATGCTGCGGTACTGCAGGCCTTCCTCCCCTTCTTAAAGGGGAGGGGCCTGCAGCAGCGTGATCGGAGATCGTGAGTGCCGGCAATAGAGCCCGGCACCGAGGAGAAGTGCCCGGCTCTTGGGGCACAGCCGGCACAACACGTGGGGGTGCTGAGGAGGCTGGGGACGGCAGCGCGAAGAGGTGCTGGCAGGCGGCCAGCAAAAAAAATGGCCGCCCCGCACCTCCTTTAATTAGCGCCTCTACCGCCGCAGGTAGGCCCCCCTGAACCGGTTGCAAATTGCAACCGGCATTACAGTGGGGGGCGCTTCCAAATTTCATGATCGGGGCGGTAGCGGGGCACTGCACACACTGATGATGTCATCGGTGGCGGCGCAGCGCTACAGGCTAATGCCGCCATTAGCGCCCTGCTAAATTTTGCGGGAGGCGTGGCCAGTGGCGCTAAACCCACTAAGTGCCCTCTTTGGGCGCTAACTGGTGGCGCAGCCCACCGAATTTCTGGGCCATTGATCCTTGCTAGGAAATAGTTTAATGGGTGACATTTACCCTGTTTGTACCTTGTCAAAGTGACTATTCCTAATATGCACACCTCTCTAATATCAGTAAGCTAGCTGTTTGATTGTTTGGGAGGGGAGTACATCATAGCCAAGTAAGATAATGCCCTCACTTCACGCCACAGAAGTGCCAGGCAATGACTATCTCCAACAAGCGAGAGTCTAACCACCGCCCCTTGACATTCAACGGCATTACCATTGCCGAATCCTGCACCAACATCATCCTGGGGGTCACCATTGACCAGAAACTTAACTGGACCAGCCACATAAATACTGTGGCAACAAGAGCAGGTCAGAGGCTGGGTATGCTGCGGCGAGTGTCTCACCTCCTGACTCCCCAAAGCCTTTCCACCATCTACAAGGCACAAGTAAGGAATGTGATGGAATACTCTCCACTTGCCTGGATGAGTGCAACTCCAACAACACTCAAGAAGCTCGATACCATCCAGGACAAAGCAGCTCGCTTGATTGGCACCCCATCCACCAACTTAAACATTCACTCCCTCCACCACCAGCGTACCGTGGCTGCAGTGTGTATCATCTACAAGATGTACTGCAGCAACTTGCCAAGGCTTCTTCGGCAGCACCTCCCAAACCTGCGACCTCTTCCACCTAGAAGGACAAGGGCATGGGAACACCGCCTCCAAGTCACACACCATCCTGACTTGGAAATATATCGCCGTTCCTTCATCGTCGCTGGGTCAAAATCCTGGAACTCCCTACCTAACAGCACTGTGGGAGTACCTTCACCACATGGACTGCAGCGGTTCAAGGCGGTGGCTCACCACCACCTTCTGATGGGCAATAAATGCTGGCCTTGCCAGCGATGCCCACATCCCATAAACTAATTAAAAAAAACATAATGCCCATATGCACTTCCAGTAGGAGCACCAAGGCTGGTCTCTTGCGCATCCCCGATTTCCTTTACTCCACCATTGGCGGACATGCCTTCAGCTGCCTAGGCCCGAAGGTCTGGAATTCCCTCCCTAATCCTCACTGCGCCTCTACCCCTCTCTCCTTCATTAAGACGCTCATTAAAACCTACCTCTGTGACCAAGACCTGTCCTAAGATCTCACTATGTTGGCTCGGTGTCACATTTTGTCTGCTAACGCTCCTGTGAAGTGGCTTGGGATGTTTTATTATGTTAAAGGCGCTATATAAATGCAAGTTGTTGTTGAGTCCCGCCTTCCCTAATCCAGGAATAGTAAGGTTATCTGTCGTTCCCCTGCTGCCATCTGACAGATCCGATATCTCAGCACAGACTAAGATATGAACGTGACACTCCCCTGGCCTGTGGGACTCAGTGATTCACTGAAAACTGTCTTGAACTATTGGAAGAGCAAATATCTGCACATCTGATGTAACCTATTTTCTTATATTCTGTCCATCATGCCTGTCTTTCTGTCACACTTCCAAAAAATAATTACTAAAAAAGTGTCCACAATCATTTGCCATATATAGAGAAACTCTTGAAACAACAGAAAATACTTTGTTGACGCAGGAGTCAGAAAGTCTCTTGCCTGTGATTAATATTAGCAATCACTGTTGTTAACAAAATTAGAGAGGGATTTCATGCTCAGTGTGACATGCAGTGTGAAATCTGCAGCACCCTTCTAACGTGGAATAATCTCTCACTATAGGGAATTAGGTTCTTGCCTCCCTCTCTCCTTTAACAGCAATTAGACTTCATGGTCTTAAAGGGACACCACTTCATCGAAGCAGAAGAATAATTTGTGCATTACTTTGTGTAACAAACCCATTGTAGACCAGCATATTTTGTAGTGTTCAGATTACTGGGGTATTGAGACCCATTATGGGGCAGGAGTGAGCTATCGATGCAATGGTCTATACCCGAATAAAGCTGAGACTAATATCTTCTTAGAGTGGTTAACTAGAGCTCTGAAGGAAAGCCCAAACCACTATGGCAGCAGGAAGGGGAAAATCACAAGGGTAGAGTAGGCAGTTTGGAAATTCAAGAAAGCTTCAGGGACTGATGCATTTTCCCACACTATTCATTGAACATGAAAGTCATCGACCCCCTCACCCTCCCCCATAATAAAAAAAATCAATGTAGTTGGGAGGAGATCAACCAGTTCTGGATCTGGTTCAGATGTTAGATTTTAGTTGGAAGTACAAGGAGCACTTGAAATTGCATAGCACCTGCAACATGAAAGAAATGTCCTAAGGCATCTCAGAGGAGAAAAAGAATTACCTTGTGCTTTTGTGGGAGGGTTAGGAGAGGTGGCTGAAAATTAATATGATAGGTTTGGAGAAGTCTTAACAAATTTGGAGAAGGAGGAAAGCAGTTCCAGGGAATATGGCCAAGAAGGTTGAAGAATTGCCCAAGGCAAATAAATTTTGGATTGGAATTAAACCTAGATTAAAATATCATACTTTATCATCATCTTGTCCCTCTAATAATAATTGATGAATCATAAATCTTAATACGATTGAGGCATGTAACTAAAACTGTAGACACTGATGTTCAGAGTTTCAAATGCTTGGCTGGAATTCATGTGGGTTATTGTGGACTCTCATCCTCTGATCTTACTCCTCTGTGTCCACAGTTCTGTGATCATGAATTTTATAATAGGAGGGGAAATGTTGTGCAGGTTATTTTATATTGTTATCAGTAAAGAAGTGATGCTAGAGGTTACTTTGTAAATAATGAAAGAAGAAAAATGGTGTATCTTTGCAAAAGGATCAGCCCATGAGGTCTTTCACTCTATAAAGACCCATTCATTCTAATACAAGCAGAAGAGGATCTTCTCTTGTTCAAAACTGTCTGTTCAAAGAGACAAGGGGCAGGATTTTCATTGGGCCGTGGAGTCGGGATTGGAGGCGTGTGGGGGTTTAAAATCCCGAATCGGGGATCCCGACCCCATCCCGCCCCCAACCCGCCTCCATGCCAGTTTCAAAGGAGGCGGGTACCCGCCCCGCACTGGGACCCAACTCCCCGAGGCGGGAAGGGGATTAGTGCCAATTAACTGCCTGTTAACAGGTAGTTAACAGGCACTTCTTAGCCTAATCCCTATTTTCATTGTTGAAATGTGGGATTCCTGACGGCTCCAAACCACACCAAGTTAGCGAGTCGGACCGTCAGACTGAAGGACTTGGAGTGGTCGAGATGTCCGGTGTTCAGGTGAGTGATGGGTGCATGAGTGCAGAGGTAAGTGTGTTTGGTCTGTGTAAAGTGTTTAAAGAAGTTCTACTACCCTTTACTTACTTTTACAGCCTTCCTTCCTTCAGGTCTCGGGAGTCCCTCATCTCACCGGCACAGAAAGCAGAATGGCCGCCAGCTGTCAAAATCTGCAGCCTCTGCTTTCTGTTCCGGGGAGATCTCTAAATCATCCTGAGAGGAAGGAATTAACCTGGAGTACAGATTGTCAGTGTTTGACAGCTTCAAACAGCTGTGAAACACTGATATTTCATCTGTCAAAAGCTCTTGACAGATGAAATTTCAATCTGTGTCGTCACCTGTTGCCGGGTGGCCCTTAATTGGCCTGCTGAGCCCGCTGGGCGGGCTCAACAAGGTCAATCAAGTCTAAATCGCATGGGTTGGCTCGAACTCGATGGAGGCGGGACTACAACCCCAAAAGTTGTAGTCCCGCCTCAATGAAAATCCAGCCCTAGCAGTTGGGGAAACCTCAGTGCAGTTGGAAATTCGTGGCTATATTCTAATATTGCTCAAAACCAAAATGATTACACACTCACTCAGATCTTAAATAGATTGCAATTAAAAATGGGGGGAAAACATAATGTGCTGCAGCAGGGGCTATCCTTAAGATGGCCTTGAAGCGCATTTGCTTTAGGCAATGTAAGGGAAGTGCTGCATTGCAGCAAATGCATTCCATACATCCTCTAATAATGCCTACTGATAGCACTCTAGCAATTTTGTGAACCAGAGTGTGCATCTCTTGTCAAATCAGATAGTCAAAGGTTTGCAGGATAGTGACAGTTATTGATGAGTACAATGACTTTGCAGGTGAGCATGTCTCAGTAAGCATTGAGCCTGAGCCATCATTACTGCAGCACTGGTTGTGAAAAATGAATGATAACTTACTCACAGTGTTATTTTTTTTACCAGGAGGTCTTGACACCTGTGGCCTGACCACCCAAATTATCTGATCCTGTTTGATGCACAAAAGAGCAAGGGATTGCTGGTAGTGGCAGCTACTATTATCACATGCTGTTCCAGACTAAATTGCACTTAACTATAGATTTCATTATAAACTTTCAGTAGTTATATGTGTAGGACGTATAGGATATGGCAAAGAAAGGACTTCAATAGGAAAGGGATTGACATTTTGGACAAGAAAGACTATGTAAATCAACTATTTCATATGCATGTGATAAAAATAATTTCTGCAGCTTGATTCAGTTGGTCACCTTCTTGCCACTGGGTCACAGGGTGGTGGATTCAAGCCTCACCCCAGGACTTGAGCTGATGATCTAGGTTGAAATTAATGTGCTGCATTGTCAGATGTCCCATCCTTCAGATAAGATGTTAAACTGAGTTCTCATCTGCCTGTTCAACTGGATACTAAAGATCCCGTGGCATAATCGACAGGGAAGCAGCAAGTTCTTTCAGTGCCCAAGCCAACATTCCTCCTTCAATCCATATCTCCAAAAAGGCACATTAACTGGCCATTTATTGCACTGTTGGTGAGATGTTGCTGCTTTGAACAGTTGCTGTGTCCCAACTCTAAAAAGTAATCCTATCATGTGCTTGGAGATGCTTCAATAATGTGATAAGATGCAAGTTAGGTGCAGATATGTTTTCATCCATTCCTTATGAAGTATTTAATCACTTTTAATGAGGGAAGGTTGCTACCTGACCCATTTTGCTTCAACTAGTGGGGATTCAGGTGCTTAAATGGAAATGGTGGTCGTTACTCATGCCCCTTGGTGTAGGCAAAATGTTATGGTAATGTTACTGCAAGTTTGTAAATGGAGCGGTTGAGCCAGAAACACCACCATCTCTGCCCAGCTTACTCTCCCTGAGGTTGGAGCACATTGCTGTATGGACCACTTCCCGGATCAATATTACAAACAAAATGGCATCACCAGTATTCAAATCAGTGACACTGAATCCTTCTGATTGGTTTTCCTTGTTATGCCAAGATGATATGGAAATATATTTGTATTCTATTGGGGATATTGCATACGCCAAGGTGACTTGTGTTTTCATGGATAGCTGTTGGTCAATCTAAGCTATGCAACAAAACATATTCAAAGGTCTGTAATTTATAAAATACAACAGTGCACCCACATTGTATATAACAGAGGAACAGCTCTCCTGCTTTCACCAGCTTTACCCTTTGCCTCAGGATGTCTCCGGCCTTCTGGGGCACTGGATCTCCGCACTTCCAGTTGTTGAGGAACACAGAACTGACCACACTCAATGGCTGCTTCAACTATTGGCCTCACGTCTCACTCCCGCTTCCATTTTTCCTGTCTGCTCTGCTCCCTGGCCCAAGACTGCAGTCCTTGTTGTGAATTAACCCTCTTTCCTACCTGACTGCTCCACTCTCAGCCTGCGCCCTGGGTGGGGGGTGGGGTTACAGCAAGGGAGGTCAATACGATGTAATGTAGCATTTTATTTGTTTACTTCTGGATTAATATTGCAGTGCTCACCCCATTTCAAATGGCTGAGTAGATTTTACTGCTGTAATACGTTCAGCATCACAATGTGTGAACTGGAGTTTGGCAAACCTGGTTGATTCAGAGATTTGGGTGTTTGCCTGGTAGTCTGGGCATTAAAAGGTCCACGATGACCCACTGCGGTACGCACACACTAGCAGTGTGGGATTACCTTTTCAGTTGGACGCACCATCAATGGCAAGTTGCTGGTTTCTGTGAAACTGCTGTGGTGCACAGTTGTGCTGCAATGATGCCATGCGTGTACTATAACTAGGGAATTAGAGATTCATGCTTACTGAGGTAAGTAAACAGTGTTCTTTAATGAGCAAAAACAAGAGAGTTTGCAAACTTAGTTCACAAAAAAAAGCTGTGTCGTGTCTTTTTCACAGTGCAATCCAGAGAAACTAATTACTTTTTCACCGACATCAGCAACTCTTACTGGAAATAAGTGAGCCTTGACAGGTTGTGTGATAGGGAGTAAACCTCTGGTCAATGGGGGAATTAAAGTACGAGAAGAAAAGCAATTTAACCTGCCTAGAATTGGAACAGGTGATCTTTTCCCATGTTTTATTGCATTAAGCATTGCTTTTCATCTCAGTGTTGTACTGGACGAATCCTGGGACTAATTACATTGTTCAGCACCACAAATGGTATCTAGACCATTGCTTTAAAACTTGGTAAAAATGTAATTTGTTGACATCACCAGTGAATGCAAACAAAAGAACTGGGGAGGGAGAAAATTGAGATACTTTCCTCACTTTTATTAGTGATGGGTCACCAGTAAGCTGTTAACCTGAATCAAATGTGTACAGGGTGTGTAGTACAAAGCAACTGCGTATTGAGGTTAAAGTTCCCTCATACAAGGACTGAAGTAATAAGCGGTTCAGTTGCTTACAGTGACTGCAGTGAATACAAACACCTTCGCATAAGGAACTGAACCACAGGGTCAAACTATTTGTTGTCTATGTGACTTTTGTACAACCAAGATTAGTCTCTCTCACTACTTTTTAGGTGTACAGTATAAGAAATTGGTATTATGCAGGCATAAGTATTAGAAATTATATTTCAATGTTCCTTTGACAATTGGCCTTGACACCATTGAAACTCTTATGTAGATACCAACAAAGTACCTCCAAATTGCAAAAACTCAAATTGGGTTTATGTTCTTCTTTACCAGCCAAATCGCCACTTTTCTTCATTGTTCCGTGAAAGAAATGTAGGCAACTTTACCTTTTATGTCACTGAGAAGCCTAGGTGATGGGCTAAGGTCTATAGACCCTTCAAGATTGAAGAAATTTGTAGTGATTACTTAAATTAGGAACCAGTGATTTTTTTTTGTTGCTTTAAGTGATAAGTTTCTTAATTTGTAGATCCCTACTTTCTTTAGTTCACAACAACTGAAGACCTCAAATAGACAGGTTGTATTTCTAGAGTTTCAGTAGTAAGGAATGTGTGGTTGTGCATGTGGGACATCCAGTGCTTTTCCAACGCACTGGGTCTTTGTAAATAGTGTCTGACTTCTTTTGATCATGTAAACAGGAACGCTGTATTTACAAGCGTCTTTGTTGTATCGTGCACTGCATCCAGTTCGCTTCATCACAAGCCATTTACAGATGAGAAAGGTCATTCATCCCATCTAAATTCATTCATCCAGAAAAATCCTCAAGTCCCCCAATGCAGCATCCAGTTGTATCTTGAATGCTAACTGGATTTTGCCTCCACTACTCCATCTGGAATTTGATTCCATATGTTGATCACGCTCCATGTGAAGAATTTTCTGATATCGTCCTAAATTTGCCTTCTACCAGTTTAAACCCATATCTCCTTGTCTGACCCTTACAAATCTCATTTAATTAAATTTTACAAGCACTTTGAATTTACATTTTCCATTCCCATAATTAACTCGTGCCACTGTAACATCACATCTCGGATAAGGCCAAAGTTTGTATCGTCATTGCTCATAACTCAGATGACTTCTTCTTAGGCAGTCCCTCGGAACCGAGGATGACTTGCTTCCACACTAAAAATGAGTTCTCAGGTGACTGATGAGTCCAACGCGGGACCTACAGTCTCTGTCACAGGCGGGGCAGACAGTGGTTGAAGGGGCGGGTGGGTGGGGTGCTTGGGTTGACGGGCGCTCTTTCCGCTGTTTGCGCTTGGCTTCCGCTTGCTCCCAGCGAAGAGACTCAAGGTGTTTAGCGCCTTCCCGGATGCTTCTCCTCCACTTTGTGCGGCCTTGGGCCAGGGATAACCAGGAGTTGGTGGGGATGTTACACGTCTACCACGAGCGATCAGTCTCATGGCTCGTCTCTGAACGGCCTCCAATGCTTGAACGCCCCCCTTGTGTTTCGGGGACCAGAATTGGGTGCACTGTTCAAGGTGCAGTCTGATCAGAGCACTGTTAAGTTGAGCCATGACTCCCTTGAATGCATATTCTACTCTTTTGGCTCTGTATCTCAACATTATCCTGACTTTGTTGATTGTATTTCAGCAATACTGGCCAGTAATCCATATGTAATTCAACTTGCTGCATTATAGCTGCTAATACATTCAATGTTTCTAAATTGTATTTTCTAGTGTTCTTCCATGTGGTTGAGCTAAAACTGAAAATTCCAATGCGCGAGAGATTGGTCAGTTATGTTGGGCAGAAAATTATATTTCATAAGAACATAATATAAGAAATAAGAACAGGAGTAGGCCATTTGGCCCCTCGAGCCTGCTCCGCCATTCAATAAGATCATGGCTGATCATTGACCTCAACTCCACCTTCACGCCCGATCTCCATATCCCTTGATTCCCCTAGAGTCCAAAAATCTATCTATCTATTTCCTGTGGGCAAACTGATGTTGCTTTTACCGGAAATGAAAAATACAAAAAAAATATACAGTGAGTTTTTTTTGCCAAAATAAAATTTGTTAGAAAGATCAGCAGCCACCATCTTTGGGAGACTGGCCTCTTGGCAGCCTCATATGTAAGCATAAATAAGTCAGCACTGAGTGCAGTGACCAAAGAAGTGAGAAATGGAAGAGAAGGGCAATTTAATGAAGAGATAAGTTTAATAAAATGAATTGTTTTGTTTGAGTTTCTTACCTACTTTGAAAAACACAATTAAACATTGAATATAACGGTGGGAGAGACGGCAAAACCCCTCACTATCTTATACAGATGCATTATTGGGAGTTAGAAGGCTGTTCTCCTGAAAGGTAGGCCTGAAAATTTGGAACCAGAATTTGAAGGTTGTAAAATTTACTTTAAAAAAAAATCAGAATCCCAAGAGGGAGTTGAAGCATGGTAGCTTTCCAAGAAATGTATTTTCACAATCACAGAATCACAGAAACCCCACAGTGCAGATAGAGGCCATTTTGGCCCATCGAGCCTGCACCGACACATATCCCACCCGATCCCCGTAACCCCACGTATTTAATCCCCCTAACACTAAGGGTCAATTTATCATAGCCAATCAACCTAACCCGCACATCTTTGGACTGTGGGAGGAAACCGGAGCACCCGGAGGAAACCCACGCAAACACGGGGAGAATGTGCAAACTCCACACAGACAGTCACCCGAGGCCGGATTCGAACCCGGGTCCCTGGCGCTGTGAGGCAACAGTGCTAACCACTATGCCACCGTGCTTCAAATGTTTCAAACACTGTGTTGAAAAGGAAACTCAATCATGTTGGTGATTATGCACTGGGATATCTGTGTGGTGAGCTTGATTTTAATACAGCCAGAGCATTTATCTACATAGGAGAGAACGCAGAGAATAATTACTAATCTATTATGACGATTCATCCAACACATAATCATAATGCTGCCAAATTTATTTTTTAGGCAGTCTACAGAAAAAGAACACTCGTGGGCAGTGGAATATCAATTTCAGCATTTGAGTCAGAAAGAATTCATAATTCACCAATAGCTGAGGGAGTTATAAATTACTTAATTTGTGGAACAAAATGCAGAGGTTTCCCTACTGCACATTCCAAATATAAAATCAGTGTGAGGAAATGTGATTTTGGTTGAATTGTATTTTTAATTCTGTGGTCATTCGAGTGGTTGACACATATAAACAGTGCAATAATCCACCCTAATATACTGTGAGCTTCTCCACATGAGCAGCTGCCAAACTAAATGTTGACAGAGAGTTCTGGTGGTAGGCATGCATGTTGTATTATAACAATTTTCCATTGATGATGTCATTTGTTTTGTAAATTAACTCCTTGGTTTTCAAGGTGCTACAAGTTAATAATTAAAAGGTTTAAACAAATGACATGGGGCAAATGACCTCTCTCGCAGAACAGTGCACATAAAAGCAACTTGCTATTGATTGGCAATCCAACCCCTCTTCAAAGGGTTCAATGGTGTTTGCTCAAGTTTCAGATGTCACATAGAAACATAGAAACCTAGAAGATAGGAGCAGGAGTAGGCCATTCGGCCCCTCGAGCCTGCTCCGCCATTCAATGAGATCATGGCTGATCATCCAAACTCAGTACCCTGTCCCTGCCTTCTCCCCATATCCCTTGATCCCTTTAGTCTTAAGAAATATATCTAACTCCCTCTTGAATATATTCAATGAATTGGCCTCAACTGCCTTCTGTGGTAGAGAATTCCACAGGTTCACCACTCTCTGGGTGAAGAAATTACTCCTCATCTCAGTCCTAAATGGCTTACCCCTTATCCTTACCCCTGGTTCTGAACTCCCCCGCCATCGGGAACATCCTTCCTGCATCTAGTCTGTCTAGTCATATTAGAATTTTATAAGTTTTAATGAGATCCCCTCTCATCTAAACTCCAGCGAGTATAAGCCCAATGGACCCAATCACTCCTCATACATCATTCCTGCCATCCCAGGTATCAGTCTGGTGAATCTTCGCTGCACTCCCTCCATGGCAAGAACATTCTTCCTCAGATAAGGCGACCAAAACTGCACACAATACTCAAGGTGTGGTCTCACCAAGGCCCTGTACAACTGCAGCAAGACATCCTTGTTCCTGTACTCAAACCCTCTCGCTACGAAGGCCAACATATCATTTGCCTTCTTAACCGCCTGCTGCACCTGCATGCTTACCTTCAGCGACTGGTGCACAAGGACACCCAGGTCTCGTTGCACTTCCCCTTCTCCCAACCTATTGCCATTCAGATAATAATCTGCCTTCCTGTTTTTGCCACCAAAGTGGATAACTTCACATTTATCCACATTGGGCAGATGCAGTATAATCACCCAACCTGTTCAAATCATACTGGAGTTTCTCGGCATCCTCCTCACAGCACACATGCCCACCCAGCTTGGGGTCATCTGCAAACTTAGAGATATTACATCTAGTTCCCTCGTCTAGATCATTAATATATAGTGTGAATAGCTCGGGTCCTAGGACCGATCCCTGTGGTCCCCCACTCGGCACTGCCTGCCACTCGGAAAAAGATCAGTTTATTCCAACGCTTTGCTTCCTGTCTGCCAACCAGTTCTCTATCCAAGTCAGTACTTTGCCCCCAATCCCATGTGCCTTAACTTTATACGCTAATCTCTCATGCGGGACCTTATCGAAAGCATTCTGAAAGTCCAAATACACCACATCCACTGGTTCTCCCTTATCTATCCTACCAGTTACATCCTCAAAAAATTCCAGTAGATTAGTCAAGCACAATTTACCTTTTGTAAATCCATGTTGACTTTGTCCGATCCTGTCACTGCTTTCCAAGTGCTCTGCCATTACATCTTTTACAATGGACTCTAGCATTTTCCCCACTACCGATGTCAGGCTTACCGGTCTATAATTCTCTGTTTTCTCTCTACCACCTTTTTTGAACAGTGGGATAACATTAGCTACCCTCCAATCCATGGGAACTGTTCCAGAGTCTATAGAATTTTGGAAGATGACCAGCAATGCATCTACTATTTCTAGGGCCACTTCCTAAGTACCCTAGGATGTAGATTATTTGACGGGATTTATTGGCCTTCAATCCCGTCAATTTCCCTAACACCATTTCCCTACAAATACTGATTTTATTGAATTCCTCCCCCTCATTAGACCCTATGTTCCCCGACATCTCTGGGAGTTTATTTGTGTCCTCCTTTGTGAAGACAGAACCAAAGGTTGTATTTAATTGGTCTGCCATTTCTTTGTTCCCCATAGCGTTAGTCACAACAGCACTTGGCAACTGGGCTGAAACGAGCTCAAAATGCAATGATCATTGTCCTTTCAGGCTCTATGCAGTTTTATTATAGGTTGAGTTATCTTTTAAAAGTGGAAAAAATGGCTACATCAGACAGAAAGCAAAGAGTTGGAATAAACGGCTCTTTTTCCGAGTGGCAGGCAGTGACTAGTCGGGTATTGCAGGGATCGGTCCTTGGACCCCAGCTATTCACAGTATATGTTAATGATGATCTGGACGAGGGAACTGGATGTAATATCTCCCAAGTTTGCAGACGACACAAAGCTGGGTGGGCATGTGTGCTGTGAGGAGGATGCCGAGAAACTCAGTATGATTTGGACAGGTTGGGTGATTGGGCAGAAGCATGGCAGATGCAATATGACGTGGATAAATGCGAGGTTATCCACTTTGGGGTCAAAAACAGGAAGGCAGATTATTATCTGAATGGCAATAGATTGGGAGAAGGGGAAGTGCAACGAGACCTGGGTGTCCTTGTGCACCAGTCGCTGAAAGTAAGCATGCAGGTGTAGCAGGCGGTTAAGAATTAAATGGTATGTTGGCCTTCGTAACGAGAGGGTTTGAGTACAGGAACAAGGATATCTTGCTGCATTTGTACAGGGCCTTGGTGAGACCACACCTTGAGTATTGTGTGCAGTTTTGGTCGCCTTATCTGAGGAAGGATGTTCTTGCCATGGAAGGAGTTCAGCGAAGATTCACCAGGCTGATACCTGGGATGGTAGGAATGACGTATGAGGAGAGATTGGGTCGATTGGGCTTGTACTCGCTGGAGTTTAGAAGAATGAGAGGGGATCTCATCGAACCTTATAAAATTCTAACAGGACTAGACAGACTAGATGCTGGAAGGATGTTCCCGATGGTCGGGGAGTCCAGAACCAGGGGTCACAGTCTAAGGATAAGGGGTAAGTCATTTAGGACAGGGATGAGGAGGAATTTCTTCACCCAGAGAGTGGTGAACCTGTGGAATTCTCTGCCAAAGAAGGCAGTAGAGGCCAATTCATTAAATGTATTCAAGAAGGAGTTGGATACATTTCTTAAGGTTAAAGGGATCAAGGGATATGGAGAGAAGGCAGGAACAGGGTGTTATGTTCATTAATATCTAGACATTCTTATTATGAACACAGCTAGCTTCTAGCTAGTTATTTATTCAGTACACGTTCTCTAGGTACAGTATCTGTAGAGGCTTCCATGTGTGCTCCTGTGTGCAGGCTGCCATCTTGACTGTTGCCTTCTGGGTAGCCTAGTGCCTCATGGGTAATGTAGTCTTAAACATACAGCTCTACACAGCTCCACCTAGTGTCCACTATAGAATGACATGCTATTGATCACTACACAGGGTAATGAATTTGGATGATCAGCCATGATCTCATTGAATGGCGGAGCGGGCTCGAGGGGCCAAATGGCCTACTCCTGCTCCTATCTTCTATGTTTCTATCATAAATGGAAGCAAACTCCACACATAACTTCACATTCATGATGTATAATTATTTATCTTTGGATAAACCTAGTGCGCCTGTGAGAGGGTTATTAAAGTTTGTTACATAAGTTAGATTTCAAGTATATTTGCTGTAGAGCTGAGGATAATTCTATTAGCGCTTGTTCCCAAGGAGATTTTAACGTCTCCTTTTCTCAAAAATGGATAAAACATGGAAGTATTCAAATTCTACAACATTGTTTTATTACTTCACTCTTAATATTACTACAACTCTCTGAAGATGTTGGCTCTGATCTGGGGGTAAAATGAGCTGCAAATCGCATTGCAAATAATTCTGTACTTAGATTAACAAGGTGAATCATGATTTCTGTTCCCAGTGTGGCCATGTCTTCTTCTTCCATGTTCTCATAGAATTTTATAAGTTTCAATGAGATTATAAGTTTCAAACAGGACTAGATGCAGGAAGGATGTTCCCGATGGCGGGGGAGTCCAGAACCAGGGGTCACAGTCTAAGGATAAGGGGTAAGCCATTTACGACAGAGATGAGGAGGAATTTCTTCACCCAGAGAGTGGTGAACCTGTGGAATTCTCTACCACAGAAGGCAGTTGAGGTCAATTCATTAAATATATTCAAGAATGAGTTAGATATATTTCTTAAGGCTAAAGGGATCAAGGGATATGGGGAGAATGCAGGGACAGGGTACTGAATTTGGATGATCAGCCATGATCTCATTGAATGGCGGAACAGGCTCGAGGGGCCGAACGGTCTACTCCTGCTCCTATCTTCTATGTTTCTTTGTCACAGTAGCAAAGTAAGATCATCTTAAAGCTAATTTCTACTGACCCTTGTCAGTTCTGTTCCAACAAGCATCCCTTCAAAACAATGGCTGCTACCTGACATTCACTTCCCCTGGGTCAGAGTATGGGCCAGAGGCCTACTTCCTGTTTTTCACAGAAGGTTCTGCAGCTAATCTCTGGCAGTGTGCAGAAAGGGGTTGGTATAAGTCTCCATTTTTTTCAGAATCCCTTTCTTTTGGGCCCACATGCAGCAGTGCACACACTTGGAGTAAAATCCAATCGGAATATCATATATATATTTTTAAAATACAATGGGCCTGTATTTTCCAACCACCACGGGTGGGTACGTGCTGTGTACACACCCGTGGGGACATCGGAAATGCCGGTTTCAGGTGTGCGAAGCGCATGTGCTGAAAACTGGCATTTCCGATCTGTCAAGAACGCCTGCCCTGGAGAAGGGCCTCTGCGGATGGAGAGTTCGACTTTCTGCAGAACCTCCGCCCGCTGAAAAAGTTAAGTTTATTTTTAGCCCTGTAAAAAACCTTAATTATTTTTTTCAAAAAATTACATTTTTGTTTAAAATATTTAATTTAATGTCATTTTAACTCATTTTAAAAACGTGATGGTTTTTTAAAATGTATTTAATGTTTTGGTGTCTTTTCTCAGTGATCCCCATTCATACTTTTGACAGGTCTATCTGTCAAAAGTATAAATATGCCTCCTTTCATTGGCTCGCCTGGCCCACGTGATCCCAGGGACGCTTGCGCCTCTGGGATACGTGGGCCCTGCACATTTCGACTGTGGAGAGGCCCAGCATCGGAAGTGTCCGGACCTCAGGTAAGTGCATAGATTTTTTTTCCGATAGGAGGCATCTGCACGCAGGACGTCTCCTATCGGAAATTACGGGCCGCTATAGAAAATATTTAAACCTACCTCATCCTACAGTGTCCTTGTCCAGAAAAGCACTCCCATGTCACTTCTTATCCTCCTGCAATGTAAGTTCACTCAACATGCTTTGTGTAAGTTAAAAATCACATACGTGTGTCTGAAGTCCCTAATGCAAACCTGTCAATTATGTCTCAATATCCTGCTTTGGCTGGTTTTCCAATCACACAGCCCATTTGTGCTTCCCAAAAAGTTTGGAATTGATGGCATAAATATCAGGAACACAGCAACATTTTCTTACTTGTGTTCCTCCTTCCCACCTTTTTGGCCTTTTCAATGGCCTTTTAAATTTTGTGTTAATTTAAAACTTGTCATTTTTTAAAATTGGGTATTTAATCATTCGTATCTCACCATCCTTCCCTTGGCATAGAATATATAACTATATTATAAATGCAGTCACTATATGCAAGTACAATTGGACGGAGAGAGATGGATGAACTGATGACAAACAATGTGTTTGTTTTTATTTGAATTTGTGTCTTACACTGTCTCCTGGGCTGGTTGGGCATCTTAGTGTCTATGATTTAAAAAATAGTCACGGCTTTATAATTTTCATTAAGGCAACAGATGGGCACAGACGAACCAATTTTGTCTTTGAAATACAAGTCATAAAAACATCAACTGCATCTTGAGTAAATATTAGTAATGGGTAAAAAAACAAATTGTGATTTTCTTGTGCCAAGGCAATCAAGGTAAAAGAAGAAGGCTCAACATCATCAAAATGCGAATCAGACTTGCGGGGGAAAAAAAGCTTCCTTTTGCATCATCAATGATTAAGGTGTTCCAAGGCAGAATCTTCAAAGCCTCTTTTCCTCATTTCAGGATGCATACCACAAGCTGTTTTCTCCTCTTCTTTTCGAATTGCCCTTATATCACCCACCCCACACCACCACTACCCCCTGCCGCTGACCTCAGCTAAGTCAGTAGACTTCTAAGAGGTTGTGCACGAGGTGGCCCAGGTGTGGAAATGGCCGAGGTCCTCTCATCACCTGTGTACTTGTACAATTTAAGTTGATCTAGCAACAGAGTGACAAGGAGGAGGTGTAGTCAAGAAAAGGGATTCACAATGGATGGAAATTATTGGTGTAAAAATAAAATAGTACTCCCTCAGGCAAATGTGTCGTCCATAGTTTGGGCGCCTGTTGAGAAATTGTAGATAATGTCATCAATTTTTAAGTTCACGAAAAAGTGCACATTTGTGACAGGATGCGTACCACAAACATGGGCCTGGATTTTAACTCTGAGGTGGGGGGGAGCTGTTTTGAGGTTGGGGAATTGGAAGTACGGGTTTCCCGAACGTCCTGCAGTTTTTAAGATGTCTTTAAAAAAAATTCTGTAGGTTTGCCGCCCACAGCCAGCCTGATTGACAGACTAGTGGCCTGTCGGACGGGAACACCTGCAGCACCAGGCCACAGCCGAGCTGGTCTGAGAACATTGGGGGGGTGGGGGCGAGGGGAGGTGGGAGAGATTGTGGGGGGGTCCAAGGGTTGGGGGGGGTGGTCCAATGGTGGGAACTGGGGAGCAGACAGAGGGGTTTACTGGGTAGCTTGTTGGACCAAGGGAGAACACTCTTCCTCCTCACATTACAACAGTGACTGCATTTCACAAGTACTTCATTGACTGCAAAGCGCTCTGAGACATTCAGTGGTCATGAAAGGCGATATATAAATGTAAGTCTTGCTTTCTTTCTTTCCTCCCACAAACAGTGCTGGAAAAGCACTTACCTCATGGATTCAGCCGTTCTTGCCTCCTTTCACCTGTTGGATTTCCTGAATCCTGGAAAACCTGGCTGACATGAGTTTAAAAAAATAGAATAACTGTTAAAATGAAGGCACACAGTCTGCTTATAATACGTAAATGGCCAACCCGCCTCATGTGAGCAGATCGGTTGCCCGCCTCTCGTTCCGCCTCTGTTAAAACCGGAAGTGAACGTGTTTGAGGCAGGGATCCTACTTCAGATTTTTTGCATTTTAACCTCTTGCCTGACCCCGACCCACCTGTTTTTGGGAGTTAAGATTCAGCCTATGGTCTTTACTCAGTGTCGTGCCGTGATGATGCAGTTGAGTTAGGAGACACCTGGACAACGACCTTGCGAGAATTTGTAGCTGTGAGCACACATTTCCCACTCTGACACCTTTTATCATTGCTTTATTTCAATTGGCAGAATTAGACTGTTAGTTAAAAACTGGATGGATTGCCTTTGCACAGCAGATGTTGGTACTGATGCTAAGTGCAGTCCTTTATTGACCAAGTTAAGTGCCATTTAACTGTTTAACCTGTTGCCTTTAAATCTACTTTTTGTGTCCTGGCATATTACAGTGCTGAACTAGTGGAGAGAGCAGCTGCAAATAACATGGATTTTAATCAATAATTATTCTTGCACAGTTCCATCGAAAAATATGCTGTGCTGTCTTGGTTCCCGACTTCATTTGGAACTTCAAACCAGAATTATGTGATGACTTGGCAGCAACCATTGGTTCCACCTCTTCAGAGTGGAATAATGTGCAGAGGTATAAATAATTTCTAATACTATTGGCATGAATTCTGCTGTTTTAATGAGTAATTTCCTATGCCAGCCCCATTCTCTTCCCTCTCCACTCCAATTAGAGATGTATTGGAAGTCCTTCTGTCATTAATGAAACATTACCATTCTGTTCAATAGCAGTAATTTTATTTTGAAATGCAGTCCCCATCCTTTATGCTGTTTTACATTAGCTGTGATGTCTTTTTTGTGTCATTTGCAATTGCACTTTCCTATTGAAAGTGCAATAGCTTTTTGACCAAATAATTTCCACAAATGGTGAACAGAACAAAACGTTTCACAAATGATTGTCAGAATTGGACAGTTCAAAAAAAGTTGCATGTTTCAGATGAGAACAGTAAGAATATAATCTGCAATTGTTCATAAAGTGAGAGTTGCGAATAAAAGAATATAAGAACATAAGAAATAGGAGCAGGAGTCGGCCATTTGACCCCTCGAGCCTGCTCCGCCATTCAATAAGATCATAGCTGATCTGATCTTGGCCTCAACGCCACGTTCCCGCCTGCTCCCCATAACCTCTGACTCCCCTGTAGCTCAAATATCTGTCTATCTCCGCTTTGAATATATTCAATGACTCCGCCTCCACAGCTCTCTGGGGTAGAGAATTCCAAAGATTCACGACCCTCTGAGTGAAGAAATTCCTCCTCATCTCCACTGTAAATGGGCGTCCCCTTATTCTGAAACTATGCCCCCCGAGTTCTGGATTCCCCCACGAGGGGAAACATCCTCTTTGCATCTGCCCTGTCAAGCCCCCTCAGAATCTTATATATTTCAATAAGACCACCTTTCATTCTTCTAAACTCCAATGAGTATAGGCTCAACCTTTCTTCATAAGACAACCTCTTCATCTCAGGAATCAACCTAGTGAACCTTCTCTGAACTGCCTCCAATGCAAGTATATCCCTCCTTAAATAAGGAGAACAAAACTGCACGCAGTACTCCAGATGTGGTTTCACCAGTGCCCTGTACAGTTCTGAAAGACTTCCCTACTTTTATACTCCATCCCCCTTGCAATAAGGGCCAACATTCCATTTGCCTTCCTAATTACTTGCTGTACCTGCATGCTAACTTTTTGTGTTTCATGTACGAGGACCCCCAGATCCCTCTGTACCGCATCATTTTGTAGTCTCTCTCCATTTAAATAATTTGCCTTTTTATTCTTCCTACCAAAGTGGTTAACCTCACATTTTTCCGCATTATACTCCATCTGCCAAATTTTTGCCGACTCACTTAATCTATCTATATCCCTTTGCAGACTCTATGGGCTGGATTTTACTCACCGAGATGCGTTGGGGGCGGGACTGCTGGCTTCCGGGTTCTAATCCCACCCCCAGTGACGTCTGATGAACAAACGCTATTTTGCCCTGATTGGCTTGCTGGCCAATTAAGGGAAAGCCGGTGTCAGATGACGTCAGTGGATGACGCTTCATCTGCCGGTTTTCTTAAAGGCACATGAACCATAACTTTTTGACAGATGATTTGACAGTGTTTGACAGCATTGAGGTGCTGTCAAACACTGATAATCACTGTACAAAGGTGAGCCCTTGCCCCCAGGCTCTCCAGTGACTCTCTCCTTAGGATGAAACAGATGGCAGCTGCAGGTGAGGGTGCAGAAGCCATCTGTCACTTCTCCCATTGAGGTGAGGCCACACAAACACTTCAAATCTAAACACATTAAAAATGACTTTCCCAACATTTCCTTACCTCTGATACTCACCAGTGTCCCATTGCATCCTTCACACCACTTCTGCAGCTGTCATCTATACACCAACATGACAACAGACCCACAGCATGCCTCACTTACCCTGGCGGGGTCCCCGACATCGGAAAGCCTGCAGCAGCGGTTGAAAAATTGGAAAAAGCCTCTTTTAAACTGCCTTTTAACTACCTGTTAACAGGCAATTAAGTGGCTATAATCCTCTTCCCGCCACTAGGAGTCGGGTCTCTGTGCAAATTGGGGACCCGACTCCTGGGAAGATTGTTTGGAGGTGGGTTGGGACCGGGTTTGGGACCCGCTCCTATTTTTTTGGATTTTCCCAGTAGTCCCACCTCCTTAGGGCTGGTAAAATCCAGCCCTTTGTCTCCTCCTCAAAACTTGCTTTCCCACCTATCTTTGTATCATCAGCAAATTTGGCTACAGTACACTCGGTCCCTTCATCCAAGTCATTAATATAGATTGTAAATAGTTGAGGCCCCAGCACTTATCCCTGTGGCATCCCACTAGTTACAGTCTATCCAATGTAATATACTACCCTCAACCCCATGAGCTCTTATCTTGCGCAGTAACCTTTTATGTGGCACCTTATCAAATGCCTTCTGGAAATCCAAATACACTACATCTACTGGCTCCTCTTTATCCACCCTGCTCATTAAATCCTCAAAGAGCTCTAGTAAATTTGTCAAACACAATTTCCCTTTCAAACAATCAAGAAGAGTCACCATGGTTTTATTATGATTTTCTAAATGCCCTGCTATTACTTCCTTAATAATGGATTCCAGCATTTTCCCACTGACAGATGTTAGGCTAACTGGCCATAGTTTCCTGATTTCTGTCTACCTCCTTTCTTTAATAGGGAAATATCTTGACAGCTTGTGCGTGTGATCTGACTTGTTACAGATCCATGGTCCTCTCTTTGCACAGCTGCTTTACTGATCACATCTGCTGTCCTTCTGAGATCAAGAGACTACCTTGGGATAGATGCCAAAAGATTGAGGAAAATAGAAATCAACATGTTACAGGACATCATGTCAGTGACCACACATTCGAGCACTTCTTGAAAATTGCACATCTTCTTAAGATTGAAATGCCTTTGGGAGCACAAAATTGGCAGTGCTGTTTTTTTATTGTCCAGTGTTCATTGCTGAATTCTGAAGTTTCACTGCCAACCACTTCCTCTGGCACTCTTCCCCCTGCTGCCTCTAATCCTTGGAGAATTCCAGATTGTACCACAGCTGTGCAGAGTCCTCTTTGAACAGTTACATAGATACATAGAAGATAGGAGCAGGAGTAGGCCATTCGGCCCTTCGAGCCTGCTCCGCCATTCAATGAGATCATGGCTGATCATCCAAATTCAGTACCCGGTCCCTGCCTTCTCCCCATATCCCTTGATCCCTTTAGCCTTAAGAAATATATCCAACTCTTTCTTGAATATACTTAATGAACTGGCCTCCACCGCCCTCTGTGGCAGAGAATTCCACAGGTTCACCACTCTCTGGGTGAAGAAATTCCTTCTCATTTCAGTCCTAAATGGCTTACCCCTTATCCTTAGACTATGACCCCTGGTTCTGGACTCCCCGGCCATCAGAAACATCCTTCCTGTATCGAGTCTGTCCAGGCCTGACAGAATTTTATAGGTTTTGATGAGATCCCCTCTCAATCTTCTAAACACCAGTGAGTATAAGCCCAATCGACACAATCTCTCCTCATACATCATTCCTGCCATCCCAGGTATCAGCCTGGTGAATCTTCGCTGCACTCCTTCCATGGCAAGAACATCCTTCCTCAGGCAAGGCGACCAAAACTGCACACAATACTCAAGGTGTGGTCTCACCAAGGCCCTGTACAACTGCAGCAAGACATCCTTGTTCTTGTACTCGAACCCTCTTGCTACGAAGGCCAACATACCATTTGCCTTCTTAACCGCCTGCTGCACCTGCATGCTTACCTTCAGCGACTGGTGTACAAGAACACCCAGGTCTCTTTGCACTTCCCCTTCTCCCAATCTATTACCATTCAAATAATAATCTGCCTTCCTGTTTTTGCCACCAAAGTGGATAACCTCACATTTATCCACATTATAGTGCATTTGCCATGTTTCTGCCCAATCACCCAACCTGTCCAAATCGTGCTGGAGTTTCACGACATCCTCCTCGCAGCATACCTTCCCCCCCAGCTTTGTGTCGTCTGCAAATTTGGAGATATTACATCCAATTCCCTCGTCCAGATCATTAATATGTATTGTGAACAGCTGGGGTCCTAGGACCGATCCTTGCGGTATCCCACTAGTCACTGCCTGCCACTCGGAAAACGACCCGTTTATTCCAACTCTTTGCTTTCTGTCCACCAACCAGTTCTCTATCCAAGTCAATACCTTGCCCCCAATCCCATGTGCCTTAATTTTGCACGCCAATCTCTTATGCGGGACCTTATCGAAAGCCTTCTGAAAGTCCAAATACACCACATCCACTGGTTCTCCCTTATCTATTTTACCAGTTACATCCTCAAAAAATTCCAGTAGATTAGTCAAGCATGATTTACCTTTTGTAAATCCATGTTGACTTTGTCCGATCCAGTCACTGCTTTCCAAGTGCTCTGCTATTACATCTTTTATAATGGACTCTAGCATTTTCCCCACTACCGATGTCAAGCTTACCGGTCTATAATTCCCCGCCTTTTCTCTACCACCTTTTTTGAATAGTGGGGTAACATTAGCTACCCGCCAATCCATGGGTACCGTTCCAGAGTCTATCGAGTTCTGGAAGATGACCAGCAATGCATCTATTATTTCTAGGGCCACTTCCTTAAGTACCCTGGGATGTAGAATATCAGGCCCTGGGGATTTATCGGCCTTCAGTCCCATCAATTTTCCTAACACCATTTCCCTACAAATACTGATTTCTTTCAGTTCCACCCTTTCATCAGACCCTATGTTCCCCGGCATCTCTGGGAGGTTATTTGTGTCCTCCTTTGTGAAGACAGAACCAAAATATGTATTTAGTTGGTCTGCCATTTCTTTGTTCCCCATTATAAATTCCCCCGATTCTGACTGCAAGGGACCTACGCTTGACTTCACCAATCTTTTTCTCTTTACATATCTATAAAAGCTTTTACAGTCAGTTTTTATGTTCTCTGCAAGCTTACTCTCATATTCTATTTTCCCTTTTCTTAATTAATCCCTTTGTCCTCCTTTGTTGAATCCTAAACTGCTCCCAATCCTCAGGATTATTGCTTTTTCTGGCCAATTTATATGCCCTCTCCTTGGACCTTATGCTATCCCTAATTTCCCTTGTTAGCCAATGTTGGGTCACCTTTTTTGTTTTATTTTTATGCCAAACTGGGATGAACAAATTCTGTAGTTCATCCATTCGGTCTTTGAATGTTTGCCATTGCCTATCCACCGTCAACCCTTTGAGTGCCATTCCCCAATCAATCCTACCCAACTCGCTCCTCAGACCATCATAGTTTCCTTTATTTAAATTGAGGACCCTAGTCTCTGAGTCAACTACTTCATTCTCCATCTTAATGAAGAATGCGATCATATTATGATCGCTCCGACCCAAGGGGCCTCTTACAACAAGATTGCTAATTAATCCTTTCTCGTTACATAATACCCAGTCTAAGATGGCCTGATCTCTGGTTGGTTCCTCGACATATTGGTCCAGGAAACCATCCCGTAAACACTCCAGGAATTCCTCCTCCACAGTATTGTTACTCATTTGGTTGGCCCAATCTATATGTAGATTAAAGTCACCCATGATGACTGCTGTGCCCTTATTGCACGCTTCTTTAATTTCTCTTTTAATGCCATCCCCAACCTCCGCCTTACTGTTTGGAGGTCTATAAACCACTCCCACTGACGTTTTTTTCCCCTTAGTATTTCTCAATTCTACCCATACAGATTCCACCTCATCAGAGCTAATATCCTTCATTACAATTGTGTTAATCCCTTCTTTAACCAGTAATGCTACCCCACCTCCCTTTCCTTTTTGCCTATCTTTCCTGAATATCGAATACCCCTGGATGTTGAGTTCCCAGTCCTGGCCTTCCTTGAGCCACGTTTCCGTAATCCCAACCAAATCGTATTTGTTTACTTCTATTTGCGCAGCCAATTCATCCACCTTATTACAAATGCTCCTCGCATTAAGACAGAAAGCCTTCAGGCTTGTTTTTTTAACGCTCTTAGACCTATTGGAATTATTATTTACTGTGGCCATGTTTGATTTAAACCGTTGATTTCTCTGACTGCCACTTTTGTTTTTCTCCTTCCTATCTTTTGCTTTTATCCTTGTTTCCCTTTCCTCTGTCTCCCTGCTCAGGTTCCCAACCCCCTGCCATTTTAGTTTAAACCCTCCCCCACAGCACTAGCAAACACTCCCCCTAGGACATTGGTTCCAGCCCTGCCCAGGTGCAAACCGTCCAGTTTGAACTGGTCCCACCTCCCCCAGAACCGGTTCCAATGTCCCAGGAACTTGAATCCCTCCCCCTGGCACCATTCCTCTAGCCACGTATTCATCTGAAGTATCCTTCTATTTCTACTCTGACTAGCACGTGGCACTGGTAGCAATCCTGAGATTACTACCTTTGAGGTCCTGTTTTTTAATTTATCTCCTAACTCACTATACTCTGCTTTTAGGACCTCATCCCGCTTTTTACCTATATCGTTGGTGCCTATATGCACCACGACAACTGGCTGTTCACCCTCCCCTTCCAAGATGTTCTGGAGTCACTCGGAGACATCCTTGACCCTTGCACCAGGGAGGCAACACACCATCCTGGAGTCTCGTTTGCGGCCGCAGAAACGCCTATCTATTCCCCTTACAATTGAATCCCCTATTACTATAGCTCTACCCCTCTTTTTCCTCCCATTCTGTGCAGCAGAGCCACCCCTGGTGCCAGGAAGTTGGCTGCTGCTGCCTTCCTCTGATAAGCCATCCCCCCCAACAGTACTCAAAGTGGTGTATCTGTTGGAGAGGGGGATGGCCACAGGGGACCCCTGCACTACCTGCCTGCGCCTAGTACTCTGCCTGTTGGTCACCCGTTCCCTTTCTTCCTGTCCAACCTCTACCTGCGGTGTGTCCAACTCTGTAAATGTGCTATTCACGTTGTCCTGAGCATCGTGAACGCTCCAGTATGTGTCCAATCGCAGCTCCAGCGCCGCAATGCGGTCTGTCAGTAGCTGCAGCTGGACACACTTCCTGCACATGTAGTTGTCAGGGACACAGGAAGTGTTCCCACATATCGCAGGAGGAGCAGATCACGGGGCCCGGCTGTGCTGCCATGACTTACCCTTTAATTAATTGAATTTAAATTAAATCAATCAATCCCACTAATTACACTACAGTTAACTGGTTTATCAACAGTCCCTGCTACACCAGAGAGACCTTAGAAACTATAAACCAGAGTTTAAGTTTTAAAAAAAAAGAGAAATACTCACCAACCAATCACTTACCTGCTTCCTGGTGACGTCACACTTTGATTACTTTTTACCTCTCTCCCTTGCTGTTGAACTGGTACGCTGCTCCTCACTGCTCACACCGGCTTGAACTGCCGCCGATGCTGTGTTCCCACACAGGCCCGCTCTAGTCGGGCTGCTCCTCACTGCTCACACCGGTTTGAACTGCCGCCGATGCTGTGTTCCCACACAGGCCCGCTCTAGTCGGGCTGCTCCTCACTGCTCAAGTTCCGTGAGACTTTTTAACATCCACCTGAACTACCAGATCAGGCAGACAAAACCTTGGTTTAATGTTTCATGTGAAGGATGGAACCTCCAACACTGCAGTCTCAGTCTGGATTGCAAGTTTAAAGCTTGGATCTGGGCTTCACACAACAACATTTTGATTTGGGCAAGTGTGCTGGCAAAGGAACACCAAGATAGAAAACTGTGGCTGAAAATGCATTCTAATAGTCAAAGGGAATCTACGACCTACCTTTATCTGAATTGTTCGTGTTACCACGATTGGTCAGTTGGGCTTCAAATTTTTTTTAATTCTTTGAACCTATGGGAATATTCCTCATTTTAGTTGCTTTAAGTGCAGATTGATGGCTAGGAGCATAGGAACAGGAGTAGGCCATTCAGTCATTCGAGCCCGTTCCACAATTTGGGGAGATCATGGCTGGCCTGTATCCTAGCTCCATATCCCTTCATACACTTGGCTAGCAAAAATCTATTGATCTCAGGTTTAAAATTATTAATTGAGCGTGCATCTACTGCTTTTTGTGGAAGAGAGTTTCTTCCATGCTTCTACCGCCCTTAGCGTGAAGAAGTGTTCCCTAATTTCTCTCCTGAATGGCTTGGCTCTGATTTTAAGGCTATATCCCTTTGTCCTAGACTCCCCCCACCAGCGGAAAAAGTTTCTCTCAATCCACCCTATCCATTCCTTTCAAAATCCCCAAAACCTCAATCAAATCACCCCTCAACCTTCTATATTGCAGGGAATACAAGCCTAGTTTATGTGTAATCTCCTCATAATTTAAACCCTTAGAGCCCTGATAACATTCTGATGAATCTGCGCTGCATTCCTTCCAAGGCCAATATATCCTTTCTAAGGTGCGGTGCCCAGAACTGTACACAGCGCTCTAGATGTGGTCTAACCAGTGCTTTGTATAGCTGTAGCAAAACTTCCACCCCTTTATATTCTACCCCTCTAGATGTACAGGCTAACATTTCATTAGCCTTTTCGGTTATTTTTTGCACCTGACCACTATATTTTAATCTGTGCATATGGACCCCTAAATCTGTTTCGACCTCTACTGTTCTTGCCTTTCCACCATTTAAGTAATACTCGGATCGTTCCTTTTTTGGCCCAAAATGGATGACCTTACACTTGCCTGTGTTGAAATCCATCTGCCACAGTTTTGCTCACTCACTTTATCAATGTCTCTTTGTAATTTTATATTCCCATCTACACTACTTACTATGCCACCAATCTTTGTGTCGTTGATAAACTTGGATATATGGCTCTATCTTGTTTTATCTAAGTCATTAATGAATGTATTGAATAGTTGAGGCCCCAGCACAGATTCTTGTGGGACACCACTAGTCCAATTCGAGTACATACCCATTATCCCTACTCTCTATCTTCTGCCGCCTAACCATGTCAATAATTTGCCTTCAATTCCATGAGCTAGAAACATAGAAGATAGGAGCAGGAGTAGGCCATTCGGCCCTTCGAGCCTGCTCCGCCATTCAACGAGATCATGGCTGATCATCCAAACCCTAGCACCTGGTCCCTACAACGACAGCCATCCCACCCAAGCCCTATCCCCGTAACCCCACATATTTAATCCCCCCTAACACTAAGGGCCAATTTTTATCATGGCCAATCAACCTAACCCGCACATCTTTCGACTGTGGGAGGAAACCGGAGCACCCCCACGCAAACACGGGGAGAATGTGCAAACTCCACACAGACAGTCACCCGAGGCTGGATTTGAACCCGGGTCCCTGGCGCTGTGAGGCAACAGTGCTAACCACTATGCCACCGTGCTGCCCCTTTTAGCTAACAGTCTCTTACGTAGAACCTCATTGGTGCCTTCTGAAAGTCCATATAAACAACATTCCCTTGTCTACTACTTAGTTACTTCCTCAGAAAATGCAGTTATGTTCGTTAGACATGACCTACCCTTTACAATCCATGTTGGCTCTCTCTAATTAGCTCAAATTTCTCTAAGTGCTCAGACACTGTTCCAGTACAGCTACAACACTGACATCTATCTGACAATGTGAAAAACTGCCCATGTCCTGTCCACAAAAAGCAGGACAAATCCAATCTGGCCAATTAACGCCCATCAGTCTACTCTCAATCATCAGCAAAGTGATGGAAGGTGTCATAGACAGTGCTATCAAACGGCACTTACTCGCCAATAACCTGCTCACTGATGCCCAGTTTGGGTTCCACCAAGACCACTTGGCTGCTGACCTCATTGCAGCCTTGGTCCAATCATGGACAAAAGAGCTGAATTCCAGAGGTGAGGTGAGAGTGACTGCCCTTGACATCAAGGCAGCATTTGACCGAGTGTGACGTCAAGGAGCCCTAGTAAAACTGATGTCAATGGGAATTGGGGGGGAAAAATCTCCATTGGCTGGAGTCATACCTAGCACAAAGGGTGGTGGTTGGTGGTCAATCATCACAGCCCCAGGACATCGCTGCAGGAGTTCATCAGGGCAGTGTCCTCGGCCCAACCATCTTCAGCAATGATATTCCCTCCAACATAAGGTCAGAAATGGGGATGTTCGCTGATGACTGCAGTGTTCAGTGCCATTCACAACTCCTCAGATAATGAAGCAGTCCATGCCTGCATGCAGCAAGACTGGACGACATTCAGGTTTGGGCTGATAAGTGGCAGGTAACACGTGCGCCACAAATTCCAGGCAATGACTATCTCCAACAAGCGAACTTCTAACTACTGCCCCTTGACATTCATCGGCATTACTATCCCCAAATCCCCCACCATCGATATCCTGGGGGGTCATCATTGACCAGAAACTTAACTGGACCAGCCATATAAATACTGTGGCAACAAGAGCAGGTCAGAGGCTGGGTATTCTGTGTCGAGTGTCTCACCTCCTGACTCCCCAAATTCTTTCCACCATCTACAAGGCACAAGTCAGGAGTGTGATGGAATACTCTCCACTTGCCTGGATGAGTGCAGTTCCAACAACACTCGAGGCTTGACACCATCCAGGACAAAGCAGCCACTTGATTGGCACCCCATCCACCACCTGAAACATTCACTCCCTCCACCAATGGCATACCGTGGCTGCAGTGTGTACCATCTACAAGATGCACTGCAGCAACTCGCCAAGGCTTCTTCGGCAGCACCTCCCAAACCTGCGATCTCTACCACCTAGAAGGACAAGGACAGCAGGCGCATGGGAACACCACCACCTCCAAGTTCCCCTCCGCAAGTTACGCCCACATCCCATGAACGAATAAAGAAAAAATAAACACTTTCCTTAATTATAGATTCCAATAACTTCCCCACAACAGATGTTAGATTGACATGTCTATAATTTCCTGTTTTCTCTCTCTCACCTTTCTTAAATAATGAAGTTACATTTGTAATTGTCTAATCTAAAGGGACAATTCCAGAATCGAGAGAGCTTTGGAAGATTATGGCTAAAGCATCTCCAATTTCCTCACCTGATTCCTTTAAACCCTGGGGTGGAAGCCATCAGTTCCTGGGGATTTGCCAGTCATTAGTGCCATTACTTTTTCTAATATGGTTCTCCTGCTTCCGTTAACTTCAGTGAGTTCCAGTACCGATTCATTATTAGTTTCCCTGGAATGTCAGGTATATTATCCTCTTCCTCTACTATGAAGAGTGACGCCAAGTAATTATTCGACAAGTCTGCTACAGGAAACTTTGGTTTATCCGGAGGTTGTATGTCCGGAAACCTCGATCTACCGGCAGAAATCAGGAGCCGTTTTGTTAGGTTTTTTTTCTTCTCGTGGCTTTGTTTTCAACAGTCAGGCTCTGGAAAGTCTCTCTGAAGCTGTTGCTAAGCTACAGAGATGCTTCCAAGGTACGGGCCGACTGTTTACAAGCTGTTGCTAAGCAACAGTGTTTGTTGTCAGATACGGAGATGAAAACCTCCGTATGCTTCAACATTAACTTTGTATGTCCAGCAGTTTTGATAGATCGGCAACAGCTCAGTCCCGTCGGTGCCAGATATCACAAATTTTCCCGTATTTCCTTATTTTCGTTTGCAATATTTCCCACATCTGTTTTAAATGGGCCCACTTTACCCTTGACGACCCTTTTCTTTCTAATATAAATGAATGCCACTGAATGATGAAGCAACATGTTAAACACCTATAGAACATATGTAATAGAAATCTCAAGGATGGATGGTAGGAAAACGTTAAAGGAGCACCTCTCCTGCCAAGTGCTGAAATGTAACGAAAACATTTATATGTTGATGTAAGACTTGGCTGTGACGGCGTGATGCCGAAATAAATGCAGCTGTTCTCTCTCTCTCTCTTTCTCTCTCTCCCCCCCCCCTCCCTCTCAGTCAGTTGATGGACAGGGCCTCTTTAAAGCTACGTCCTGGTTTTGAGTAATGAGCGTTTTGCATCAAAATTCTCAAGGGGACTTTTCAAAATATTCGTGTTCTGTCTGCATTTGATTTTATCCTGTTGGTGAATTTGAATTTGTCCATGCTGTAACGGAACAGTAAGTGGTTGCAGTAGCTCTGAAGCATTAAGATCCCATATATAATCAGGTGAGATTTTCAATTGCATTCCAAAAATAGGAGTTCAGGAATGACTTCTGTTTATTTACTCCCCCCCACCTTCTGTCACCCCCAAATTTCTCACTATCTCTTCTGAAGTCCGGTTCAGCAACGCCTCGATTTAAAAATTCTTATCCTCCTCCAACCTCCCAACCCTCTGAGAACTTTGCGTTCCTTCAACTCTGGCCTCTTTTGGATCTCCCACTTCCTTCGCCCTACCATTGTGCCTTCAGCTATCTAGGCCCTAAGCTCTGGAATTCCCTCCTTAAACTGCTCCACCTCTCCTCCCTTATGATGCTCCTTAAAACCTACCTCTTTTTTCGTCACATGTCGTAATTTATCCTTCTTTGGCTCTGTTTCAAATTTTATCTGATTACGCTTCTGAGTAGCGCCTTGGGACGTTTTTCTGCATTGAAGGCACTATATAAATGCAAGGTATTGTTGTTGTAGGCGGTGCCATTTACGTATAGGTACCAGCTGCCCTCTGGTATTATGCCCAAATGATGATCTGCCCATGTGACCCTAGATGGTGTGTTGTCAGGCTATGTAACTATGAAGAGCATTGCACCTGACCTTCTACACTCTAGCACTTCCCCACAAGGATTATCGGACCATGTTCAGGAACGAGAACTCTCCTCCCTAGCCTAGAGAAGCCAGGTGCAATTTTTCACTAACAATGTGGCTGTGATCAATTTTCTTGGACCAGACCTAGAATTGAACTTGTGACCTTCCAGTCCATGTGGCTCGCTTTGCTCTTGGGGCTGGTTTATACTTCTTTAATTGTATTATATGACCGGCAGCATGAATCGCAGAAAATTTGAAAATGGTTTGTAATACCTGTAGATAACACAGTTTAAAAAGCTTCCGTTTCGACATCTGAGACTGTTGATGGACATGCTCAGTGCATTTTGGGTTTGAGCCTGAACAAATGCACTCTGATTCAACACGCTTGACTGGAGAAGCAGTTAAGTGCTGTATGATGTTGCTTTAGTTTTTTGCTTTTTCTCCGGCTTCCATTTCTTATTTCCATTTTTATTTTGAACTTGTAAGTGCTCTACTCCCTGCACTCTTGTTCCTCTGCACTGACAGATCATCCATCTCCCCATGACTGTCACTGCTAAAGGCTAGGCAGTCAGACGTGTCTGCTGCACTGAAAGTTTGTCATCATGACAAATAGCTGTTCAAGCTGATACTTTCAGCTTGACACTTCACACAGAAACATGGTCTGCATTGCACATACACACCACTCTAGCAGTCAAAGTATTGTATTTGAGAAGCACTCCGATCATGATCAAAGTCTTGTGGAATAATAAAAGCTGCATTGCAAGTGGCAGTTTTAATGCTGAATGACTCGATGGTTTTTAATTTCTCTTGGCAACTCAGGTTTTTGGGGAGAGAATCCCAGCAGGTTAATATTGGATCTAAAGTCAAGAGTATTGTATATTTATGTGTACCCCGACTTGATTTTAAAATCATGAAGTGGCTTGATGCGTTAAGCTACTTTATATGTTTATGTTTGGATGCTCTCAATATTCTGTGTTACTTTTCCCTCCATTTTGAGTCTCCTGAGGCTCAAGCAGGCAGCCGATGTGCCCGTGGACTTCTAGCCATGCTGTTCGCAACCAGATATAAGGAGGTGCTCAGTGAATGTTAGGCCTATTTTCTTCCCCTCGCCCTCTTTGGGCGAGCTGTGTCCTCAGTTGCACTGCTATATGTTCTGATTAGGAATTGAGAGATATGAAGGGTCATACTCATGTTTCACTATGCCACACCACTGTGCATTGGTGCTACAATCTGCTTCACCACAAGACCTTCGTTCCCTTCACCGGGTTGCTTCTCAACGTCCCTGCCTGAATGGGCAGCTGGATGGTCTATGACCAGACCCGTTTGTTCAATGCCACTCCGAGGCGGCTGCGATGTATAGAAGGGTGGTTCCGAGTGATTTGCCTCATTTTCCCAAGACATGTTCATGGGTTGTGCTCAGCGTCTCCCCTTGATGCCATGGTTACGACAGCAACACTGCTGTAAAGTCAGTAACCCAGCGATGTCCTGCCAATCCACGACAGACAGTTTCAGGGCTCTGAGCTGTCAAGGTATTTAGATTTTAACATTTATTCAAACCTGCTTTCAGTTTGTCCCATTGGAACTAATAGAAACAAGAAACTGACAATTAAAAGTGACATAATCTGGAGTGAATTCTTTCTGTGCTCTTCGCAGTAAGTGTTAAATTTAACGTGGGGCCAGTAAGTATTCTATTATTCCCACCAAGAGGAGGTATAGTCTATGTCTGAGCTTTTAAAGGTGTTTTTTGCACTAAAAGAGTTGAAAGAACCAATAATTTGAATTAAGCAATGTAACTAACAACAAACTGGGAATTTTGTGCTTCAGTGTTACTAGATAATTTGAATTCAGCAACTTTGAATTGAGTGGAGTAGATCCTATTTTTAATGTTCTCTGATCTTTTGTTAAAGGTGGTATCTTGCATGAGGGACAATCCATAGATGCCAGCAGTCCTTGGTACCTTGCCAAAGTAACTGTTCATGTGTCAGGCCGGCAGTGTGTGTCAACTGGTTGGTTCACAATGGAGAGGATCACAGCTGAGCTGAATTCTGTCCCCACTGTGGCTCTCCCCAGATGACCATGTGCGCGGGGCATGTATGCACACACAGACCCATGTCAATGCATTGCCAGCAGATTCCTCATGATAGTGAGAAGGAGATCTTGCTGATTTTAATTTTTCTTGGGATTCTGAGGCCACTTGTGGTGATTGCCTATCTCAGTACAGACGGGCACAATTCTGGTCTGTATGACTTGATACTATGCTGTTCAAAGCATTTCAATGAGTGGAGGTCATCTAAGTTAAAACTGAGTTAAAGCCAACTTAACAGTCAATCTGTATCGAGTTTTCTGGAAGCTGTTTTCATGAACTGACCAATGTATGTTGAGTTCGTACACATGGAAATTAGAGTGTAAGTGTTGACTCCAGTAACTGGGGTCTTGTTGCCCTCACCATCTGTCTCTGGGACCAAACTCTGGCCCTTTTATCGGTGCTGGATTTGGATGGAGGACATATGCAGTTGGATAAAACAAAAGCAGTCTACTGGGACATAGAAAATCAAGTTATTGATTAGTGCAGCGAGGCTACGAGCGATTCTGGAAAATGGCGCGTGTCATTCGGCCTGCTCACCAGGCTGTAGTCTGCAGACAAGCAACTTCAACACATCTGTTTTTTGTTTGTTTGCAAAACATAAATCTAATTTTATCTGGAGAGCCGTTAGTTTAACCTATATAGGCTTGTCCCGGTTAAGTTGTGAGCACTGTGTAAACATCAGTTAAATAAAGGTAATAGTTAGTGGCCCAAAATATGCTGTGGCAGGGCAACAAGCGGTGCCCGCTGTTTGTTAGACTTGCCCGTGCCCGTTTACTGTTGATGATATTTTGCCCTGCAATTTGCTGTAAGTGAGAATTGGAAATGGCACAGCACCCTTTACAGGGCATCTGGGATCTGAGTGAACAGGGAAAGCAACTGTGTATCTCCTTAACAAATCAGATTGAAGGATTGTGAAATAAACAGCACAACGACTCAGAAGGAAGTGTAATTTAGAGTGGGTCGATTCAATGTCAAATCAGGTACAGAAAGAAATATAGAGGGAGCGAAACACTGGATTAAGAGAGAGAAAAAAGAGATGAAGAAAAAGTTTTAATTTGTAATTTAAAAAAAAAATCTCCAGCAACAATTTAAATCTGAAGGAATTAGACTCCCCACTTGTAACAATTAATTTTCAGTGCCAGAGAGGTTGACTGGCAGTACAGGAAACTTTGTGATATCCGGCACCGACGGGACCGAGCTGTTGCCGTCCCATCAAAACTGCCGGACAAACCAGCACTAATGTTAAAACATACGGAGCTTTTGAGCTCCGTATCTAGCAACAAACCCAACAGCTTCCAAACAGTCGGCCGTAGCTTGCAAGCGTCTCTAGCTAAGCAACAGCTTTAGCTAGGCCTTGCAGAGCCTGACTGGTGAAAAAAAAGCAATGAAAAGAAAAAAAAAACTTACTGAACCGACTCCTGAATTTTGCCGGTGGATCGAGCATTCCGGACAGTTAACCTCCGGATAAATCAAAGTTTCCTGTAATTAACATTTATCATGTTATTAAAGGGTACTTATACTTGAAATGACTTGACTTAACTTTCTGTGGTGAGCTTACTGCATCTCTACAGTGCAAGTACAGGTACTTCACGCCGCTCAATGCATTTGAATGGGAAGTCAGACAGCAAGATATCATATTCGTGAAGCTAACGGCAGAGCGGCGCATTTCCGACAGCAACTTCTCGATCTCCACGTTTAATCGCACATCTGCCCTTGCCTGACGTTGCTGTGACATTTGCACTTAAATAACAGAGAGCGCCATTAGCCTCACCGTTACTTTGACAGTGAATTTTGGGCCATTATAGTTAGCATTTGTTTTTTTTAATCTGCCTGAATCAATTCTCACCTCTATATTACACAAATATCTCCACCTATCTGTAATCTCAATTGTAGAAATTCATCAGTGGTGTGTCCACATCCAAATGTGGGTCCTAAAATGTCAATGTCTGAGGTCGAACCGAGACCTTTCGCCATATTCACCTTAACCATATATATATTATATATCTATATATATATATATCAGGGTCCTTGTATGATCTTGTTGACTTCAGAAGGTAGTAGAATAAAAATTGTATCAGACCATGGCTTAGGATATAAACTAGCAACCAGATTTATTGACATGAGTAAATAGCAAAGGTAAACAGCAGATTTGCAGTAATGCACAGAGCTTGGCTATTTTCTCCTCCAAAAATAGAACATAAATAAATAAAACAGTCATGAAGTTTGTTGTGTAACCTTTCACAGAGTCTTGTATTGCTTTTCTCCCTCATATTTTCTTTTCTTTGTGGAAGCATTGTTTTCACTCGGTGCCTCCTCACAGTGACGTACCTTAAATAAGGAACTCTCCAACTCGTATTATAGCAATTTGTGGTGCATCCCCTTGATCTGCAACTGTCATGGAAGTTTGTTAAAAATGAATGCACTGGACTTGCTGTGTGCGAGTTGGACATGAAAGACCTGATGTAGAATCTGGAATGATTTCCCATCCTTCGACTGATGAAAGCAACGTCAGAAGCAATTGCAGCAGCTAATTGATCAGATTACTCTTTGCTTTGATGAACGTAATTGTTAATTATCATCAACTTGTGCTGTTTACACTATCAATTTTTAATTTGTGTTTTCTGAGGATTTCTATATACCTGCACTGCTTTTACTGAAATACAGTATTAATCTGGGGTGAGGGGAAAGAGGCTGAAGAAATTGACTTGGTCAGGTTGCCCATTTGCATATGTTCTGAGAACCAGTCATGGCGTCTGGTCCTCTCCTTCCCTGGATGAAAGACATGGAAATCATTAGAAACAAAGAATGGATCAGAATGATTAAAACATAGCCCATTGCTTCAGGACCTGGCTGATTGAAGGGCCTGGACAGGGAGAAAGACGTTTTCTCACCTCTCTGACCTGCACCCATTTTAGTCAGCCGTTGCGAGATACCTGAGAGAAGCCTAGGGTCATTTTGTGAGGTAGCCATCAACTCCGTGGGTGAAGTGAGACAAATGATGGGAATTGCTGTTTCTCTTCCAACATATTTGGCGAGCAATTTTTGTTTTAGTTGGGTGCATATGAAGCATGCCAGAAGTGAACGTTTTAATTTAGATTTTCTTTCCCATACATTTTCATGTGAAACTGAACAAAGCTTGCTGAAAGTAAAACTACATTATAAGGATGTCCAAGGCTAACTGTATTAGTAATGCCCTAAAAAGTGTCAGATTTATCAGGCAGGATCTTCCATTTCCAAATCTTTGCTGGCTATTGACTTACGGCTGTTTTGGTATTCCTTTAGTTTAATTCTTCAAATACTTTCTGTTACCTATTGTTATGCAAAAAGACCAGTCCGATGTGTCCTTTTTACAGATAAGCATTACTTCCAGTTATTGCTTCCAATCCTGCAGAACTTTTCCAGTGCTCTTTGATTCTTCTGTGGCAATTGCTAGTACGCCTTAGATGAATTTCCAAGTCTCCTTTGATATCGTTGAATATGTACCATCTAGCCCAGCCATTAAGTATCTCTGACAAATCAATTTTAAAAATCCTCTAGAATGTTTGGTGAAGTGAAAATATTGGGTAGGAAGTTAACATAATTCTCAAAGAAAAACTTATTAAAAATACTCAAGTATTTCTCCTCATCTCAATCTTCGATTTCACCACCACCTGTATCCTACAACATATAATTTCCTCTCTAACTAGCCTTTTACAGTGTTATTAAATTAAAAATCGATATATATTGCTTAATAGTCATCTCTAGGGTCTTTTTTGCACATCTAACAACTTTTTAACCTGTAAGCATTTTTCTAAACTCATCCCAATCTTCTCCAATTTTATTTCTCTGTAGATATTGAATGGACTGTTTTTATTTATCTTGTAATTGCCCTAGTCATTCATTTAGAGCTGGAGTATCCAATCTTTTCTCTTGGTGGGTGTACAGTTTCATATATCGAAAGTTTAAATCCCTGTTCCCATTAATTTACTTGCATTGAAAGTGCCTATACTCAAAGTTCTTGGTATTGTGATTGAAGATTGATCCATCGATGATGCAACAGCACTAAGGATAGCCCTTTCCTAACTAGGTTCACAGACGACAAACCAGCAAAACAAATCTCAGTCAAAATGTCACTGAACTGCCTGAACTTCAAGGGCCTTGGGTATATACAGGGGATCTGGGACCTGTGTGAACAGGGCAAGCAACGGTGTGTCTCCTTAACCAATCAAATTGAAGATACATTACTGAGACACGCAGAGTCTAAACCAGGAAGTGTAAGTTGTTATAATGAATTCAATGTAAAATCAGGTACAGAAAGGGAAATAAGGAGAGGGAAAGAAAGATGGGATTAAGAGAGCGTGATAAAAGAGACAAATTTTCTTTAAAAAGTTACATTTTTAATTTTTTTAAATCTCCAACCGTAATTAAAATCTGAAGGAATGAGATTTCACACTTGTAAAAGTTAATTTTCAGTGCCATAGAGGTTGTTTGGTAGTAATTAAGACTTAGCACGCTGTTAAAAATTCACTTGTACTCAAATGGACAAGCCCTAATTTTTCTGGCATGTTTAGTGGGTAAGTACCGCAACTTCTGGCTCTTTATGTGTTCGAATGCCGAATCTCTCAGCGAGGGACCGGTGTAGCGAAGCTTGTGGGGGAGCAGGGCAACTTGGACAGCAACTTCCTGATTTCCACCTTTTAACTGTGAATGTGCGGTCACCGAAAGTTGCTGTCCGATTTACTCCATAGTAATGGTGAGCGCTGACCATCTCACCATTATTCTTACCGCAAAATCTGAGCCAATATCGGCGTGATTGTGAAGAAAAGTGTTTCAAAATGAATATCTGCTTCAGGCATTGCCGCTGACGTGAGTGTGCAGAATGACTTAGGATCATTTCGTAACAGTCAGAGAAAAGGAGAGGAAAATCTCAGCAGGTCAGGCAGCATCTGTGGAGAGAGAAACATGCCATAGATGCTGCCTGACCTGCTGAGTATTTCCAACATTTTCTGTTTTTATTTCAGATTTCCAGTGTCTGCGGTATTTTGCTTTTGAGCGAAGAAGAGAACCGGCAATGACAGTGTCACAGAAAATGGTGCCAGTGAGAAGTCTATGATCTGTTCATAGCTCAACCCCAGAGCTGCAGCAACGCTTCAGACCACCGTGTCATTTATAAGTTTCATGTAATCCTTCGGGGTTTCGATAAGGAAAGGAAGGGAGGTAGGGGCAGATAGTGAATGACTCAGTAAAGGTCTGTTATGAACACATTTTTCTGACTGTTGGCCCCATATCCTTCCATGCTAACTATAGTTTTCATTATTTAATCCTGGTGTCATTTGCATCAATTACCCTGAAAGCATATCAATGAACTTAAATCACCTGTAGGATAATCAGGATGAAGTTTTTCAGCAAATAGTCCTGGGTTATGGTGACTCATGTAGAGTTATGACATCCTGTGTGTTTTGTGGGAATTGTAGCGGGAGCACCTTGGAGAAACAAAAGTGTAAAGCTGACATTGTCAACATCCTCGCACTGTGATCCTTACTGTGAAGGTACGAATATTGGGGGGGGGGGGTTTCTCTCCCACTTCATTTGCCAGAGTTGGGCAGGAAAGCTAATTTGTCATTTATAGTTTATTAGCAGTCAGTAATTTTTTTTTAAGTATTGCTGTTTATTAACCACTTGATTTTTGAAAGAACTTTTCAGCATTAACCATCTGAATGTCTTTTTAATTACTTCTGAATAAAGTTTCTGTAGATAAAGTACAGTGGAATGTTGAATCCCAGAAACACACAACTTAAGAAATCTGGATTTGTAATCTCGGAATAAGAAAAGTCATGTGTTGCATTTATGATGTGCTTTTTTGGTAGTGGAAAGAGAAGCTAATTGGGTTAAAAAATTATGGTTTACTGTCACCAGTATAAACGAGGCCAAGTATAAGGTGTTAAATAATGTTCAAGGCTTCAATAAATATCTTGTCAAGAGCAGACTATGTGTGCAAGAGGGTTTTGGATGAAGGATGGGTTTAATCGAGAACGAAGGCTGCCTTGAGAGTTGAAACCAAGACCGCAATTCAGTCAGGTATTTCAAACGATGTCACAAACATTGAGCAATGCTCGAGATTTATGAACACAGAGAGAGCCTGAGTCTAGATTAAATGATAACCTTAAACTCACTGTGGGCTCTTGCTGAGCACAGTGAAGGCAGTAACGTGGCGATGGTGAGAAGGCACTGATACTCATTAGCTGACATTGGCCCTGAAGTTATATGGCGTCTTACAGCAGGTACTGTCGTACCAGTGAGTGTCTGCTTATTTTTTTCCTGGAATGTATTGACATTTTAAAAATTCTGTTCATGTCCAGATCAGCTGGGAGGATTTTTTTTTTGCTTTAAGTTTTATATTTGCAGACGTTGTTTCTACTGTCTTACCGGTTATGTGAGTATTATAAATATAGAATTAGAGAAATACATGGAAAGAAAATCAGTATGCATAAGTTTAAATGCAAACAGTTAATTCATGTGATTTTTGACATGCTTTAAAATCCTGACAAGGTGTTCCAGCAGAATCTTCTGATTGTCATTGTGGGAATATTTTCTGTGCTTTGTGTTCATCCTCCTGTCTGCACCACAGCAAGTCAAATAAAAGCCGTGAGCTCAGCCATTGAGCAGCTAACTTTAGCTCGGCCTGTAATCTAATTAGCCACTTCATGCTGCTAAGTACAGCCCTAAAGGATATTTTCTGAGCCATACCATAAACCAGTTTGTGCAGAACCAATTTATTGGAACAAGGAGAAGAGTTTTCATTTGCCTTCCGTTGCTTGTTGACTGCAAGCTGTGAACGTGCTCAGCTGAGAACTCTAGGCTGTTGGACCGCACTCTCATATCAAATGCATTAAAAGCTTCTCTTTCACTGTTGCATAGTAATGCAGTCTATAATGAGCCTTTCTGTTCTGCCTCCAGATATGGAAGCCCCTCACTTTAATCTTCCTTGTCAAGTACATCATAACAATCACTGCTTGCTGACTCCCCATTCACAGTTTGTCCCTAATGGAGAAAGGATACAAATTCCCTTGTCTGCATTACAGCTCTTGCTATTTTACTTTTTGTATGAAGTGGGGAAGATAAAGGAGGTCTATTTGTGTTACTGTAGTGCTTCAGTGAGAATGCTTTTACAGTGAATTCATACTCAAGTAAAGGGCCATCCATAATTTTCATACTAAGTCCCTGATAAATATGTATTCGATGTCCACTGAACATTAACCCTCATTGAGCCCCATTGCTCTGAAAGGTGTTGGACTCATGTGAGAATTATAATTAAACTCCAAATTCATGTTTACCCCAAATGATAGAACATTTTAAAACAAATTGAGCACCATGATCCCAGACTTTATTTCATTTTTTTAATTTGTTCTCAGGGTGTGGGTGATTCTGGCAAGGCCAGCGTTTATTGCTCACCAGTTGTTCCGAGAAGGTGGTGGTGAGCTGCCTTGTTGAACCTTGTGGTGATGCTGCTTCCATAATGCTGTTAGGTGTGGAATTCCAGGATATTAAGGCAGCCACAATGAAAGAATGGTGATCTATGTCCAAGTCAGGATGGTGTGTGACTTGGAGACGATGGAGTTCCCGTGATATTGCTGCTCTTGTAATTCTTGGTGATAGTTGTCTTAGGTGGTGGGAGGTGCTGTCAAGACAACTTTGGTGAGTTGTTGCAGAGCATACTGTAGCTATCGTGTACAGGTGCTGGAGGGGTTGGTACTGAATCCAGTTCAAGGGGCACTGATCAAGCAAATTGCGTTGTCCTGGATGGTGTTGACCTTCTTGAATGATATTTCAGCTGCAGCCATGAGTGGTGAGTATTTCATTACACACCTGACTTGAGCCTTGTCGATGGTGGGCAGGCATTGAGAGGTCAAGAAGTGAGCCACTCATCAGAGCACCCAGACTGAAGAGCAGGGCAAAGGCTGGGTACTCTTGGACAAGTGGCTCACCTCCTGATCCCTCAATGATATTTCTGGCCCCAGTTAAGCTTCTGGCCAATGGTGATCCCCCAGGATGTTGAAGATGGGGGACTCGGCAATTGTGGTGCTCTTGAAGCTCATGGGGAGATGGCTGGATTTTCACTTGTTAGAAATGGTTATGTGGCACAAATTTTACTTGCTGCTTGTCGGCCCATACTTGGATGTTATCCAGGTCCTGCTATAGGCTGGCATGGGCCCTTTTATTGTTGGAAGAGTTGTGAATGGAACTCAGCACTGTGGAATTGTCCGTGAACATCCCCACTCCTGATAGTTTGATAAAGGATGGCCACTGATGAAACAGGTGAAGATAGTTGGCCTGATGATGCATCCCTGAGGAATTCCTGCAGTGATGCCCTCGGGCTGCAATGACTAGCCTTCAACAAACACAAATATCTGGCTTTGTGTTGGATATGACTGCAGCCACCAAATGGCTTTACTTTTGACCTTTGCTGGGGCTGCTTTGTGCTCTACGTGGTCAAATACTGGCTTGATGTTGAAGGCAGCTATTTTTACCTCAGGTGATGGAAAGGCTTTGGGGAGTCAGAGGATGAGTCATTTGCCACAGAATTCCCAGTCTCTGACCTGCTCTTGTAGCCACAGTATTTATGTGGCTCGTCCAGTTAAGTTTCTGGTCAATGGTGACCCCCAGGGTGTTGATGTTGGGGGATTCGATGATGGTAATGCCATTGAACGTCAAGGGGTAGTGGTTAGACTGTCTCTTTTGTTGGCGATGGCCACTGCCTGGTACTTGAGTGGTGTGAATTTTACTTGCCACTTATCAACCGAAGCCTGAATGTTGTCCAGGTCTTGCTGCATGTGGGCACAGACTGCTTCATTATCTGAGAAATTACAAATAGAACAGAACACTGTGCAATCATAAGAAAACTTCCCCACTTCTGAGCTTATGATAGAGGGAAGGCCATTGCTGAAGCAGTTGAAGCAGGTTGGGCCTAGGATACTGTGTGGGAGTACCTTCAACACATGGACTGCAGCATTTCAAGAAGGTGGTTCATCACCACCTTCTCGAGCAATTAGGGATGGACAATAAATGCTGGCCTTCCCATCGACGCCCACATCCCATGAATGAATTAAAGAAAAAACTTAATTTCTAATGATTAGATAAGTCCTGTAATTTGGTGTAGAGAGTATCACTCGATTGAATACGTATATTAATGATGACTTTGAACAGTGGACTATGAGCTAGCAAGAAAAATAAAATCTAATGCAGATAAAACAGTTATCCAATAGAAGCATTAATAGTGATGACTCGTTTAATACTGTAATGACATTTCTACATCATAAATACAAGGTTGTCAATATCTAGATACTGAAAATGTAAGTGAATATTTTTCTCCTGGTTGTTTCTGGCAATGAAGCTGACGTGCTTTAATAACGCGAGTGAAGTGCACGTGTAAATGGCAAATTAATTTCAATGTAGGCAATTGTGAGGTGTTGTATTTTGGTAAGTGTTATAAGGAGGCCACATATTCCTCGAGAATAAGGGCACGATCTTGCCAGTCCTATGGGGGTGGGACTGCCGGGAAAATGGCAGAATTTGGGGGAAGGCGCACCGGGTCCCGTCTCCTTGGAGGCGGGAAGGGGATTACAGCCATTTAACTGCCTGTTAACAGGAACAGGCAGATAAGAGGATTATCCCCATTTTACCCTCACAAGTGCGGGCTTCCCGAAGGCTGTGAACCCCGCACCGAGGTGAGTAGTGGGTCTACGGGGGTCGGAGGGGTACAAAAGTGCGCTGTGAAGTTAAGTGAGGGGTGCAAGTGTGGAGAGGTGAGTATGTGAGGTAAGTGGAAAGTGTTAGAAAATGCTTACTTACCTTTGTTTCTTCCTGCAGGCTTCAAGAGTTGGGGATGCGGAGAGTCTCACACCTCCGCAGCAGAGATGACAGATGGCTGCTGCATTCTCCAATGCAACAACCATCTAATTTCTGCAAAAGAAAGAGGTTTGATGAGGTCTTGAATTCAAGAACTCATCAAACTACAGAGAACGTCAGTGTTTGACAGCTTCACAGAGCTGTCAAACGATGACAATTTTGACAGATGAAACGTCATAAGCTGACGTTCTCTGTCACCGGCTTTCCCTTAATTGGCCTGCTAAGCCCACTGGGGGGGCTTAACAAGGTCAATCAAGGGAAAATAGCGTGGGTTGGCCACAAATCGATGGAGGTGGGACATCGACCCGACAAGCAGCAGTCCCGCCTCCAAAGCGCCCCCATTGGCAAAATTGCCCCCCAAGAGTCTAACTGGGGTAGAGGAGCAAAGGGATCCAGGGGTACAGATTCACAGATCAGTAAAGGTAGCAACATAGGTTAACAAGGCCATAAAAAGTGCCAACAATGCACTGGGGGGTTTTCTGGAGGGATAGAATTGAAAAGCAGAGAGGTGATGTCAAACTTGTATCGAACCTTGTTTCAACCACACTTGGAGCAGTGTGCACAGTTCTGGTCTCCATGTTACAAAAATGGTATAGGGGGAGAAATTTGGTTGTTAGCGCCACCGATTAATGCCCAAAGAGGCCGAGAAGTGGGGCGCTAGCCAATTTCCGGGCGGGCGCAAGGCGCTTAGCGCCTCGCCCCATATTGAGCATGCATTTAGCGCCGGCGCTAAATCTTAGCGCCTGCTCATGGGCGCAGGCTGATTATGACGTCATTTGAGTGTGCAACGCCTTTTGGGCGCCCCGGACCGGAAATTCAGTGGCGCCCCCCTCCGTAGCGCCTGGCGCTAATAGTGACAGCTTACCTGGACCTTACCAACTCGCTCTCGGGCTGGAGGAGCATTATTTAAAGGGGACTGGTGTGGTTTAAAAGCGGCAGCCATTTTTGGAGCACAACTTCCTCGAGAGCTACAACGAGTTGCTGAGCTGCACACTGAGAGCCATTTGACCACTGAGCCAGCGCAGGCAGACGATCTTCAGCCTTCTGACCATCACCTTGCTGTTGGTGAGCCTTGACAACGGGGAACCTTCCTGTGGGCACCTATTATGGGGGCTGCATTGGAGGGGAACATCCTGCTGCTGAATCATCTGGAAAGGGCACTGAGATGCTGGGAGAGGGGGGCGGGCATGGCCAGACGGAGGAGGGCCAAAAGACGTTGCCACAGCAGACCTTACGCTGGCAGGGTTTTCCGACAGCAGTTTTCCTACATGAACATGCCGGAGGAGCAGTGTGTCAGAAGACTGCAATTTAGAAAGGAGGTGGTGACTGAGCTGTGCCAGCTGCTTCAGCCAGATCTGCAGCCTCAGATAAGATGCAGGACATCTCTGTCGGTGGCTGAGACGATGGCTGCTGGCCTGAACGTCTACGCGAGCGACTCTTCTCAGGCTGCGCGTCAGAGGCTGATCAGAAGTAGCTTCTAGGCCCCTCTCACGGAATGCTTGCTGCCATTCCAAGAACAGGAATGGAACCGGTCTGATACCCCCAAGCCTGTGAATGGCAAGATGCATGTAAATAGAAGGCATAGCCATTGTAAATGAAGCAAGTGTTTCATTACACAAAATGTGGTTCCTTCAAACATGAGAAAGCTATGGCAACAGAAAGCAAAACGAATACAGTGACACATAACTGACTCACACCCGGGAGACTGTCCAAAACATAAATCACATTCTGACCATCTTCCTTGGCCTTGATTCCACTGCACCAACCAAAGCATCCAATGCCCCATCAGTGAGGCGTTCCGCCCTCTGCCTCACCCTTTCCATGTCTTGCTAGGCTGGTGCACCAGAGGTAGGCTCCCACTGCTTTGAAGGCCTACAAGGCAGTGAGTGTGTCTGGTGATGCCAATTGACCTGCCCCTTTAAGAGCTGGCCGGCGCCAGTGTGTCTCAGGGAAAGTGATTATTGACAGCACCCTCGCTGCGCCCCGCCGCCACAAAATTGGTTTGCGCTGCCGGGTTAGCGCCTTAAGAGTAGCGTGCAGCGCCTGATTTTGCGCCGCAATCACCTTTAGGGGCGCTGCAACCCAATATCGCGCTAAATTGTGCCTGGCGCTAAACTTTGCGCATCGCCAGGACTAGCGCCACAAACGCGGCTATACCGAATTTCTAGGCCATAGAGTCACTGGAGAAGGTGCAACAAAGATGATACCAGAACTGAGAGGCTATAATTATCAGGACTGACTGAACCAGCTTGGGGCTCTTTTCTCTAGAAAAGAGAAGGCTTAGGGGAGACCTAATGGAGGTTTGTTTTAATTAGAAAGGGGTTTGAGAGGGTAGATGTACAGAAGATGTTACCGCTTGTGCAAGACTCCAAAACTAGAAGACTGAAATATAAGATAGTCACTAATAAATCCAGTCAGAAATTCTGGAGAAACTTCTTCATCTAGCGAGTAGTTAGAACTTGCAACCATATGGAGCAGTTGAGGCGAATAGCTTAGATGCATTTAAGGGGCAGCAAGATAAGTACAGGAGGGAGAAAGGAATAGTAGGATATGCGGATAGGGTGAGATGAAGTAAGGTGGGAGGAGGCTCGTGTGGAGCATAAACACTGGCATAGGCCAGTTGGGCCGAATGGCCTGTTTCTGTGCTGTAAATTCTTTGTAACTTTATGAATTATAGTCAGTCACAAACATAAACAAGATCAAAACACAGATTTCCATTCGGTATTACATTGCTGAAACTGATGTTCAGTGTTTTAGTGTTTGGTTGGTTGTGTTCTATGCTGGCAAGTAGAAGTAAACTTGCTAATGTCACTACTTCGTTATCATTCACAAGTGCTACTATGATTTATTTTTACAGTATTAAACCACACAAGTGTTTAGAATGTGTGTTGGAAATGATGTAAGGGTATCTGGATGGTCAGGTGCAGCTTATTCACAGTTGTAGACCTTAATCATATTCATCTTCAGAAAAGTAGCTCCACTCCACCAGTTTGACATTATCCCACTCTTTGCATACCACCTCATGCCCTGAGTAAGATCACAGAATCACAGAATCCCCACAGTGCAGATAGAGACCATTTCGGCCCATCGAGCCTGCACCGACACATATCCCACCCGATCCCCGTAACCCCACGTATTTAATCCCCCTAACACTAAGGGTCAATTTATCATAGCCAATCGTCCTAACCCGCACATCTTTGGACTGTGGGAGGAAACCGGAGCACCCGGAGGAAACCCACGCAAACACGGGGAGAATGTGCAAAAGATGGCCAGTTTAGTGTTGAGCTTGTGACAGATTCATACTTTGGGTGGATGCCTAATAGAAACTGGATTGAGACTCTCCAAACCCCTCTTAAAATAGGAGCCCAACAGACCAAGCAGATCTTATTCCATCAGTCTAACTGGATTTGAACCCAAATACTAGAGATGCATGGTCAGTGTGTAACACCCTGGACCATCCAGTTCCCCGCTGTGCTTATTTTTAAGGGCAATGTATGTCAAAACAGATTTTATTTCAACCAAAATTGATCACTGCTAATGAGCAAGTGGTGAGTACTTCATTAGACTCTTACAGCCGGAGCGGGGGTAATGTGCGTCATAAGCAGAGGCACTTCGTAAGGAAGGAATGAAATAAGTATTTTCTGACTTTATACATTGGTCTCTTGCTTTCATCCTAAATGTTCTCAAAATTAATTTTACGGATATTGCACAATAAAGTTCAGAAAGTCATAAAGAAGATTCATAACTCAAATAGTTAATCAGCACAGCAGTAATTAAGCTTTAAAACCTTTAAGTATCTCATTCACCTTAATTTAAATTGCATTTTATGGATAAAGCTACTGGAGTACTTGTAGGCGACTGCATTTTATAGAACTTGAGATAGATTTATCATAGAAATTACTTGGTTTCTCACTTGCCCTTCACACTCACTTGTTGAGCAGCAAGTGCAGGTCACTACTGAAGTACTTTGGCACTGTAATTGGAAAGTAGATGAGCCTCGCTAAAAGCCATCTTAAAAATTACATTTCAATTTTAAAATTGCCTTTCCTCCCATTTGATTAATGAACTTGCTCAACTTGATGAGTGTAGATTCGATTCCTCTTTAATATCACTTTAAGTTTGTCAATCCCAAAAAAGAATTTCAGTGACAGAGATCCACTCCCAAGATGTGGCAGTTTTCACTGCGGAAACGCTGAACATGCATTGTGTTGAAACCAAAGCGCTCTGATGCAAGTCTTGATTGGAGTAACTGGTGGTACATTTGGCTACAATTTTGATTGCAGCTCCCTCTAAATGGGCAATGCAAACACGACACTGGGCTGACCAATGCTAAGTTAATGAGCCACATGAGCAACCATGGGTTGTGTCCACTGCAAAACTGATTTGCCATTTCCTTTAGAATGTGTTGGTAATCCCAACATGTAATTTTAACACATTGGAGTTAGAGTTTCCGCTAGGCTGCATTGGGTTTTTCAGCACAATTTCCCCCAAAATCGTCCAAACCAGCGCAAAATCCTGGACGATATTCAGGCTTGGGCTGATAAGTGGCAGGTAACATTCGTGCCACACAAGTGCCAGGCAATGACTATCTCCAACAAGCGAGAATCTAACCACCGCCCCTTGACATTCAACGGCATTACCATCGCTGAATCCCCCAACATCAACATCCTGGGGGTCACCATTGACCAGAAACTTAACTGGACCAGCCACATAATTACTGTGGCAACAAGAGCAGGTCAGAGGCTGGGTATGCTGTGGCGAGTGTCTCACCTCCTGACTCCCCAAAGCCTTTCCACCATCTACAAGGCACAAGTCAGGAGTGTGATGGAATACTCTCCACTTGCCTAGCTGAGTGCAGCTCCAACAACACAAAAGAAGCTCAACACCATCCAGGACAAAGCAGCCTGCTTAATTGACATCCCAACAACCCCCTTAAACATTCACTCCCTCCACCACCGGCGTACCGTGGCTGCAGTGTGTACCATCTACAAGGTGCACGGGAGCAACTCGCCAAGGCTTCTTCGGCAGCACCTCCCAAACCTGCGACCTCTTCCACCTAGAAGGACAAGGGCAGCAGGCACATGGGAACACCATCACTTGCAGGTTCCCTTCCAAGTCACACACCATCCTGACTTAGAAGTATGTCGCTGATCCTTCATCGTCGCTGGGTCAAATTCCTGGAACTTCATTGTTCAAGAAGGCAGCTCACCACCACCTTCTCGAGGGCAATTAGGGATGGGCAATAAATGCTGGCCTTGCCAGCGACGCCCAAATCTCAAACAATTTTTTAAAAACAAGATTGCGGAATTTTAAGTGCACATTAAGTCCAGCGCAAATCGCGCTTCTGTGATCTTTTGTGCCAGTTTTAAAAAAATCACCCTGGAAGATGGCCCAGCCCACAAAATTGGCCGTGCCCCAGATGGAATGAATCACTATGGAGAGGTTCCGCTAATCATGCTAGTTTGCGGGCCTTTGAGGAGGCTCTTAAGATTAAGTTGTTTTTTTTAGGCGCAAGGACAGTAATTGTGTGGAGGATGCAAAGAATCTCCAAAGCGATATAGATAGGCTAAGCAAGTGGGCAAAAATCTAGCAGATGGAGTATAATGTGGGAAAATGTGAGGCTATCCACTTTGGTAGGAAAAATAAAAAAGCAAATTATTATTTAAATGGGGAGAGACTGCAAAATGCATAGGTACAGAGGGATCTGGGGGTCCTTGTACATGAATCACAAAAAGTTGGCATGCAGGTACAACAAGTAATTAGGAAGTCAAATGAAATGTTGGCCTTTATTGCAAAAGGAATGGAGTATAAAAGTAGGGAAGTCCTGTTCTAACTGTACAGGGCATTGGTGAGACCATACCTGGAGTACTGTGTACAGTTTTGGTCTCTGTATTTAAGTAAGGATATACTTGCCTTGGAGGCAGTTCAGAGAAGGTTCACGAGGTTGATTCCAGAGATGAAGGGGTTGTCTTATGAAGAAAGGTTGAGCAGGTTGGGCTTATACTCATTGGAGTTTAGAAGAATGAGAGGGGATCTTATTGAAACATATAAGATTCTGAAGGGGCTTGACAGGGTAGATGCAAAGAAAATGTTTCCGCTCGTGGTGGAATCTAGAACTAGGGGGCATAATTTCAGAATAAGGGGGCACCCATTTAAAAGGGAAATGAAGAGGAATTTCTTCTCTCAGAGGGTCGTGAATCTTAGGAATTCTCTTCCCCAGAGAGCTGTGAAGGCTGGGTCATTGAATATATTTAAGGTGGAGATAGACAGATTTTTGAATGGTAAGGGAGTCCAGGGTTATGGGGAGTGGGCAGGGAAATGGAGTTGAGGCCAAGATCAGATCCGCCATGATCTTATTGAATGGCGGAGCAGGCTCGAGGGGCCAAATGACCTACTCCTGTTCCTATGTCTTATGTTCTTATAGGCATCCTTTAAAAGGTTTTAAATATATTTTTATAATTTACTACAAAACTGAATACTGTACACCAATGTAACTAGTAAATGGTTCTGTCGAGGTTCTAAAATGTTATTTTCAGTGATTTAAAATCAGCTTGCTCACAGGTGCCAGACTAGACACTCTGATTAAAAATGCTTAATTTTTGTGTTAAACCCATTTTCAGCTGTATGAATCAAACTGCACCAGGTTACCACTCCTAAATATATCAAGGAATATTTTTAATGCAAAATTTTAAAATATATATATTTCTGAAGCGCTGCCCAATTACGTTGGTTCACAGAAGATTTTATGTTCGGTGATATGTAAATAAGTTTGAGCAGAAACTTGAGCAAAGAAAAAATTCTTAAAACTAGCGCAATTTGCACCCGGATCGCCAATTGCGACCAAAGTGGAAAATCTTGCCACTGTGTATTTTATACTTTTAAAGTTGATCTATATAGAGGTGACATTCTCTCTTTTTCTCTCATTTTCTCTGTCTCTAGCTCAGACTTTCTGTCTCTCCAGCTCCATCTATATCAGGCAGATGACTAATGATCTGTGGAGTTTATAGTTTAACAATTTTGGAGATGGAAGAGAATAGTGTAATGATCAATAACATGTCATTCTATAGTGGACAATAGGTGGAGCTGTAGAGCTGTGTAGAGCTGTATATAGCTGTATGTATAAGACTACACTACCCAGCTGTAGGTATATTAAGACTACATTACCCAGGAGGCACTAGGCTACCCACAAGGCAGCAGTCAAGATGGAAGCCTCTACAGATACTGTACCTATTCCACATGTGCTCAATAAAGGTGTCTAGCAAAAGCTAGCTGTGTTCATAATAAGAATGCCTATTTATTAATGAACATAAGAAATAGTTTATTTTCTGTAGTTTAAAAAAACCCACTTAAAACTGCTTAAAAAGACCTACTCATTGAACATTAGACTTAAAATCTAGTATTGAGTAAATGACCATTCCACAGATTTGTTACATACCTGAAGTGTTCCCGCAATTTGTTTTTCTCGAGAGTGGTTTTGGAATATAACAAATGGATGTTGTCACACATTGAGGATCTGCAGACATATTTGGTTTCTGGGAAAGGGAACACTGCCATGGTACTACTACATCGGATACTGCAACAAGTTAGCAACCTTTCTTGATCTGTTTGATATCATCATTTATCAAAGGGAAGATGATTGAAGCACATGCAGTGATCTTGCCACATTATTGATCTTGCTTTCATACCTTTCTTTTGGTCCAACGGATGAATTGAGGGCGTGTTAACTTGCATTGACATAGTGCTGTCAACATAGAAAAAACAGACGACAGTGAGCTACAGAGGTCAAGGTGGAGACCGAGCAAAAGTGGAGCAGTGAGCAAAGGTGTGGTGAATAGGTTGGCTTTGAGAGATGTTTAAAGGCAAGGGGAGGGGAAATGTAGAGTTTAAGGAGGAAGTTTAAAGAATGCGGATGAGACAACTAAGAGTCTTGCCACTGACTGTGGAACAGAGGGAAGGAGGTCAACAGGAGTTGAGAGTCGGAGCAATGAAGAATTCAAGTTCAGTCACAAATCGGGTGAGAATGAGAATTTTGAAATGAATGCACTGGGGGATAGGAAGCGAGTGTAGGCCTGTGGGGATCCGGTTGATGTGCAAGCAGGACTTTGTGCAGGACAAGATCTGGGTGGAATAAATGTTTGGACAAGTTGGAGGTTGAATCTTGGAACTTCAGTGAGGAACACATTCAAGAAATCAGAATGGTGACAAAAGCATGAACAAAGGTTTTAGTTGCTGTGGGAGTGAGTTGGACAATGATGCAGTGGTGAAAATAAATGGTTTTGATGGTGGCTGCAATATAGGGTTTGAAGCTGAATTCTGAGTCAGGCAGTACACAAAGGCTGTAAGCCATCTATACAGTCTGAGTGCACATTTTGGGAGCGAGATGGAAGCCGTGGCAACAGGAGAGTGATTTTGGTGGAGTTCAACTATAATGGCTTCTGTCTTCCCAACGATGGTTGCTAAGACATTCTAAGACATACATGATAGCTGTGGAATCATAGTAAGTGATGGAGTATTGCGATTGTCCATATGGAACAGATCACATTCCTATGGATCATGTCACTAGGCAGTAAAATAAATGAGGAAAAGGCAAGAACTAAGGATGGAACTTGACTATGTAGGACGGTCCATTGCTGGACTTGTAGGGCCATTTCCTACACTACAAAAGTGACGACATTTAACAAAAAGGTGTACTTAATTGACTGTAAAGTGCTTTGGGACACTCTGAGGTTGTAAAAGGCACTGCATAACTGCAAGTCTTTCTTTTGGAGATGCACTAGTTGCATTGGGAAAGAACTGAGAGTGGAACCATAAAAAGCAGTTCCAAGGGGGATTGGCACTGCACTGGAATTGTATTCCATATGGTGTTAAACACAAGTCGGTGTGTGTGTCTGCCTCCGCTGGGAGGTTTTGTACTGCTTCATTCCATCATTTTTGTATTAATATGCCCTGTAGAAACCAGCTGAAGGTGGAGCAAGACAAAATTGCCTGTGATATATATTAAGTCATTAAAAGTAGTTCCACAATGCAAGGCATTGATTTACCAAGCCAGTTACACAGAGTTCAGCAATTTGGTATAATTCATTCTATGGAAGAACTGACATTCCTCCTTGTCATCGGTTCTGCAGATAGATTAGGATATTAGAAATGGAATGAAAGCAGCAAATACGATTCTCGGCCAGTGCTGTATGCGCTTGTATTGCCTAATAATAGGAGTGTGAGATGGTGATGAAATTGGTTTCAGACAGGTAGGCTAATTTTAGCCTGCCCACTCTGAGACTATAGTTATCAGTGGGAATGGAAAGGGATGAGTTTCATCCTCTTCCACTTCATCATATAAATGAGTTCTGCATTTGACAGGGCCTATGCCACTTGATATAAAATGAAATTGTAGTCTATATAAAACAAATATGATGTGCCACGAAGCTGTACAAGATGGGTTTGTGCTAATAGTTCCCTGCAGCATCAATTTATAGTCTCAGGAAGGCCCAAAAGATTGCCACAGAGAGGCGGGAAAAGACTTCTAGAGGGTCACCGTGCCACTTCTGTACACTTTCTCACAGCAGGGTCAAGTGTCGCATCGATGGGGATGGTGGATCAGATGAATCTATTGCCTTGTGGGTTGAGGAATAAGAACATAAGAACATAAGAAATAGGAGCAGGAGTAGGCCAATCGGCCCCTCGAGCCTGCTCCGCCATTCAATAAGATCATGGCTGATCTGATCCTAACTGCCAATCCACTATCACAGATAGTGGAATACAGCATGGAATAGGGTCACATCAAAAGAGAGAAAGGTAACGAGAAAGTTTAATAAGGCTGATGACATGGATCCAAGCACCAATAACTAGATTTAAATAACAAATATGAAACGATGAGGAAGTGTCTACAAAGTCTGCGCCAAGCTGGATGTGACTCATGCCAATAGATAAAGAGGAATTGCAACATTTTCAAGATATTGACAAAACTGTCCCATTGATTTTCATTTAAGTCTAAGAATATTTACAGTTTATTTTCTTCCAGCAGCTTTAAATCCAGACGAAAGTTATTTATTCAGCACCTCTTAGACAAGGGGGTACAAACAGTAGCAGGACTGGAGAAAGTGGCACATGCACAAAGGGACGGGCCACTGCACTTTGTTTATATTCGGAGATCACCAGGAACGTTAAAGTGCACCAGCCTGGAGTGGATGAGTCTCTGGGAAGCACACTGAAGATTCTTCATAATACAAGCAGATTCCCTCCTCGCATAGCTCACAGTGACCATGATGTGGAGATGCCGGTGTTGGACTGGGGTGGACAAATGTGAGAAGTCACACAACACCAGGTTATAGTCCAACAGCTTTATTTGAGATCACAAGCTTTCGGAGCGCTGCTCCTTCGTCAGCTCCTTCACCTGACGAAGGAGCAGCGCTCTGAAAGCTTGTGATCTCAAATAAAGCTGTTGGACTATAACCTGGTGTTGTGTGACTTCTCACATTAGCTCACAGTGAGTCAGAGGTTACTCTGTTTAGCTAAACCCATGACCACATAAAATGGTCCCCCTGTAGCAAATCTTTTTGTGGCATGTGTGTGACTGAAAAATAAGTTGAAGAAACTTACAGACTGTTATATTAGCGAAGTAAAAACAAAGCGGGTTTCAGTTTGCTAGGGCACTTAGTTAATGCTACGTTTGTACAGAATAATCAGCTAAAGCAGAAGGTGCCTCCCTCCAGCAGATATTGTTGCCCACATTGATGTGAAATAGTAACTTAGAAAACTAAATGCTTCTTCAGTATTTGAGCTCAACAAGGCTGTTAGTTTGCTGAGGCACTGTTTGAAATCTTGTACAGGATTCCCATTTAAAATAGTGAAGTACTCTTTGTACATCTACAGGAAGTTGTGAGGCTTTATTTACTTATTAGCAGGCACACTACTCCATAATAATAATTTGAACTAGTACTCTGTGCTATGTGTTCACCTGAGCAGGACTCTATGGCCAAATGTGGACCAGTTCTATATTACTCTGAACCACTTTACCATTTAGTTTTCAGAAACAGGCACTACAACAGTTTTAAGACTGTAAGTTCCAGTTTAGCTTGAATTGGCCATTTTACAATGGAATCCTGTGGGGAAAATTAATATAGCTTTTAAAAATGAGAGGAACAAAGAACTTGCATTTATATAACTTGCAATTATATAATGTGTTATATAAATGCTACTTCCTTATTCCTTTCATTTATCATGTCATTGAAATGTCCCAAAGCACTTCGCTACCAATAAATTATGTGGAAGTGTTTGTTTTTTTTTTAGGCAAACATAGCAGCCAATTTTGCACACAGCAAGATCCTACACACAAGAAAATAAATAATCATCTAATCTATTTCTGTGATGTTGGTTCAAGGAAAAATGTTAGCCAGAATACCAGGAGAAACTCCACTGCTCTTTTTCAAATAGTGCCATGGGATCTTTTACGTCCACCTGAACAGACTGATTGGGCATCAGTTTAATGTCTCATCCACAAAAATGACATGACTGACAAAGGAGCACTCTCTCAGTGAACTCCCACTGCATTCAAGCATCGCCCTAGATTATGTGATCAAGTCTCTGGAATGGAATTGGACTCTCAACCTTCTGACTGAGAAGCGAGTGCGACCACTGAACCAAGCTGGCACTTCAAGAAGTCGTAATTGTGTGATCCACATGTTCTTCTTTTCTGCATGCTCGCTGTGTTGAAATGTGGCGTTAGCACGACTTCGCTGAAGCTCAAAACTGCGATTGCCTCAGAGTCCCCTTCCTCCTACTATCCAAAGGCACTTTTAAAATCCAGTCACCTAATCCTTTTTCTTCATGTATCCAGTATATTTAGGGAATGGCACCTTAGTGGTTTTGTTACTGGGCTAGTAATCCAGAGGCCTGGACTAATGATCCAGAGACTGTGAGTTCAAATCCCACCACGGCAGCTGGGAAATTTAAATGCCGTTAATTAAATAAATCTGGAGTAATGAAACTATCGGATTGTCGTAAAACTGCATCTGGTTCACTAGTGTCCTTTAGGGAAGGAAACCTGCCATCCTTATCTGGCTTATATGTGATTCCAGACCCACAGCAATGTGGTTGACTCTTAACTGCCCTCTGAAATAGTCGAGCAAGCCACTCAGTTGTAACAAACCGCTACGGAACACAATAATAAGAATAAAACTGGACGGACCACCCGGCACCGGCTACGGACACGGCAACGACACACCCAGCCCAATCAACCCTGCAAAGTCCTCCTCACCAACATCTGGGACTTGTGCCAAAATTGGGAGAGCTGTCCCACAGACTAGTCAAGCAAAAGCCTGACATAGTCATACTCACAGGATCATACCTTTCAGCCAATGTCCCAACCTCCTCCATCACCATCCCTGGGTATGTCCTGTCCCACCGGCAGGACAGATCCACCAGGGTGGCAGCACAGTGGTATACAGTCGGAAAGGAGTGGTCCTGGGAGTCCTCAACATTAACTCTGGACCCCATGAAGTCTCATGGCTTCAAGTCAAGCATGGGCAAGGAAACCTCCTGCTGATTACCACCTATCGCCCTCGCTCAGCTGATGAATCAGTACTCCTCCATGTTGAACACCACTTGGAAGAAGCACTGAGAGTAGCAAGGGCACAGAATGTACTCTGGGTGGGGGACTTCAATGTCCATCACGAAGAATGACTCGGTAACTCCACTACTGACTGAGCTGGCCGAGTCCTGAAGGATATAGCTGCCAATCTGGACCTGTGACAGGTGATGAGAGAACCAACACGAGGGAAAAACCTACTTGACCTCGTCCACCAATCTACCTGCCACAGATTCATCAGTCCATGACAGTATTGGTAGCAGTGACCACCACACAGTCATTGTGGAGACGAAGTCCTGTCTTCACACTGAGTACACCTTCCATCGTGTTGTGTGGCACTACCACCATGCTAAATGGGATAGATTCAGAACAGATCTAGACATCCAAAACTGGGCATCCATGAGGCACTGTGGGGCAGCAGCAGAATTGTATTCCACCACAATCTGTAACCTCATAGCCCGGCATATCCCTCACTCTACTATTACCATCAAGTCAGGGGACCAACCCTGGTTCAATAAGCAGTGTAGAAGAGCATACCAGGAGCAGCACCAGGCATACCTAAAAATGAGGTGCCAAACTGGGGAAGCTGCAACACAGGACTACATGCATGCTAAAAAGCTGATGGAGCACGCTATAGACAGGGCTAAGCGATCCCACAATCAACAGATCAGATCAAAGCTCTGCAGTCCTGCCACATCCAGTCATGAATGGTGGTGGACCATTAAACAACTAACGGGAGGAGCAGGCTCCATGAATATCCCCAACCTCAATGATGGTGTATCCCAGCACCTGAGTGCAAAAGACAAAGCTGAAGCGTTTGCAACCACCTTCAGCCAGAAGTGCCAAGTGGATGATCCATATCGGCATCCTCTTGAGGTCCCCGCCATTACAGAAGCCAGTCTTCAGCCAATTCGATTCACTCCACGTGATATCAAGAAACGGCTGAGCACACTGGATACAGCAAAGGCTATGGGCCGCGACAACATCCCGGCTATTGTGCTAAAGACGTGTGCTCCATAACTAGCCGCACCTCTAGCCAAGCTGTTCCAGTACAGCTACAACACTGACATCTATCCGACAATGTGGAAAACTGCACAGGTATGTCCTGTCCACAAAAAGCAGGACAAATCCAATCCGCCCAATTGCTGCCCCATCAGTCTACTCTCAATCATCAGCAAAGTGATGGAAGGTGTCATCGACAGTACTATTAAGCGGCACTTACTGCTCACTGATGCCCAGTTTGGGTTCCACCAAAACAACTCAGCTCCCGACCTCATTATAGCTTTGATCCAAGCATGGACAAAGGAGCTGAATTCCAGAGGTGAGGTGAGAGTGGCTGCCCTTGACATCAAGGCAGCATTTGACCAAGTGTTTCATCAAGAAGCCCGAGTAAAACTGAAGTCAATGGGAATTGGGGAGATAACTCTCCACTGACTGGAGTCATAGCTAGCACAAAGGAAGATGGTTGTGGTGGTTGACAGTCAATCATCACAGCTCCAGGACATCATGGTAGGAGTTCCTCAGGGCATTGTCCTAGGCCCACCATCTTCAGCTGCTTCATCAGTGACCTTCCCTCCAACATAAGTTCAGAAATGTGGGTGTTCGCTGATGACTGCACAGTGTTCAGTGCCATTTACAACGCCTCAGATAATGAAGCAGTCCATGCCCGCATGCAACAAGACCTGGATGACGTTCAGGCTTGGGCTGATAAGTGGCACAAGTGCCAGGCAATGACTATCTCCAAAAAGTGAATGTCTAACCACTGCCTTTGACATTCAATGACATTACCATCGCCGAATCCCCCACCATCAACATCCTGGGGGTCACCGTTGACCAGAAACTTAACTGGACCAGCTACATAAATACTGTGGCAACAAGAGCAGGTCAGAGGCTAGCTATTCTGCGGCGAGTGTCTCACCTCCTGACTCCACAAAGTCTTTCCACCATCTACAAGGCACAAGTAAGGAGTGTGATAGAATAATCTCCACTTGCCTGGATGACTGCAGCTCCAACACACTCAAGAAGCTCAACACCATCCAGGACAAAGTAGCCCGCTTAATTGGCGCACCCCATTCACCACCTTAAACATTCATTCCCTCCACCACCGGTGTACCGTGGCTGCAGTGTGTACCATCTACAAGATGCACTGCAGCAACTCACCAAGGCTTCTTCGACAGCACCTCCCAAACCCACGACCTTTACCGCCTAGAAAGACCAGGGCAGCAGGCGCATGGGAACACCACAACTCCAAGTCACACACCATCCTGACTTAGAAGTATATCACTGATCCTTTATCGTCACTGGATCAAAATCCTGGAACTCCCTCCCCAACAGCACTGTGGGAGTACCTTCACTACACGGACTGTAGATAGATTATGAAAGTAAATTAGCAAAAAATATAAAAACAGACAGCAAAAGTTTCTATAGTTATATAAAAAGAAAAAGGGTGGCTAAAGTAAATGTTGGTCCCTTAGAGGATGAGACCGGGAAATTAATGGTGGGAAACATGGAAATGGCAAAAACGCTGAACAATTATTTTGTATCAGTCTTTACGGTAGAGGACACTAAGAATATCCCAACACTGGACAAACAGGGGGCTCTGGGGGGAGGAGCTAAATACGATTAAAATCACTAAGGAAGTGGTACTTGGTAAAATAATGGGACTCAAGGCGGATAAATCCCCTGGACCTGATGGCTTGCATCCTAGGGTCTTGAGGGAAGTGGCGGTAGGGATTGTGGATGCATTGGTAATAATTTTCCAAAACTCCCTGGACTCAGCAAAGGTCCCGGCAGATTGGAAAACTGCTAATGTAACACCCTTATTTAAAAAGGGTAGTAGGCAGAAGGCTGGAAACTATAGACCTGTTAGCCTAACATCTGTGGTTGGTAAAATGTTAGAGTCCATTATTAAGGAGACAGTAACGGGACATTTGGATAAACATAATTTAATAGGACAAACTCAGCATGGTTTCATGAAGGGGAAGTCATGTTTGACAAATTTGCTTGAGTTTTTTGAGGAAGTAACATACAGGGTGGATAAAGGGGAACCAGTGGATGTAGTGTATGTAGACTTCCAAAAGGCATTTGACAAGGTGCCACACAAAAGATTATTGCTCAAGATAAAAAATCACGGGATTGGGGGTAATATTCTGGCGTGGGTGGAGGATTGGCTCTCTAACAGAAAGCAGAGAGTTGGGATAAATGGTTCATTCTCAGACTGGCAACCAGTAACTAGTGGTGTTCCGCAGGGGTCAGTGCTGGGTCCCCAACTCTTTACAATCTATATTAACAATTTGGAGGAGGGGACCGAGTGTAACACATCAAAGTTTGCAGATGATACAAAGATGGGACGGAAAGTAGTGAGTGAGGAGGACATAAAAAACCTGCAAAGGGACATCGACAGGCTGGGTAAGTGGGCAGAGATTTGGCAGATGGAATACAATACTGGTAAGTGTGAGGTTATGCACTTTGGCAGGAAAAATCATAGAGCAAGTTATTACCTTAATGGCAAGAAACTGGAAAGTACTGAAGTACAAAGGGATCTGGGGGTCCTGGTGCACGAAACTCAAAAAGTTAGTATGCAGGTGCAGCAAGTGATCAAGAAGGCCAATGGAATGTTGGCTTTTATTGCTAGGGGGATAGAATATAAAAACAGGGAGGTATTGCTGCAGTTGTACAAGGTATTGGTGAGACCGCACCTGGAATACTGCATACAGTTTTGGTGTCCAAACTTAAGAAAAGACATACTTGCTCTCGAGTCAGTACAAAGAAGGTTCACTCGGTTAATCCCGGGGATGAGGGGGTGGTCATATGAGGAGAGGTTGAGTAGATTGGGACTCTACTCATTGGAGTTCAGAAGAATGAGAGGCGATCTTATTGAAACATATAAGATTGTGAAGGGGCTTGATCGGGTGGATGCGGTGAGGATGTTCCCAATGATGGGTGAAACTAGAACTAGGGGGTATAATCTTAGAATAAGGGGTTGCTCTTTCAAAACTGAGATGAGGAGAAACTTCTTCACTCAGAGGGTGGTAGGTTTGTGGAATTTGCTGCCCCAGAAAGCTGTGGAAGCTACATCATTAAATAAATTTAAAACAGAAATAGATAGTTTCCGAGAAGTAAAGGGAATTAAGGGTTACGGGGAGCGGGCAGGAAATTGGACATGAGTCTAGGTTCAGAATGGTCATGGCCCTGTGGGTAGTGGAGTGGGCCCAGGGGCCGTGTAGCCTGGTTCTGCTCCTACTGTGTTCTAATTCTATGTTAGATTTCAGGAGATGGTTTTATTCCTGTTCCTGGCTGGGGTGGAGATCGCCTTTACAGAAGGTAAGTACTGTAGAAAATATAGGGACAGAGTGATCTCCTGGGCGAGTTTCGATCGCCTAGATGGTTCGGAGAGGAATTTCCCAGATTTTTTTCTCCCAAATTGGCCATTGGGTCTTTATCTGGTTTTTCGCCTCTCCCGGGAGATCACATGGGCTCGGGTGGATGGAGAGTGATAGTAGATTGGCGGTTAGGATCAGATCAGCCATGATCTTATTGAATGGTGGAGCAGGCTCGAGGGGCCGATTGGCCTACTCCTGCTCCTATTTCTTATGTTCTTATGACTGCAGCGGTTCAAGGCGGCGGCTCACCACCACCTTCTCAAGGGCAATTAGGGATGGGCAATAAATGCTGGCCTTGGCAGCGACGCCCACATCCCATAAATGAGTTAAAAAATATTCTCATACTCTTTATTTGCAGCCTTGATTATGGGCCTTGGTTTCTCAATTTTAAAAATACCAGGCAGCACAACAGACTCTGACTGCAGGTAGATAAATGTTGACATTCCCGCTTTTGGGTTCTACAGTGGCTTCACCACTTGAACAGAAATCAATACCACAGGAAAAGAAAATTGAAAAACTCATTTCAGAGGCCAGTTGGATCCTTCAGTGATGAACGGAAAAGTGGTTTGGATATAAATTACTAATGTTCAACTCAAGAACATTGATCAGCTAATTTGCCTCACTTGAACCCATGGGGGTAAAAACCTAAAATTGCTGAGAGTTGAACTGGTGGTGGAAGGAATATAATGCAAGTTGGTTTCATGCACTTAAATTGTGTCAAGAGAAGACATTTAGGATGTGAACGATGGTCTGCAACCATGTCTCGGCAGGCAATATTGCTGTAGCTGGGGTGAGGTGATCTCGGCCCAGCAATTGAGCAATCATCCTTGCTGATTTTATGTTGACATTTGGCCGCTGTGATGATGAGAATATAAACAACAGTGCAAGCGGGAGAAGCGGTTTGAAAGCTTTAATCCCACAACAATTAAAAGATGACCTTCATTGTTTGTCATCCAGCAGCAGTTGAGAAAGCGAGAGGATTTCCCAATCACATTTCAATTTAAATATCTGAGTTAATGACTCAAAAATGAATTTGTTATTGGAGCAGATTTTGTTGGTTTTCCGTATCTTTTTCAACCAGTCTTTTTTCTGCTTTGATCTCCTATTACAGATAGGAGAAAAACGTAACTCTGTGAAAATCAAAACTTGTAACTTCAGATTTAGAGAATATCGGTGACTCAATTAAATATTATTGTCAATCGATTAGAAAACACATTTTGGTCAAAAAAATGGAAAAATCTATAAAAATACATTTTTACTAAATGCACGTATCCAAACTGACCTCACTAAACATTTCTGCCATTAATTGATGGTTTTAAATTTTGCTTCTATTCGGAGGAGTTCATTGAAACTTTTATTAGTGAAAGTTCTTAAACATTACAAATAATTCCTGAATTAGCAACTAGTTACTTTGTTTTGTTTCACGGTTTAATATACTTCTTAAATGGTATGAATGTACATACTGGACTGTTAAGGGTTCAAGATGCATACTTTGTTCGATTATAGTAAGTTGAACTGAAATTTATATTCCGTGTGCAGAATCTAACGTTGGTACAAGTTTCAGAAGCTAGAAAAATACATTGGGAATTGTCTTAGCTTGTGTGGTGAACTGATGGCAGTTGATGGGAGCCAGGAATTGATCTTTTCTGAAGAAGAGGAAAAAAGTCCCATTCCTGTTTGCTATTCAGTGATTGTTGCTGGAAAGTGCACATGTGGATCAGGGTTGGTTCTGACGTCCACTCTCCAGCCAGTAAATTAGCCTGAAATAACAACAGAAAATGCTGGAAACACTCAGCAGGCCAGGCAGCATCTGTGCAGAGAGAAACGGAGATAATGGGCTAGAATTTCCCAGGGCCGTGGAGGCGGGAATGGAGGCGTGTGGGGCGTTAAAATTGCGAAATCGGGGGACACGAACCCATCCCGCCCCCAACCCACCTCCATGCCCGTTTCCCAGGAGGCGGGTACCCGACCTGCGCTGGGAGCCGCCTCCCCGAGGCAGGAAGGGGATTAGTGCCAATTAACTGCCTGTTAGCAGGTAGTTAACAGGCAGTTTTTAGCCTAATCACTATTTTTATCCCTGAAGTGTGGGCTGCCCGACGGCTCCAAACCACGCCAAGTTAGCAAGGCGGACCGTCGGGCTGAAGGACTTGGAGGGTTCGAGATGTCCGGTGTTCAGATGAGTGATGGGTGCATGAGTGCAGAGGTAAGTGTGTTTGGTGTGTGTAAAGTGTTTAAATAAGTTTTACTTACTTTTACTTACTAATGCAGGCTTTCTTCCTTCAGGTCTCGGGAGTCCCTCAGCCCACCGGCACAGAAAGCAGAATGGCCGCGAGCTGTCAAAAGCTGCAGCCTCTGCTTTCTGTTCTGGAGAGATCTCTAAATCAGCCTGAAAGGAAGGAATTAACTTAGAATACAGATTGTCAGTGTTTGACGGCTTCAAAGAGCTGTCAAACGCTGATATTTCATCTGTCAAAATCTCTTGACAGATGAAATGTCTCTGACGTCACTTGTTGCTGGGTGGCCTTTAATTGGCCTGCTGAGCCCGCTGGGTGGGCTAAATAAGGTCAATCAAGGGAAAATCGAGTGGGTTGCCCACAACTCGATGGAGGCGGGACTACAACCCCAAAAGTGGGAGTTCCGCCTCCTACTCGCCTCTATTGATAAAATCCAGCCCAATGTTTCAGGTCTGTGACCCTTCGTCAGTAAATTAACCTTCTGTCTTGATTCACATCCGAGGAATTGTCACTTGGGCAAGGCATTGGAGGGTGGCTGACTCCCATGGAACTGTATTTGCTGCCATCGGGAAAGATGATGAGAAAATTGGAAGGTATATTTGTATTAAATTGCCTTAAATTCAAGGTGTGAGGAAAATGTGTTGCCTTGTTATTTGTGTGCTATCCAGTGCAGGTGAAAGACAAACAATTTTAAATGTAGTTGAGGATAATAATTAGGCAAATAATAACTTCAGTTTTTAGATTATAATTGTTAAACTTTTTTTTCTGAGTCCTTTGGGTTAGAGAAGCCTTTTAGTTGACCATAATGTCTTCAGCCTTAGTTGTACTTGTTTTGTTTAGCTGGTAGGTCAGTAAGTGTCCATGGGGGAAAAAATGCGCCCCGAAAAAATTAGCGCCCCTGCGGCCGAAATTCATCGGTAGCGCCCCAAGTGGGAAGCAGGGCGCTACTGGAAGCGTCACACCTCCCTCTTGGGGCACTGCAAGGGAATATCATGGCGCTACATGCCACAGCGCCACGCTCTGCGGCACGTCGCGCTGCGGTATTGCAGGCCTTCCTCCCCTTCTTAAAGGAGGGGAGGGGCCTTGTGCAGCGCAACCCAAGGCCCAGCTGGGCCATTGGGATCGGAGTGCTGGCAAAAGAGCCTTGCATTCAAGCGAAGTGCCGGGCTCATGGAGCATAGCCAGCACTCTACGGGGGTGGGGGTTGCTCAGGAGGCTAGGGACGGCAACGGAGGTGGGTGCTGGCAGGCGGCCAGCAACAAAAATGGCCACCCGGCACCTCGCCTTTAATTAACACTGGCCTGGGCCAGCCACGTAAATGCTGTTGGAATTCTGCTGTGAGATCTCGCGTCCTGACTACCCAAAGCCTCTCCACTACCTACAAGGCAGGTCAGGATGGAATACTTTCTACTTGCCTGGATGTGTGCAGCTGCAACAGCACTCAAGAAGCTCTACACCACCCAGCACAAAATACTCCACTTGATCGACACTCCATCCACTACCTTTAACATCCACTCACTCTACCACCTGCGCACCATAGCTGCTGTGCATAATAAGAACGTAAGGCATAAGATGTAGGAGCAGGAGTAGGTCATTTGGCCCCCCCGAGCTTGCTCCGCCATTCAATAAGATCATGGCTGATCTGATCTTGGCCTCAACTCCACTTCCCTGCCCGCTCCCCATAACCCTTGACTTCCTTATCTTTCAAAAATCTGTCTCTCTCCACCTTAAATATATTCAATGACCTATCTACAGGATTCACTGCAGCAAGTTGGTGAGGCTTCTTCAGCAGCACTTCCCAAACCCGGAACCTCCACCATGTAGAATTGCAAGGGCTGTAGGTGCATGGGAACACCACCTTCACGTTCCCCTCCGAGTCACACGCCATCCTGATTGGGACACACATTGCCATTGCGTCATTGTTACTGGCTCAAAAGCCTGGAACTCTTTGCCTATCATCATTGTGGGGGTACCTTCACCACACAGAATGTAGCAGTTCATGAGCAAGGCTCACCACCACTTTCTCAATGACAGTGAAATCCACAGCCCAAGAATCATTTACATATATAAAAGAATCCCTGACAAATGCTCTCTGAAGTACTGATTTATAAAAATAAACTTGCCAAATAGCTCAAATACTAAGGGACAACCAAATATTCGTTTCTTCAATAATTCAACTTACATAATGGACTCCCTAAAGGATGTTTTCTTCAATTCCAAACCCACTGCTGGATAAATATTAAAATTTTGTCAAACACAGAGTGCAAGTTTAAGATCAGGTAAATGTTGCTCTGAGTAAATATTAGATTATTTCCAGATGTATTTGAGTTTAATTGTAATTAACGTTTAAGGTAGACGATCGTGGACTAAGTGAAATTTCACACATCCTTTTCTTTCATCACAGGGAACAATGTTGCTGCTGATGGCTTCCTGTTTTTTTTTAAACTGTGATGGTGTAAACTGGCAGCAGTTAACACTCTTGAACAGAGTGCTACTTGTTCTTCCATTTTTTTTTGAAACATTCAAAAGTGGTTGCTTTTGATTAATAGGAAATGGTTGCCATGGTAAAAATCATGACGTGAAGAGACATTTTGATACCAAGTACCCATTCGGGTCAGAGGAAAAGACACAAAAACAAACTGTTTTTCTCTCTCTCAGTTACATGACAAAAGGTCTCCCTTGGCTTTTAAATAAGGCATTTGCACTACAGATGTCAGCAACCGAACACTTGATTCATGCATTTTGCAATTTAGTGGAAACCTGGACTCTGTAATGGTTTTCATGTTTGATAAATTTCCTCAAGTATAACTCTCTTATGATTCAGGCACACATTAAATTCTGGTCTCTCAAGCTGTGATAAGTGCCACTACCTGGTCGTACTGCAGTAAGCTGGATTTGGCTCCAGTGAATTTGTGGTGCCTGGCCATTGAGGATTCGATGGGCATTGTTCCTCTGACTAATTTTGAGATATTGCTTTGTGGCAAGGATCAATTTTATTGACATCTTGGTGGAGCTTTTGGTTGTGCACAGAATGTGTCTCATATTTAAAACTGCATGACTTTTTCTTTTAAAAAGTGTTATCATTTACCCATACTGTTGTACAGGTGGTACCTCAGCAACCAAGAAAAGAAATGGGTTGACATATTGGCCCAGAAATTTGGGTCGGGGGCTTCCCGCGGGTGCAAGCCCCCGACCTGCACTTACCTACCACGCTGGCCGTTGAGCTGTGGGCCCGCGTGGGATTCCAATCCTGGGCCTCCTCCAGCTGCCGGCGCGTAGTGCTTGCGTATCCCAGGGGTGCAGTTAGTTCGATGCGTCCCCTGGGATCACGTGGGCCATGGAGAGCCAATGGTAGCAGGGAATGCTTCATTCATAAGTTTGACAGGAAGAGCTGTCAAACCTATAAATACTATAAGCCCCAAAACATCACTAAAACTTCAAATAAATTTTTTTTAATCACATTTTTAGAATAAGTATAAATTACATGAAATAACTATTTTAAACAATAATTTAAATTTTTGAAAAAATTAATTACATTTTCTAACAGGGCTAAAAATAAACTTACCTTTCTTTAAAGTATTTAAAAATAATAAACCTGTGGAAAAAATGTTTTAATTTTAATTAATTCACCACTTACCTTGTTAAAAGCAGGCCTTGCGCCTGCTTTTTAAAAGTGTAACTCGTGGAGATTTACCCTCCCGGAAAAACCTGGGAAAAAAACGTAAGTTCAATGCGCACGCGCTGCCTCTCCTGCGCATGCGTTCCACCTCTCAACCCCTTCTTTCAGGGGAACGGAAGTGCCGGTTTCCCGCGCACGCACAGTGCATGCACGAAACCGGCACTTCCATTGGGCTTACAGGTGAGTACCCCATGCATACTCACCCGTGGAGACCTGAATTTCTGGGCCATTACCATGCCAAATTGAATTAAGGTCACCTTTGTGCAAAAAATAAATCCTAAGGTTTTTGGGAGAGTTTCAAGTTTTCACCAAGCAGCATTTTCCAACAAAGTCAACTGGACAGATCCACGTTTTTGTGAGCAGCTTTTAGTCTGAATTCAAGGATGGTCTTCTGCTTAACGATGTGAGATGGCTGAACAGGAGAAAACTGCAACAAAAAATAGACATTGAATGATGAAATGCATATTTTTTTCTTTGGGAAAGCCTTTTCTCCTGTCCAGAGAATGCTCTGGATGTAATGCCGAGGGTCTGGAATGATGATTAATGTATTTTTGGATGATGTGAAGCATTAAAATCATCTGGATTTACGTCAACAGAAAGAAACCTTTCAGTTCCTGGTCTCATTACATCGGTACGAAGTTGTTTATAGAAATCTAGAGGCTCGAAATTCAAGATGGGGGTGAGAGGTTGATAGTTTCATCCTATAATTTTATTCAGTGATGCCTTAAATTAGTCTGAACTGTCAAGAAGACAATGTTCCAATTTCTAAACTGGTCTACATGGGAACTCATTGTGGACTAAAAATGTAGGGGAAAAATTGAGTCACGCCCCCTTTGGGCGGCCCGAAAAAGTTAGTGCCCCGCTCCTGAAATTCACCGGTAGCGCCCCAAGAGGGAGGCGGGGCGCTACTGGAAGCGCCCCTTCTCCCTCTTGGGGCGCTGTGAGTGAATATCGCGGTGCTACGTGCCGTAGCGCCGCGGGACTGCAGGCCTTCTTCCCCTTATTAAAGGGGAGGGGCCTAGTGCAGCGCAACCGGGGCCCAGCTGGGCCACCAGGGATCGGAGTGCTGGCAAAAGAGACTGGCACTCAAGAGAAGTGCCAGGCTCACGGGGCGCAGCCGACACTCTGCAGGGGGGGGGCTTCACAGAAGGCCGGGGTCGGCCAAGCGGGCAGGTGCTGGCAGGCAGCCAGCAACAAAAATGGCTGCCTGGCACCTTCCCTTTAATTTGCGCCGCCCCGGCCGCAGGTAGGCCCCCCTGACCCTGTTGGACATGGCGTCCGGTGGTAAGTCAGGGTGCGCTACCGAAGATCGTGGCCGGGGCGCTGCGCATGGCGATGACATCATCGCCGGCGGCGCAACGCCACGGGGTGCTAATGGTTACCGCCACCGCTAACCTGCTGCTGAATTTCACGGGCGGCGTTAGCGGCGCTGCGCCCAGGCACTAATTGCTTTGTGCCCCAGGGAAATAACGGGAGGCGCAAATCAACCGAATCTTTCCCCCGGAATCTTTTTTTGATTCCAAAGCTTTCTTATCTCAAATTTTCCTACATCATGACCATTTCTAAGTTGAATGCATGGTACAGGCATCTTCATTTCAGGCCTCTACCAATTCAGCTCTGCAACTAGCCCCCAGGATGGTATTGAATGAATCGCTGATTGTATTCGTAAATTTAATCTATCGTGTAAAAGGAAAATGCCTCACCAGTACTTGTCACATCTGCTGACAGTATGGCTGAGATTGTGAGCTCACTGTTTAGACAAACCTGTCTTCTGTTACTTCGACACTAATGGTTAGTCCACAGTTGGTTATAGTAATGTCCCAGATTTGCTGATTCTCAAGGGAGTTCATGCAAAAGTATTTTTGATTTGTTTGCAAATACATCGCACAAAAATATGAATCAAAGCTTTTCTTGCCACTGCCTCTTCAATATTCATCACAATGAATCGGTATTTGTTTTTGCACCTTATTTGAGAGGCTGATTGGAGCATGATGCCCAGATCTTCTCGGGCCTGACGGTCACTGAATTGCAAATGCAGGTAATTATTATTATGTATTTTTTTTTTAAACAAAACTTTCTTTTTTTTCCTAATTTTCACTCCTGGAGTTTTCTCAATGAAGAGCAGTTGCAATTGGACTCCCAACTCTCTTTAATGACACTGCATTGCAAGCTGCTGAAAAGAGGCAACTGGGAACTATATTTCAAGTTCGTCCCTTCAATCCTGTTTTTTTGAGAAGTTTCTACCCTCTTCCACTTTGCATCTTTCTTGGTCCCAGGTACCATAACAAACTGGCTTTAACTGGCGGTAACTTTGAAGACCTGTTTGCTACACAACTGCCTTTTGCAGATATTGGGAACACGGAGAAATGTGGGGAATTTGTTTGAGGAAAGGTCACATTCCTTCAAGGTACTATAGTCTACTGTAAGCTCCAGCACTCGGGCTGAGATTGACAACTTGCTACAGGGGAGAAAGCAATTTCCTACCAATGGCCTGAGGCTATAAAACATGCTACAAAACACAAATGTTTCTTCTGCATTTGAGGAACAAAATGAATACTGACACCACTATGTCAATGAGTTGAAGGCGGGTGGGACTTATTGCATGACTTAAAGCAAACAGTCCATTTCACAGGAAACAGAGTCTATTTAAAAGGAGACACTACAAACTACAGCAAACGGAGCTCATGACCGAAACTACAACAAAGGGGGCGATTTTGCCAGCCCTGGGGAGGCGGGGTTGGAGGCGGGACTGCCGGGAAAATGACAGAATTTGGGGGCGGGTGCCGAACCTGCCCCCAACCTGCCTCCGTGCCACCTTCCCAGGAGGCGGGTAGCCGTCCCACGCCGGGTCCCGTCTCCTGGGAGGCGGGAAGGGATTAAAGCCTATTAACTGCCTGTTAACAGATAGTTAACAGGCAGAACATATGGTTTATCCCCTTTTTGCCCTCACAAGTGCGGGCTTCCCGAAGGCTCTGAAACCCGCCAGCTCAGCGAGGCGAGTAGTGGGTCTGCGGGGGTCAGGAGGGTGCAAAAGTGTGGTGTGAAGATAAGTGATGGGTGCAAGAGTGGAGAGGTGAGTATCTGAGGTAAGTCCTAAGTGTTATTAAAAGTGCACTCACCTTTGTTTCTTCCTGCAGGCTTCAGTCGGTTTGTATGCGGAGAGCCTCGGACCTCCGTGTTGCAGATGAGAGATGGCCTTTGCATTCTCAGATGCAACAAACATCTCATTTCTGTAAAAGAAAGAAGGTTGATGAGGTCTATTATGCAAGACCTCATCAAACTGCAGAGATTGTCACTATTTGGCAGCTTCACAGAGCTGTCAAACGATGTCAAATCATCTGTCAATTGAAACATCGTATGTTGACGTGCTCTGCAACCGGCTTTCCCTTAATTGGCCTGCTAAGCCCGCTGGGCAGGCTTAACAAGGTCAATCAAGAGAAAATAGCATGGGTTGGCCACAAGTCGATGGATGCGGGACATCGACCCGACAAGCAGCAGTCCTGCCTCCAACGCGCCCCCAGTCACAAAATCACCCCCAAAGTCTCCCGATAAAAGCAGAATTATTTCTCCAGCAAAATGCAGTGAATGGATGATTTTTTTAAATGTATTTGTTCTTGGGATGTGGGCGTCGCTGGCAAGGCCGGCATTTATTGCCCATCCCTAGTTGCCCTTGAGAAGCTGGTGGTTATCCACCTTCTTGAACCACAGAGGCCAGTTAAGAGTCAACCACATTGCTATGGATCCGGAGTCACATAAAGGCCAGACTGGGTAAGGACGGCAGATTTCCTTCCCTAAAGGACATTAATGAACCAGATGGGTATTTATGACAATCCACATGGTCATCATTACTGATACGAGCTTTTTAATTCCAGATTTATTTAATTAACCAAATTTAAATTCCCGAGCTGCCATGGTGGGATATGAACTCATGTCTCTGGATCATTAGTCCAGGGCCTCTGGTCCAGTAACATAGCCACTATGCTACCGTACCCCTAAATATGGTTACATAATACAAATTATGTGCATAAAATCAATCCCAGGCACAGTAGTGTGGCCTCCAGACATGATTGACGAGGTAATTACCCAATCAGCTCCATTCTAGCTGGGTCTGGTGGTGTCATTATATGCAGCCTTAAAAAGAAAGTGATCACCTTGAGGAACTGGTTTCAGTACTATGGACAGTGCCATTTTTGATCAAATGCAGTGGTCTACTGCAATGACTGAAAATTCTCTGATTCAAGGACGCCCTCCAAAGGCTGCCCTTTGAGCTAAATTCCAAAAGGCTGCATCATTGACCCAAAGTGTTCTCATTGCAGAAACATGTTTTATTGATATACACCAACAGAAATAAAGAATTAGTAGTTTAACAAAAACAGAAATCTGTTGGATGGTAATCTATTCAAATTGCAGATGCTCGGAGATTCTCTTGTGGATTATTTCATTTCCGGAGACCAGTTTAAAACATGGATTGTAGTTTAATCAAGGCAGATAATGTTAATTTCTGTCATTTCCCTGACTAAGGCATGTTTTGCTGGTTTTTGCTGTGTAGGGGGTGAACAATCAGGACTTGGGTGGATTCATCTGGTCTATTCCCAAGTAGCTGAAAATAGTATGGAATTAGAATCATGGAATCATACAGCACAGAAGGAGGCCATTCAGCCCATCATGCCTGGACAGGCTCTGTTTAAAAAATCCCACTTCCCTGCTCTTTCCCCATAGCCATGCAATTTTTTCCTTTTTAAGTTTATATCCAAATCCCTTTTGAAAGTTACGACTGAATCTGTTTCCACCATCCTTTTAAGCAATATCGATAAAGCAATGGAATAGGCAGATGGGACCTCGGTTCAATGTCCATCTGAAACGCAGAACATTCGATAGTGCAGCACATTCCCAGTAATGCACTGAAATGTCCGCCTAGTTTGTGTGCTCGAAGTATGAATCCACAGCCTTCTGACTCGGACTTGAGAGTGCTACCAACTGTATCAAGCTGACGCTTTCTTGCCGTAATGTGGTAGGAATTCTCAGTGGGCCCATCCACTAATCTGAGGCAGTCATGTCCAGGTTTCGAAGGCATTCTTGCTGATTGTGCTGTGGGACCTGGAAGCACCCCACTCACCCGATGGTGCGTGATGCTTCAGGAGGTCTCATAGAATTGATTTGCTTTCTGTTAGCATGTTTGAAATCAGTCAACTCCTAGATGATTGATGGTGAAAACTCACAACGTACCACTCTGATGCAGTAAAGTACAACACCTTCCTGAGTGTAAACGTCTCTTATCTTTCCCAACAATCCACTCCCTTTTGCTTTGAGAGAGTGTTGGTGTTGATACATCATGCATCTTTTCTTCAAATTACAACTTGTTAACAGCACAATAGGCAACTCAAAACAGTGGGGAGAACGGTTTTTCTTTCATATTAATTGTAGTTATTGTTGAAGAATCATCATGCTGACAATTATTCGGGGACCCGCTCGACTGTTAATGCGACAGACAAGTACACCGCCATGAACTTGTATTGGTAAATTGAAAGTGACAACAGGAAATTGCAAAATGCTTGATCGCATCATCTACTTAATACTGCAAGAGTCTAAACTGAAATCCTTTTGACTGTCAAATCTTGCTATTTCTTCCAGTATTTTCAAGAGACCTAGCCAGATCAGTTTAACTTTTTTGTGCATTATCATTGGGCCTGCAGATTGATTCCCAGTCACTCATTTGCATATTTCATATAATTTTATCTTGCTGTCTAATTAATGCAATGAAAATGTTTCCTGATGGGACGAGGAGGGTACGTCGTTATGTGAACGAAAATGTCAAAACTCTAATAATTTTAGATGAAAGTAAAAATGCTTCACTATTCAATATATTTTGCTGGCTGTTTAATGTTCCTTGGAGAAAAATTCACAACACAAAATGTAATTGCTTGTATAAGAGGGTTGCAGTGTAACACTGATCTTCCATTCATTTCAATTGAGACTCTAAGTATGTAAGTCGGAAGTCCCCCAACGATATATAATGATGGTTAAGTACTCTACATTTATGTGTGTGCATGCAGTAGCTTTTCAGATATCTCCCTAACTTCAGTCACTTTTGAAGATCAAATCATTCAGGCTCTTTCTCAAAATTTACGAGATCTTCATTAATCTGCACATTTGATTTATTTTACTATCAGATCAATTGTGGCTTTGCTTTTGATGTCCATGGATGTTATCTGACCCAACAATATGGGTGTTATGCCATCCACATGTACTGTTGGGGCTACTGACTTTGCTACTTGCTTTCCTTCTTTTGACCCATACATTCCCAACCTCTTCAATTCTGAGCCAATTGACAAAGTCTGACAGCTGACTTGTGATTAGGGTAAGTTTGATACTTACAGGAAGTCAGTGGTGAAGACTTGGGGAAAGTGCAAGGTGCCTGCAAGGCTTAATAACCTTGCACCTGGTAAGTGAGAAGATATGGGGCTAAAAATTGAGTAGCGCCCCCTTAACAATTAGTGCCCCCACGACGGAAATTGAGTGGTAGCGCCCCAAGAGGGAAGCGGGGCGCTACTGGAAGCATCCCGCCTCCCTCTTGGGTGCTGCGAGGGAATATTGCGGCGCTATGTGCCGCGGTATTGCAGGCCTTCCTCCCCTTGAAGGGGAGGGGCCTTGCGCAGCACGACCTGGGACCCAGCTGGGCCTCCGGGGATTGGGAGTGCCGGCAAAAGAGCCCGGCACACAAGAAGTGCCGGGCTCATGGAGCGCAGCCGGCACTCCGCGGGGCGGGGGCGCGTAAGGAGGCCGGGGACGGGAGCGGAGGCAGGTGCTGGCAGGCGGCCAACAACAAAAATGGACGGCCCGCATCTCGCCTTTAAATAGCGTCTCCCCGGCCGCAGGTAGGCCCCCCCCCCTGACCCCGTCGGACATCGCGTCCGGCGGTAAGTCAGGGGACACGCCCGAAGATCGCGAGCGGGGCGCTGCGATGACGTCTTCACTGGGGGTGCAGTGCCGCAGGGCGCTACTGGTTACCACCTCTAGCTGAATTTTGCGGGAGGCGTTGGCGGCGCCACGCCTGGACACTAGTTGCTTTGCGCCCCATTAGGGCACTAACTGGAGGCGCAAAGCAACCAAATTTTCCTCCATGATGTCTTTGAACAATAGAGATATTATGCCACACAATGGACAATATATTACCAGGGCCATTGATCTATAGTGATGAAATATATGAAATTCTGTCTTGATGTGTGATATCTGGGACTTACAGCAGTGTTTTGGAGATCAAATTTGGCAACTCTGGCCATTTTCTCATGAAAACTGGTCAAGATTATTGTGTGTTCTTCAACTTTATTATTATTTAATGTTCATCTTTCAACTCTTTTAAAGCCTAGGTCAATTAGAAAATGGTGGGAAGATGTTTGCATTTCTACGTAGGCAGGAGGCATATCTATGCCAGGATACAAAGTTTGTCCTGAGGTGTGGGAGAAGTACAGTGGGTCTATGGGAACAGTGAATAGTGGGGCATGCTTTGAGGATGTGGGAGCATTAGGAAGGGAGTTACGGGATATTTCTCGTCTTCTGCTTTCCGCCTCACTCAATTTCTTTTTCTCTCTTTACTTGTTTCTTTCTCTTTGTCTTTCTTCCTCTTTCTGACTTTCTTTATCTTTCTTTCTCTCGCTTTCTCTCTCTCATCACCTCTGTTCCCCCACCCCCAGGAGGGACACTGCAACTGGGCCATGGCAGAAAGCCCGAAATCTCCAGTTTGCAACGGCCTCTGCAATGCTAATAAGGAGCCATATTTTAGAATGGAACAAAAACTACTCATCTCCTTCCAAAAGTGTGACAGAAAAGAGGGAGACAGGGCAACAGTTAAAGTCACTAAGATAATTGCACTTTAACAAGGTGCAAAAAGCTGATTGAATGTGCTTGATGACTTGATTTTTGCCTGAAATCAGCAGGAAATACAGGGGAGTAACGAGCTGCAAAGAACTTATTGAGCTGACCGAAATAGTACAATAATACATTATAAGCGACGCCTTGGTAATTGACTCTTGTGGTAGTGACAAATGGTTAGCACTATTTGCCTGATGTAGGCGGCTGCCTGTGATAAGCAATGCTGCGCAAATGTCTCCTCTGCGCCACTGTGATCCATTAATTAACTTGGCTTACAGTACCTCAAGCTAAAGCCCCTTAAGAGTTGCCTCCTTGCCAGAGTTTTGCCTTACTTGATTTTCTGCTCACCAGCAAAGTGTGCTTCAGGCCAAGTTCTCTGGACGAGTTTTTCTCAAGTTAGTAGGCAATCCAAGTTAAAAGGGAAGGACGCCCACGTTAAAATTTGGAGTAGTCCACCTCTTAAGCTGTGACCATTTGTGCCAGAAAATCACTGCTTCATTGTTGCTCTGGAACAGATGATCAACAGTTGATGTGGGAGGGAAGTCAATGATAGATTAATCATACAGAGACATGTAGAAAGGGACAGGCTTGCTGAGCTGAATGGCCCTTTACCCTTCTAGATTCCCTTGTGTCCTGATATTTGCGAGCGTTTCTGTTTGCTGCCCTGCTGTGTTTCAACACAATGGAAACAAGTTGAATATTGAATGTAACGCTTTCCGAGCCCAGTATATCCAATCCAAGTGAATTGCCTGACTCTGCCAAATTGAAATTACATTAGAAACAAGTTAAATGCAAGTAAGCCAATGCAATATGTGCTACCAGCTGCCATTGCAGCACTTTTGTAAGACTGTACTACAGATACAATAAGTGAACCTGGCAGCAGCAGAACCTCTCGCTTAGATTTGAAGTATCCCATCTGACAATTGGATTTTCAGTTCTAACCATTATATTAGATTGCATCTCTGTTAAATGTCCAAATTGTGACATCTGCTACCAGGTTACCTTATTGTCGCGTTTGGTTTATTTAGTACGCTGCTGCCATTTAGTGGTAGCAAAAGGGTATTTCATTAACTTAATCAGATGAATGAATCCTTATTTTTTATGGTTATCAAGGTGAGAAATGTTAGCGTTTGGAATAGGAGGCTTTTTCTATATTGGCAACCAATATCCGCATCAGTCACCACCAATGCGAGGAATTTCACTTTGTTCTGTCTCAACATTGTGCCTTGACCCTAAATTTGAAGGTACATCTCCTATTTCACCCGTGTAAGTGTTTCCAACGTTCACACTGGTCCTCCCATGGCTTCTCTGAGATTGCCCATTTTAGCTTGCACCCACTGAAAAGTAGACCGAGACTGCTGAAACTCAGTTGATGTGGGACCAAGCGAGCTGATGGAGAGATGAGTGTTCCTTTTAGAGCCCTCGGACAGGGAGCTACAGAAATGGCTGCTGTCAGAACAATCTCAGTCTAGAACCGGGCTTGGTTGTTAAACACTTAGAAAAAGTGTTTCATTGCCTTTGGAGTAATTCAAAATGGAACTGCAATGATTCTCATAACTTCCTCCAATACCTTCACCCTATTAGATGCCAACAGGCAGGATATCTTTATGCTGGCGGAAAGAGCAGATATTATAGAGCAACACACAAAGCCCCTGGTTGTTTGAATGTCACCTACATAGCCAAGGATAATATTGTATTTGCCGATACGAGACTCCCAAAACAAGCGCTCTATTCGGAGCTCCGACATGGCAAGAGAGCCCCAGGTGGACAGAGGAAACGCTTCAAGGACACCCTTAAAACCTCCTTGAAAAAGTGTAACATCCCCACCAACACCTGGGAATCCCTGGCCCAAGACCGCACAAAGTGGAGGAGAAGCATCCGGGAAGGCGCCGAACACCTCGAGTCTCTTCGCCGGGAGCAAGCGGAAGCCAAGCGCAGGCAGCGCAAGGAGCGCACATCAACCCAAGCACCCCACCCACCCGCCCCTTCAACCACCGTCTGCTCCACCTGTGACCGAAACTGTAGGTCCCGCATTGGCCTCATCAGTCACCTGAGAACTCATTTTTAATGTGGAAGCAAGTCATCCTCGGTTCCGAGGGACTGCCTAAGAAGGATTTGCTGTGGTTGAAACTATCATGATGTCTAAATAACCCTCAACTATAATGGCACACAGCAATAGCGCCAAGAACACAACTGTTGAAAAAAAAAAAATGTAAAAAATTGCATTTATACAGTGCTAAGTAGGTCACTCAGGATGTCTCAAGTCATTTCTAGCCAATTAATTGCGCGTTGAGTTACTGTTGTTACTTCGGCAAATGCAGCAGGTATTTTGCACATCGCAAAATTCTTCCAGCGACAATGAGGCAAAATAGCAATTAATCTGTTTTTGGTCGTGGTGCTTGAGGAATTATTATTGACATAGGGAGAACTCCCTGCTGTTTGGAATTGTGCCATGGAGTCTTTTATGTCCTCCTCAGCCATCGGACCAAGCAGGTAGAGCCCAGGTTCAATGTTTACTCCAATGGCAAGTGCCACTGGCAATGCAGCACTCCGCCCATGTGTTGCCCTGGATAATATGTTCGGTTCCAGGAGCAGCTTGTGACTCAGAGGAGACGAGCTAAAGCTAAGCTGACACTGAAATCTTTTTAAAATGCAATATTTCAGCCACCTTTACATATCAGCAAATATATTTAGATAAGGAGACCAGAACTGTGCACAGTACTCCAGGTGTGGTCTCACCAAAGCCCTGTACAATTTGTAGCAAGACTTCCTTACTCATGTACTCCAACCCTTTTGGGGTTGGGGGTAATATATTAGCATGGATAGAGGACAGAAAACAGATAAACGGGTCATTTTCCGGTTGGCGAGCTGTAACGAGCGGGCTGCCGCAAGGATCAGTGCTTGGGCTTCAGCTATTTTCAATCTATATTAATGACTTAGATGAAGGGACCGAGTGCAATGTATCCAATTTTGCTGATGATACAAAGCTAGGTGGGAAAGTAAGCTATGAGGAGAACACAAAGAGCCTGCAAAGGGATATAGACAGCTTAAGTGAGTGGGCAATAAGGTGGCAGATGGAGTATAATGCGAGGTTATTCACTTTGGCAGGGAGATTAGAAAAAGATAATAGTATCTCACCATTTAAAAAATATTAAATGTTGGCGTTCAGTGAGATTTAGCTGTCTTCGTACAGGAAACACAAAGTTAGCATGCAGGTACAGCAAGCAATTAGGAAGGCAAATGACATGTTGGCTTTTATTGCAAGGGGGTTGGAGTATAAGAGTAAGGAAGTCTTGCTGCAATTGTACAGGGCTCTGGTGAGACCACACCTGGAGTACTGGGCACAGTTTTGGTTTCCGTATCTGAGAAAGGACATACTTGTCTTAGAGGCGGTGCAACGAAGGTTCACCAGATTGATTCCTGGGATGAGAGGGTTGTCCTATGAGGACAGATTGAGTAGATTGAGCCGATACTCTCTGGAGTTTAGAAGAATGAGAGGTGATCTCATTGAAACATATGAGATTCTGAGGGGGATTGATAGGGTAGATGCTGAGGCATTGTTTCCCCTGGCTAGAGAGTCTAGAACTAGGGGGCATAGTCTCAGGATAAGGGGTCGGCCATTTAAGACTGAGGTGAGGGGGAATTTCTTCACTCGGAGGGTTGTGAATCTTTGGAATTCTCTACCCCTGTGGATGCTGAAGACTGAGATCGATAGATTTTTGGACTCATGGGGAATCAAGGGATATGGAGATCGGGCGGGAACGTGGAGTTGAGGTCGAAGATCAGCCATAATCTTATTGAATGGCGCAGCAGGCTCGAAGGGCCGTATGACGACCTACTGCTGCTATTTCTCATATTATTAGAGCTTCATCCAGCTCAGTATGCACGTGACAACTCTGTCAGCTTGGCATTTACTGCTGGTGGAAAATCCAGTTCTGGAACTATGTTCATGAACAACACCTGGAATGTTGAGATATTTATTTGTCAGTTAATTTCCTGTCTTGGACATGAGTTTGCTTTTGAGTGAACTGATAACTATTTCAACCCTATGATTTCTGCATTTAATACCGTTGTTTCACGGTTCTTCAACTAAACTAAGGTTAACACGTGCTCTAAGCTTTGGCTCAGAAGTAAATAAATTTGTCAAACCGAGTAATGGTTCTTTGTATGGTAGCACCTTTAGGTCAATCTCATCACTAAATGTAGATTGATGAATTGGGCAGCAGAATGTAGCTCCTTGTGCTCGTTCCTAGTTGGACAGCAACCACCAGAGAAATTTAGATTTCAGTCTGCTGCTGCTTTTGGCACTTTACGAATCAGATGTCAGAGAATCTCTTCTGAAGCTGTCGGCAAGGCAACTTTCTGGAGTGACTTTCATATTTCACCAAACAATATCTTCATCTGACAGCTCAAAATAAGGAACATTTTGAGATTCCAGTAAATAGTGAAGTCTTCAGAGACTCATTGCTAGTATGTGTGCTACTTTGGTATGGTCCTGAAAGCATGTAGAACAAGTAAGAAACACTGTTGGATTACAATGGTCTTCCTTGTTCTTCAACAGACATCCAATTATCCGCATAAATCTGATTTGTCTCTCAGTTCTCTCTTTGGTGCTTAGAATAACCAGCTTTAATAGTGTTTGTGTTTCATGGTTTCTTGTTAGTCAAGGGTCACTGCTGCTTCCTTCAGTTTGGGGTAAGAGCACATCTTGTACAGAGTGAAGGAACAATGCAAGGCTGCAAATTTCTTTAGTGGATAGTGTCTTCGTCCCATGAAGGCATTTACTGTTGCTGGGGAATCATTTGAAAAACACCAGTAGCCATCACCTAAGTGATTATTCTTCAGGCATGAGGCTTGACAAATGATGGCAGGCTAATCATCCACAGGGAGCATTGCACCCTAACCCTAACCGTAAACCTTACCCAATTCTGTCCACACATACACTTCCAGCAGAGGTCACTGGATAACCATCAGAAGGGGCTCGTGACCACCTTGGCCTGCATGGTTTAGTGACTTACTGGCTAAACTGCCTGAACCAATGAGCAAACCAGAAATATAAGGTGTGTGTACTTTGAGCAAAAAGTGCGGTTGAATTAAGCAGAGAACATCAATAATAAGGCTCACCGAGACACGCAGCAAATTTCAGTTTCCCTTTTTATGCTCAATGGTAAATCTGTGACTGCAGATATAGATTGTAATTTTACATTCCCAGGGACCACAAATCTAGCAATTACAACCAGTTGCATAAAACATTATTAAAATGTTTTTCAATAGCTGCACTTAGTGTAAAAGCCTAAAATGTATTTGTGGCATCATTCAATTAAGAACATAAGAAATAGGAGCTGGAGTATGCCATACGGCCCTTCGAGCCTGCTCCGCCATTCAGTAAGGTCATGGCTACCTCATCTCCACTTTCCTGCACTATCCCCATATCCCTTGATTCCCTTAATATCCAAAATCTATCGATCTCTGTCTTGAATATACTCAACAACTGAGCCTCCACAGCCCTCTGGGATAGAGAATTCCAAAGATTCACCACCCTCTGAGTGAAGAAATTTCTCCTCATCTCAGTCCTAAATGGCCGACCCCTTATTGAGACTGTGACCCCTGGTTCTAGACTCCTCAGCCAGGGGAAACATCCTCCCTGCATCTACCCTGTCAAGCCCTGTAAGAATTTTGTATGTTTCAATGAGATCACCTCTCATTCTTCTAGAGAATATAGGCCTAGTCTACTCAATCTCTCCTCAGGACAATCCCCCCCATCCCAGGAACCAGTCTGCTGAACCTTCGTTGCACTCCCTCTATGGCTAGTATATCTTTCCTAAAGTAAGGAGACCAAAACTGTACACAATACTCCAGGTGTGGTCTCACCAGGGCCATATATAATTGTAGTAAGACATCTTTACTCTTATACTCAAATCCTCTTGTAATAAAGGCCAACTTACCATTTGCTTTCCTAATTGCTTGCTGTACCTGCATGTTAACTTTCAGTGATTTGTGTACAAGGACACCTCTGAACACCAACATTTCGCAATCTCTCACCATTTAAAAAATACTCTGCTTTTCTATTTTTCCTACCAAAGTGGATAACTTCACATTTCTCCACATTATATTCCATTTGCCATGTTCTTGCCCACTCACTTAGCCTGTCTATATCCCCTTGAAACCTCCTTGCATCCTCCTCACAATTTACATTCCTACCCAGCTTTGTATCATCAACAAACTTGGATATATTACATTTGGCCCCCTCATCCAAATCATTGATATAGATTGTGAATAGCTGAGGCCCATGCATTGATCCTTGCGGAACCCCACTAGTTACAGCCTGCCAACCTGAAAATGACCTGTTTATTCCTACTCTCTGTTTTCTGTCCGTTAACCAATCCTCAAATCCATGCTGGTATATTACCCCCAATCTCATGAGCCCTAATTTTGTTTAATAACCTCTTGTGTGGCACCTTATCGAATGCTTTCTGAAAATCCAAATACACCACATCCACTTGTTCCCCCTTATCTATTCTGCCAGTTACAACCTCAAAAAACTCTAACAGATTCATCAAACATGATTTTCCTTTCATAAATCCGTGTTGACCCTGCCCAATCCTATTATTATTTTCTAAGTGCCCTGTTACCACGTCCTTGATAATAGATTCTAGCACTGATGTCAGGCTAACTGCTCTGTAGTTCCCAGTATTCTCTCTCCCTCCTTTCTTAAATAGTGGGGTTACATTTGCTACCATCCAATCCGCATGAACCGTTCTAGAATCTATGGAATTTTGGAAAATGACAACCACTGCATTCACTATCTCTATAGCCACCTCTTTCAAAACCCTAGAATGTAGGCCATCAGGTCCAGGGGATTTATCAGTTTTCAGTCCCATTAATTTCTTCAGCATTTCTTCTAGCATTGCCTTCCATCCTAATAATCTAGATAAAGCAGATATTTTAATAATCTTGATTAATTACAATTATGTATAAAACCTCAGTTTGCAAGTTAACATCAGCAGATCTAACAAAAGGCTTAAGATATTCAGCATCAAATGATGGGCCAGCAATAAGGGAATGAAGTTATGTTGAGGTGTATGTATGTGTATGTACTGCTGGCTATGTTGAGAGGAGATTTGATAGAGGTGTTCAAATTCATGAGGGGTCTGGACAGAGTAGATGGAGAGAAACTGTTCCCATTGGCGGAAGGGTTGAGAACCAGAGGACACAGATTCAAGGTGATTGGCAAAAGAACCAAAGGCAACATGAGGGGAAAACTTTTTTATGCAGCGAGTAGTTAGGATCTGGAATGCACTGCTTGAAAGGGTGCTGGAGACGGACTCAATCGTGGTTTTCAAAAGGGAATTGGATAAGTACCTGAAGGGGAAAAAATGCAGGGCTATGGGGAAAGGGAGGGGGAGTGGGACTAGCTGAAGTGCACTTGCAGCGAGCAGGCACGGACTTGACTGGCCGAATGGCCTACTTTTGTGCTGTAACCATTCTATGTATGTATGTATGTATGCATACGTGTAGAATGGCATAATTTTTAAAACAATCGCCTGTATTTCTCCTCAAAAAAAGCTAGCACATCCCTTGCCCCTCAAAAATAAAACTGACCAATTGCAAACCTCTGCTGAGGACAGCTCAAGCATCAGTCAGTGGCAGATTCAAGCATACAACAGTTGCTTACATGCAGAGTGTAATTGTAGACGAGCACAGATCTGTCACTTACAATTTGATCTTGTCCCTCTTTCAAAGGCGGGGTACTTCAGAAAGTGACAGATGTACAGCTTTGTTTGGACCACTCGTGACCGTAAATGGAGTTGAGATGCCGCACCACAAAAACCTTTTCTTTGGTTAATCAATACTAAAAGCTTTTAGCTGAATACCACTGCCTTTGGAATTGCGAACGTGTGGAAATCTTTGTTGGGACTGGCTGCGGAATGCCTGATACAAAAACTGAGGTTGTGTTCCTGAGTGGCTGCAGCCCTCGCAACGGGAACGATACAGCAGGGCCGAGACTGGTAAAGTTCTGAGGGAATAAATCAAAACAAAACAGCAATAAATACACTCGGACATTATCCTGGATCAATGAAAGCTGAGCAAATGGGGCAAAGGGTCAATCTTTCATGGTAGCAGCTTAGTGTCTAGCTCATGTAGAATTTATAACTTACCAGCATCTATGATTGTTTTCTCTTTTCCTTATCTTCTGGCCGCACAGATGGAAGTGAATGAGAGGTCAGGTCCCTGCCATTGATGCTGCTCAATTGGGCGGTAGGAGGTTGGCAAGACTAGGCTGTGGTGACAACCTGTTTTTTCTTTTCCTCAGAAAATGCCTGAATTATGTTCTTCCCCCTCCCCCACCAGCCTGTGGGATGATGGGACCAAACCTGCTGCTGTGCAGGTGCATTTTTCATCACTCTTCACCGGTACACTAAAGATTGTTGATATTTGTAACTTTTACAGACCTCTCGAGTGTAATTCATCTCCGTGACGGTAGGATCTGCTGTGCGTGCGGTAAAACCTGAAGCATAAACTGCAGTCTGGTTGCTGTTTGGCAGGTCTATCGTTTTGATGCGTAGTTTATATGACAGCCTCTATCACCCCTAACTTCAACCTAACGTGCAACTTTGAGGATTTCTCTTCAACCTCCATCAAGCTGTTTGGAGGGTGGAGAAAAGACTCAGAACATGACTAATTGATGGAGAATTCATCAATTAGGAATGTACTTGTAGATGACTATTTTTGAAACGAAGTGTGCCTTTTCACGCAGAAGCTGGAGAGGAATAGCTGCTGGTACCAATTGCATTTTTGTATTAAAAAATTATGAAGAATTTAATTTATTAATGCAAGCCAATTTTATATATTTATGAATAGTTAAGATTTGAATTTTCCATGTTCAGGGACTTTAACTGTAAAGGTGTCTTTCACCATTGATCAGTTGCGACAGTGAGTCTGTGGGGAATCTAAAATCTTCAACCTGATGGAAAGCATTGCCCACAAATTTAAAAGGGCACGATCATAATTTCAATCTTTTCTACAGTGATGAGAGAAGAAATTATCTCTGTTGTTAGTCATATTGATATCCAAGTATTTTAGATTTGGATGAAAGTCTGCAGTATGAACAACACAAAGCTGTTTTTGTTTTGAAGGGAATTATCAGATGTGGTTCCCAGCTTTCCCAGTCAATAAATCCATCTAAACACTCCCCACCCCTGACTCTCACCTCCAATTTTTCCTTTGCTCTTCTCCAAGCACCAACTCTTGCTTTAGGGTAGTTATGCTAGTGCCAGCTACCCCATCATTAGCCCATCTTTATGTTAATGCAAATGCAAGTAGCTGGTCTAGATAGCAGGCCAAGCACCCCTGGAGACCACCCCAGCCAAACTGAAGCCCGCTTTCCAGCAAGGGTGACTGGAAAGCCAGCTGGACCAGAAAGCCTTGTGTTTTTAGTTTTCTCTCCCTTCCTCTTGGCTAAGGGGACTCTGAGCAATTGCACTGCCCAACTGTTGCTTTAACTGAGATCAGCTCAGTCAGCGCAGGCCACAAATTGAACATACAGCCTTCTGGCCTGAATGACTTAATGCGACTGTGCTTTTTATCCACTTCACTGTCGGAATCTTCAAAGGAAACCATGTAGCTGTGTTGAATTTCCCCAGTGATTCTTTTATTAGTTTTTATGCGCTAAAACTGATGGATAATAGCTTTGGAGGGCGGGGAGGGGGGGAACACTTTTTCACATAAAGGAGGGGGAATTTTGAAAAGCCCTTGTTTTTGACCTGGAGCTTCACGAGGAATGAGCTCATTAGTCAAAAAAGGACCAATTTTCTAATCCACGCTCGCTGCTAGACCGACTCCACAATTAAAGCATAACTAACAATATAAAGCACTCCGATACTGGGCATTACAAAAGTTAGATGAACGGTCACTTTAACTTGCTCCAACAACGTGCCTGAACATTTACCTCCGGAGATTACCGCGACGACCCCACTGTGACAATTCATTTACCCACACCAGTCATCCCCATGTCCCATCGGTAGTGGGGGAAATGCTAGAGTCCATTATAAAAGATGTAATAGCAGAGCACTTGGAAAACAGTGACAGGATCAGACAAAGTCAACATGGATTCACAAAAGGTAAATCGTGCTTGACTAATCTACTGGAATTTTTTGAGGATGTAACTGGTAAAATAGATAAGGGAGAACCAGTGGATGTGGTGTATTTGGACTTTCAGAAGGCTTTCGATAAGGTCCTGCATAAGAGATTAGCATGCAAAGTTAAAGCACACGGGACTGGGGGTAAGGTACTGTCTTGGATAGAGAACTGGTTGGCAGACAGGAAGCAAAGAGTTGGAATAAACGGGTGGCAGGCAGTGACTAGTGGGGTACCCCAGGGATTGGTGCTAGGACCCCAGCTGTTCACAATATATATAAATGATCTAGATGAGGGAACTAGATGTAATATCTCCAAGTTTGCAGATGACACAAAGCTGGGTGGGCATGTGTGCTGTGAGGAGGATGCAGAGAAACTCCAGTATGATTTGGACAGGTTGGGTGATTGGGCAGATGCATGGCAAATGCAGTATAATGTGGATAAATGCGAGGTTATCCACTTCGGTGGCAAAAACAGGAAGACAGATTATTATCTGAACGGCAATAGATTGGGAAAAGGGGAAGTGCAACAAGACGTGGGTGTCCTTGTGCACCAGTCACTGAAGGTAAGCATGCAGGTGCAGCAGGTGGTTAAGAAGGCAAATGGTATGTTGGCCTTCATAGCGAGAGGATTCGAGTACAGGAGCAAGGATGTCTTGCTGCAGTTGTACAGGGCCTTGGTGAGACCACACCTTGAGTATTGTGTGCAGTTTTGGTAACCTTATCTGAGGAAGGATGTTCTTGCCATGGAGGGAGTGCAGCGAAGATTCACCAGACTGATACCTGGGATGGCTGGAATGACGTATGAGGAGAGATTGGGTCAATTAGGCTTATATTAACTAGAGTTTAGAAGAATGAGAGGGGATCGCATTGAAACGTATAAAATTCTAACAGGACTAGATGCAGGAAGGATGTTCCCGATGGCGGGGGAATCCAGTACCAGGGGTCACAGTGTAAGGATAAGGGGTAAGCCATTTAGGACTGAGATGAGGAGGAATTTCTTCACCCAGAGAGTGGTGAACCTGTGGAATTCTCTACCACAGAAGGCAGTTGAGGCCAACTTATTAATATATTCAAGAAGGAGTTAGATATATTTCTTAAGGCTAAAGTGATCAAGGGATATGGGGAGAAAGCAGGGACAGGGTACTGAATTTGGATGATCGGCCATGATCTCATTAAATGGCGGAACAGGCTCGAGAGGCTGAACGGCCTCTTTTACTTCTTTTGTTTCTTTTATTCTTTTGTCCGATCGCAGCCTACCCTTCGATCTAGTTTCTTTTATTTCCAGTTTTGAAGAAGGGTTCAACCCGAAACATCAACTCAAATTTCTCTCCACGGATGTTGCCTGACCTGCTGAGTTTTTCCAGCATTTTCTGTTGTTATTTCGGATTTCCAACATCTGCAGTATTTTGCTATCCTACTCCTACCTTCTATGTATTTATGAGTGAGCCTGTCAATTAGCGCTGCATTTATTATAGGCTGTTTTGTGCTTGTGTTCATACTCATGAGGAACTAGGCTGTGAATGCTCAAACTCCCTTCACTCCCAGCCAGCGCCGAGTCAGATCTCGCCCCATTTGGAGTGTATTCATTTTTGATCAGCTTGTGCACAAATTACAGGAAACTTTGGTTTATCCGGAAGTTAACTGTCCGGAATGCTCGAGCCACCGGCAAAAATCAGGAGCCGTTTCATTAGGTTTTTTTTCTTCTCATTGCTTTTTTTTCACCAGTCAGGCTCTGCAAGGTCTCGCTGAAGCTGTTGCTAAGCTACAGAGACGCTTGCAAGGTACGGCCGACTGTTTAGAAGCAGCAACAGGGTTTGTTACCAGATACGGAGCTCAAAGTCTCCGTATGTTTCAACATTAGCGCTGGTTTGTCCGGCAGTTTTGATGGGATGGCAACAGCTCGGTCCCGTCGGTGCCGGATATCACAAAGTTTCCTGTATAATGTATTCTGCTGCTAAAGCAATAACAAAAAAACATGGTCCCTAAAGCAGATTGCTCAGTTTCACAGAATCACAGAAATCACAGAAACCCCACAGTGCAGATAGAGGCCATTTCGGCCCATCGAGCCTGCACCGACACATATCCCACCCGATCCCCGTAACCCCTACACCAACACATATCCCACCCTATCCCCGTAACCCCACGTATTTAATCCCCCTAACACTAAGGGTCAATTTATCATAGCCAATCAAACTAACCCGCACATCTTTGGACTCATATTGTATGTGAGGCTTCCTTAGCTATTTTGTTTTCTCATTCCATTCACCACCATGTTTCTGAGCAATATTAACTGACCCATGATCTTGGTAATAGAACTTGTTCTGAATTAATGTGCTTGATTTTCATGAATGTGGCGTTTCCTACTTTGAAAATAAATTAAATGCATGAAAATTTAGTTTATTCATATTTCTGAGCAACAAGAATATCTGGTGTCATTTTAATTGAATGTAAAAACCTTGGATAATGATTTACTAATTTTAATACAAATACAGATTTTCTCTATTTCATTACAGCTACTGTTGCAGTAAATCATGAATATCTTCATACATATGATCTAGACCAAGAAACAGAGACAGTAAAAAATCTGATGTGATTGATTTAACTTCAGTTTTCTACGCATCAATTGTTGAGGTCCATTTAATGTAGTATAGGGCATTAGTTGCTTCAGTCACCACTTCAATTATTTCCCAAACTAGGTACTCTTAACTTGTTTTTCGTCTACTGGCATTGCCATCATGCCTTCAAAGTCTGCCTGGAGGAAACTGGTGGTTGGACCTAGCTTAATCTCTTGGAACCCTGGTGAGATCTTCTCCTCCTTCTTTCTTTCTTGGCATACATGCGGTTTGTGCAAAGATCATAAGCTGCTTCAAAGAAGATGCTTAATTAGCCAGGCTTTCCAGGTTGCAGAAGTTTAAAGAGGCGTGTGAATGCTCAGTAGCATTTTCATTTCTCGTTCAATGTTCTATTGATTGAACTGTAGACCAGCAATTTTTTTTCTTAAAAAGCAACTCCGGAGAGTGAAGTGCTGCTATGACGCGAGTCATGTAGAAACTTGACCTGACCAGAGTTGCGCCAGTTTTCCCCTTGAAATGGATTCTGTACATAATCATAGAATCATACAGCACTGAATGGGGACCATTCGGCCCATCATGCCTGTACCGGCTCTTTGTAAACACTATCCAATTCGTCCCACTCCCATGCTCTTCCCCTGTAGCTTTGAAATTTTTTCAATTTGGGGAAAAAAAACATTATCAATGTGACTTGTTTGTGTTTGAGCTTTCGCTTACAACAGTGGAATCCATTGGCTTAATTTACTATTCATCGATTCTGCTATTGGTAGAATTTTCATAAGAATTATGGCTTGGATATTAACAGGAGTGGGTTACGTAGGCGGGGGTGCAGAGTTGTGCATGGGAAACCTGGAAGATTTCCTCGCATGCTGTGGAGTTTTAACACCACAGTGTGCGTCTTTTGTCATTGGCAGGTTCCCCGCCCGGGATTCAGTCTGATTGACACACTTGGCTTGCAGTCGGGTGGGGAAGCTGCAGGAGCAGATAGGTCCGATCCACAACCCCCCTGGGGGAAGGGGTCTGATCGGCAACCCTGAGGGGGGCATCTGATCCCTGATGGTGGGAGAGTTCCGATCCTCTACCCATTTGCCGTTGGGGGGTGCGGGGGGGGGGTTATCCAATTCAGTTGGGGAGAGGGGGATCAGATTCAGGGGGTCTTTGTATGGTGGGTGTCTGATGGGGGGTGGAGATGGGGGGCTGGGGAGTGGGTGAAGCACTCCTACTCCTTCTGGCCCACAAGCTGTGCTGTAAAGGCACTTACCTTCTCCCCGAAGCTGTCCTCACCTCCCTTCAGCTTTCGGGTTTCCTGAGGCCTGGGAAGCCCGGCCGCCCACTGTTAAAATCTGCAAAGCAGGTTAAATCAGAGGCTGCCAGACTCATTATAATATTTAAATTGACAGCCCGCCTCCGAGGAGCGGGTTGGCTGCCCGCCCCCTGTCCTGCCTCCATTAAACCCGGAAGTGGGCAAGTTGGAGGCGGGTTCAGGTCGGGTTTGAGATTTTAAAAATGTTAACATCTGTCCCGACACCAACCCACCCGTTTTTGGCTGTTGAAATTCAACCCTATGAGTTACAAGGTGACCCTGGTAATTGTAACATATTTATGTATTGAGCGAGGTTTGATACCTGCACCTTCATGAGATGAGTTGTCATGCAAAGTTCTACACGTGTCATTAACCATTCCATTCATCCACCTATTTTTTTGAATCAGTAATGTATATACCTTTAAGGGGGGAACTATGTTTTACAGCTCATGTATACTGCAGTACCGGCAGTGAACACACCTGTATATAGCACTGTGTAGTAATCTGTACAGATCAGTTGCAGTGTGAGCCACGTTGAGTAAACACCTGTTGTACCGTACTCCGTAGTCTGTGCCTTATTATACACGGACGCAACATTGGCGACGAGGCAGGTTCGAACCTACCTGCAACTCTGCATCACCTCCCGGGGATTCGTTCCTGGAGATCAGTGGATTGGAGGTCAAGGCCAGAGACTCGGGCGTTGACCACGGGCAACTGCCCAGTCATCCAGCAGAGACTCGAAAATTGCGGGGGAGGCTGTCGAGAGCCAGGCTTGGCTTTCCAGTCGAGGAGGTCCAGCGAAACGGGCTGGCAACAGGTAGTGCACAGACCCTTCCCAGACAGCGGCGGGCTAGAGCCCGACCGAGCGGCACAGCAAAGGGCCGAGCAGCGTCGACGGGGGAGAGAGAGAGAGAGGGCAGAGCGCATAGGGCGCAGCCGGTGTTCAGGGGCCGAGCAGCGTCGGAGAGAGGGAGAGAGAGACGTGCAGAAACCCGCGAGGCACCGCCATTGCCACGAGGAGCGCCGAGAGCGGCGTTGGCAGCAGCGCAGGAGAAGCGCGCGAAACCTACAGGGCGCCGCCATTGCCACGAGAACCACCGGGAGCGGCGTTGGCAGCAGCGGGGGAGGAAGGAAAGCGCAGGAGACGCCATTTTAAGCCATTGGGAGATGCCATTTTAAACCACACCCAAAATGCCGAAGAGTGGCAGTATCACCGCATTTGACAATGAAGTCGAAGATTGGACTACATATGTCGAACGAATAGAGGTGTACTGCAAGGCAAATGAGGTGTCAGATGACAAGAAAGCGTCGGTATTGTTAAATTTAATGGGTGCAAAGACGAATGGTTTATTACGAAATCTAGTAACCCCAATGAAGCCAATGGAAAAGAGTTTTGAAGACATAGTAACGATACTACATGAACATTTAAACCCCACACCGCTGCTGATAGCAGAAAGATTCAAGTTTCACAAACGGAACCAGCATAAGGATGAAAGCAATGCTGATTATTTAACAGAACTGCGCAAACTATCGAAACACTGCCAGTTTGGAGCGGGACTGGCAGATACCTTAAGGGACAAGTTTGTGTGTGGGCTTCAAAGTGAAGGAACCCAGAAACGGCTTTTATCTGAAAAGGACCTTACGCTGGAAAAGGCTTTCAGCATTGCGGTAGCATATGAAGCAGCAGCACGGGGCACTGCAGAGATACAACAGAGACCGCAAGAATATGGCACAAACAAAATGTCATTTCGAACAGAGAAGTGCTATCGCTGCGGCAGAACAACACACGACCAGAATGATTGCTGGTTCAAAGACAAAGTGTGCAGACAGTGTGGAAAAGTAGGACACATAGCACGAGACTGCAGGTCGGGAAAGAAAACCAGCAATAAGAAACCTACCAAAGGAAAGTACAAGAAGGTACATAAGATGATGGAGAATAGTTCAGACGAACAAAAGAGTGATAACGACTCCGAAAGCAGGGAACTGAGTTGTCTGAAACTACATAATGTGATCACAACGGAGGATCACCGAACCATTTGGGTCACTCTCAAGTTAGCAGGAGCCCAGGTAAAGATGGAATTGGACACAGGATCAGCCCTAACAGCCATAAACCGATGGGACTATGAGCAGCTATTCTCACACATACCCTTGAGAGACACAAAAATTATTTTGAAGACGTACACGGGGCAAAAAGTCTACCCCAAAGGAAAAATAAGGATGACCGTTATATATAACGGTAAGGAAACCCCAAAACTAGACCTGTATGTATTGCAAGATGGAGGACCACCATTACTGGGACGTGAATGGATCCAGAAAATACAATTGGATTGGCATTCCATACAGGCACTGACTGTGGCTGACAAAAAGGATGACAACGTCACACCTTGACGACTGTCAAAGATCCTAACTGACGCGAAAGAAGTGTTCCAGCAAGGACTCGAAACACTGAAAGGCATGACAGCGATGATTAAAATTGAAGAAAACGCAAGCCCAAAATTTTTTAAGGCCAGACCGGTACCTTATGCGATCCGCCCAGTCGTTGAAGCAGAGCTGGAGAGTCTGGAACATTCAGGTGTACTGTCCAAGGTAGACTGGAGCGAGTGGGCTACACCCATCATCCCTGTGATGAAAAAGTCGTTGAGCAGCACGCCTGGGGAACCAAGGAAGGTTCGCATCTGTGGGGACTTTAAGGTAACAGTGAACCCGGTCCTTCACACCGTACAATATCCACTTCTGCGGATTGAAGATATTTTCACCTCGCTATCTGGAGGGAAACGCTTCACTAAGACTGATCTGGGCCAGGCGTATCTGCAAATGGAGGTAGAAGAAGCATCAAAAAAATACCTCACAATCAACACCCATAAAGGTCTCTACCAATACAACCGGCTGGTATTCGGGGTAGCATCAGCTCTGGCTATTTGGCAGAGGGCAATGGAACAAGTCCTGCAAGGGATCCCAGGGACCCAGTGTTATTTGGACGACATCCTGGTCACGGGCGAAAATGACAGTGATCACCTTGCCAACCTGGAGCAGGTGCTCACTAGATTGCAGGAATATGGGCTCCGAGCTAACCGCCCCAAATGCGAGTTTTTTAGAAAACAGATCTCGTATTGTGGCCACGTTATCGATAAAGAGGGGTTACATAAGTCCCCAGAGAAGATTGAGGCAGTAGTCAAGGCTTCAGCACCAGAAAATGTGTCACAACTGAGGTCCTTCCTCGGGCTGATAAACTACTACCATAAGTTCTTGCAAAATTTGTCTACAATACTACACCCACTGAACACCCTACTGCAAACTGGGGTGCCATGGAAGTGGAGTGATGAATGTAGACGAGCTTTCCAGAAGAGCAAAACACTAATCACATCGAAAGAGGTATTGGCCCATTACAACCCGGCATTACCAATTCGGTTGGCATGTGATGCGTCACCCTACGGCATTGGAGCGGTGCTGTCGCACAAATTCTCAGACGGCTCAGAGAGGCCAATAGCCTTTGCGTCACGATCACTAACCTCAGCCAAGCGTAACTACGCCCAGATTGACAGGGAGGCCCTCAGCCTAGTATGGGGAGTGAAAAAGTTCAATCACTATCTGCACGGGCAGAAATTCACTTTGCTGACTGATCACCAGCCTCTTGTCTCCATTTTTAATCTGAAGAAGGGCGTTCCGGTGATGACTGCGCAACGACTACAAAGATGGTCACTTTTTCTAGGGGCGCACCACTATGAGATTGAATATAAGGGCACGAAACAGCATGGAAATGCTAATGGGCTATCACGCCTGCCACTGCCTACTGCTGAGGAAGCACCAGCAGTGGATCCTGTTGAAATATTCCATTCGACTATAGTTGAATACCTACCGGTAACTAACGCTTGTATTGAAAAGGAAACCCGAAATGACCCGACACTGTCTCGGGTATATGATTTGACGGTGAATGGATGGCCAGCACATGTCGAGAATGCTGGCAACAGTGAGTCGCCAAGGAGAGAATAGCTGTCAGTGTGCCGGGGGACCTTGATGTGTGGATCCCGAGTGGTAATTCCACCCAAGTTAAGGGATAGAGTGCTCAATGAGCTTCATGAGGGTCATCTGGGAGGGGTAAAAATGAAAAGCCTAGCCAGGGCTTATGTGTGGTGGCTGGGAATCGATAAACAAATTGAGAACCTGACCAAGAGCTGCTCAGGATGCCAGAAAGTCCAAAATGCACCACCACAGGCCCCTCTACACCCATGGGAGTGGCCCTCATCTCCATGGCAACGGGTGCATATTGATTTTGCTGGTCCATTCATGGACTCAATGTTTTTAATAGCCGTGGATGCGCACTCGAAATGGCCTGAGGTCATCAAAATGTCCTCCACCACCACGGAGAAAACTATTGCAGTCTTACGGACCATTTTTGCCAGGAATGGCTTGCCAGAACAGATTTGCTCCGACAACGGACCACAGTTTGTGTCCGAAGAGTTCCGGAGGTTCTTGAAAAAGAATGGGGTAAGGCATTACATATCCGCCCTGTATCATCCAGCCACAAATGGATTGGCTGAGAGGTTCGTACAAACCTTTAAGAAGGCAATAAAGGCTATGTACAATGACAATGACAACACTCCGCTGCAGCACAAGGTGGACAATTTCCTGTTCGCCTACCGGAATGCGACACATGCAGTCACCAACCAGGCCCCAGCCATGATGTTCTTTAACTGAAGGTTAAGATCTCGCCTGGATTTGCTCAGACCAAACGTACGAAGAGATGTTGAGAGTAAGCAATTCCAGCACATCCATGAGAAGCCAACAAGGAGCTTCAATGAGGGCAACCAGTCTTGGCCCGCGACTACCGAACAGAAAAATGGCAGCCAGGAACGATATGCACACGGCAGGGCCCACTAATGTACACAGTGGACGTTGGGGAGAGCATCGTGAGATGCCATGCTGACCAGATCCTAGAGTCACAGGAACAAGTCAACCCCATGCCTCGCCCATACGTACCTGGTGATGAACCCGATGTACAGGTAGCATCTACCCCAGAAACAGTAGCATCGGAAGCTGATGAACCAACCGACGACAGGGGGCCAGAATCGCCTCCGCACCAAGAGCAAGACACTCAGGAAAGGCGCTATCCAGAAAGGATCAGGAAGCCTCCCCAAAGACTGAATATATAAATAGACTATTTTCAGCTAATATTGCATGTTAAAAGTGTTAATTGTAATTAGTTTGATATTTAATTGTTAAATGAGTGTTATGGTACTGTTAATCTAAAAGGGGAGGAATTGTAATGTATATACCTTTAAGGGGGGAACTATGTTTTACAGCTCATGTATACTGCAGTACCGGCAGTGACAACACCTGTATACAGCACTGAGTAGTAATCTGTACAGATCAGTTGCAGTGTGAGCCACGTTGAGTAAACACCTGTTGTACCGTTCTCCGCAGTCTGTGTCTTATTATACACGGATGCAACAGAATCCAAGAGCAGTCTTGGTTATTTATTGGAATGGTAGTTGCCATGGATTTAATGTGCATGGTATTTTTTCCCCCTCATTTTTCCTTTGCTCCTTCAATCCTGATGTCTGTATCTCGTGTGGCGATAACTGTTCAGTCGATGCCAGCAATTCTTTAGCGCTTTGCTAAAATGGCCACTTTCTGTGGTGTATGCAAATGAGGTATTCATCTTTGAGCACATGGCAATCTACCGAGATTATATTTCTACCTGCTCCGATGTCTACACACGTCTCCTTAATAGTAGGGATCACTGGATAGTTATCAGTGGTGTATTTTTTTTCCCCTTACTTAGCCTAAGCTGACTTATGTACTCCAATACTACTCTGGTTGGCATTGGTTAAACCAGCTCAGCATCAAATCTGGGAGTTTGCTATTCTGTTACGGGTACATGGTGAATTTACTCATAGAGTAAACAGCGAAGCTCTTGTGTGTTGCTTTTGGATGATTTTCTGCTTCAATTATACATTGACGTGCCTTGGACCGGCTTGATTAAGAACCGTTTTTGGAAAGAATAGCTGATCAAGTCCCTTTGGTGAAGGAAAGCTTTAAATTTTATTACTACTGCTTCCTTTATCGAGATGATTAGGATTCCTCCAGACTTTGCGAATGGTGAGACGTGTTTTGAAAACAATAACGGGCCGTATTTTCCGATTGGAGGCTTCCTGCGTGCGGAGGCCTCCGATCTTGATAAAAATCTACAAACTTACCTGAGGGCTCCCGAGGTCCGGACACTTCTGCTCCTGGGCCTCTCCAACTGGAAATGCGCAGGGCCCACGTATCCCAGAGGCGCAGGCGGTTCGCAAGTGTCCCTGGGATCATGTGGGCCATGGGGAGCCAATCAAAGAAGGGAATCTCCCTTCATACACTTGACAGATAGACCTGTCAAATATATGAATGGAGATCACCACAAAAACACTGTAAAACATTAAATACATTTTTTTAGCACATTTTTAAAATTAGTTGAAATTACAATAAATTAAATATTTTAAACAAATTAAATTTTTTGAAAAAAATAATTAAAGTTTTTTGTGGGGCTAAAAATAAACTTACCTTTTTAAAGTATTTTTAAATGATAAACGAGTGAGTGAAAATTTTTTTTTTTTTACTTTTTTCAAATCTTATGCTGATAAAAGCAGGCCTTGCGTTGCTTTTACCAGGCGTAAGATTTCTAAGTGATTTCAGCAGGCGGAGGTTCTGCAGAAAGCGGAACTCTTCCCCCCTGCAGAGGCCCTTCTCCAGGGCAGGCCTCTGATCTGTCAAGAGCATTCTTGACAGATCGGAAATGCCGGCTTTCAGAGCATGCCCTTCGCATACCTGAAACCGGTATTTCCGATGTCCCTACGGGTGTGTACACAGCTCGTACCCACCCGTAGGCATTGGAATATCCGGCCCAAAATCTATTACTTGTTCTTGGTGGAACTCGTCAGAAGGAAAACAAAATGCTTTTAGGTTTTATTCTCTGCAGGTAGATATGTTAGTTCAAATTGCAACTGAGAACATGGGTGCTGATCCCTTCTTAATGTGCAACCTTTTTAAAAAGATATATTTGACAACAGATTTTTTTTGTCATTCTTAGTCATGCATGCTACAACATTTTCACAATTTGCTGCGTGATAAATTTGCTTGTCAAAAATATCACTTACGTTATTTACTGCAAATCGGATGGAAACTGCCACAGGCTGTGGGAAACAGATATGGCAGTTCCACAAACCTGTTTGGGAGGAACAAATAAGAGTCCTTTTTTTTGTTGGTTATTTATCTTCCTCTCGTTCTTTTGCATAATTTATCAGCCAAGAGGCTGCTACCAATGTCCTTTGCAATGGGGTTGCTGAGAGGTATGAGCGGATGGCTCTCCCTCCAAATCATCATCATCTCCTTTCCTGCGGAGAGGCACCTAGTCATTGCCCCAAACTCCTCTCATCTCATCAGCAACAGCAAGATTCAGATGAGATCAGGAGCAACTTCTTTGGGGCATTAAGGCCACAATTGTAAGGAAAAGAAGTCTGTTGATCAGGGATATTATGAGGTCCAGCTTCTGCCAAAGCTTTGAATTAAAATGGTGCAAAGCAGACAAAGGCTGATTCACTCTGCCAGCGCATTTCACACTTCATCTCGAGCCATTGTTTGTTTCTTTACCTGTCCTATTACCATCTCGTCTCCCCTTGAATATCTCTTAATGTCTCTTCTTTCATCCCCTCCCCCATTTCCCAGCCCCCAAACTACCTTTTAATCTGTTTCATTTCCTGCCTTTTTTTCTCGGTTCTGAAGAAGGGTTTCGACCCGAAACGTTGACTCTATTTCTCTCTCCACGGATGTTGCCTGGCCTGCTGAGTTTTTCCAGCATTTTCTGTTGTTATTTCTGATTTTTTTTAAATTTGTTAACCAACTGAACAAGTTGTTAACATTTATATTTGACAATGAAACAGTAACAAAGGTAAATGCTTCCCCACATACTTCAGACCAGAATGTAATAGGCCCTGCAGCACTGTGAAGGTGCTGAGGGAGGGCTTGACCAGTAGCAGGCTGGCTGATAGATTTGCTTCTGTGCAGAACAGTAAAGCACATATCTCCCACTTACAAACCTTGGAGTGGGTATTTTAATCTCCTCTGCCAGGTTTCATTTCAATTGCAAGATAGAAATTACCATATCCCTCCTCTACAAAAAGTCTGTGCCAATGAAACAACTCTGCTACACTGGTCCAGAACATTTTGGCTGGAACTGGTATTATAGAGAACACACTTAGAATGGCACTTACTTCCTACAGGAAGGAAGGGGGGAACTCTATTAGTGGTGCACCTGGTGCTCTGCAATGTGTACACAAAATATTTCAAACCAAAACAGGATTGCATTGTCCCAGCCTTAACTGCTCTGTTACTGTAAAAGCCACGCAGTATACTGGTAAAACTCTAAACCACAACTTTCTAAGTCATGGGTGATGCAGTAAATCGACAGAGCAGGGTGAATTAACTCAACCTTACACAACTGTGCTACAATTTCTTGGCACAGTCTAGTGTATCTGTCTCTTTTTCCCAAGCATCATGTACACAATTAAATGTTTGCATCTCATTAGTCAAATGAGCTGCTATCAATATTTGGTAAATGCATTCATGCTTTTAACCCTGAACCCATGACTGTCAATGGAAGAACTTACTCAATGCTGTAATTTCTGGAAATGAAATGGGCCCCACATGTTGGGGATGGCATGCGATCCCTTTTTAGAACTTCTGTCACCTGTTCAAATGCATTGGAGTGTCGCTGGCACAGGAGAAAAAGCAGTTGTGTTTTTTCACATGGTTATAAAACACTTTTCACTAATATAATGATGAATATTGCCCATCAAGTTGTTTCACCACTGTATTATTCCTCAAGTAAATTCAACGAGAAATTTGAAATAAAAACAAAGTGCTGGAATTACTCAGCAGGTCAGGCAGCATCTGTAGAGACAGAAACAGAGTTAACGTTTCAGGTCGATGACCCTTCGTCAGAACTGGAAAAAGTTAGAGATGTAACAGATTTTTAAACAAGGGAAGGGGCAGGGGGAGGGGAGGAAAGAACAACAGGGAACGTCTGTGATGGGCTGGAAGGCAGGAGAGATTAAAAGACAAAAGGGGTGATGGTGCAAGGCAAAAGGAGATGGTAATGGGACAAGTTAAGAAACAAAAGATGACTTTAGATGAGGTGTAAATGGGAATGGCAGAATCATCAACAGCTGCCAGGTGAGAGAAAATAAAAAATAGGGGCAGAGGTTATGGTTTGAAATTGTTGAACTCGATGCTGAGTCCAGAAGGCTGTAAAGTGCCTAATCGAAAGATGAGGTGCTGTTCCTCGAGCTTACGTTGAGCTTCGTTGGAACAGTGTAAGAGGCCGAGGTCAGAGTGGGAGTGGAGCGGACAATTAAAGTCACAGGCGACCAGAAGCTCGGGGTCATGCTTATGGACTGAATGGAGGTGTTCCGCAAAGCTGCATTTGATCTACCCAATGTAGAGGAGGCCGCATCGTGAGCAGCGAATACAGTATGTGACCAGCCACACACATACTGTGGCTACAAGAGCAGGTCAGAGGCTAGGTATTCTGCGGCGAGTGTCTCACCTCCTGACTCCCTAAAGCCTTTTCACCATCTACAAGGCACAAGTAAGGAGCGTGATGGAATACTCTCCACTTGCCTGGATGAGTGCAGCTCCAACAACACTCAAGAAGCGCGACACCATCCAGGACAAAGCAGCCTGCTTGATTGGCACCCCATCCACCGCCTTAAACAGTCACTCCCTCCACCACCGGCGTACCGTTGCTGCAATGTGTACCATCTACAAGATGCACTGCAGCAACTCACCAAGGCTGCTTCGGCAGCACCTCCCAAACCCGCGACCTCTTCCACCTAGAAGGACAAGGGCAGCAGGTGCATGGGAACACCACCACCTCCAAGTTCCCCTCCAAGTCACACACCATCCTGACTTAGAAGTATATCGCCGATCCTTCATCGTCGCTGGGTCAAAATCCTGGAACTCCCTCCCTAACAGCACTGTCGGCGTACTTTCACCACATGGACTGCAGCGGTTCAAGAAGGCAGCTCACCACCAGCTTCTCAAGGGCAATGAGGGATGGGCAATAAATGCTGGCCTTGCCAGCAACACCCACATCCCATTAAAAACAAATTTTAGAAAAGTATACTAAATTGCAAGAAGTACAAGGAAATCACTGTTTCACCTGGTATTTCAGCATTTTCTGTTTTTATTTCAGATTTCCAGCATCTGCAGTATTTTGCATTTGTATCAACGAGAACGTTCTTCAATTTGCATGGTTCAAGAATTTAATAGCCAGTGTTTTATTTATATGATGGATATATGGGACATGACATCTATGTGGTTCATTACAATAGTCCGCCCATTGTAAACTGAATTTTGCCATAATAAGCAATCTTTCCTGTTGTGTAGTGCTGAGTAATGTGTCGAATTGCAGCTGGATATTTCATGCTTTGGGTAATTGTCTTGGAGGTGCTAAAAATTCCCATACACATTGATATCTTCTGCCACGCTACACAGTTCACAGTTTCAGTGAATTGTTGCAATGTCTTTGAATATTTCTGTGCACTACTGGAATCTCTGATACGTACTTTGGTTCCTTGGAAGGGATTATTCATACACAATTTTAAATGGTCATATGGTGGCCAAGAATGGTTTCCTGAAGTTAATATTTTACACACTTTTTATTAAGTGTACCTGATGGCCATTCCTTTCGCTGTCTCGGCCCTAAGGTCTGGAATTCCCTCCCTAAACATCTCCGTCTCTCTACCACTCCTCCTTTAGGATACTCCTTAAAATCTATCTCTTTGACCAACCTTTTGGCCTTGAGTCCTAATACCTCCTAGGCGGCATATAAATGCAAGTTGTTGTTGTAGACATGGCCGAGGTAAGCTTTGTATTCCCAGTGACAAAATAAAATTGAATGTGACCAGTGTGGAAGGAACATGGAGTCACAAGTCTGGGGCCACTTATTTTAAATACTTTGGATAACTGGCTGACTGCCTTCCCCATAGTTTTGGCTCAGGTTGTCACAAATAGCTATTTTACTAATTACTTTTCACAGTCAAAATGGAAAAGAATCTCTATAGATTCTGTGTTCCCAAGTCTGGGAGAAAAACTAGGTAAGTCTGAGTAAACCACAAACTGCAAATAACAAATTTCATGAAAATTTCAGTTGCTTTGACCAGGTTTTACAAATTCAGCATAAACTTGATCCTCTCCCTTTCCCCGCTCCCCAAAGTTGAATAAAATCTACCAGTATACGTGCATGGGATATGGTAGCATATTGGTTATGTTACTGGACTAATAATCCAGAGGCCTGGATATCCACCACGGCAGCTGGGGAATTTAAATTCAGTTAATTAAATAAATCTGGAATAAAAAGCTAGTGTCAGTAATGGTGACCATGAAACTACTGGATTGTCATAAAAACCCATCTGGTTCAATAATGTCCTTTAGGGAAGGAAATCTGCCGTCCTTACCTGGTCCGGCCTATATGTGACTCCAGACCCACAGCAATGTGGTTGACTCTTAAATGCCTCCTGAAATGGCGGGGCAAGCCACTCAGTTGTAACAAACCGCTACAAAGACTGCAGTGGTTCAAGAAGGCGGCTCACCACCACCTTCTCAAGGGCAATTAGGGAAGGGCAATAAATGCTGGCCGTGCCAGCGACGCCCAGATCCTGGTGAATAAATTTTTTTTTAAAAATCCATTCCGCTGGATATTCACAGGGTTCATTTGTTTAAATTCACAATGTGAGCCATAACTAATCCATTCCATGTTAGGTTCAAAGACTGAGGTGGCAATTCCCAACCGCATCGGAATAACTCAATAGTATTGATGGCTCGTGTGCTGGAAAACCGGCCCTAATAGAAGGATCTGGACTTCAAAAAAACTCAACCGATGTCTGCATAAAAGGCAAATTGAAGTTGCAACTTGATCTCTTGGACAGATTACCATCTGAGGAGATTATGCTGGAGATATACAGAAACATGATGAACAGAAAATACTGGTGGAGTAGTTGAAGCCTCCTGATCAGTTTCATGGAATGCATGTGGACAGAAAAGAAACTTCTATCTACAGTAAAAGGTTTCTTGGGAAGTGGATGTGTAAACCTCTATCTTTCACAGTGAATTAAAACGCAAGCCTCTACTCTTTCGTATCATTGCTGCCCTCAACAATTTTCTTGCTCACAGAGTGCTGTGCCTCAGAATCTGGTGATTGAGTGAGTCGGACTTGAAATGTGGGCCTTGATATTAACTCCCTCATGACGGATGGGTGAGGGTCCGGGGGTGGGGGGTGTTTACAAAGGAAAAATGACCTCCAAACAACTGCGTACGCGACCACTGCCATTTTTATGGTGGTGGATTTTGAGGCGTCCGCGTTGTCCCGCCGTGGAGAGGCGGGATACTTCTTTAACATATTTAAATCAGGCTCTCTCTCAGTGCAATTGGGAGCTCAATTTAAATGTTACCGTTGCTGTGCAGGTTTCCCAGGGATTGGTAAACCCAGCAGGGAAAGGGAGCCGAACGATGCTGGCTCCACAAGGTAAGTGCCTTTTACTGCACACTTTGTAGACCAGAAGGAGCGGGAGTGATTCCTCCCCAGCCCCTCAAATAAGCATTCAGTCTCTCCCACCGCCAATCATGGCCCCTCTCTCTTTCTCTCTCTCTCGCCACAATTACAGACCTTTCCGACCCCCCTCCCCCGATCGTGCCTCCAAGCCACAATCGCGGCCGGCCGCCCCTCCTCTCCTCCATCACCCTCCCAACCTTGCCCAAGCCCCCGATGGCCCACCTTCCCCTGCACTCGCTGATTGCCAAGTGTCCCAGGCTGCGGCCTCCTGCCGCTGGTTTTCTAGGCAAGCCTGTCAATTTGGCCTGCTGGCGAGCGGGAAACGGAAGAAAAAAAATGTTGATGAGGTCATGCCATTAAATTCGGCAGGACCTCCGCGTCCCTGGTTTCGCCAGGTTCTGTGGCCGCTTTCCCCTGCCCCCCACCTTGTCATCCTGCCCGACTCCCCGTGATTATTGGGCCTATGGTCTCTGATCTGAATTCTGGCACTACTCAGCAGTTTTTCAGTGGAATTTTTCACTTGTGCAAAGAGTAATATTTAATTCATTACTCGATTAAAGCAGTGGAGACAGGGAGACAGAGAGTGTTCACAAATCAACCTTTGAGAGGAAAACTACCTATTTATATGTGTGCATTTCAATTACTTTGTAAGGATATTCAGTTGAATTATGCTGGGGCTGGAAATTGCTGCTCTTTCTATGTATATATGTTGTCTCAGCCATATATAAATTGACTTTCGTGATCTGTCGGGTGGAAAAAATCAATAAATTCTTTATTTGAGATAATATTGAAGAACAGCCTATTCTTCAGTTAATAACCTTTACCCACATCATTTTTCACATTTTATTCAAGGAATCAAGATCAAATAGTATTATATTTTAATGTTAATGAAATATTCCACAATTTTTTCAACTTACTTTACATTACAAGATAAATAAAATCCGAAGCCCATTGTGCAAGGCAGGTAATTGCTTAATTAGGCCAAAAATATCACAGTAAAATCTCCTCATTGCAAACTATTATAATGAGCATCCCTGGTCCCAGCCAAAGCACCATCATATTCAGTAGCAGAAATAAAACCTCAGCAAACAAATTCATGATGAGAAGAAATACATTGATACCACCAAAAAAGGCAACTACATTCAACATTTAAATGATGAAAAATGTCTTTAGTTTGGTGATCGTGCTGCTGGTGCCAAGGGCCAACTGGTTTATCTCATGGACAAGCTTCTTGGGTTTCCACACTTAAAAACATATTGGCCCGTATTGGCCTATATTTTCCGATCGAAGGCTTCCTGCGTGTGGAGGCCTCCGATCCGGAAAAAATCTACGCCCTTACCTGAGGGCTCCCGAGGTCTGGACATTTCCGATCCTAGGCCTCTCCACGACGAAATGCGCAGGGCCCACGTATCCCAGGGGCGCAGGCGGTTCGCAAGCGTCCCTGGGATCACGTGGGCCATGGGAAGCCAATAGGAGAAGGGAATCTCTCTTCATATTTTTGACATAGACCTGTCAAAAGTATTAATGGAGATCACTCCAAAAACACATCAAAACATTAAGTAATTTTTTTTTTAATCACCTTTTTAAAATTAGTTAAAATGACATTAAATTAAATATTTTAAGCAAAAACCAGGGCTAAAATTAAACTTAACTTTTTAAAAAGTATTTTAAAATTATAAATGAGTGAAAAAACATTTTTTTTTACTTTTTAAAACTCTTATGCTAGGAAAAGCAGGCCTTACGTTGCTTTTACCAGGCGTAAGATTTTTAAGGGATTTCAGCGGGCGGAGGTTCTGCAGAAAGCGGAACACTCCACCTGCAGAGGCCTTTCTCCAGGGCAGGTGACTGATCTGTTAAGAGGATTCTTGACAGATCGGAAATGCCGGTTTTCAGCGCATGCACTTCACATTCCTGAAACCGGCATTTGCGAGGTCTCTACGGGTGTGTACACAGCTCGTACACACCCGTAGGCATCAGAAAATACGGGCCAATACTAGAAAAATCATATTACAGTACAGGAAACTTTGGTTTATCCGGAGGTTGTATGTCCGGAAACCTCGATCTACCGGCAGAAATCAGGAGCCATTTAGTTAGGTTTTTTTTCTTCTCGTGGCTTTGTTTTCAACAGTCGGGCTCTGGAAAGTCTCTGAAGCTGTTGCTAAGCTACAGAGACGCTTCCAAGGTACGGGCCGACTGTTTACAAACTGTTGCTAAGCAACAGTGTTTGTTGTCAGATACGGAGATGAAAACCTCCGTATGCTTCAACATTAACTTTGTATGTCCGGCAGTTTTGATAGATCGGCGATAGATCGGCAACAGCTCGGTCCCGTCGGTGCCGGATATAACAAAGTTTCCTGTACTAGATTAGTTGGTCATGTCCAACGTTCCCTCCAACTTTTTTTTTTTGGTGCGCGGTCCCTTTACAGTTGCTGTGCGCATGTGTGTTATCTTTTCCAGCGGCAGGAGCTGGTGAGTGGCCTGCGCGGGACATCCCGATTGGTGCGCGGCCGCGCACTTTAGGGTAACATTGGTCATGTCCATGACACAATAATGTCAAATGTTGGACTAAAATTAAAAAAAATACCCCTTGCTTTTACAAACTTGCATCTTTTTTTCAATATGTGTCCACCTCCAAAATGGACAGAACAACCAGGTGGTGGAGGAAAAGGTTAAGTAAACAGTTTTTTTTCCCCCTCAGAAGTGCAGAGGAGATTAACTAGAATGATAGCAGACATGAGTGACTTTAGTTATTCTGGGGAAGCAGGGATTGTTCTCCTTAGATGGTTAAGTGGAGATTTAGTCGAGTTGTTTAAATTTACGAGGTGTTTTGATGGAGTAAATAAGAAGAAACTGTTTCCACTGGCAGGAAAGTAGATACCAGAGGCTGTATATTTAAGATAATTGGCAAAAAAAACAGAAAGGAGATGAGGAGATTTTTTTTACGCTGCCACTCATGATGATCTTTACTTGGCCTGAAAGGGTGGTGGAAGCGGATTCAATAGTAAGTTTCAAAAGGAAATTGTATATATACTTTAAAAGGAAAGAAAATGCCGGGTGATAGGGAAAGGAAGTGGGACTAATTGGATAGTGCTTTCAAAGAGGTACAATGGGCTGAATGGGCTCCTTCTGTGCTGTAAGATTCTATGATTCTACAATTGATGTAATAGAATATATCAATTGGAAATAAAGCTAGACATGGAGAGGAGAGGAGAGGATAGGAAAGAGGACAAAATAGTTCAGGCAAAAAAGGAACAGTACATCTCAAGTGAGGGGGGTGATTTTGCCAATGGGGGTGCGTTGGAGGCAGGACTGCTGCTTGTCGGGTTTTAGTCCCGCCTCCATCGACTTGTGGCCAACCCATGCTATTTTCCCTTGATTGACCTTGTTAAGCCCGCCTAGCGGGCTTAGCAGGCCAATTAAAGGGAAGCTGGTTACAGAGAACGTCAGCATATGACGTCTCATCATTTTTGACAGATGAATTGTTGTCATTTGACAGCTTTGAGAAGCTGTCAAACACTGACGTTCTCTGTTGTTTGGTGAGTTCTTGTACTCGAGGCTCACCAAACCTATTTTCTGAGCAGAAAGCAGATGGCTGTTGCATTGGAGAATGCAGCAGCCATTCTGTCATCTCTGACATTGAGATGCTGGAGCCTCTGGTTCCCCAACGATTGAAGCCTGCAGGAAGAAACAAAGGTAAGGAAACTTTTTCTATCACTTTTCACTCACCAAACATACTCAACTCTCCACACTTGCACCCATCACTCACCTTCACAGCGCACTTTTGGACCCCTCTCACCCCCGCAGACCCACTGCTCGCCTCGGTGACTCTGGCGGGGTTTCCTGACATCGGGAAGCCCGCACCCCTGCTGGAAAAATGGGAATAATCCTCTTCCTGCCTCCAGGAGATGGGACCCGGCACGGGTCTGGTATCCGCACCCTGGGAAGATGGCACAGAGGTGGGTTGGGGGCAGGATGGGTACCTGCCCCCAGATTCTGCCATTTTCCTGGCAGTCCCGCCTTCCCAGGGCTGGCAAGACCGCCCCGAGGTGTTTAGAATTTATTTGGAATTGTTTGTTTGAAATGGGGTAATATTGCATTCCTCCTGACATCCAAACCAGTTCATTATAATAATGATGTGTTTCAGTGTCGATTTGCAATGCGAAAAAAACTTGTAAAACTGGCTGGACCAGGTTGCCTGAAATCTCTTGGAGTGGCTGGTGGGGTTTTCTGCTTCGAATGTATATGAATAGAAATAATGCAGCAAGAAATGGATTGTCATTTTTACTTTCTCATCCCTTACAGGTCTTGGGTATCGCAGAATGGTAGAACGCAGGCTGAAGTCTGTGGTTCCCTCCATAATAAGTGAAATCTAGTAATTCTTCATAGCAATCAGAGAAAACAACCACCACAGGTCACCTGCACATCATTTTCAGAATGGCACTGATTTGAGGTCTGTGTGTAGGGCATCCAACAAGGGATGGTGTAGCGTAATGACACTTAATGCTCTCTGAAGTGGCCTAGCAAGCTGTGCAGTTGTACAAGCTTCTTAGGACAATTAGAGATGGACAATAACGGCGGCTTGCCTTCAGCACCTACAAACAGAGAACAAAACAAAAATTGGACTGTGTAATTTACAAGCCAATTTTGCACAACTCTTCACTGAATATGGGGAATAGCTGGGCTATCGATAGAAAATATTGTTCCAACCTCACAGCATTTCGTTTGTAGATGGGAAGGTTCACCTACACGGAGGCTGAAAGTATCTAATAGCAGTGTTGCTTGACAAGACAGATGGATGCAATTATCTCTTGTACAGGAGTCACTGTTTGAAAAATGGTGAAATGCTATGACATGGAGGGTTGTATTGCAATAATGTTGTAGAGGACAGTGCTATGGTAAGAGGGGACTGCAAGACAAGGATATAGCTGGCAATTCCAGGACCAATGAGAAGTTTAATAACTACTTGATTGACCTCACCAACTGAGCATGAAGATTGTTGTTCCCACTGTGGTCACATGGAGATAGGCCTTAAAAGGTTGTGTTCCCAAAGGTACAGGGAGAGAGAAACTCGCACCAAAACAGAGACGAACTGAATCACAAGGAAACCGAAGCTTAGAGCATCATGATCTGTGCCCCTTGTTGTTTTCTGCTCAAGGTGAGATGTTTGTCCTAGAGAATGGAGCATTTTCTTCACACAGTGTTAGCCTCACATAGTCCAGATTCACATGTAGCACGGGCTAGATGTTGAATAAAACTCCCCGCACTTTACTCCAACTTTAATTACAATCACAGAGTACTCCAACTTTAATTACATTCAGAGAGCACGCTTAGATGAAGAAGAATAACATGCTGACACTTTGGTTCATCCAGTTCCACCACCCCTTTTAAAAGCCAAAGCCAAGTGCGATAAACATGTGTTTTTGCTCTTGTCCTTTTGAAGATGCCTAGAGTCAATGCTGATGAGCTCAGTGGATTGGGTGGGGGAATTACAGGGCCACAGTGGTATACGAAAAAAGTATGAACATGTTCATGACCTCGGCGATACAAAGATAATGGGCTCGATTTTCATTGAGCCATGCAGTCGGGCTTGGAGGCATGCGAGGGGTTAAAATCACAAAAACTGGCGGGCGGGACCCCCCCACCCGCCTGGTTCCCGCCTCCGAGCAATTTTAACTCGGGCGTGTCTGATGGTCCCGACTCCGTCCCACATCCAACAGATGGGACTGGTCTTTAAGGTCCTTAATTACCACTAAATGGCCTCTATAATCCGATTTTAAAAGGCCCTTGCAAATATAACCCTTTTCCCACGTAAAACACGCCTGGTGGGAAACACGAATGTGAAACCTGACGGGAGCACGATTGGATTGCTGACTGTCAACTGCAGGTCAACCATTAAAGAGGAGATTTGATCAGCCATCATTTGCAGGTGGCAGGACTTAGTGGTCTCAGGTCTGGGGCTACTTTTAGAAGGCTTAACCACACCTGTGGAAGGTTGGAGCCTCACACCCATCTCCAGTGTGGCCTCCTGGGAAACCCCACTCGCCACCTTCACTCAGCGCTTCCTCAACGGAGGCATATACCAGAAGCATGGGAGCCATTTATTTCCTTCCCATCTCGGCAATAGAGGAGCTTGAGCATCAGCCGCAGCAGCAGCAGAACCAGGAACAACAGCAGCAGGAGCGCCAGGCTGCTGCTCGCCCACCTGAGGCTGCACAGGCCAGAAGGGGCCAGCACCTGGAAGCCCATCGGCGCAGGAGATACCCCCCAAACAGGATGTACAGACGCAGGGTCACCTATCTCAACATGTCTGAGCAACAGTGCCAAAGGCGGCTCTGACTTTCGCGAGAGGTGGTGACTGACATCTGCGCAATGCTACAGCAAGACCTGCTGCCCAGAGGACCAGGTGGACAAGCATTACCAGTGGCCGTCAAAGCCACCACCGCACTCAACTTTTTTGCCTCAGGCACATTCCACGGATCAGCAGCAGACATCAGCGGCATCTCCCAGGCGGCCACACACACTGGCATCACGCAGGTAACCGATGCCCTCTTTGCCCTCGCGCACAATCACATCCATTTCGCCAAGGATTGAGCAAGTGTCAAGGCACGAGCGGTTGGATTAGTTCATCTGGTAGGCTTTCCAAAGGTGCAAGGCGCCGTTGACTGCTCACATGTGGCCCTTCGGGCACCCCATCGCAATCCAGGTATTTTTGTCAACCACAAGGGTTTCCATTCCCTCAACGTTCAGCTGGTGTGTGACCACAAGAAGGAAATTTTGCATGTTTGTACCATGTACCCTGGCAGTTGCCATGACTCCTTCATACTGCACCAGTCTAGTGTGCCTCCGCTATTCAGTCCGCCAGACCAACTTAACGGATGGTTACTTGGAGACAAGGGCTATCCCCTGAGGACTTGGCTAATGACGGCATTGAGGAGGCCAGCCAACGAAGCTGAGGAGCGCTACAACTCCAGCCACATTTCCACCAGATCCATTATTGAGCAAACCATCGGTTTGCTGAAGATGTGCTTCAGATGCCTGGATAGATCAGGTGGAGCCCTGCATAACTCAGCAGCCAGGGTCTCCAGAATCAGTGCTTCTGACATGTCTTCCTTTTTCCTCAACTGTGGATTCCCCTCTACCGTGGTTGACATGGCCCTTGACCGTGTCCGTTCTATTTCCCGCACTTCTGCTCTCACCCCTGCCCCTCCCTCCCAGAACCACGATAGGGTTCCCCTTGTCCTCACCTTTCACCCCACCCGCCTCCACATTCAACGGATCATCCTCCGCCATTTCCGCCACCTCCAACGTGATCCCACCACCAAACACATCTTCCCCTCACCTCCCCTTTCAGCATTCCGAAGGGACCGTTCCCTCCGCGACACCCTGGTCCACTCCTCAATCACCCCCAACAGCCCTGCTCCTTCACCTGGCACCTTCCCGTGCAAGCGCAGGAGATACAACACATGCCCTTTTACCTCCTCCCTTCCCACTGTCCAGGGCCCCAAACACCCCTTCCAGGTGAAACAGCGATTTACTTGTACTTCTTGCAATTTAATATACTGCATTTGCTGCTCACGATGCGGTCTCCTCTACATTGGGGAGACCAAACGCAGATTGGGCGACTGCTTTGCGGAACACCTCCATTCAGTCCGTATGGGTGATCCTGAGCTTCCGGTCGCCTGTCACTTTAATTCACCGCTTCACTCCCACTCTGATCCCTCTGTCCTCGGGCTATTGCATTGTTCCAATGAAGCTCAACGTAAGCTCGAGGAACAGCACCTCATCTTTCGATTGGGCACTTTGCAGCCTGCCGGACTCAACATTGAGTTCAACAATTTCAGATAATTATCCCTGCCCCCATTTTTCATGCAGTATGATTTTTGCCATTCCCATTTGCAACATTTTATCTTTCCTGCCTCTTACAAAAGTACAGGATGTTCTTTCTATTTCTTCCTCCCCTCCTAACGCCCCCCCCCCCTGTCTCTGCACCTGCTTAATATCTGTTACATCTCCAGCTTTTTCCAGTTCTGATGAAGGGTCCCAGACCTGAAACGTTAACTCTGTTTCTCTCTCCACGGATGCTGCCTGGCCTGCTGAGTATTTCCAGCATTTTCTGTTGTTATCTCCAGAATCATCGTGGTTTGCTGTGCACTTCACAACATGGCACAGCGTCGTGGCTTGCAGATTCCTGAGGACCAAGTGGCTCCTCACATATCCTCCTCAGATGAGGAGGAGGAGGAGAGTGAAAACAAACATCCTACAAAGGCCCATCAACCAGCGGCAGCATTACGCGAGAACATTGCTGCCCAAGATGCAAGGAACGCACTCATCCTGGCCAGATTTGCTTAGCCTAGTCAATCAAACACTTTTGCCTCGCAGCTTCTTACCAGAGCATTGACATTGTCCAAGAACCAGAGGATTCCTAGCACACTGACCACCATACTGACAGTTGCAAGTATTCCTAAGGCCTCAATGTGGAAGTCCCAATAGCAAAATGACAGACGCCACAATTGCAACATTTGTCATCAGAATTTTTATGCACAATTACGACGTGATGGCATTGTTACACTAAACACAAAATTCCACCCAAGTGACTACCCTGTGACTACTTGTGCTTTATCTTCCTCTTACGCGTGCTGCTACGTAGTGCTTCCCCTGTGGCTTCAGCAGATGTGGAGGCCCCTTGCTCACTTTCCTGCTGCTCCTGTCTTGACATCTTTGGTGGCCGTTCTCTGGGGTGGCGAGCCTGTGAGTGCTCATCAACAGTCTGCTGCTCCTGCAGCTGTGCAGGGGTTGAGACATCTATCTCACTTGGGTGTGGACTGTGGTGGGGCTCTGACCGAGGGCTCTGCAGTGGCATGGAAGTGTGAGCGCTTGGAGAGGAACCCCCATTTCCTTGAGGTCTGCCACCAACCTCCCTCTCATGGGTCAGGTCCCCCTCAGCGCCTGCAAGTGGCTGGAGAGCACCTTGCTACACATCAGGGGGGCGATGTGGACCCGTATCTGCAATGGCAGTCCTACTCAGAAGGACTTCCATGAAGGTCTGGTTTCTCTGTTCAATAGATGCCCAACGCGCCTCAAGAGATGTCATTCTATTCTGAACAATGACCATGTTTTCCATACCCTGGCGACTAAGCTCCTCCATGGCCGGAGCCCTCCTTTTCTCTACCGTAGCCATCCTCTCCTCTACGGTAGCCAGCCTTACCATGGAGGTAGCAAGTGTTTCCACGGAGGTAGCCATCCTTTCCGTGGTGATGCGTTCATGCACCAATGACTCCATAAAGGCTCTGCTCATGTTCGCTATGGACTCCTCCATTCGCTCCACACTCGCAGCGACCCTAGAGACAAAACCTGCCAGAGACTCCTGCATCTGTGCCTGGAGTTCCATCACCTCTGATCTTATGATGGACCCAGAGGCAGAGGGTCGACATACTGCTGAGCCGAGCTGGCAGAGTCCTGCGCCCTCCGACTAGGACTCTCCACTGCTGTCCCTGTCTCCACAATCTGCTGATGCTCACTTGTGAGCTGTGATACACCTGGTGACAACTCTACTCTGTGTCCCGAAGGTCCCACCGAGGTGTGAGTGCTGGTGCTGGGAGCGCTTAATTCTGGTGACACTGCGCCCTCAGAGGTTGCAGCTTCCTCTGAGGAGCCTGGCTGCTCAGCCTCTTCTTCAGGCTAGGGGGGACGGATGCTTGTGATGGTCCTGTGGGGGAGTAAAGGAAAGAGTTAGAGATGTGATTCAAAGGCTACATGCACATAGCTTTTTGCAGATGCTCATAAGTGCATCTGTTACAGCTTCACAATCATTATCAGTGACTCATGCAATGTCAAAGAGAGAGATGGGAAACTTTTCTGTCACTAGCTTGCTGTGTTGCACACGTCTGTCCGTCCCCCACGCGCAAATCATCCTCAATGCCCATAATTTCCAGGACGGCCTCCTCCCAGGGGGTCAGGTGGGCTACTGATGGTGGCCCTCCTCCTGTCCTGGCTCGCTCTCTTTTGTTGTAAGCGCTCTTTTCCTGCAATGAAGGAGACAAGTGGAGGTTGAGTGAGAATGAAGAAGTGAGTGTAGAGATTGCCTAGCATAGATACTTAGAAGGAGACAAAGATGGAGTGTTGTCAGTTGTGTTCAAAGCATCAGAGTGATGGGGAGTGTGAGGGCTGCATGGTCGAATAGTTATGTGAATGTGAGCATAGCGAGAGGGGGAATGGGTAAGGGTGCATGGATGTCAGTGTCAAGTGGGATGTGGAGGAAGAGATTGCTAAAGCTGAGTGCTGGTGAGGAAAGCCAATGGGGATCAAATTGAGGGCGATGGGAAATTCATTCTCACTTTTTCAGTGCGCTGCAGGTCATGAAATCTTTTCCTGCACTGTATCCAGTTTCTGCGGGTGACTCCCAAGGAGTTGACCTCCTCAGCCACCTGCATCCACACAGCCTTGGTCTGAGTGGGAGGCCTCTTCCTCCCTGATGAAGGGAACAGGACCTCCCTGTTGGCCCTAGCCCCATCCACTAATGCCTGCAGTGCCACCTCGTCAAAGCGAGGAGCTGATCTGGCCCTCCCGCTTGTCATTTTTGCTGCAGCTCCCTCACACTGCACAGTCAAGAAGCTTGCAAGTCTGCAGAAGAAGCAAGGCTTGCTGTGGACCTTAAATGCAGTAGCAATGATGACGTAATTGGAGGGGACTTTCAGTCATGAAAAACCCATTTGCAAAGGCTTCCCACATGTTGGAAATCAATTGGCCACTTAAGTTAAAATTGCATCAATCTCGCACATCCATTTAGATTCGTGTGGGGAAACACGAAATTCGGATAACACGGCACCATCCCGCACCTGAGTTAAAATCCAGCCCAATTTATTTGAACTCAAATTTCAACTTCCCACACTGGATAAGGAACTGCACTCTGGAAGTTTGTTTAAACAAAAAAGAAATTGTGCGAAAGAAAAATCACCAAGAAAAGAAATTCGAGTACGTGGTATGATTTTGAAAGTGAATCCTGACAGAATCTCCAGCAAATCACAGAAACATTAAATGAACTATTTTTCTGGTTGTAGAATGATTTTAAATATTTTAATTTAAACAGTGAGTGCTGAGATGTTGTTTTCTTCTTTTACCAATCTTTATACAAATGTAGTTGAAACCTGAGATGATTTATAATGCTGGAACATTGTGTGAACACAAAGTAGCTCACAGGCAGACGGGAGAGGTGCGTAACCAGAGTGTCAAACAGCAAAAACAGTTCAGTGTAGCTTACTCAAGCAACTTTCAAGCTTCAGCAACTCATTAATTTCACAAAAACCAATAGTACTTAAAATAAGCAGGCTCATGGACTATTGCAGCTGAAATCCATTTAGCATTGAATATCTGGAAACCTCACACTAACCCCTTCTGAGCAGTGTGGGTTTGTATTGTTTTGCTTCAAACTAGATTGACAGAGTGATCTAGAAAGAGCCTTTCCTCAACAGATCTTTGAATATGTGTAGACTGAAATACAAGGAAAAGAAGAAATATTAATTGGAGCCTTTTTTGGAAATATTTCTTGCAGAATAGAATATCAATAGGAACATGGGAATTGCTAGATGAAAATAAAAACAAGGTCCATTTATTTTGCTTTCTATGATCCTGATAATTGCATGATGCAATGGTAACATAGAAACATAGAAGATAGGAGCAGGAGTAGGCCATTCAGCCCCTCGAGCCTGCTCTGCCATTCAATGCGATCATGGCTGACCATCCAAATTCAGTACCCTGTCCCTGCTTTCTCCCCATATCCCTTGATCCCTTTAGCCTTAAGAAATATATCTAACTCCTTCTTGAATATATTTAATGAATTGGCCTCAACTGTCTTCTGTGGTAGAGAATTCACCAGGTTCACCACTCCCTGGGTGAAGAAATTCCTCCTCATCTCAGTCCTAAATGGCTTACCCCTTATCCTTAGACTATGACCCCTGGTTCTGGACTCCCCCGCCATCGGGAACAGCCTTCCTGCATCTAGTCTGTCTAGTCCTGTTAGAATTTTATAAGTTTCAATGAGATCCCCTCTCATTCTTCTAAACTCTAGTGAATATAAGCCTAATCGACCCAATCTCTCAATGAATTGTTGATTAATCATAGCGATCAATCTCCATCAATTAGTCTACAACAGACCCCATGATGCAAGGTAAACCCCAGTGATGGAGAGCTTTGGGAACCATAGGTTCAAAGTCACCTCTTCCTCCCGAGCATGCTACACTTACCACATGTCAATTGAACAGTCTGACCAGTTTCTATAATAAGGACATCCTGAAATAAGAAACTGGGAAAATAAAATCAAGTGTTGGAAATAGCATCGTAGTCAGCATCGGTGAAGAGTGCAGAGTATTTTTAAGAAGCACAGATTTTAATTTTCACTTCAGTCATTTCAGTGGTTGATTCTTATGACAAAAGGCTGCAAATCATCTTCGAAGGAATCAACTTACACCAATCACAAAGAATAGGACATTCATTTTAAATTTGAATGCTTTTTTCGGGCCTTTTTTTTGCCAATTTTGTGCTCATCAAGGTTGAGTGATGGTTACTGCTGGTTGGCTACAGCGTGTTTCATAGCTGAGTCTCCAGCACTGTGTTAGCGTCGCCCCCTCAGGCGAATTCTACACTTTAACTTTCACTCTGTCACTAACCTAAGTGCGAGTGGGAACGTCCCTTTCACGGTAAATTAAATAATGGCATAAGCAGTGAAGTTGTAGCGCGAACGTGTCTCAGCGGCCAAAGCAGTACAATTTTAAGAGCGGGATATTGCAGGAGCTGAGTCTGGCCAAATAACCTTGAATATGCTGACACTACCCCTTAAAACCTGTGGCTGATTTTTGACAGTAAAACTATATATTTTTAAATCCTATGATTCTATGCCAAGCAGAGTTGCCTTTAATAGGATTGTCCGCTTAAATCTGTGATGGCAAGTTGGGGAAGTTTCTTAGATGCGCACTGAGTTTGTCCCATCTTGATTCTGGCTAGCCTGTCTCATTCCTCGCTACAGGTATGAGCCGAACACTGAGGCAGGTCACAAGTACAATTTCCTTGGCTCCATTTATTTGCAATGAGAAGAAAAATGATGTATAAACACACGTAGCATCCATTCAATGGAGAATTAGGAGCTAAAGTTTGTGCCCTGTGAATGAAAGAAAGACTTGCATTTATATAGCGCCTTTCACGACCACTGGACGTCTCAAAGCGCTTTTCAGCCAAAGAAGTACTTTTGAAGTGTAGTCACTGTTGTAATGTGGGAAACACAACAGCCAATTTGCGCATAGCAAGGTCCCACAAACAGCAATGTGATAATGACCAGACAATCTGTTTTTGTTGTGTTGGTTGAGGGATAAATATTGGCCAGGACACCGGGGATAACTCCCCTGCTCTTCTTTGAAATAATGCCATGGGATCTTCTACGCCCACCTGAGAGAGCAGACGGGGCCTCGGTTTAATGTCTCATCCAAAAGACGGCACCTCCGACAGTGCAGCTCTCCCTCAGCACTACACTGGAGTGTCAGCCTAGCTTTACGTGCTCAAGTCCCTGGAGTGGGACTTGAACCCACAACCTTCTGACTCCGAGGCGAGTGTGCTACCCACTGAGTCACAGCTGACACTGAATGCTCCATTCTGGCCATCATTCGAGGCACTGTGAGCTGCAATCCTTTTATTGCATTTGGGTTCCCAGCCAAAGGACCAGGGGCTGTGGTATTAAAGGAAGTGGTGTCTAATTTTGTTCAGCTGTGCAGAAATAATTATTCTCAGAAGCCGAGTATTTGGGCCTGAGCCACGAATATGGGCACAATGCTCTCTGCACTTGCTCCAAACATCGTTCTTGATACAGATATAATTTGAATGGCAATGGTGTAGTTTTCATTACCACTATAGTATTTTTCACCCAGTTCATAGCCCTCATTTACAGGTTAAATTGTCCCTTTTGTTCCTGGAATTTGTAGGTATCCGAGAAAGGAGTATGTTTTCATCAATGAAAATCGAAGAGTAGGATCAAAATGAAAGCACTTAGTAAATTTCACATTATCTGATGAACTGTAACAAAGGTTCAATTATACACTGTACTTACTGCAGCTGAACTGTGTGTCTACACGTATGTCTGCAATAAATTTCTGCAGTAAATCCTTCCAGTGCATTCAACTGCAAAATGTGACGCAAGGCTTTATTCCATTGAAAAGCTGCAGATCTTTCTTTGATTGTCCAAATAGGTCCATTAGAGTCTGTAAAATCAAGCCCAAATCGTTCCCTCAAGCACACTTCCAGATCCCAGTACCATCACCAAACCTTTGATTTATTCTGTGCTATAAATCAATAAGGACTTGATGGAAATACAGAAGTGTTTAACTCTGAGTGTCCAGAATTGCCCTTGTAGATGGCTAAGCATGAGTACCGTAAGAGAATGTTGCACACGTGAGAGTTTTATTATTGAAGCACCTTTCACAAGTGTAACAGACTTCAAATTTGAGTTCTCCAGGTTTGATCGAATTACAGTGCCCTGTTCTTTCTGTGGTGAGCACTGTGAATAAATGTGGTACCCTGTAGTGGTTGCCCAGTCTTCCATTGTTTGAACAGAAGCAAGTGACAGTAAAGTGTTTACTTTTGCCATCAACCACCATCTCCTCCAAAAACAACAAACTGGCTAAATGTATCTTTCCTTCATGCAGTGATGGCACACCAATTAAGTAGCATAGGTTTCCAGCCCTGACTTCATACGGAGGATACCCTTCATCATGCCGTGTGGCACTAACACTGTGCTAAGCGGGATGAATTAAGAGCAGATAGGTGCTGTGGGCCAAGAGCAGCCACAGAATTGTATGCCAGCACAATCTCCAACATCAAGGCCCAGCATATCCCACATCCTCCCTCACCATCAAATCAGATGGCCAAACTTGGTTCAGTGAGGAGTGTAGAAGAGCATGCTGAAAATACGGCGCCAACCCACTGAAGCTACAACACAGGCCTAAATATTTGCTAAAATGTTTCCATTAGTGTGATAAGTAAGTATGGTTTCCTCTGCAAATTCTGCTCTTCCTTCTGGAACAAATCTTCCAGGTTTCCACCCAACAATGGGAAGGAATTAAGTGACTGTCCACAGTGGAACTGGAAGGACCAGTATATGAACACCCCAAGAGTTGTCTGACATGTGATTCTTGACACCTATGATGTGGACAAGGATAGAGGCACAAAGGATAATTAGCAAGAGTAACACAAAGGTATCATCAAGCAAGAGTATACCCATGGAGAAAAGAGAGCTATCCAGTGGAGAATTGAGTGGTAGCTAGGTGGGATTCTGTAATTTGGAAGGGTGTTTGGTTTCAAGCAATGAATGATAATCTCAAATGCTACAGATATCAGATATGAGAAATGGTGGAAAAACTTCGGAAAAAGGAGGGAAATCGTCCATAAATCATGGTTGCGTAAGAACCGATGACATAGAAAAGAGATGGTTGACGATCTTGTGGCATTTTAAGGAGTTTGGTTCTAATTTAAATACAAGATCTTAAAAGTAGTAATTTCCTGATGCCATCTGTTGAATGAGGTATGGAGACCCAGGTGGAAAGATTTAGAAGAGACAGTTTCAGATTCCTGGGACATGAGAACAAACTTTGCAGTGTGAGCTCCACAGATCAGATGTCTCACGGGAGCTAAATAGAGCAGTGGGGGATAATTTAAATTTTTAAGGGATGTCCAAATGTCAGAGCATATGGGGAAGCGATTATTAATAAACATAGAAACATAGAAGATAGGAGCAGGAGTCGGCCATTCGGCCCTTCGAGCCTGCTCCGCCATTCAATGTGATCATGGCTGATCATCCAAATTCAGTACCCTGTCCCTGCCTTTTCCCCATATCCCTTGATCCCTTTAGCCTCAAGAAATATATCCAACTCTTTCTTGAATATATTTAATGAACTGGCCTCCACCGCCCTCTGTGGCAGAGAATAAGGATCGTGAAGGGGAAAAGCAATAATAAATTTATAAAATGGGAATGGGTTGATCGAGAAATGTATCTTGCAAATAGGAGAGATGTTAAAGAGATGAATTGCTTGGAGAAAAGAGGAATGGGAAACAAATGACAAGCAAATTGAGGAGTACGAATAGATCCTGGTTTGAGTATTTGTGTGCAATGTGCAGAGCGTTAAAAAAGTAGGGAATTGGAGACACTCATTAGAAGTGTTAAATTGGTTCATCGGAACCATTCTCTGAGTCAGAACGTTGTGGGTTCAAACCCACTCTTGGATTTGAGCAAATAATCTGTCTGACATTTCAGCAGAGTACTGAGGGAGTATTGTATTGTCAGAAGTGCTACCTTTAAGATAAGACATTAAACCATGTTCAGGTGGATATGAAAGATCTCATAGATTAATTGGTAACTTATCTCATTTGTTGTTTGTACAAATTCGCTGCTGTCAGACCCCTAGTGACGACACTTCAAAAGCAATTCACGGATTATGAGGAACATTGGGAGGTCCTGAGGATGTGAAAGGTACAATATAAATTCCTCACTCTTTCCCAAGTGAAAGGGGCACTTGGACTATCCTTTTATTTGTCACTTGCTTAAAGAAGCCCCTATTTCCTTTTATGTGAAAGGTTAGTCTTATGGTAGCTAAATATTCCCAGCTACAATATTTCCAGCAGGGATGGAGAAGGAGGAAAAGGAGAAGTGACATTAATTAAGAAATAAAACCAGAAAATGCTGGAGATACTCAGCAGGTCAGGCAGCATCTGTGAAGAGAGAAACAGAGTTAACCTTTCAGGTCGATGACCTTTCGTCAGTTCTGACGAAAGGTCATCGACCTGAAACGTTAACTCTGTTTCTCTCTTCACAGATGCTGCCTGACCTGCTGAGTATCTCCAGCATTTTCTGGTCTTATTTCAGATTTCTAGCATCTGCAGTATTTTCTTTTTGTATTATTAATTAAGACTATGGTTACAGTCATAGAAAGGGAAGTCCTTATTGACTGTTAGATGGAGTTTGTCTGGTTGAGTTAAGAACCAATCAGGGATCTGCCACCATATTAGAAATATCCTATAGACCACTGAGTAGACAAAGATGAGAATGAGTTACAGGCAATTTAGAGAGCTTTGTGGTCATAAGAGTTATAATTATGGGCACTTCACCTACCCTAAAACAGAAGTTTAGTCAACCAGAAGGTAACTAGGATGGTTTCCTTAAACGTTAAGCTACATGTCCAACAAGGGAGAATGCAGTGCTTGATCTGGCACTGGCTAATGAATCGTGACAAGTAAACAACTTTAAGTTAGGAAATAGTGACAATACCATAATTTGGCTCTCATTCAAATTAGATTAAGGAGAAATTAACTTTTTTATTGGGAATGAAAGGGCACCAAACAAAAAGTCACTGGAAACAAATGACAAATAAGACAGCAGATCTGCAATGAGAGAGACCTAAATACAAGCGCCTGGGATTTCTGTGGGTGTTGATCCAATCTCGGGCCATAACTTGATCAGAAAATTGGTGGAAACCCCAGAGAAATGGCATCCTTGCAGAGATTCTATTCCAAGGTGGATGAGGTATGGGTTAAATGCATTCCAACGAGCTGTAAAGGAGATGTACCTGAGGCTGGGGTTCAATGTATAAATAGAGAGGTCAGAGCTAAAGTGAGGCTTACAATAGTGGCACGATAAATATAGAGAGGATCATACAGCAAAAAGAAACTGAGAAATATTTAAACATGTAGAAGGGACTCATCAAAGGAGATTAGAAAGGTTATGAGGGTATATGAAATGACCTTTCATATAAAAGGAAATTGGGACTTGTGCAAGCACATAACATGATGGTCCAAGGATGGGTGAGACCACATAGAGATAGAAGGTGCTACCTTGTACATTGCATGGGATCTGTAATTGGGAATGAGGTCAAGAAGGAATGAAAGAACCACAACTGGAGATAAATATTCAAAAGAAAACTGTTTTGAAACAATGAATTGGACAGAAAGTAAAACAGTCATCCGGTCTATCTCATATGTACCCTAGAATACTTGGAGTGTGGGGAGGAAATAACAGAATCGGAAACAGGCGTGTCAAGTGCCACACTCCGTTCAAGGGAAAAAGGATAAGCCAGTTAGTTGGTTGTGGGTAAAGTTTCAGAGTCGGTTATATCTGATGAAATTAGTTAACATTAGAGAGGTATGGGCCAATCAATTTCAATTTCAATTTCAATTTTATTGGTCACATAACTAAATACAAGAAGTGTAATCTAGTCAGTGAAATGCTTTTTTCTTGACGAGCTGAAAGCACCAAGCAGCAAGAACACTTAGCTGCCTGGTACGCACGGAGCTCACAAGGACGGCAGCCATCTTCATCGGCGCCATCACAAAAAAACACATACCGACATATACACGCATACATACTTTAATCACTACAATCAGTAGTGGTCAACATGGATTTGTAAAGGAAAGGTCATGCTTTACTGATTTAATTGATTTTTTTTAGGAAATCTGAGTGTATAGATATAAGAACTGCAGTGGATGTAATGTATATGGATTTTTAGAAGGTACTGTTCATTTGTTTTGGACACATGACATTAAAGGTAATATAACTGCATGGGTAGAGAGATAGTTAGAGAACAGAAAGCAGACAGGAGGAGTAATCAATTTTTTTTTGATCTGTAATGGACCCTGCTTTGTTCTCTATTGCTCTAAATGATTTGGATGGAGTCAAAAGATCAATGATACTGAAATTTGCTAATGATACCAAGTTAGAGGCACGGCAAATTGTAATGAGAAATAAGGCGTATATGGTCAGGTTAGCAGAGTGTGTGGATAGAGAGCAGCGCAGTTCAATGTAGAAACTAGCAAAGTAGTACATGTGGGAAAAGAACATGGAAAATATGTACCTACGTCTGGGGAAATAGGACTGGAGTGGACTGGTCCAACTGAAGAGCTAGCAGTGGCACAGATGCCATAGTTCGAATGGTCTCCTCCTGTCGAGTAATTTCTATGGTTCAATGATAGTTTGGTGACAATGTTTGAAATACCACATTGATTGAACCATTGCAGCCTTAGAACCACAGTCTTGATCGTTTGTTGTAGATCTATTGTAATATAGAAACCCCAAATACTGTATACTGACTATGACAATGACTTTGATTGTTAAGCAAAATTCTTAGCACAATGATGAGGCATCATTTAAAATAGATTAAAGCAGCCCGCCAAATTGAGAGGTTTGAAACCCACGGATGTGTGATTATACATCAGTATTTTGAAGTCATTATTGTATCACCGTGTTAAGATAAAAATGTTTTCTAACATTCATGTTGCAGAGAAAGAAACATTTTCATGTTGTTGTGCTCTCTAGCTCACCAGCATACTGTAATGATGCACAATGTGATAATCACTCTGATTGTAGGCTGCAGAACCAATTCTTTATTTTAAACATAGACAAATTGGATATATAACAATTCTTAATGCTAGATAAAGATTGAATTAGACACAGATTGTATTACAATCCTTTTCTTCTCTTCCTTCCAAAGGCTATATAGCTATAGTAAGAGGGAAAATTAAAAATATTCTTCTCCGTTCCAACAGACTCGTCCATCACTGTCCTGGATATTTCCTCTCACACAGCCAGAACAGACCCACCAGAGGTGGAGGCACAGTGGTACACAGTTGGGTGGAAGAGATTGGCCCTAGGAGACCTCAACGTTAACTGTTGACACCATGAAGACTCATGGGTTCAGATTAAACATAGGCAAGCAAACCTCCTGCAGCTTACTACCTACTGCCCTCCCTCAGCTGATGAATCAATACTCTTCCATGTTGAACACCACTTGAAGGAAGCACTGAGGGTAGCAAGCACACAGAATGTACTGTGGGTGGGGGACTTCAATGTCCATCACCAAGAGTGACTCGGTAGTACCACCACTGACCAAGCTAGCCGAGTGCATACTAATTTGCTCCATAGGATGCTTATACACAGTCACAGTGATGGCCACTGGGCATCTGGTACCTTGTTTGGGACTTCCTCTGGACTGATCCGAGTGAAAGCTATGGGAAGCTTCCTGAACTCGAACTTCAGGCTTGTGAGAGGGACAAGCCTCCAGTGAAAACTTTAGTTCAAACACAAAAAATGTTACTGCACGACTTCAACCATTTCTTGTACATTGTGTAATCGCTCATGTCTTTATTGTGTTACAAGCATTATTTGCTGGGTACACTTTGTCATCTTAGCAGAGAAACCAAGATAGTAGCTGAAAGGACTTTCAAAAATATATTTGGGTCAATTTTACTGGTTACCTTTCTTTATTATATTGTTGAACTCTGCTGACAATGAGTCATTTGTTTTTCGGGACTGGCTGTTTTTCTACCCCCTTTCCTTGCATTGTATTGGTACATTTCTAGCCTTTTTAGTTGTGACTTGTTAGTTATGAATTCCATAATTGAAGACAATCAGGTGTAGGTATAACACAGAAATTTGCACATGTACAGATATAACATCGAAGTGTAACCGATAAAACCTGTGCTACATGTAAGACTCAGGCTGCGATTTCCCCTACCTCGGCGGGTCCTGAGCGGGCGACGTCAGTGGCAGGTCGTGACCCTGCTGCTGGCTTCAGCCCGCTGTGTAGAATGATTTTACATTGATTGGGCTTGTTAAGCACATTTGCCGGCCAATTGAAGGAAGTGGGTCTGATGATGTCATTTGATGACGTGTCATCAGCTGGTTTCCTTAAAGGGACCATGCCCAAATTGATTTTGACAGTTGTGCTGTCAGTGTTCTACAGCATTGAGGTGCTGCTAACACTGACAACCCAGGCTCTCCCATGATTACCTCCATATGTTTATGGAGGGAGTCACAGCACGCAGGGAGGTCCTCATCCCTTCCAATGGGCGGAAGACACCTCCCCAGGAGACCAACGCAGCCTGGCTGCACATTGCACAGGAGGGCACAAGCAGGGATGTTGTCAGGAGGACCAGGCTGCAGTTGAGCAAACATTTCAATGATCTCAGTAGATAATGAAACATTACTGCAAAGCCACACTCAACCTCACCCTGCTGTGCCACTCATCACATGCCCATCACTCTGCCTTCCCTACCCTACTCCTGCACATCCTTACTCACACCAACTTAGCTTGCACCTCCACCCATCCCTCTCTATCTACATTATCACTTCCCTATCTCACTAGCCACCCCTCACACTCACCCTCATCCTAGTGCAATCATACAAACTAACAACACACAAGGGTAGGCACTTGGGTGTTTTAGCCAATGCTCATGTAAAGTTTATGTTAATATGGTGTCAAAACTTGAAATCTTCATTTTGAACACTTTGTGTTCTTGGACAGAATTGTATGCACCTTTGGAAGTGGCTTAGTAGTTGCAGTGAATGGTGAGACATAACGGCACCCCCCACAATGGTGATGAGGGTGGAAGGAATGGCTTGGGCAATGTAGGGATGCTTTATGGTGTTGGTGTGGGGTGGCGCCTACCTAGTGCTTCATGTGGCAGCCAGGGTGTACAGCGTCAAGTGCAGTAAATCTGACCATGGTGAGGCCATCCCTGGCGTCCTGGGAAGCAATGTGCTCGGGTGCTGATGCCCTCTGTCCTATGCAGCATCAGTTGATTGCGGAGAAGGTTGGCGATGTTCCTGGTGCTGCTGGTGTTGGGGCTGATCGTGGTGGGATTCTGAGGACCAAGGTGAGATAGTTTCAAGGGCACTGATACTGATGTAATAGATGGCAGGTGAACTTGAGATGACAGAAGGAATCTGTCAACGGTGAGCGAGGCTGTTCCAATGAGGTGACACTGGATAGAGAGTTTGCTCCAAACACCTGCAACCTGCATAAAGCTCAATCTGTGTTCCAAACGCAGTAAGCAACAGCTGCTGTGCTTAGAAAGTGAACAGCTGTGAGACGGGAGCTTTTATAGCACATTTGCAGCTGTCAAGTAAAGAGATGATTCCATGCTCCTACAACTCCTGAACTCCTTACCTGACGTGATTGCCGAGCAGCGTGGACCCCGTGGGCGACCTCGTAAAATGGTAAGGGGAGCTCAAAAAGCTTTTTAATGGACTGTTAACAAGGTCATAATATCTTGAATTGCCTCCCTCGCTGTTGCGTGTCGGGTCTGTTCAGCCCTGACATCTGGGAAAGTCGTGTGGTGGCGGGTTGACAGCAGGTTCTCGACCCACTGTCAAAACATTTTTTTCCCCACCCAACCCGCCACTGAACACACTTGCTGACCCCCCCGCCACCCCGAAAAATTCCCCCCTCAGAGTGGGTGGAGCAGTTGTCAGATTTTCCTCTAATTGTGCTTGGAAATAAAGGCGTGTCTGAGTGCAACATGGAGAGGGAAAAAAGATTGATCTCACACCCTGATTGGAGGCTGCCTGAATTTCCATCCATTTACCGGCATTCGTGTTGTGAAGAGAGACTTGAGAAACTGGGGGTGGAAATTCAGTTGTTTGCACCTCCCATTAGCGCCTTAAGAGGGCGCTAATGGGGCGCAAAGCATCCAGCGCCCGGGCGTGGCGATGTTTCCGCCACTCGCGAAATTAACTAGACATTTTGTGGCGGCGCTAAACACTACCGCCACGATCTCCTGCGCCGGCAGATCGTGACGTCAGTCGAGTGTGCAACGCCCCGGTAGCATCCCAGACCGGATATTGAGTGGCACTCGCTGCCTTACCGCCTGCCGCTAGCAAGGACAGGTTGAGGGGAGCATTCTGCAGTCAGGAAGGGACTGGGGGAGCGCTGTTTAAAGGCGACTGCTTCCTACCTTTTTTTGTTGGTGATATTTTTGCACCACGCATTCAGAGAGAGAGAGAGACTGACTTCTGGAGAGATTCAACGCTGTGTGAAGGAGTTTTGAATACTGAGCAGCACTTTGCAGGTTCATTTTGATTTGCCCTTCCTTGTATCTATTTAGAAGAGACTGTGCGGGCTGCACTCTGAGCTCTTTCCCTGGGTCTTTCCATTGTTCTTTCCAGCAGATTTGATGTACAGGTCGAGATTCAAGGCTGCAATGAGCAGGATGTGGATAGAGAGCAAGATCAACCCTCCCCTTTAAGATAAAAACAGAAAATGCTGGAGGAACTCAGCAGGTCAAGCAGCATCTGTGAAGAGAGAAACAGAGTTAACATTTCAGGTCGATGACCATTCGTCAGAACTCCCCTTTAAGAAATGGCCAGCGCCAGTGTGTCTGTGTTCCATTGCTGACTGACATCACATGAGCTTCGCCAGCGCTCTGAGGTAACGCCTCGCTCCTCGGCCTTTGCGCCTTAAGACAGATGTGAAGCGCCTGATTTAGCGCTCCAATCACCTCCAGGGGCGATAAAAGCCAAGTTTGCTGCCGGAGGCGATAATTAGCGCCAGGCGCTAAACTTTGCGCATGGCCGCTAATGGCGCCCCAAATGGGGCGATTCTGAATTTTTTCCCCTGGGACTCTTATTATTAGAAGAGAAGGTTTAGGTTGATCTCATAGAGCTCATCAAGTTCAAGAAGGGTATGGATAAGTTAAATAGTGAGGCATAGTTTCCACTGGTAAATGAGAGAGACCAAGTTTAAGAGAAATTCAAAAAGAATTAAAGGGGCGGTAAGAAAAAAATCTTAGCATTTAGAACCCTCTGTTATGGTTGAAGAAGTCTATAATTTAGAGAAATAAAAATAGGAAATGCTGGACAACACTCAGCTGGTCAGACAGCATCTGTGGAGAGACAAACAGAGTTAATGGCCTGATTTTTAACTCCAGGCGGATTCCCTGCTTAGGCCCGAGTTAAAATTACAGTCGGATCTCAATGATGTCATCAGGCCGCAACAAGCATACCTAAAGAAAGACCCTATTGGTTCCGGGTGTGTGTCCCATTCGGGTGCGGTGGTGCAGTGATTCTGTTATTATACCAGCAATCCAAAAGACCTGGACTAATAATCCAGAGAACGAGCGTTCAAATCCCACCACAGCAGTTTGTGAATTTTGGGAGCTAAGCGGCAGCACCGAGGAGGCAACAGATAAAAACAGCGGGAGACCAAGACAGCGCGTACCTGAGCGGCGGCGGCGCGGTCCTGAGCGGCGGCAGCGCGGACCTGAGCGGCGGCAGCACCTCCAACAATTTCAACAACAACAAAAACCAAGGAGTGACGTCACAGGACAGCAGGTAGGTGATTGGTGGCTGAGTATGAACGTTTTCTCTCGCTAACCTAGGACAGTGGTTTAAATTAGGAGCGGGAAACTATAATGTACTTTATTAAATTTATAATTTAACTAGTTAAATGAATTAATATAACTATAAATAGTTGTTTAATAAAGACTTTAATTAAATAAATAAAACATGGTTAGACTAAGACATGGCAGAGCAGGTTGTGTGTCTGGACTGCAGTATGTAGGAGTTTGTGGGACAGCAAGACTGACCCGAGCGAACATGTCTCTGTCTCCAATCTCTCCGGCTCAGAGTCATTGAGCTGGAGTGTGAGTTCAAGACACTCTGACACATAAGGGAGGGGGATGAGTATCTGAACAGTTTGCTCCAGACTTTGGTTACACTGTGATGAAATATTCATCATCATCACTGCCTGTGACTGAGATCGGTTTCAGTGTCATTTCCCTTCCCCCAGACCTCATTGTATTGTGTACTGGAATGTGCTGTATTGTATACTGGAATGTGCTGGAATGTGCTGTGTGTAGGGCTCCGCCCATACCTGGCCCCGTTTGTCGGCTGGCTCAGTCTGCAGAAGGAAGACATCACTCTCTTTTACGTGTTACGTTCTAAGTTAATAAAAGCCTTGTTTTTGTTCTGCTAACTTCGAGTCTCGGAATTATTGCGGCACATCAATTTTATTAACTTATTTTTCAACACTATGGATCAACTCCTGAAACCCGAACGTTTGGATTTGGATCAACATGCTCCGGACGCATCAGCACGCTTCGGACACTGGTTTGAGTGTATGGAATTCTTCCTGGACAATTCCGCAGCCGTCAAAGACGCTACGGACGCTGTGAGGATGAGACTCGGAATTCTGCGGAATTGGGTAAGCCACCGGGTTTACCCCCTCGTCCAAGACGCCGAGACGTACCTGGCCGCCTGCGACATCTTAAAGGCGCATTACCAGCAGCCTACGAATGAGGTGTATGCTAGGCACCTGCTCGCTACCCGCGCACAGCGACCTGGGGAATCGGTGGAGGAGTTCCTAAGCACCCTGAAAATGCTTGGCAAAGACTGCAAGTGCCGAGATGTAAAAGCCGCAGTGTACACTGACGAGCTTGTTCGCGATGCCTTCATCACAGGCCTCAGCTCCACTTACATCCGGCAAAGACTGCTGGAAAAAACGGGGTTGGACCTGAAACAGGCTGCGGACACCACGCGATCCCTGGATGTGGCCCAGAGAAACTCGGACGCCTACTCTTCAGCCCGCGCCGTCCACGCCGCCACGTGTGCACCGAGGGCGCCGCCATCTTGGAAGGCATCTTCCCCGCCCGACAGCCCGACACCGGCTGGGCCCCGCTCTCCCCCCAGAAGCCCTACGACAGCCGCGACGCGTCAGGGACCCAACTGCTACTTCTGCGGGCAGCCAAAGCACACCAGAAACCTGTGCCCGGCGAAAGGCACCACCTGCTTTAAGTGCGGTAAGAAGGGGCACTTCGGGAAGGTGTGCAGAGGGAACCCCGCCGGAAAGCCAACCGCCGGAAAACCCGCCACCGCCGCGTGTGCGCCGTGGGAGCGGCCATCTTGGACGCCATCTTGCCCGACCTCGTGGGGTCCGCCATCTTGTGAGCAGACAGCGTGGACGCCATCTTGTATCGATCAGGGCCCTACAGTGGCATCGGTCACAGTGGACCAGACCAGGCCGCACCCGCTATCCAGATCAATGGTGGACATCGAGGTAAACGGGTGCCGGGTTAAATGCTTAATTGACAGTGGAAGCACGGAGAGCTTTATCCACCCAGAACTGGCACAACAACTCTCCCTAAAGGTGGTCCCTACTCAGGGTACCATCTCTATGGCTGACAAAACCCAGACATCGACCATTCTGGGTTACTGCACGGTACAATTGTGCGTTAACGGAACTGTATATGATAATTTTAAAGTATTAATCATGAAGAACCTATGTGCGAGCGTGATCTTGGGCCTGGGTTTCCAGTGCAACCACCAAAGCATCACGCTCAAGTACGGTGGGTCCCAGCCGCCCCTCACAGTGTGCGGTCTGGCTACCCTGAAGGTAAAGCCGCCTTCGCTATTCGCGAACCTTACCCCTAACTGCCGGCCAATAGCGACCAAAAGCAGGAGGTACAGCTGGGAGGACAGGCGGTTTATCGCGACCGAGGTAGACAGGCTCCTGAAAGAGCGCATTATTGAACGCAGCAACAGCCCGTTGCGCGCCCAAGTGGTAGTGGTAAGGGGTAGCGAGAAGAAACGGATGGTGATCGACTATAGTCAAACGATCAACAGGTACACCCTACTAGACGCCTACCCGCTACCCCGCATATCAGAAATGGCGAACCAAATCGCCCAATACCGGGTGTTCTCCACCATCGACCTCAAGTCAGCGTACCACCAGCTCCCTATCAGACCAGAGGACCGCCCGTACACCGCCTTCGAGGCGAACGGACGCCTCTACCAATTCCTCAGAGTCCCCTTTGGGGTGACGAATGGGGTCTCGGTCTTCCAGAGGGAGATGGACCGCATGGTCGATGACCACCACTTGCAGGCAACCTTCCCCTACCTCGACAACGTCACCATCTGTGGCCACAATCAGCAGGATCATGACTCGAACCTCGAGAGGTTCCTGGAAACCGCACAAAAACTCAACCTCACCTACAACGAGGACAAGTGCGTTTACAACACCACGCGCCTCTGCATACTAGGCAACGTGGTGGAGAATGGGGAAATCGGACCAGACCCCGACCGATTGCGCCCCCTACGGGAGCTGCCCCTGCCCAACACTCCCAAAGCCCTGAAAAGGTGCCTGGGGTTATTTTCTTATTATTCCCAATGGGTCCCCAACTACTCCGACAAAGCCCGCCCCCTCTTGAAAGCATCCTCTTTCCCGCTCTCTGCTGAGGCCCACGCCGCCTTCAAAAGCATTAAGCAGGATATTGAGCGGGCCACGCTACAGGCAGTGGACGAGAACACTCCATTTCAAGTGGAAAGTGATGCGTCTGACTTCGCCTTGGCGGCCACCCTCAACCAGGCGGGGCGGCCCGTAGCTTTCTTCTCGAGGACCCTCCAAGGGCCCGAGATCAGACACTCCTCCGTGGAAAAGGAGGCCCAAGCCATCGTGGAGGCAGTGCGCCACTGGCGCCACTACCTAGCCGGCAAACGCTTCACCCTACTTACCGACCAGCGGTCGGTAGCGTTTATGTTCAATAATAAACAGAGGGGGAAGATTAAAAATGATAAGATTCTTAGGTGGCGGATCGAGCTCTCCACCTTCGAGTACGACATCATTTACCGGCCAGGGGCCCTTAACGAATCCCCTGACGCCCTCTCACGAGGGATGTGTGCCAGCGCCACCGGGGATCGGCTACAGACCCTCCACAACGACCTCTGCCACCCAGGGGTCACACGGCTGTTCCACTTCATAAAGTCCCGTAACTTACCCTACTCGATTGAGGAAGTTCGGTCCCTGACCAGGAACTGCCGCACTTGCGCTGAGTGCAAGCCTCGGTTCTACCGCCCAGATAGAGCCCACTTAATCAAAGCTACACGGCCCTTTGAGCGGCTCAGCTTAGATTTCAAGGGCCCCCTCCCGTCCGTCGACCGCAATGTTTACTTCCTGAACATTGTGGACGAATACTCCCGGTTCCCATTCGCCTTCCCCTGCCCAGACATGACCAGCGCCACGGTCATTAAATGCCTCAACAGCCTGTTCTGCCTGTTCGGTATGCCGAGCTACACCCATACGGATAGGGGGGCGTCCTTCATGAGTGAAGAGCTACGCCAGTACATGCTGTCCAAGGGGCTCGCCACGAGCCGTACCACCAGCTACAACCCCCGGGGTAACGGCCAAGTGGAGCGAGAGAACGGGACAGTATGGAAAGCAGTCACTCTAGCTCTAAGGACCAAGGGCCTCCCTATCTCCCGCTGGCAGGAAGTCCTCTCGGATGTGCTCCATTCGATACGGTCGCTATTGTGTACGGCCACTAATACCACGCCTCATGAACGAATGTTTGTCTTTCCCCGGAAATCCACCTCGGGCGTATCCATGCCGTCATGGCTCTCCACCCCAGGTCCGGTACTCGTGCGAAGGCATGTGAGGGGCCACAAGACGGACCCTCTCGTGGAGCCAGTACACCTACTCAACGCCAACCCCCAATACGCATATGTCCGGCACGCCGACGGAAGGGAGGACACCGTGTCCATAAAAGACGTCGCCCCAGCTGGCATCGACAACAACCACGGCAATAGCGGCAACGACGATCACAGCAACTCTTACCCACCCACTACTCTTTCATCACCCCCGGAAGAACACCGACCAATGGCACCCCCACCAACTACCCCTTCAACAACCCTGGCGGCACCCCCGGCAGAGACCCAGGAGGCTACCGGGGACACCCAGCCGACACCCGCGGCACCGCAACAGCCACGTCGGTCGCAGAGGACTATCAAACCCCCGAACAGACTAAATCTATAGAAGGGGTGAATGTGATGAAATATTCATCATCATCACTGCCTGTGACTGAGATCGGTTTCAGTGTCATTTCCCTTCCCCCAGACCTCATTGTATTGTGTACTGGAATGTGCTGTATTGTATACTGCAATGTGCTGGAATGTGCTGTGTGTAGGGCTCCGCCCATACCTGGCCCCGTTTGTAGGCTGGCTCAGTCTGGCCTCAGCCTCCAGAAGGAAGAATTACTCTCTTTTACGTGTTACGTTCTAAGTTAATAAAAGCCTTGTTTTTGTTCTGCTAACTTCGAGTCTCGGAATTATTGAGGCACATCATACACCTCGTAGAGAGGTGTAAGGTCAGAATAGGGCTGGCATGACTGATAGTGTGCAGAGTAAGGGGAACCCAGGTAAGAAAGGGAACGAGGATCCACAGAAACTGATCCTATCCAACAGGTACAATGTACTTGCTACCTGTGAGGATAAGGGTAAAGACTGTCGGAAGGACAGCCAGAATGCAGACCATGGCACTTTGGAGCAGGAGGCTGTCCAAAGGGGGGAGGAGAGGAAGTGTAATGTGGTAGTTGTCGGGGATTCTATAATTAGGGGGACGGATATCATCCTTTGTAAGCAAGATGGAGAATCCCGCATGGTATGCTGATGCCAGGGTGAGGGACATCTCAAACCGGCTTGGAAGGATACTGCAGAGGGAGGGGGAGGATCCAGTCGTTGTGGTCCATGTTGGAACCAATAACATAGGGAAGAATAGGCAAAAGGTCCTGTTTGGGGAGTACTAGGAACTAAATTAATGAACGGAACCTCAAGGGTTATAATTTCAATTAATACCTGAGCCACATGCAAATTGGTGTAGAGATAAGCTGATTAGGGAAGTGAACACGTGGTTAAAGGAGTGGTGTGGGAAAGAGGGGTTCCATTTCATGGGGCACTGGCACCAGTATTGAGACAGGAAGGAACTGTACCGTTGGGACGGGCTCCACCTGAACCAGTCTGGGACCAGGGCCCTAGCGGTAAGGATAAATAGGGCAGTCACAAGGACTTTAAACTAGTAAGTTGGTGGGGTGGGGGGGGGGGGGGGCGGCGGGGGGAGTGCTCAGGGGGAAATTGCAGTACAAATAGTAGATCAAAAACAAACGAAAGGGAAGAGAGTAGAGCAGCAGTCAGAAATTGTACTTTAGGCACTACAGGTAAAGGGAAAACTAAAAGATGTAAAGTGATTAAACCAGGAGAGAGAAATAAGAAACATGTGAATAAAGCATCAGAGCTGAAGGAGAGGCCAGGGTGTGTGGCCCAAATAAGTGTTCCTTATACTCCGTGCATTTGTATAAAGAACAAATTATGTGAACTGCAGACACAAATTCAAATTGGAGGCTATGACATGGTAGTCACTACTGAGACATGCTGCAAGACAGTCAAGACAGTTCGCAGATGACATGAAAATTGATGGAGTGGTAAATAGCGAGGAGGGAAGCCTCAGGCTACAGGACGATATAGACGGGTTGGTTAGATGGGCAGAACAGTGGCAAATGGAATTTAACCCTGAAAAGTGTGAGGTGATGCATTTTGGGAGGACTAACAAGGCAAGGGAATACACAATGAATGGTCGGACCCTAGGAAGGACAGAGGATCAGAGGGACCTTGGTGTGCATGTACATAGATCCCTGAAGGCAGCAGGACAGGTAGATAAGCTGGTTAAAAAGACATATGGGATACTTGCCTTCATTAGCCGAGGCATAGAATATAAGAGCAGGGAGATTATGATGGAGCTGCACAAAACGCTAGTTAGGCCACAGCTGGAATACTGTGTGCAGTTGTGGTCGCCACACTATAGAGGGGATGTGATTGCATTGGAGAGAGTGCAGAGGAGATTCACCAGGATGTTACCTGGGCTGTAGCACTTCAGCTATGAGGAGAGACTGGACAGACTGGGGTTGTTTTCCTTAGAGCAGAGAAGGCTGAGGGGGGACCTGATTGAGGTGTACAAAATTATGTGATGCATAGATATGGTAGATAGAAAGGAACTTTTCCCCTTAGTAGAGGGGTCAATAACCAGGGGGCATAGTTTCAAGGTAAGGGGCAGGAGGTTTAGAGGGGATCTGAGGAAAAACTTTTTCACTGAGGGTGATTTGAATCTGGAACTCACTGCCTGAAAGGGTGTTAGAGGCAGGAACCCTCACAACATTCAAGAAGCATTTAGATGAGCACTTGAAATGCCATAGCATACAAGGCTACAGACCAAGTGCTGGAAAATGGGATTAGAATAGACAGAGGTTGATGGCCAGCGCAGACATGATGGGCCAAAGCGCCTCTTTCTGTGCTGTATAACTCTATGGGCTCGAATTTCCAAGCCACTTGGAGGCGGGTTTGGAGGCGGGAGTGGTGAGAAAATTGCAGAATCGGGGGGGCAGGAACCCATCCCGCTCCCAACCCGCCTCCGTGCCAATGTCCCAGGAGGTGGATATCTGACCTGTGCTAGGAGCCGCCTCCCCAAGGCGGGAAGGGGATTAGTGCCAATTAACTGCCTGTTAGCAGGTAGATAACAGGCAGTTTTTTGCCTAATCCCTATTTTTAGCCCTGAAGTGTGGGCTTCCCGGCGGCTCCGAACCACGCCAAGTTAGCGAGGCGGACCGTCGGTCTGAAGGGGTTGGAGGGGTCGAGTTGTCCGTTGTGCAGGTGAGTGATGGGTGCATGTGTGCAGAGGTAAGTGTGTGAGGTAAGTGTAAAGTGTTTTAATAAGTTTTACTTACCTTTACTTTCTCCTGCAGGCTTCCTTCCTTCAGTTCTCGGGAGTCCCTCAGTTCACCGGCACAGAAAGCAGAATGACCGCTGAACTGTCAAAAGCTGCAGCCTCTGCTTTCTGGTCTGGAGAGATCTCTAACTGAGTCTGAGTAGAAGGACTCTAGTTAGAAGACAGATTGTCAGTGTTTGACAGCTTCACAGAGCTGTCAAACGATGATTTTTCATCTGTCAAAAGCTCTTGACAGATGAAATGTCAATTGCTGACGTCACCAGTAACCAGGTGTCCCTTAATTGGCCTGCTGAGCCTGCTGGGCGGGCTTAACCAGGTCAATCAAGGGAAAATAGCATGGGTTGGCCACAAGTCGATAGAGCCGGGACTACAACCCAAAAACTGGGAGTCCCGCCTCCATCACGTCCCCATTGATAAATTCAAGCCCTATGACTCTATGACTGGGAACTGAATATACCAGGTTATAAGGTCTACAGGACAGATAGGGAAAATGGCAGAGGGGGAAGAGTAGCCTTAATGCTCAAGGATGAAATCACTTCACTGATGAGAGAGGATTTAATGAGAGGTAAGCAGCTCGTGGAAACCTTATGGATTGAATTAAGAAATAGGAAAGGATCTTAGACTATGGTGGGAGTTGTGTATAGGCCCCCTGGTAGCAGCTCTGAAGTGCTAGATTTTAGGAATGCAGAGATTGGACAAGCATGTAGTAAAGGCAGAGTGGTTTTACTGGGGGATTTGAACTTTTATCTTGATTGGGAAAAGCAGACTAGCACCTGTCTGAAAGGTAGATAATTTTTTGTGTGTGTCCGGGATAGTTTTCTACAACAATATCTCCGGGGGCAACAAGGAGGCAGGCCATATTAGATTTAGTAATGAGTACTGAGCCAGATTTAGGTAACATTAGTGAACATTTATCCAATAGCAATCATACCATGATCAAGTTCAACGTAGTGTTTGAAAGGGAGAAACGTGAAACAGCTACTAAGATTCTAGATTTGGGTAAGGCCGACTTCAACGGGATGAGGCAGAGACTGTCCACAGTAAACTGAGCAAACGTGTTCATGGGTAAAAGGACAGAAGATCAGTCGGAGATGTTTAAAAAATAATTTAACATGATACTGAATCAGTTTATACCCCTGAGGGGCAAGAACTCTACTTGCCCCCAAAAAAACAGCCATGGACAACTAAAGAGGTAAGGGACAACATAAAACTAAAGGAAAGGGTATACAAAAATGCAAAAAAAAGTACAGATCCTGGTGAATGGGAAAGATACAAGTAACAGCAAAGGGTCACAAAACAGATAGTAAGAGCTACAAAAAGGGAGTATGAAAAGAAACTTGCAAGGGTTATCAAAATCAATATGAAGAATTTTTACAGTTACATTTGGAAAAGGAGGGTGGGGTCAGGAGCAATGTTGACCCCCTAAAAACTGAAAGTGGTGATATTGTCAGTGACAATGGGGAAATGGCGGACATGTTGAATAATTGCTTTGCATCAGTATTTACAGAAGAAGAGGATAGCAAGCCGGCAATCCCAAAGAAACTAATGTTGAATTGGGGACAGGAACTCAATAAAATTAACGTAAGTAAATTAACAGTAATGAAGAGAATAATGGCACCAGAGAGTGACAAATCCCCAGGGCCAGTTTTAAAGGAAGTAGGTGAGCACATTGCAGATGCCCTAACTATAATCTTCCAAAGTTCTCTTGATTCGGGAACCGTTCTTTTAGATTGGAAAATTGCACATGTCACGCTGCTTTTTAAGAATGGGGAGCGAGAGAAACCAGGGAAATTATAGACCACTTAGCCTAACATCTGTTGTCAGGAAATTACTGGAGTCTATAATTAAGGATAGAGTGACTGAACACCTTGGAAAAATTTCAGCTGATCAGAGAGAGCCAGCATAGATTTGTGAAAGGTAGGTTATGCCTGACAAACCTGATTGAATTTTTTGAGGAGGTGACTAAAGTAGTGGACAAGGGAATGTCTATGGGTGTTATTTATATGGACTTCCAGAAGGCATTTGATTAAGTCCCACATAAGTGACTGTTATTTAAGGTAGAAGCCCACAGAATTGAGCAGCAGGAGACAAAGAGTAGGGATAATGGGTCTGTACTCAAATTGGCAGGATGTGACTCGTGGTGTCCCGCAGGGATCTGTGTTGGGGCCTCGACTATTCACAATATTTATTAACGATTTAGATGATGGCATAGAAAGTCATATATCCAAATTTGCATTGTGGGCAGTGTAGATAAAGGCATAAAATTACAAAGTGATATTGATAGATTAAGTGAATGGGCAAAACTGTGGCAAATGGTTTTCAATGTAAGCAAATGTGAGGTCATCCACTTTGGACCTAAAACAGATAGAACAGGGTACTTTCTAAATAGTAAAAAGTTAAAAACAGTGGGTGTCCAAAGAGACTTGTGTGTTCAGGTATATAGATCATTAAAATGTCATGAAAAGGTACAGACAATAATCAAAAAGACTACTGGGATGCTGGTCTTTATATCTAGAGGACTAGAGTACAACGGGGTAGAAGTTATGCTGCAGCTGTACAAAACCCTGGTTAGACCACACCTGGAGCACTGTGAGCAGTTCTGGGCACCACACCTTAGGAAGGATATATTGGCCTTGGAGGGAGTGCAGCGTAGATTTACGAGAATGATACCCGGACTTCAAGGGTTAAGTTAAGAGGAGCGATGACACAAATTAGGGTTGTATTCTCCAGAATTTAGAAGGTTAAGGGGTGATCTGATTGAAGTTTTCAGGATATTAAGGGGAACAGATAGGGTAGATAGAGAGAAACCATTTCCGCTGGTTGGGGATTCTAGGACTAGGGGGCATAATCTAAAAATTAGAGCCAGACCTTTCAGAAGTTTGGAACTGTCTTCCGCAAAAGACAATTGGTGCTGGATCGGAGATTGATAGCTCTTTGTTAATCAAAGGTATTAAGGGATATGGGCCAAAGGCGGGTATATGGAGTTAGGCCGCAGATCGGGAATGATCTCATTGAATGGCGGAACAGGCTCAAGGGGCTGGACAGCATACTCCTGTTCCTATGTCCTTGCTGCTTGCTCAGGAGAGCAGGTTAAAATTGCAGATGTTGTGATCATGGTGGCTTTTGGACAGCTAAGAACCAGGGTGATTTTAACTGCCCGCCCCCCAGGTTCCTGCTGAGCGAGTAGGGTTAAAATCACCCCTAATGTTTCAGGTCGATGTGCTTTCATCAGAATATATTTAAAACGTGAACTCTGTTTCTCTCTCCACGGACGCTGTCTGATCTGAGTGTTTTACAGCATTTCAGCTGACCAGCACCCGCAGTATTTTGCTTCTGCTATAGTTTAGAGTTCTTTGAAAAGGAGGAATAGTAAAGGAAATATAGTACAAGTAAGAGAATAGGATTACATTAAGTGGCTCGTGGAGAAAGCACTGGCACAGAGTTTAATAGGCCATGTGGCAAGTTTTGTGCTGTAACTTTCTACGATTTTATAAAATGAAGGAGCCTTCCAGATTCCCTTGGCTCGTCTCCTCTGCTGTCTGAGTAATGTTTACTGGGCAAGTGCCGTGCAGGGCAGGACATGTCAAACATTCCTGACTCCAGAAAGCCACCATATTTGTTTCATTGAGAAAGGTTCCACTTGTCCTCAGCTGGCTGCCTCATCCTGTTTGGGTTTTTATTTTGAGCGAGGGGGCAAGGCTGATTTCTAAACCAATCTATTTCCAGTAGCTCTATATATGGTATCTCACTTGTCTACTGGGGTTCTTCTATTTCTTTCACTGCTTACTGTCTTTCAACCTTCATAGCCATAATAATGTATATATTTGAGCTTAGGGATTGCATCTCTCTTATTTTAAAATAGAATAGGCTTAGTCGCTGAGTTTACAACAGTACATTATAACTCAGAATTGTTTATGCATGAAATATTTTCTATAACCCATTCTTAAGTGTGTCGTCTCCTTTGCATCTTAGGGGGAAAAATTGGGTTGCTAACAGGGGGCACAAAGCTTCCAAGCGCGGCGCTGCTAATGACTCCTGTGAATTTCAGCAGGAGGTTAGCGGTAGCCGGTAGCGCCCCGTGGCGCTGCGCCTCCGGCGATCATGTCGTCGGCGTGCACAGCGCCCCGACCGCAAACTTTGCTCGCGCCACTTGACCTACCGCTGAACACTATGGCCGACAGGGTCAGGGTGCTGTGTTTGCGGCCGAGGCAGCGATAATTAGAGGGCAGGTGCCGGGCCGGCTTTTTATTGACCCGCCTGCCAGCCCCCTTTCACCTCCTCGTGGGGATGCTGGCCGCGATCGGTCAGCCTGGCACTCCTCTTGAGTGTTTTCCTGGCAACCCGCTCTGCGGAGGTCCAGCAGGGCCCTGGCGCCCGCTGCACTAGGCCCCTCCCCTTTAATCAGGGGAGGGAGGGCTGTAATACTGCGGCGCTACTGTTGCACGTAGCACCGTGATATTGAATGGTAGCGCTTCCAGTGGCACACCGCATCCTGCTTGGGGCACTACCGTTGAATGTCCAGCGTGGGGGTGCTAATATTTTTGGGGCGAAGTTAGCGCCCCAGAGGGGGCGTGACCCAATTTTCCCCCTTAGAGTTTTTGTACGGCACTACTGTACTATAACAATTCACCGGCTACCGATCTAAATCAGAAACTGCATACCAGGTATAATGTTTTAGGGAATATTTTGTTGCAGTGTAGAGAAAGTAGGACCCATAGAGCACTTTCAGGATTTCATAGCTTTCTAACAGCAAAAATTCTCTTTCAATATTGAAGAGCATTTGGACAGATTAGGAGAGCCTGTGCAGCACATAATCTAACCAACTTGAGAATGCTTGATGTTGATGCTGGATGAACAAACAAGAAGAGTATTCCATTCGCCAGGATGGCCATTGCTCGGCTTTCATGAGCACAAACCTCGAAAAAAATGAAGTGTCTACTTGCCCCATTTGAACTTCTGCCGGATTGCTTTTCCAACATACGTTGGGCTTAAAAAAAAAAAGATGGCCCTTCAATAAATATCATTTCAGTGTCCTGCATTTTCATTTTATTCTATGCTATTACCTCTCATAATTCTATCCAGAGTCCCTGCTAATCACACAAAGCAAGCCCAGAGACAAGGAATGACAGCCAGCACTGCATGAACACAAGCCAGGCATTTGTGAGATTGATGTCCGCTGCACAAACCTGAGTGTCTCACAGTGAAAGGGAAGAACACAATAAAATAGGTAATCTCCTTGAGTTCTACAAATTCAAAAGAAAAATTCAATTAAGGGACAACTGAGGATAGTGCTGGTTTTAACACTCCAGACAAAAGCCTCATGCTCTGGTGTATCTTAAGTGCAGCTGGTGAGAAATGTAGATCATTCAAAATGATGCATTTTACCAGAAAATGTTCTTGAAAGTGTAGCTCCCTGAGCAGAATGCTGCACCACACGAAGGGCAGGTCTAAATTGCCCAGTGGCTTGCTTTTTGTCTGAATGAAGGTGTCAGCTTGTGTTCCCGCTCTGGTAGTTGGGCACTCAAGCAGACTAATTACATTTGCCAGTAGAATCAAGCGAAGCCCTGAAAGTGGCCTTGATTCCTCAGTTTCAGATAGGCTAACTGGAAAATATTCATTCTCTCTTCCCCTCCTCTCTGCCCGCCCCCCGGGGCTGTGCTCCCCTCCCCTCTGCCCGCCCCCTGGGGCTGTGCTTCCCCCCCTCTCTGCCCGCCCCCCGGGGCTGTGCTCCTCTCCCCTCTGCAGCGAGCATGAGTTGCAACATTCTTCACATTTAAGAGAATTACAAAGTTACATTGGTTGTGAAAGTACTAGTCGAGGCAGGCTCGCCTCTGATTTATTCTTGACTAGGAATTGCTTGACCATTATAAAGATTTTGTAAATGCTATTTGAATTCAGATTACTGTGGAAACAAAGCTCTGGGCATATCTTTTATTTTACCCAATACCATAAATGGTCTTACATTATCTCAGCATATCCAGAGATTTCTGATTTAAGGTAATTTGTATTAATTTGTCTTCCATTTCCAATCTTTTTACCTTCCTACCGAGTTGCTTGAAAGAAGAAAGAAAGACTTGTATTTATATAGCGCCTTTCACGACCACCGAATGTCTCAAAGTGCATTACAGCCAATGAAGTACCTTTTGAAGTGGAGTCACTGTTGTAATGTGGGAATCATGGCAGCCAATTTGCGCACAGCAAGGTCCCACAAACAGCAATGTGATAATGACCGGATAATCTCTTTTTGTTATGTTGGTTGAGGGATAAATATTGGTCAGGACACTGGGGATAACTCCCCTACTCTTCTTCGAAATAGTCCCATGGGGTCTTTTACGTCCACCTGAGAGATCAGACGGGGCCTCGGTTTAACATCTCATCCGAAAGACGGCATCTCTGACAGTGCAGCACTCCCTCAGCACTGCACTGGAGTGTCAGCCTAGCTTTATGTGCTCAAGTCCCTGGAGTGGGACTTGAACCCACAACCTTCTGGCTCAGAGGCAAGTGTGCTACCCACTGAGCCACAGCTTGGGTGCAGTATTGCACTTCATTTGGCAATTCAGTACTGTATTGGGAGTGTTTCAACTGAGCCTGATCTTGTCCACATGTGAGCAGTTTCCAAAAGGGAAATCACTGGATATTGATCAGGAACATGATCCCTGACCCATTTCCATTTACAGCCCAAACTCTTGACAGGAGACTAAATATTGCACTCCGACTATTAGCAGCTCAACACAGGCCAGAGAACTTGATGGCTTGTGTACCTCAATACTGCATCGCACAAGACATTTATTCACTTAGGCACTGGGATAGCAAATTAATTCAGTATAATCACAGAAATCACAGAAACCCCACAGTGCAGATAGAGGCCATTTCGGCCCATCGAGCCTGCACCGACACATATCCCACCCGATCCCCGTAACCCCTACACCAACATATATCCCACTCTATCCCCATAACCCCACGTATTTAATCCCCCTAACACTAAGGGTCAATTTATCATAGCCAATCAACCTAACCCGCACATCTTTGGACTGTGGGAGGAAACCGGAGCACCCGGAGGAAACCCACGCAAACACGGGGAGAATGTGCAAACTCCACACAGACAGTCACCCGAGGCCAGATTCGAACCCGGGTCCCTGGCGCTGTGAGGCAACAGTGCTAACCACTATGCCATCGCTGATATTGGTAAGAGGTAGCATCAAATGCTATAGAAACTGTGCAGTCTCATTGTCATCATCAAATACCAAACCTGCACTCTGGCCTATTAGACAGATCTCCTTCTGGTGAACTGTACTTTAAACTATTCAAAACCAAAAAGTAGCTTAATGGGTTACAGTAGTGTTCTTTCAAATCCATCACAAACAGAAGTGTACAGCATAAGTGTCTACTGCAGCACATAATAGAAGATGCATGATACTAGAGCATTCAAACCCAATAAAAACAAACAACCTCTCAGCTTTGGCTCCGAGACCAATCTGGTCAAAAGCACGACCATTGGTGCTTGTAGCATGCTATCTTCATCATCTGTGACCTCTCCGTGGCCTTCGCTACAGTCAACCAATCTATTTCTGCCATCCAAACATTACCCGGTTCTATTTCAGACTGTTCCTTTTGCAATCAGATCACCTTCTCCAATATTTATGCTCCTGTAGCCATGCAGTCACTTTTGGTGCGCCTTCACTGAAACTGTGTCCTTGCTGCAAGGGTAAATAAGGCAGTGGGACAGATTTAAACTTGTTAGGGGGCTGGAAGGTAGAAATCCATATAGTCGTTCAAAGTGTGAGTGAAAGACCAGCAGGGTATATGGGTAGTGTGGAGACAGTTACCCACATGAAATGTCTATACACAACTGCACATAGCATAAGAACTTAAACAAATAAGTTAGTCAGCTGGAGATGTAGCGTCCATTACAGAGACCTGGCTACAATTTGGGCAGGAATTGGAGCTAAATATCGCAGGCTGTAGGATCTTTAGGGAATTTTGTAAAAGAGAGGGAGTAGCAATATTGATAAAATACACAATTGCAGCAGTAGAAAGGAGTGATTTCAGTATGGGTGATCAGACAGTAGAGTTAAGGAACAGCAAAGGATGATTCTGATATTTAAGTAAGGCAAACTTTGAAGGGATGAGAAATTAATTGATCACAACTGGGCAGAGCTGTTGATGCCTAAACCTACAGATAAAACGTTGAATGTATTGAAAGAAGTACGTGGTCTGATACAAAACAAGTAAGTACCCCTAAAAGACAAAGGCTCCACTTGTGCAGTTAAGCAACCATGGTCAAGAAATGAGGTAAGAGACGACATTGGCTGAAAGAAAAGTCTTACACGATAGCAAGGGAAAATGTAAATCCAGTGAATGGGGAAAGCTGTGCAAAGCAACAACAGGATACAAAGAAAGTAAGAAGAGGTGCAAAAAAGATAATATAAAAAAAATAACTTGTAAGGGATATCAAAGTTAACAACAAAAGTTTTGATACATATATTAAGAGAAGGAGAGTGGTAAAGGGGAATGTGGGTCCATTAAAGACACTTCCAGATGAAACTATAATAGAGAAGGAGGAAATGGCGGACTTGTTAAATGTGTAGTTCACATGCAATTTCACAGTGGATGACCGGGACAAAATACCAGCAGCACAAGAGAACCTAAAAATAAGACATGGGGAATAACTAAGTGGATTTAACACAAGTTTTTAAAAATGGTAATGGAGAAAATAACATAAGATAGACAAATCCCCAGGTCCTAATGGCTTCCACCATTGCGTATTGAAAGGAATAGGTGAGGTCATTGTAGGTGCATTCGTCACATGAATTGAGCAGTTGAATTGGAAAATTGCAAATTTCTCTGCATTATTTGCGAAGGGAGGGAGAGAAAAAAAACAGGTAATTATAGACTTGTCAATTTACAGTAACACAAATTGTGGGGAAGGATGAGGGATGATTTGAGCAAAGTCTTTAAAATGAAAAAGGGATTTGCTAGGGTAGATTCCGAGAAACTAATTTCAGATGTGTGTGAAGAGAAATATCTTTTTCCAGTATGCAAAACAGTAACAAATTTAATGTCTTCAGATTAGCCAATACAATGATGTGTTTGTAAAATTGGAGGTAACGGGATATCTCGGGTTTTTTTGGTGCCAGAATCCATTTTAAAAATCACTATGTAAATTAATTGAATCATTTCACTGGGAACTTAATCATTTTTGTCTAAATTAAGATTATTTTTTTAAAATGCTCCAGTAAACTTGCCAGAAATGTACAATAAACAACATTGTGTGCTGGTTTTGTTGTCTCATAAAAGACTTTTATAAACCTATTTTTCTCTTCCTCTACGATTTCGGTGATAAATGTGGTTTAATTATGGTTCTATTATCATAGGCTTTTACACAGCAGGATGTGTTGGCATGTTATGACACTTATGATCTCTGAACTATTTAAATTTAAACACAAACCAGCTGAGTGAACCAAAAAAAACCTGATTTAGTTGTCAATCTTTGAGATGGTTTTAGCAATTATTAGAAAATTGACTCAAATGAATTCAAAGAGAACAAATCAATTTTTGTCAACGTAGACAGCCTGCACTTTATAACTGCACTCGACTGCTTCCAATTGCGAATAAACTCCCCCTCCCCGGAGACACACGATCGCCATGTAAACCTCTCCTCCTACTGACTGACTTCCCGCGGGTCCCCGGCTTCGGCCTCCTGCCCACTGGCAAGGTAGTAAATTTGGCCAGATGTCGGGCGGGAGTCTGCAACGTTTTATTTAAATGGCCTCCATGGGCGGTGCACCTAGAGAATCCCAGGACACTCTGGGTGCACCGCCCGCTACCTGGCCCCCGTGCAACTGTAAATTTTCACGGTTATGTGACCCCCCCTCCATTGCTTGTTTATTTAATCATGGACCCCTGTGATGACCTTTTGGAAGCCTACCTGGCTGCCATGATCCACTCCCCATAGTCCGAGTGCCCTAACATAACGTTTTGGATGTACACTTCATCACATATACTGAACAGGACAAGAATGTTTCTATTAGTTTTGTGATGAGACAGTTAATTATGACATGTCTATGAGTTTAATTGCAATATTCCCTTCACTAACTACAAGAAGGGAAGTATGTCACATTCACCGTATAGTTGCAGAGATAAAAGGTACATTTCCCTGAAGTGGTAGATTGGGTAATTTGCATATGTATATAAGCGCCACTATAAATTAGAACTGTCAGGTTTGATTTGTATATGCAAATGATGTGTGCATTACACACAGGCAAAGTATCACAATGTCAATATTGGGTTACAATAGCAAAATACTGCGGACGCTGGAAATCCGAAATAACAACAGAAAACGCTGGAAAAACTGAGCAGGCCAGGCAGCATCCGTGGAGAGAACTTCCAGTTCTGACGAAAGGTCTTCGACCTGAAACGTTAACTCTGTTTCTCTCTCCACGGATGCTGCCTGGCCTGCTGAGTTTTTCCAGCGTTTTCTGTTGTCAATATTGGGTTAGTGGCTTACTGTGCCGCACCTTTGTTTTAACTATCTTTTCAGAGAACGCAATGCTTCAAATAATTCTGCCTGAAACACTAGCATTTCAATCGATTCCTATACACTGTCAAATAATCTGCCTCGTGTTTAAATAGTGACTAAACTGACTGTGCAGGACAGTGACCATTGATAGCGTACCATTGATAACCTCAGCGAATTAATGTTCCTTGTAGGCAATGTGAGGGATTAATCTGATATGCCTTGATTTATATCTTATTACATACACAAGTCTGGAGGGAGCAGGGGTTTGGATGCATAATTGAGTTGTGCATCTTGAGAGCATTTAATTATAGGTCAGAGGTTATTTTAACCATATAATTCATTGGTAAGGCAGAGTATTGTGTGGAATGTTGTACATTCCTGCTTTATAAAGATGTTGGTCCATCTAAGAGCATTCTGAGGTGAGACAAGGATGACTGTAGGTTATGAAGCGAGACACACAAAATTGAACATTCTTTTACTGACGGAAGACTGAGATTCACGAGTAAGAGAATGGGTAACGGAGATGCGGAGATGAAAGCAGGTTATCTAATTTGAACTGTTATTACAGAACAAAAAATAATATTAGCAGATCTCGATTGCATTGTTTTTTTTTGCTTCGCATGGAGTAGAGGATATCAGGAATTGGCTGCACGGAACCAATTCATTCTTTAAAAAGAAGGGCCTAGAAATTGGGTTCTGGTCTTGCCAGGGCTGTAGCGCCAGAAAGTTTGCGCCAGCGGTAATGCGGCAGCGCCCGACGAAAATTCGGGTGCGCCGGGCCCAGACGGCGGCGGGCGCTAAAACCCTCCTTTAGCGCCTCAAAACGGGCGTCAACTTGGGTTTCCCGGCGCTAATCCCCCGCTGCGGCACCCGATGCGGTGCGGCAGGCGGGGGAACTGCAGGCCTCCTCCTCCTGTTAAGGAGGAGCTGCCTGCAGCCGACAACTGTCCGGCGGATTGACCCGACATCTGAGCCCGGCACCTCGGGGAAGTGCCGGGCTCGCATGAGACACTGATCAGGGCCGCGGGGGGGGAATGCAGGAGTCCGGGAAGGGAGGTGCGGGCAGGCGGCCGCCGGGAACGAGGCCGGTCGCCGCTCCACCTTTATGCGCCGGCGCACACTGGGGGAAGACTCTGTTGCCAGAGTCTTAGTTGCGCCTGCCACGGGCGAGGCGGGCGCAACTGAATTTCGGCTTGGGGCCGGGTTACCACGGCAACCGGGACGCTGCGCACACCGATGACGTCATCGGTGCCGGCGCAGCGCTACTGGTCTACCGCCGTGGAAGGGCCCCAGGCAATTTAGGAACCGGCGCCAATTGCAGCGCTAGGCCCTCTAGCGCCGCAAAATCGGTGCTAAGGGCACTGAATTTCTAGGCCAAGCTGTCTGAATATTTATTTTAGATTAGACTGATCGTTACACCATAAACATGGAAGCAACTGGTCAGGTGCCAGGATGATGGTTCCTGAGCTGCTGGGACCAGGGGTGAGTCTCGTTGTGCAATGGAATCGGTCCGGATTGAATCATGAATGCACGGTCGATTGATTATCCTGGAATTATTCCTCTGGATTTTGCTGAGCTTTATCCACTTGGACATTTTGCCTGCTGTTTTTCGTTTCCCTCGGGCTATTGAAGTGGGCCGAGTTCAGGCTGAGCAGATTTACATGTTCTGTTGGAAGAGGTGGGCTGAATGGCCTTTTACTCCAGATATGCTTCATGTTCAGTCACTGTCTTGTTGAGAGGTAGCGGACCTGATGTAGCTGGGTTCCTGTCAGCATTTGCTGGGAATTTCTGCCTGAGGTCTCTCTCGGTTCCTAATTAGGACCATTAATGTTCATTCTAAATAAATGAAGCAAGTTCCAGCCAGTGGAGTGCTGGCATCGGCATCACAAGGCTATCTTTTTATTGCTTGTACAGACACTATTCTAACATGAAAGGAATAAATACATTTTCAAAGGAACCTACTCGTTGGCTGTTAGCCCACAGACTGAACAAGATAGCCTACAGCAGCAATTCAGCAGTTCCGCGGTAATAATGTTATCACTTACTGTTCAAACAAATCTGTTCAAAATGTTACAGTTGGTTGAAACAAAATGAAAGGGTGTTAATGGTCTAAGTTTTTTTTCATAGATCCATAGAAGTCATAGAAATTTACAGCACAGAAGGAGGTCATTCGGCCCATCGTGTCTGTACTGGCCGAAAAAGAGCTATCCGGCCTAATTGTACTTTCCAACTCTTGGTCCGTAGCCCTGTAGGTTACCAGAATTTTATCAGAATTTAGTTCTTAAAAGGGGTCCTTGATCATGGGGCTCTCTCCTAAAGAGGGGCATGATTCGAAGTTTTGAAATAATTCAGTATCTACCACACGTGATTTCTTCCATAAACACAAAAACATCATTTTAAGCTATAGAAACCAAGTTGATGAATAGCTTTGTATAAGAGGAGCTTAGGGATATTCAGGACAAGCACTGGCTCAGGCCGGTATTTCTCTTCTGGAACCTTCCTTGTAATACTGCCGCTCTTATGGCATATTAGCAATTTTGTTCTCGGGACAAGTGAGCGGATGAGAGATGTGCAAATGGTCTCCAATTAGATGAAGTGTGAAGAGAAACAGTGGCTGAAGCATTTAGTTAATGCAATGTGGGGAAAATAATTGCATTTATTTATTAACTGGAATATTAACAAAAACACGCAAAAACAAAAACAGTAAAAGGGGCACTCGAGTAAAATGTTACAACAAGAGCAACTTTATATAGTGCCTTTAATGTAGTCAAATGCTCCAATGTGCTTCACAGGAGTGTTATCAAACAAAATTTGACACCGAGCCACATATTAGGGCAGGTGACCAAAAGCTTGGTCCAAAAAGTAGGTTTTAAGGAATGTTTTAAAGAAGGACAGAGAGGTGGAGAGGTTTAGGGAGAGATTCTGGAGCTTAGGGCCCAAGCAGCTGAAGGCACAGCCGCCAATGGTGGAGTGATTCAAATTGGGAATATGCAAGAGGCCGGAATTGGAGGAGTGCAGATATCTTGGAGGGTTGTAAGACTGGATGTGGCACAGTGACAAATGGTTTATGACATGTAGGACAGCAACACGATAGTTGGAACATTTTAAAATTTACCATCTTGGCAGGGGCTAAATTTCTTGTTGAGTCAAACCTTCAAATGCTGCTGCTTTGTGGAATCCAAGCTGAACTTTGTTAAAGGTGATGGGCAGGAGTTTCCGCGACGTTGCGCGGGGTTTTTTTTCAGCGCAATTTGGCCACAATTGGCCAAACCAAAAGATCGCGGAATTTTAAGAGTAAATTACGTTCAGGCCAAGTAGAGTTTCTGTGATCTTTTGCGCTAATTTAAAAAAAAAATCCTGCTAGAAGCCCCGCCCACAAAACTGGCCCTGCCCCCAGATTGCATTAATCACCATGGTGAGGTTCCGCGAATAGTGCTCATTTGCGGGCCTTCGAGGAGGCTCTTAAAATTAAGCTTTTGTTTTAGGCGCAAGGACACTAATATGCACGTTTTAAAAGCTTTTCAATATTTTTAGTTTACCGTGAAATTCCAACGTAACTAATATATGGTTCTGTATAGCTTTTTAAAATAATTTTCAGTTATTTAAAATTGGGTTACTCAAAGTTGGTGGACGAGACACTCTGATTGAAATGTTTATTTTTTGTGACGAACCCATTTCCAAAAGCTTAAATATATCAAAAATAGTTTTTAATGCAATTTTTTTTAAAGTTACTTTCTAAAACACTGTCCGATTGTGCTGGTTCAAAGCAGATTTTACATTTGGAAATATGCAAATGAGTTTGAGCAAAAACTTGAGAAAAAAAAAACTTCTCAAAACGGGCGCTAATTTGAGTGCAATTTGCGCCCGGCTCGCCGATTGCACCCAAAGCAGAAACTCTGGGCCGATTGATGTAAAAAGATGTTTTGAGCTGTAATAGTTTTGAAATGGGTATTTTTTAGTGCTGATTTAGTGGTCTGACAAGACGCCACACTGTGTAAACAACATTACCAGAGTCATTGTTGCTCTCAACATTAAAACACACTTTTCCCATTTTGTTTGAGTCGATTGAGAGAAACGCTATTAAAATGATCGTGTAAAAAGCATTGTTTGAAATAAACATTTTGGCCGCAATTTTGCAAAATAGATGTGGGTTGGGAGCGGGTCAGGTGGTTTCCGGCTTCCAGTCCCGCCCCCAACTGCATCCAGCCCACAGACGTGATTTTCCCTTGATTGACCTTGTTACGCCCGCCCTGCAGGCTTGCCGGCCAATTAAGAGGAAGCCGGTCAGATGACGTCATTTGATGACACGTCACCTGCCGGTTTTCTTAAGGGACCAAGCACAATTTTTTTTCTGACAGCTCATTTCTCTGTTTGACAGCATTGAGGTGCTGCAAACACTGACAATCACTGTACAAAGGTGTGCTCTTGCACCCAGACTCGCCAGTGACTCACTCTTTAGGCTAGAACAGATGGCAGCTGCAGGTGAGATTACAGATGCGATCTGTCACTGGTGAGAGAGGTTCTCCCAATGAGGTGGGACTAGACATCCAATTCAAAACTTGTTACGTACAAAAAAGTGTAAATGGATTAAAACCGATTTTCCCAACATTTTCTTACCTCTGAAACTCACCAGTGCACCATTGGATCCTTCACACCACTTCAGCTGTCATCAATGCAGAAACATTACAGCAGACTCACACTGTACAAGTTTATATGTGGACGTATGGATGTGTGACATAAATGTGATAATAGGAAGTCAAGTTGTGCCGGTAGGAAGTGTGCACTGACTAAAATTAATAAGATATAGATAATGTACTGATATTCATAATTATCTAATTCAACAAATCTCTTCGTTTTTTTTTTTAAATGCTATTATCATCTTTGAACTTCAAAGTTCACACTTACCTGGCATGGTGTCCGGACATCGGGAAACCTGCGGCAGAAGTGTCAAAATTGAAAAAGAGCCTTTTAACTACTATCAAGTACTTGTTAACAGGCAGGTAAGTGGCTTTAATCCTCTTCCCGCCGCTAGGTGTCGGGTCCATGCGCAAATCGGGGACCCGACACTTGGGAAGATTGATTGGAGGCAGGTTGACAGTGGGTTTCCTACCCACTGTCAATCTTTGCGATTTTGACAGCGGACCCGCCTCCAAATCTGCACTCTGAGCACCGGCAAAATTCCGGCCTTTGTCTCTACAACGTTGAGTCAGATTCATACATTTCCAAATCTCCAGGTAACATCAACTGTTCGAACCATCTTTGTTTAGAATGCGGCTTATTGATAAACATAAAACCCAATCATTTTCTGTACATATTAGGCTGGAATTCGCAGTAGAAATAACAGTGATGCGAACAGCGCTCACCTTTATTAACGTGTAAATTGGACAGCAACTTGCAGCAACCGCACATGCGCAATTAAACGCGGAAATCAGGAAGTTGCTGTCAGAGATGCCCTGCTTCTGCAAAAGCAGTGTGTGAATGGTATCTCACTGAGAGACTCACCATTGAAATACATGGAACGGCGTGAAGTTGCTGCACTTAACTGAGATATAACACTAAACTCAGCAGAAAAAGCTAGGGCTTGTCCATTCTAGTGTAAGTACCCTATTAATGGAGTGATACATCTTAATTGCTGCCAAACAACCTCTCTGGAACTGAAAATTAACTTTAACAAGTGTGGAATCTCATTCCTTTCACTTTTAATTATTGTTGGAAATTTAAAAAATTGTAAATACATTTTGTTTTTACTTTTTCTTTCGGTCTCTTTTATCTCTCTTAATTCCGTCATTCTTTCCCTTTCTTTATTTTGCTTTCTGTACCTGATTTAACATCGAATAAAGTATTTTAACTGACACTTCCTGGTTCAGATTGTGCGCTGCTCATTAACAATTCTTCAATCGGATTGGTTACGGACATACACAGTTGCTGATCCTATTCACACAGGTCCCAGATGCTCTGTAGAGGGCGCTGTGCTTTTTGGATAGTTGGCTGTTCGGAACTTCCAGTGCAAAAGCTCATAGAAAGTGTATGGGCAAGTGTAATAAAACGGCTGGCACCATGAGTTCACCGCTGAGAGCAATATCTGGCTCACTTAGTTACGTATATGCACACCTGTGTACTTTGATAGTGAGCCACCAATGAACCTAACAGTAAGTCATCCATGACTTGTGAAAAATTGTACCATAAATTGTCAAGATTTTATTTATTTGTTCGAGTCAGGTGTTCAAAGATGCTGATAGCATTTCAAAAAAAAAATGAGATTTGTTGAATTGGATAATTATGAATATCAGTACATTATCTATATCTTATTAATTTTAGTCAGTGCACACTTCCTACCGGCACAACTTGACTTCGTATTATTACATTTATGTCACACATCCATACGTCCACATATAAATTTGTACTGTAGTTACACCCTCTTACCAGTGGTGGCATTGTAGCGCCTTAGTTTTGCATCTTCCAACTCTTCTGTCTGGTCTGCAGTAAAACTTTTATCCTGCAATCAACTTTACTTCTTTGCTTCCCAAATTGCTAAGGGTTTTGCTATTTGACTATCTGTTAAATTTGGTATGTGGGGCACACATTTCATTGCGAATACCCGCTTGACCTGTGGGTGGCATTCTGGTTGGCCTTTTCATTGATCCACCATAGCTGCTATTTTATAGTCAGAATAGACATATTGAAGACTTCGGCTTCTCCTAAAAGCCTGGGCTTGGACTTGATATCTTTGTCCAGAACTGTACCTCTGGGAGCTGAATTTGGCTTCATGCAGTCTCGACATGTGCAGTGTACCTAACTTCCCTGGATGCATCAGTATCATTCAGTCAGTTGAACTGATCGGATAATTTTCTTCAGCAGCTAGTACTTTCTATGCAGCAACTTTTCTTCAAATCGTTTTGAACAACAGGATAAATTTCAAATGTTTTATTAAGGTAAAATTTATCGCACGTTTGTTAAGAATAACAGCAAGGCTATGTGTTCGCGCGTGTGTGTAAAATGTTCTGATGACTCATCTGTTGTTTTACTTCAGCTTGTGTTTTCTTGACAGGAAAGGTCAAGGCTAATTGCAAACAGCTGTAAGACAGAGGTTCCAATTTCTCGCACCTATGAGACAGAGGGTTCCATTTTGACTGGTGATTGATGGTCTGTTGGTCACCTAACAATCAACCTACAGAGAGAAACATCAATCACCAAATGCACACTCCATCCAGTTTCAATCTAAAATGGCAGTTAGGGTCAAAGTGGGCAGCACGGTGGCATAGTGGTTAGCACTGTTGCCTCACAGCGCCAGGGACCCGGGTTTGAATCCGGCCTCGGGTGACTGTCTGTGTGGAGTTTGCACATTCTCCCCGTGTTTGCGTGGGTTTTCTCCGGGTGCTCCGGTTTCCTCCCACAGTCCAAGATGTGCGGGTTAGGTTGATTGGCTATGATAAATTGACCCTTAGTGTTAGGGGGATTAAATACGTGGGGTTACGGGGATAGGGTGGGATATGTGTTGATGTAGGGGTTACGGGGATCGGGTGGGATATGTGTCGGTGCAGGCTCGATGGGCCGAAATGGCCTCTATCTGCACTGTGGGGTTTCTGTGATTCTGTGATTCTGTGAAAATGGCGCTGGCTGCATTGTCAGGATTAACAGAGCGGTAAGGCTTTTGAGGCCCTTAATGCCCTGTTAATGTCAAGCGCAACAAGTTCAAATCCCTCAGTCACAGAAACCAAAAATAGACAGTTTATTTCCTCATTCTAATTTGATTTTTTTTTTTAATTGAAAGCAAACAAACAAGAGGCCTCTGCCCTCTTCCCACTTTTACCCTTGGAGGGAGCAAGTGGGAGTTGGGGAGTGGACAGAGAAATGAGGGTCAGATGAATGATAGAGCTAGGGGGAGGGGAGAATAGAGGGTTGAAGGAATAGTTCAGAGGGCAAGAGGTCAGATAAATGAGCCAGTTGTGGGTAGGAGGAAAGGGAATGGGGAGTGAGAAGGTGAGGAAGTAATGTACACAACAATGTGAGCTAGGAGCAGGAGGAAGCACAAGTAGTTGTAGGAGAGATGGGAAGGGAGCTGCTGTGGTCCACATTATTCCTCATATCCCCCACCCCATATGCAGTACGCAGCCATTGGCAGTTCCTTTCCCTGCTACTCCATGCCACACCATCCACCAAAAAGGAAGACGAGAAGGGAGAGAATGAGATGAAGACAGAAAGAGAAGCAAAACAAAACAAAGAGTCATGTGGAGAAAAACAGCATAGAAGAGAAGGACAATAGCAAAAGAGGAGAGTTGGAAACAGCAACACAGAAAAATCAGGGACAGCAACAAGTGCTACCCTATTCTACTTACTCTGTGCAATGCTGCGGAAATTCGACTAGTAGAAGACAGAATGTAGGACTTTCATAGGGGAACTGAATTACGTATGTGTACTTTGGTTCAAATATCCCGTCACTCTAACCCTGCTTCACCTGAAGACTACACTCGATCATGATTACCCGAGGAAAATCAATTAGTATTTTTCTAAATTTATTGATATTGAAAAATCTCACTTTGTCGTGGAGTCCTTGGGTATTAAAGTCTGTTGCACATTATGAAAAAATGACAGATAATCAAGGGTCTGCTGACAAACTGAGGAATCATTAATGAACTCTGAGTTGATTTAGGAGATCTGTGTCCAGCTATGTTGTTTATCAAAGTTTATTATCCAATTTTGGAAACCAATCTCTGAATTGCCAGATATCGGACCCTGAATTAAACTGCAAGCCAGAAGAGGGACACACAAAGCTGGGTTTGCAGCATTGATGTGTATTAAAATGTTCCAGACAAATGTGAGTTATATTTATTTTTCACGAGAAACCCTCCACCAGGTGAATACATTGGATCGGTTGGAGGGGAGGGTGGGAGTATTGCTGTAGATCACATTACATCTGCTGTACCACAACTGCAGTGCTGCAATAATGCTCTAGACCTGAGATAATGGGTTTTGGAAAGAATTCGAGCAGCAAGGGCTTCAGCCGGCAGTGAGACAGTTCAAGCAGCCAACCTTGTGACAATCCTTCTGCCCTGAATGGACTGAAAGCTTGTGAGTGCACAGAAGAAAAGTTGAATGGAAACCATATTACTTGCAAAGATGAATGATGCGGTTAGCCAAAATACATGTGCTGTTGCTGTGTAAAAGTAATACACCAAAAAGTGTAGGTGACGATGTTTGCCTCAGTAAAATGTTATCCCTGGCTCAGGTCCTGGGCACAGCTGTTAGCAAACTAATGTGGCCATGAGAACTACTAGATCCAAGCTTATGTAGTACATGCAGAATATTCTCTATTGACTTTAGTTGAGTAGATTGGGCCTATACGCTCTGGACTTCAGAAGAATGAGAGGTGATCTCATTGAAACCTATAAGATTCTGAAGGAGATTGACAGGGTAGATGCTGAGAGGTTGTTTCCCCCTGGCTGGAGAGTCTAGAACTAGGGGGCACAGTCTCAGGATAAGGGGTTGGCAATTTAAGACTGAGATGAGGCGGAATTTCTTTGCTTAAGAGGGTTGTGAATATTTGGAATTCTCTACCACAAAGGGCTGTGGATGTTGAATCGTTGAGTATATTCAAAGCTGAAATAGATAGATTTTGGACTCAAGGAGAATCAAGAGATATGGAGATCGGGCAGGAAAGTGAATGGCGGAGCAGGCTTGAAGGGTTGTATGGCCTACCTCTGCTCCTAATTCTTATGTTCTTGATAACTCTCATCCTCAGCAGACAATACAAAATTCTGGAGGGAATGGCCCACAGGTAGGCCTGTGGGCAGACATTCTCGTCACAGCACTTAAGAAAATAGTTGTGTGGGAGTATTAGAATCCACCATATCCAGCAATTTGCATATTTAATTGGCACTGTTAATTCTTGTACAGTAATACTTTTGTGCTTCAGCATAACAAGGGGCTGTTAGTACTGACATAAATGGGGCACCAGATGTTCAATACCAGCTTTGAGGCTGGAATATCACAGAGGACCCATTAACTATCAACATTACAAAAGCTGGAGATTTACTTCAAGCAAAATATCACCCAGTTAAACCTCTTAAAGGTGACTATTGAATAGTAGTGTTTGGTCTGATTTTATTTTTAATTCAAGAACCAATGCTCCTTAGTGTGCATTTCTTAAAACAGCATACGCTGTAGAATATCGCTTGATGCCATTTTCTGGAATTGAGAAGAAAACAGGAAATTATTACGGTTAATTTCCCTACTCCCCCTTCCCATACAAACTTGTAACATTAAGGGCCCTGCAATCGAATCACCAGAGACCCAAATCTTATTTGAATAGAAAGTTACATATGGGCAAGAGTATATTGATAAGATAGCAAAATACTGCGGATGCTGGAAATCCGAAATAACAACAGAAAACGCTGGAAAAACTCAGCAGGCCAGGCAACATCCGTGGAGAGAGAAACAGAGTTAACGTTTCAGGTCAAAGACCTTTCATCAGAACTGAGAAAACAGCAGGAAATGAAACGGATGAAAAAGCAAGTTTGGGGGCTGGGAAATGGGGGAGGGGATGAAAGAACAAAAGGGAAGGCCTGTGAGAGGTGAAGAGACATTGAGAGATATTCAAGGCGAGACGAGGTGGTATATTGATAAGTGTCCGTTTGTACAGGCCTATCTCTCGGCCAATTCATGTAGGACTCCCCCGCAACCCCCCCTCCCAGCTGACTTGCTCAGACCATCAATGAACTTCTGCCTCTTCTCAGGAGCTGCACTTGCTCAAACGTTATGCAGGTACCGCTGCCCCGTTGTTGCTCAAAGCCGTGCAGTCTGCCGTCGAATGGAACTGTCTCAGTTACTGCACTTTTTCCAATGAAGGAGTGTGGCATGGAGTACAAGTCGTTTCTGTGCTCGTTGCTGATGCTGGGTTTTTCGTATTCCTAATCACAACTGAATGCATTTGTTGAATTTCACTCTCATGCAAATGTGCTTCTTCAGTAATGCAGTGAAGACCAATTCATGCAAATTGGATTGAGGCACATTGGATGGTCAGATTGCTCCCTCGGTCTTTCAACGCTCAGTTATCACTTCAAATATGCAAATTGTATTTATTATACAGGTCTAAAACTACAGATAGCAAAATGCTGCAGATGCTGGAAATCCGAAATAACAACAGAAAATGAAGACAAGTTTTGAAACAACAGTTTTGAAAAAGGGTTCACCCGAAACGTCGACTCTAATTTCTCTCCACGGATGTTGCCTGGCCTGCTGAGTTTTTCCAGCATTTTCTGTTGTTATTTCTAAAACTACAGAGAGCTGTTAAGCTCTGCCTTGGGGCTGGTTATATTTGTGAAATTACCCATGTGTTGCTGGCTGATGTGCTTCTTTTCTTGTTATTGTCATTTTAAGAAACATGAATTGTCATTAATTCCCCCCTCCCACCTCTATTTGCTTTAATACGACGTGTGAAATGGTAGTGCCTGAGTGAGGTGCGGAGGCTTCACATTGACACCCCCCTGTGTTGCTTGCTTCCAGTAGTGCGTGCCACCAGCAATTAAAACACAGACCCAGCAGCCCTTTTCAAGCTCAGTTTGCTTTCATCACACTAATCTTTATTAATACACTTTCTCATCTGGTTCAATCGTGCTGTTTGGGTTGATTATATCTGCTCTTGTCTGTTGTGTTATTACTGACTTGTCTGTTTTCTGGCCTGCTGTCAGTCTTGGCTCGATTTCAGGATTTGATAAATTTCAAACCTTCCTGTGCCCTTGGGGTGTGGATGTTCTGCAATAGTGTGGTATTGGTGCTCTTTTCCAGTGTCAATCTGATTCATGTTTCTTTGAGGTGTGATGCTTCAAAGTACTTGTCTTCATGCGCCATATAGCGTTTGCTGTTGAACCCCTAAAAAAAAACATTTGCATTTCTATAGCGCCTTTCACAGCCACCAGACGTCTCAAAGCATGTCTAAAACCACGACATGCTGTGGAAAAGCAGCCTGGAGATGATTGGACATGTGGGGCAGCAACTACTTTGGTCTACTCGACATCAGGAGCTCCATGGGTGCAAATGGTGTACATGAGCCCACTCCTTCGCACTGTACTGTTTTCTTAGTTTGCCCAAATACTCCATATAATACATGACGGAGGCATAATAATTCCCTCTGTCCAACTTTAGATTATCCCCTCAACTTCCCAAGGACAAATGAACTGGCATCACACTTGTGCACCTTCTAACACGGTAATTCTACATTTTGATGTCTAGGGACTTCACCTCTGTCAGGCTTTTCCTTGAAATGGGCGAGCTGAGATTGGGAACCGTGTAAGGAACAGAAAATGGGGACAAAGTCCTCCCTGTCCAGGATTGGTGCATTGAATTAGGCTACCAGCAAATCTACAATCAAAAACATATTTAGTCTGAATGATCCAGAGGGATTGTGATGATCTTGCATTCATTCGTATGCAGAGGCCTCTACTGACAGAAGCTGTGAGATAAATAGGGCAGCACTTCTGCCTCTGGAGGTGCTGAGACTGACCTAAAAAGGTGGTCTTTTCCAGTGTCCCCAGTGGCAAAAATAAATGTTCTTGCTAGAGGAAGAAGTCACCATTTTTGGCTGCAAGTGTGCTGAGTATTCAGTCTACTTGTACAGGCTCCCTCCCCTCCCCCTGCCCCCTCCAACACCCCTCCCCTCCTCTCCCCCCTCCTCCTCCTCTCTCCCCTCCCCCTCCTCCTCTCTCCCTCCTCCCACACTCCCCTCCCTTCTCCTCCCCCTCTCCTCTCCTCCCTCTCCTTCCCCTCCCCTCCCTTTCCCCCCCTTACTGCCTCCCCCTCTTACTGCCTCCCCCTCCCCTTGCCCCTCTATCCCTCCCCCTCCCTCCTTCCTCCATCCCACTCACTCCTCCCCCCTCCTCCTCCCCCTTCCCCCTCCTCCTCTCCCCCACCATGCCCCCTCCACTCCTCCCTCTCTGTCCCCTCCCCTCCCCTTCCCCCCTTACTGCCTCCCCCTCTTACTGCCTCCCCCTCCCCTGCCCCCTCCCCTCTATCCCTCCCCCTCCCCCTTACTGCCTCCCCCGCTTACTGCCTCCCCCTCCCCTGCCCCCTCCCCTTGCCCCTCTATCCCTCCCCCTCCTTCCTCCATCCCACTCCCTCCTCCCCCCTTCTCCTCCCCCTTCCCCCTCCTCCTCTTCTCCTCCCCCTTCCCCCTCCTCCTCTCCCCCACCCCGCCCCCTCCACTCCTCCCTCTCCTTCCCCTCCCCTCCCCTCCCCTTCCCCCCTTACTGCCTCCCCCTCTTACTGCCTCCCCCTCCCCTGCCCCCCTCCCCTCTATCGCTCCCCCTCCCTCCTTCCTGCATCCCACTCCCTCCTCCTCCCCTTTCCTCTCCTCCTCTCCCCCACCCCGCCCCCTCCACTCCCCCCTCCCCTCCCCATCTCCCCTCCTACCTCGCCCCCTCCCCTCCTCCCCTCCTACCTCTCCCCCTCCCCTCCCCTCATCACCCTCCCCTTCCCCCTGCCTCCCCATCCCCCCTCCCCCCCGCCTCCCCTTCCCCCCTCCCTGCCTCCCATTCCCCCCTCCCTCCCTGCCTCCCCTTACCCCTCCCCCTCCCTGCCTCCCCTTACCCTTAGCCACCTCCCCCTCCCCTTCCCCATCTCCCCTCACCCCTCTATCGATCCCCCTCCCTCCCCCTCCTCCTTTCCCCCTCCCCACCCTCCCTCCCTCCCCCTCCTCCTCCCACCCTCCTCCTCCTCCTCCCACCCTCCTCCTCCCCTCCTCCTCCCACCCTCCCCCCTCCTCTTCTCCCTCCTCCTCTCCCCTTCCCCATCCTCCCTTGCCCTGCCCCCTCCCCTCCCTCCCCCTCCCTCCTCCCCCTCCCTTCCCCTCCTCCTCCCCCTCCCTCCCCTCCCCTCCCCCTCCCTCCCCCTCCCTCCACTCACTCTCCCTCCCCTCCCCCTCCCTCCCACCCTCCCCTCTCCCTCCCCTCCCCCTCCCCCCCACCCTCCCCTCCCCCACACTCCCCTCCCCCTCCTCTCTCCTCTCCCCCTCCTTCCCACTCCTCTCCCCCTCCTTCCCACTCCTCTCCCCTCCTCCCCCTCATCCCCCTCCCCTCCCCCTCCTTCCCACTCCTCTCCCCTCCTCCCCCTCCCCTCCTACATCTCCCCCTCACCTCTTCCCCTCCCCTCTTACCCCCTCCTGTAATGATCAGTAACATGTCATTCTAGAATGGCACACTAGGTGGAGCTGTATGTATATAAGAGTGGGCTACCCACGATGCACTAGGTTACCCACAAGGCAGTAGTCAAGATGGATGCCTGTACATGGTCCACATGGCTGAATAAATGACTAGCTCCAAGCTAGCTGTTCATAACAAGAATGTTTATTTATTTATGAACATAACATGGTACCAGGATTGGTAAAATCTGCTGCATATTGTGAAACGCGACATGGAGACTTTGAAGCCACCGTAGGGTTTGAAACTCACGGGGAATGTCGACTGCAATTGGCGGACTTTCAAACAACAATTCGAACTCTATATTGCTGCCATCAGGTTCGGTACGAAGCCAGACGCAAGGAAAATAGTGTTGCTGCTCACGGTTGCAGGCCCACAGGTGATAGAGGTATTTAATACATTTGTATTTGATCAAGAGGAGAACAGAGAAAAATTGGAAGATGTGCTAAAGAAATTTGATACACATTGTTCTCCCAAAAAGAACGAAACCTATGAGAGGTACATGTTCCGTTCACAGACACAGCAGCAAAATGAGACTTTTGATAGCTTTGTGACCGATCTGAAACTGAAAGCACAGACATGTAATTTCTCTGAGCTGAAATCATCCATTATTCGTGACCAGATTGTGTTTGGTATTCATGATAAAAAGGTCAGGGAACGTTTGTTGCAAGAAACCGAACTAACATTGGAGGAAGCTGTGAAAATATGCCAAGCCAGTGAGCTAGCTCAAAAGCCCGCGAAGACTTTCAGTGAAATTAAGAATGAGGCGACAGTAATGAGTGACTGTGCTGCTGTCGGTGCTGTGTCCTACAAGGGGAAGAAACATGGGCAGAACAGAAATGAAAAGCAATCGGAGGATGGAATTTTTAATTGTAAATGCTGTGGTTACAAACACCAGTTAAAACAATGCCCAGTGTTTGGGAAAATGTCATGGAACGAATCACTTTGCCAAACAATGCTTTTCAAAAGTAAAAACAAAGAAAGGGCAACAAGTCCAAATCAGTGTGATTGAGGACACTGATTTAAGTGAGACATTTTCTGTAGGAATGGTGTCATGTGACAATATCAAAAAGGATACAGAAAATGTGCAGCCCTCAGGAATGGACAATGCTGAACATAAAGTTAATGCAGTAAAAGAGGACAAATAGATGATCCCACTGCAGGTAAATGGAGCATTAGTTACATTGAAACTAGACACTGGGGCAAAAGCAAACTTAATCAGTATGAGTGACATTAAAAATATGAAAGAAAAGCCCAAAATACAGAAAAAGTCAGTACTACTGAAGAACTATAATGGACAGAAAATAGATAGCTTAGGTGTATGCAGACTTAAAGTGACAGTCAAAGACAAAGTGCATCATCTCATGTTTTCTGTTGTGGCTGAAGGACTTGATTCAATACTAGGTGACAAAGCTTGTGAGGACTTAGAACTGGTCAAGAGAGTCTACCGTATAAACTGTGCCATAAGCAGACCAGATGACTCGGTGGATTCTGTAGTGAGTAATTTCCAGGATGTGTTCAAAGGATTTGGAGTTCTACCATTCACTTACAAGATCCAGCTAAAGGAGGATGCTCAGCCAGTGGTACATGCTCCACGGAGAGTTCCAGCACCCCTGCGTGACCGGCTCAAGAAAGAACTGGACAGAATGACCACACTAGGAGTCATCAGGAAAGTTGAAGAGCCAACAGACTGGGTTAACTCCATGGTATGTGTAAAGAAAAAGAACAATGATCTAAGAGTATGCATGGATCCAAAGGACTTAAATGCAAACATAAAACGTGAACACTACCAGATTCCCAAGCGAGAAGAAATCACCAGTGACATGTCAGGTGCCAGATACTTCACAAAGCTCGATGCCTCACGAGGATTTTGGCAACTAAAACTGGATGAAGAGAGCACCAAATACTGTACCTTCAACACACCATTTGGCAGGTATTGTTTCCTCAGAATGCCTTTTGGGATAATATCTGCATCTGAAATCTTTCATAGAGCGATGGAACACATAATTGAAGGTCTGGAAGGAGTTCGGGTCTATGTTGATGACATCCTCATCTGGGGCTCCACACTGAAAGAACACAATGAGAGACTGATTAAAGTGCTACAGAGCATACGCCAGAATGGACTGAAGCTCAACAAAGCCAAGTGTCAGTTTGGCGTCCAGGAAGTCACTTTCCTAGGAGATAATCTATCTGGTAAAGGAATAGAGCCAGATATGGAAAAAGTAAATGCCATACTCAACATGCCCCGACCCACTGACAAAAAAGGAGTGCTATGTGTGGTGTATGTGCCTTTAAGAGCCCCAGGTGTGCTGTAATGCCGGTAATTGCTACTCGGGCTATATAAGCCTGTATATTGTGTATATCTGTTAGAACCCCCCCCAGACTTTGTTTAGTAAATACCTATGAACCAACTCCTGTCTTCAGTGTCTTTATCAACACACGGACACTACAGTGACGACGAAGTGGAAATGGACTTACCTGCAATTCGGCAGCACCTCAAGGACATCGATTCCTCGGGCGTCCAGAAGACTCAAAGAAGTGAGAGAAGCTGTGGTTTCACCAGCTGGCCAAGCTGGTGGCAGGTACTGCGCTAATCCTTCCTGGGCATCAGGCTGGGGCTCCAGCAGCTGGCTCTACAGCTGAGACAGGCAGCGAAATCGGAGGCAAGCAATAATGGACTGGGAGGGAGCACTCGGGAGACGGCCGGCGCGGCAAGCAGGTCAGCGTTCAGACCTCCGGCGGGAACGAGTCTCCAACAGTAAATAAAAAAAAAAGAGAACGGAAACCGCAGTAAACAGCGTTGTTACCGGCAGCAGCGGCGGGAAAGCGCGGGAAGCGCCATATCTTTGCTACAGAAAAGAAAGAAAAGCGCGGGAAGCGCCCTATCTTTTCTGAAATGCCTAAGTCTGGCAATATTGATGCTTTTGATAGCGAAATAGAGGATTGGCCCACATACGTGGAAAGAGTAGAGGTATATTGCACTGCAAATGGAATAGAAGATGAAAAAAAAGCTTCAGTACTTCTGAACTTAATGGGCGCAAAGACATACGGGCTGTTACGAAATTTAATCACTCCAGCCAAACCAAAGGACAAGACTTTTAAAGAAATTGTTGATACCCTGCAGGAGCACTTAAACCCAACGCCGCTGCTGATAGCGGAACAATTCAAGTTCTTCAAGAGAAATCAACACAAGAATGAAAGTAACGCTGATTACCTAACCGAATTAAGAAAGCTATCAAAGTACTGCCAATTCGGGGCAGGACTATCAGATTATCTTCGAGACAAATTCGTTTGCGGTCTCTTAAGTGAAGGAACACAAAAAAGACTGCTTTCTGAAAAAGATTTAACATTGGACAAAGCTTTCAGTATGGCTGTATCATACGAAGCAGCAGCAAAAGGAGCTGCAGAGATACAACAAAAGACACAGGACTTCGGCACCCATGAAATGACACAGGGTTTCGAAAGATGTTATCGCTGCGGCAGATCCACCCATAACCAGAGGGACTGCTGGTTCAAGGACAAAGCATGCAGGCAATGCGGAAAGATTGGACACATTGCACGGGTATGCCGATCTGGACAAAATAAATACACTGACAGAAAAAAAATCAATAAAGAAAAGTACAGGAAGGTACAAATGATGACGGACAGTAGCTCCGAAGACCAGAAGAGCGACAGCGACTTCGAAAACAAGAGACTAAGCTGTCTCAAATTACATAATGTACTTGCCAAAGATGATTACCAAACCATTTGGGATACCCTCACAATAGCAGGGTCCCCAGTTAAAATGGAGCTAGATACAGGATCAGCTCTAACCGTAATAAATCGACGGGATTACGAGAGGCTATTTTCGCATATACCTCTAAAAGACACATCCATTATCTTAAAAACATATACGGGGCAGAAAGTATACCCCAAAGGAAAAATAAGGGTGCCTGTTGTATACAACGGCAAAGAAATACAAAAGTTGTATTTATACATTCTGCAAGATGGTGGTCCACTGTTGTTGGGACGTGAATGGATCAGGAAGATACGTTTAGACTGGCACTCCATTCAGGCACTGACGGTGACCAGTAAGGAAAAAAACAATGATGACATCATACCTGAACGATTAAAAGACATCTTGGCCAACGCCAAAGAAGTGTTTCAAGAGAAACTAGGAACCTTGAAAGGCATCACCGCCTCAATAAAAGTGGAAGATGCAGCAATTCCCAAATTTTTTAAGGCAAGACCGGTGCCATACGCAATACGTCCAGCAGTCGAGGCAGAGCTGGAGAATTTGGAAAAAGCAGGCGTATTATCCAAAATAGATTGGAGCGAATGGGCAACACCCATCGTTCCAGTCATGAAAAAAGCATTGAATAAAGATAAATCTGAAGAACAGAGAAAAATTCGCATCTGTCGTGACTTCAAGGTGACTGTAAACCTGGTCCTTCACACAGTACAGTATCCTCTTCCGAGGATAGAAGATATTTTCGCCTCACTATCCAGAGGGAAACGTTTCACCAAAATTGACTTGGCACAGGCATATCTACAAATGGAGGTTGAGGAGGCCTCTAAAAAGTATCTCACGATAAACACACACAAAGGCCTGTACCAGTACAATCGACTGGTTTTTGGAGTAGCATCAGCTCCAGCTATCTGGCAAAGAGCTATGGAGCAAGTCCTGCAAAGGATTCCGGGGACTCAATGCTACCTAGACGACATCCTTGTAACAGGAGAAAACGACAACGAACACCTTGCCAATTTGGAGCAGGTGCTCACTAGGCTGAAAGAACGGGGCCTACGAGCGAATCGCCCCAAGTGTGAATTTTTCCAAAATCAGATATCATATTGTGGCCACATAATTAATAATGAAGGGTTGCATAAGTCACCTGAAAAAATTGAAGCGGTTATAAAAGCCCCAGCACCTGAAAATGTTTCACAATTAAGGTCGTTCCTGGGATTAATAAATTACTATCATAAATTTTTACCGAACTTATCAACTCTTCTACACCCTCTTAATGAACTTCTACAAACAGGAGTGATTGGAAATGGAACAATGACTGTAAACGTGCCTTCCATAAATGCAAAGACTTAACCACATCCGAAGAAGTTTTGGCTCATTACAACCCATCACTGCCAATCAGACTGGCGTGCGATACATCCCCTTACGGCATAGGAGCAGTATTATCCCATAAATTCCCTGATGGCTCAGAACGGCCGATAGCTTTTGCGTCACGCTCATTAAACTCAGCTGAGCGTAACTATGCCCAAATCGAAAGGGAAGCACTCAGCCTGGTATGGGGAGTGAAGAAATTCAACCATTACCTACACGGACAAAAATTTACCTTGTTGACTGACCATCAACCCCTCATCTCCATATTCAACCCTAAAAAAGGTGTTCCCATTATGACAGCGCAAAGGCTACAGAGGTGGTCCCTTTTTCTAGGGGCACACCAATACAACTGAGAATACAAAGGGTCAAAACAGCATGGGAATGCTGACGGTTTATCGCGCCTACCTTTGCCAGCGGTAGAAGAGGCACCTACAGTAGACCCAGTAGAGATGTTCCACTCTACCATAGTGGAATGTCTACCAGTGACAAATTCTGCCATTGAAAGGGAGACGAGAAATGACCTGACTCTCTCACGGGTCTACGATTTAACAGTGAAGGGATGGCCAGCACATGGCGAACCACTGTTGCCAGCATTCTCGCAAAGAAGAGAACAGCTGTCAGTGTGCCGAGGAACCTTGATGTGTGGATCCAGAGTGGTGATTCCACCCAAACTCCAGGATAAAGTGCTAAAGGAGCTTCACGAGGGGCATCTGGGTGGAGTGAAAATGAAGAACCGAGCTAGGGCGTTTGTATGGTGGCCAGGTATCGATGGAGACATCGAAGAAATGACCAAGAGCTGTCTAGGATGCCAGAAGGTCCAAAATGCTCCACCACAAGCCCCTCTACATCCATGGGAGTGGCCCTCGTCTCCCTGGCAAAGGGTGCACATCGACTTTGCTGGTCCATTTATGGACTCCATGTTCTTAATCGCGGTTGATGCACACTCCAAGTGGCCGGAGGTAATAAAGATGTCCTCCACCACCACGGAAAAAACCATCACAGTATTAAGGACCATATTTGCCAGGAATGGGCTGCCGGAACAGATATGTTCTGATAATGGACTGCAATTTGTGTCCGAAGAATTCAGAAAGTTCTTAAAAAACAATGGGGTTAAGCACTACACGTCCGCCCCATACCATCCCGCCATCAATGGATTGGCTGAAAGGTTTGTCCAGACCTTCAAGAAGGCCATAAAGGCCATGGGTAATGAAGACATAAAACTTCAGCACAAGGTGGATAACTTCTTTTTCGCATACAGGAATGCAACACATATGGTTACCAACCAAACTCCCGCCATGATGTTCTTCAATAGAAACCTAAGATGCCGGCTGGATTTGGTCAAGCCCAACATCAGAAGGGACGTGGAGAACCAGCAGTTTCAAGGCATGAATGAAAGACCAACTAGAACCTTCCAGATAGGTCAACAAGTTTTGGCCCGGGACTACCGTACCGAGAAATGGCAGCCTGGAACTATCTGCACACGACTAGGACCACTGATGTATACCGTGGACATCGAAGAAAGCATAATAAGGTGCCATGCTGACCAAATCATAAAGTGATCCGAAAAGGGACAACCTACACCACAACTCTATACATCTAACGATGAAGTAGAGATACCCATATCTGCCTCCGATCCAGTGATAGAGGAACCCGATGAACCCGACACTGGCATTCAAGCCAAATCAGCCTTGCCAGAAGAACCTACTACACCACCAGAAACTACTACACCCCCGAGGCGTTATCCGGACTGAGTCAGGAAGCCTCCTGAGAGACTAACTTACAATTAATTAACTACAGCAATGTATATTATTTTGCTTATAACATGTAATTAATAATTACTTAAAATATGATGTACTGGTTAGCTGAAAGGGGAGGAATTGTGGTGTATGTGCCTTGAAGAGCCCCAGGTGTGCTGTAATGCCGGTAATTGCCACTCGGGCTATATAAGCCTGTATATTGTGTATATCCGTTAGAACCCCCCCCCCAGACTTTACTTAGTAAATACCTATGAACCAACTCCTGTCTTCAGTGTCTTTATCAACACACGGACACTACACTATGCATCATGGGGATGATAAATTTCATTGGAAAGTTCATTCCTAACTTGTCAGCCAAGACAGCCTGTCTGCGAGACCTGCTACATAAAACAAATGAGTTCACATGGACAGAAAGACATGAACAAGAGTGGATGAACCTCAAAACAGTGCTGACAACCACACCTGTACTCATCTTCTTTGACCCAACAAAGAGAATCAAAGTGTCAACGGATGCATCAAAAGATGGCCTCGGCGCGGTCTTGCTACAAGCAGAGGGTGAAGATTGGAAGCCTGTTGCCTATGCCTCCAGGTCTATGACTGATACTGAGTGTCGATACGCCCAGATTGAAAAGGAATGTCTAGGCTTGGTAGTTGGACTAGAAAAGTTCCATGGCTACATATATGGACTTCACACCTTCACAGTTGAGACAGACCACTGCCCACTGGTTGCCATCATAAAAAAAAAACCTGAATGAGATGTCTCCAAGGATTCAATGACTCATGGTGAAGCTGCAAAGATATGACTTTGAACTGATCTACACACCAGGCAAACACATAGGCCTAGAAGTTCAGTTGGTTGCGCCAGCCGCTAGCACCTTAGGAGGAGTAGATGTCGGGCGCTAGGCGGGTAGCGCCCGGGCGCAGCGCGAACTGCGCCTCACCCCAACTTCACTAGAGATTTAGCGGCGGCGCAAAGTCTTTGCGCGCGCTCAGCTGCGCGCGCAGATCATGACGTCATTTCCTCGTGCAACGCCCTTTGTGCGCCCCCAACCGGAACTTCAGTGGTGACGCCCCATTGTGCACCTGGTGCCCCTAGCGACTGTTAGAGTGGAACGGTGCTCAGCCGATGCGGGGCGCGGGGGGCGCAAATTAAAGGGCACTCCTCCTGCAATATAAAAGGCTGCCATTTCGCAGCACACCTTGCGAAATGGATCTTTGGAGAGAGACCAAGGTAGATAGCTTTCTGCTTTGGCCCAACACTCGGACAGGTACTTCTGGCTTCAGGCCACAGCTTTCCACTAGTCTTTGCCTTCATTGACATCTCATTGTTTGCCAGCATATTATGGGGGCTGCAATGGGTGTCAACGCTGGCTTTCTCAATTACATCCAAAGGGCTCACAGATGCCGTGAGAGAGTGGCAGCCCTGGCTAGACGGAGAGGGGGCAACAGGCGTCGGCAAAGGAGGCCTTACCCACCCAGGGTATACCGCCAGCAGTTCTCCTATCTCAACATGTCTGACGAGCAGTGTGTTCGGAGGCTGCGATTCAGAAGGGACGTGGTCACAGAGATCTGCCAGCTGCTTGGCGGTGATCTGCAGCCACAGCTGAGGAGCAGGACGTCTCTGCGGTGGCAGTGAAGGTGACGGTGGCTCTCAACTTCTATGCCACCGGCTCCTTCCAATCCGCTACTGGGGACATTGCCAACATCTCCCAGTTCGCCGTGCATTGCTGCATCCGCCAGGTTACCAATGCCCTTTTCAAAAGGAGACGTCAGTTCATCTCCTTCTCCATGGCCCTTGCCAAGCAGCAACAGCGTGCAATGGGCTTTGCAGCATTCGCAGGCTTCCCCATGGTGCAGGGCGCCATTGACTGCACGCATGTGTCTTTGCGGGCACCTCCGGAGAATGCCGAGGATTACCGCAACCGGAAGGGCTACCATTCGCTGAACGTCCAGCTGGTGTGTGACCACAGGCAGCTCATCCTAGCTGTCAATGCCCGCTTTCCAGGCAGCAGCCATGATGCCTTCATCCTGCGACAGACTTCTGTGGCAGACATGTTCCAGGCACAGCCTCACCCACGAGGATGGCTTATCGGGGACAAAGGCTATCCTTTGTGTACCTGGCTGATGACACCGCTCCGTGTGCCCAGCACCCCTGCTGAAGAGGGATACAACGAGAGCCATCAAGCGACCAGGAACATCATCGAACAAACAATCGGCGTCCTGAAGCAACGGTTCCGCTGTCTGGATCGTTCCGGTGGAGCCCTCCATTATTCGCCGGAGCGAGTCTCCCATTTCGTGGTCGTTTGCTGCATGCTGCACAACCTGGCTATCCGCAGGACTCAGCCACTGCCACCACAGATTGGAGGACCACCTGAGGAGGAGGAGCAGGAGGAGGAGGAGCAGCACAGGAGGGAGGCACAAAGTGCAAGGGCCGCCCGTCGCCAGCTTATTGAACGTCGGTTCTAGGCCCCCTCTCAGGGACTGGCTTGTGCCAATGTCAGCAGATGAATGTAGCCGCTCCACAAGCCCTCAGCCGAGCAGGGCAACCAGGACTTAACCAAAAAACCATGCACACTGCAAGTTTACAACAATAATTTATTGAAAACCTCTGCCCTTCCCACATTACATGCTCATGTGGAGAAGCCCCCTCCAAAAACACAAAACTGCCAGTCTCGGCCTTACAAAAAGAAAGAAAGACACCAGTCTCGGCCTTACACAAAAACAACTGCACCACTGTCGGCCTTACAACAAGCACCAGGCATTTGTGCATACCTCTACTTTTTGCCCTGCGAGGGCGATGCCTTGCGCATCCTTGCCTGGCCCCTGCCCGCCCTGCTGCTCCTCAATGGGAGCCCAGTGGCTGCAGCAAGGCTGGGGGAAGGCTGCTGAGGGGCAGATGGCGAGACGGCAGATGCCCTTGGGGGTCGGCCTGCACCAGCTCTGGCCTTGGAGTGGCCAGCTGCTGACTGCTCCAACTCTGGCTGGGCGGCAGCAGTCTGTCCAGCAGCTCGTGGCAGCTGCAATGGCGGAGTGGCAGTGTCGGCTGCAGGAATGGTGGCAACCTGGCAGATCGCAGGTGCTCGCTGGTCGCCTGACACATTGGCACTCGCACGGGCCAGCACTGCAGCATGTGCAGCAAACAGCTGAAGGACAGACTGCTGGGCTGCTGCTGCGCGGCGAGTGCCCTGGCGATGCCTGGCTGATCCAGCGAGGGTGGCAGCAGTTAGTGCCCGTGTGGCCCTGGTCTGTGTCCGAATGACACCAGCCAGTGAATGGACGGCACGACTGAGCACTTGGCTAGAAGCCGACTGTGCTGCCGCGAAGTCCTGCTGACTCCTGGCCTGTGCTGCCGCAATGTCCTGCAGACTCCTGGCCTGTGCTGCATTGAATTGTTCCAGACTCCTGGCCTGTGCTGCACTGAATTGTTGCAGACTCCTGGCCTGTGCTGCCCCGAATTCCTGCACACTCCTTGCCAGTGACTCTATGGAGTCAGGCATCCTTGCCACTGCAGGCATGAGCTCAGTGTGCCTGCGCTCAGCCTGGACGGCCATTTCCTCTAGGAGGCGCACCTCCTCTGCGCTGACCGTCGCAGGACTGGAGGCCGCACTCACCCTCTGGGGAGAAGTCCGCCGAGCTTCCCCACCCCTCCCGCGTTGCTGCAGGCCGCTGGGCCCCGGAGCTTCACTCTCCTCCGACCCTTCCCCCCGGCTCCCCTCCAGGGAAGACGTGTCCCCTACATCGCCATGGGCTGGCGCGGCTGAGGGTGGCACTGATGGACCGGCTTCCTTTTCCTCCTCCTCGTCTTCCGAAGGGCTGACAGTGGCAGCTTGAGGGCCCGCCTCCTCACCTGGTGATTCACCATCTGAAAGCAGGAAGGCACAAGAGTAGCTTTAGAGTGAGGACAGGGCGGCAGCGAGGGAGGCATGAGTGGTGCCATTCACCGCATTGGTCGGACAGTGGCAAAGGATGCTGATCTGATTCGCAAGTGGAACGAGAGAGGTCCAAAAGGTGATGCCCTTACCATTGGTGCCCAGAACAGGGTCGGCATCTCCACTGGCGACGGGGCCAATCAGCCGGCCTCCCATAATGCGCTCCACACGCAGGTCGAGGTCGGAGAGCTCGTTGAGGTCAGGACGGCCTCCCCCGGTCTCAGTTTGGTTGCGCCGGTTGTGCGCAACCTTGGCCTGCAAGAGAAAGGACGGCCTCTAAGTACAGTGTGAAGCCCTGATCTTGTCTGCTCTGCCTCCCATGGTCGAATAGCTAGTACAGTATGTAGCCCTGATCTTGTCTGCACTGCCTCCCATGGCCGAATAGCTTGGACAGTGTGTAGCCCTGATCTTGTCTGCAATGCCTCCCATGGTCGAATAGCTTGGACAGTGTGTATAGTGCTGAATGTGCAATTGATTTTCATGCCAGTCCCATAGCTGCTGGATGAGGGCTGGCCATTAGGGCTTTCAGGTCCCTTTGCCCATAATGTGAGGTGCACATGCAAGGATGAGGAGGACACTGGAAAGGGTACTCACCCTGACAACCCGAGTGAGGTCGTTGAACTTCTTCCGGCATTGCACAGGAGTCCTGGCAACCACGCTGTTGGAAGACACCCTGTTGGACACCTCCCTCCAGGCTTTCCGGTAGGCGCTGGGCAGCAGCCTCTTGCCACCTTCTGGGTACAAAACATGGCGCCTGCGCTCCACTCCGCCAACCAGCACCCTCAGGTCACCGTCGCTGAAGCGCTGCGCTCTCTCCCTGGCCTTCTCCATAGTCCTGGGCGTTGTACAGGTGAAGCTGAAGTGGTCAGGCCTAGGTTGAGGGCTGCAGTGTGTAGGGCGTGGCAGGCAAACAAATCCACCCTCCCCCTTTAAGAGATGACCGGTGCCAGAGTGTCTGCCGTCAATCAAGAACTCGCCGCACCTGCGCTGCGCCCGGCCTCGGGGCTATCGCTCAGCACCGCCGGCTTAGCGCCTAAAGATAGTCATGCATCGCCTGTTTTTGCGCAGCAGCAACCTCTTGGGGCGATGCGACTGAATATCGGCGAAGGGGGCGCGACTTTGCGCCGGGCGCAAACTTTAGCGGCCGCCCGACTTTACCGCCCCAAAAGTGGCTATACTGAATTTCTAGGCCATAGTGTTAGCAGATGCACTATCCCGAGCACCCACAATGAGTCATGTGAGCTCTACTGAAGAAGACGTGGATGTTCATGTGAGTATGGTCACTGCTGCGCTGCCCGTGTCAGACACAAAATCAAAGCAAATAGCAGAAGAAACAGTAAAAGATACAGTGTTACAAACAGTAATAGAGAACATTCACCATGGTTGGCCAAAAGGTTCCTGTCCAAAGTACTTTCACATCGGGTCAGAATTGAGTGTCGCAAGTGGACTGTTACTAAAACAGAGCAGAATAGTCATTCCACAGGCTCTACGTCAAGACATGCTCAAAAGGATTCATGAGGGACACCTCGGAATTGAAAAATGCAAAAGGAGAGCAAGAGACACTGTTTATTGGCCTGGCATAAATAAGGACATTGAGAACATGATAGGCAATTGTGAGACATGTCAGAAACACCAAAACAAACAAGCAAAGGAACCAATGATAGTAGCTGACTTACCAACAGCACCATGGCAAAATGTTGGTATGGACCTTTTTCATTTGAATGGTAAAGAATATCTATTAGTGATTGACTACTATTCTAACTATCCTGAGATGGCGCTGCTCTCAAGCACCACAGCAAGCAGTGTCCTAATGCATGTGAAATCCATCTTCGCCAGACATGGAATTCCCAGGATTGCCGTTAGCGACAATGGTCCGTGCTTCAACTGTAAGGGGTGGCAACAGTTTGCAGCACAGTATGGCTTTCAGCACATCACATCCAGTCCTTTGTATGCTCAGTCGAATGGTAAGGCGGAGAAAGGTGTTCAAGTTCTCAAGCAGCTACTGAAGAAAGCGACAGAAAGCAAGTCTGATCCTTATCTCGCCCTGCTGAGCTACCGAGCCTCACCTTTAGACTCTGGTTCTTCACCTGCTGAACTCCTAATGGGTTGCAAGTTGCGCACCACGCTACCCTGCTGTGCAAAAGAAAAGCAGAGTAAGGAACTAAGACAGAGACTTCAACTGTTAAAGCTGAAACAGAAATCAAACTATGACAAGTCATCCAAAACTCTGAAACCATTGACAAGGGATGATGTTGTCAGGATTGAGGATCCAGATGCATGGAACAGGAAAGCTACAGTTCTTGAGGAAGTAGGACCAAGGTCATACACTGTTAGAACTGAGGAAGGACAGATTCTCAGGAGGAACCGCCGTTCCCTCCTAAAAACACAAGAGACTATCCAAGAGCAAATCGATGACAATGCCGCAACTGAATCTTGTCACTCACCACCAGAACAATCTAACACAAACACACATACAGGCTCTCATGAAAACACACCAGACTTACCCGTGCTGAGAAGGTCCACACGTGAAGTAAAAAAGCCTGATAGACTTAATCTTTGAGTATAAAGTAAAGCAATGAAAATGTATTGACTGTTGTGAAGATGTTTATGTTGTTATGATTGATTGATACTAATTTTGTTTAACCTCAAAGAAAGGGGGATGTAATGATCAGTAACATGTCATTCTAGAATGGTACATTAGGTGGAGCTGTATGTATGAGAGTGGGCTACCCACGATGCACTCGGTTACCCACAAGGCAGTAGTCAAGATGAATGCCTGTACATAGCCCACATGGCTGAATAAATGACTAGCTCCAAGCTAGCTGTCATAATAAGAATGTCTATTTATTTATGAACAGAACACCTCCCTCTCCCCTCCTCCCCTCCCCCTCCCTCACCCCTCCCTCACTCCCTCCTCCTCCTCCCCTCCCCCTCCCTCCCTCACTCTCCCCTCCCCCTCCCCCCTCTCCCTCCCTCTCCCTCCCTCTCCCTCCCTCCCTAACCCCTCCCTCCTCCTACCCTCCCTCCTCCTCCCGCCCTCTCTCCCCGCCCCCTCCCTCCTCCCACCCTCTCTCCCCCTCCCTCCCCCCTCCCTCCCTCTCTCCCCCCTCCCTCACTCTCTCCTCCCTCCCTCTCTCCCCCCCTCCCTCCTTCCCCCTCCTTCCCCCTCCCTCTCCCCCTCCCTCCCCCACTCCCTCCCCCTCCCTCCCTCTTCCCTCCCCCTCTCCCTCCCTCCCTCCTCCCTCTCCCCCCCTCCCTCCTCCCCCTCCCCCTCCCTCCCTCCTCCCCCCTCCCTCCCTCTCCCTCTCCCCCTCCCCCCTCCTCCCCCCTCCCTCCTCCCCCCTCCCTCCTCCCCCCTCCCTCCCCCCTCCCTCTCCCTCTCCCCCTCCCTCCCCTCCCTCCCTCCTTCCTCCCTCCCTCCCCTCTCCCCCTCCCTCTCTCCCCATCCCTCCTTCCCCCTCCCCCTCCCTCCTTCCCCTCCTCCCCCTCCCTCTCCCCTCCCCCCCTCTCCCCTCCCTCCCCCTCCCTCTCCCCCTCCCTCTCCCCCTCCCTCCCCCTCCCTCTCTCCCCCACTCCCTCCCTCTCCCCCTCCCCCTTCCCCCATCCCCCTCCCTCCCTCCCCCTCCCCCCTTCTCTCCCTCCCCCCTCTCCCTCCCTCCTCCTCCCTCCCTCCCTCCCTCCCTCTCTCTCCCTCTCCCTCCCTCCCTCTCCCTCCCTCCCTCTCCCCCTCCCTCCCTCCTCCCCCTCCTCGCACCTCCCCCTCCCTCCCTTCCCCCTCCCCCCTCTCTTCCTCACTCTCCCTCCATCCACCTCCATCCCTCCCTCCCCCCTCCCTCCCTCCCTCCCCCCTCCCTCCCCCCTCCCTCCTCCCCCCTCCCTCCCCTCCCTCCTCCCTCCTCCCCCCCTCTCCTCCTCCCCCCTCTCCCTCCTCCCCCCCCTCCCTCCTCCCCTCCTCCCCCTCCCTCCCTCTCCCTCCTCCTCCCCTCCCTCCACCCTCCTCCCCCTCCCTCCGCCCTCCAACCCTTTCCCTCCCTCTCTCTCCCTCCCCTCCCTCTCTCCTCCCTCCCTCCGTCCCCTCCCCTCTCCCCTCCCCTCCCTCTCCCTCCCCCCCCTCCCTCCCCCTCACCCTCCCTCTCCCCTCCCCCTCCCCTCCCTCTCCCCTCCCCCCTCTCCCTCCCCCTCCCCTCCCTCCCTCCCCTCACCCCATCCCTCCCTCCCCCCTCCCTCCCTCTCCCTCCCCCTCCCTCCCTCTCCCTCCCCCCCCTCCCTCCCCTCTCCCTCCCTCTCCTCCCCCCTCCCTCCCTCTCCCTCCCCCCCTCCATCCCTCTCCCTCCCTCCCCCCCCTCCTCCTCCCCCCCTCTCCCTCCCTCCCCCCTCCCCTCTTCCCCCTCCCCCTCCCTCCCTCCCCCTCCCTCCCTCCTCCTCCTCCTCCCCCCTCCCTCCCTCCTCCTCTCCCTCCCTCTCCTCCTCCCCTCCCTCCCTCCCTCTCCCCTCCCTCCCTCTCCCCTCCCTCCCTCCTCCCCCTCCTCCTCCCCTTCCCTCCTCCCCTCCTCCTCCCCTTCCCTCCTCCCCCTCCTCCTCCCTCTTCTCCCCCTCCCTCCCTCCCCCTTCCCTCCTCCCCCCTCCCTCTCCCCTCCCTCTCCCCTCCCTCTCCCCTCCCTCCCTCCTCCCTCCTCCCCCCCCTCCCTCTCTCCTCCTCCCTCCCTCTCCTCCTCCTTCCCCCCTCCCTCTCCTCCTCCCTCCCCCCCTCCCTCTCCTCCTCCCTCCCCCCCTCCCTCCCCCCCTCCCTCTCCTCCTCCCTCCCCTCCCTCCCCCCTCCTCCCTCCCCCCCTCCCTCCCCTCCCCCTCCCTCCCCTCCCCCTCCCTCCCCTCCTCCCTCCCTCCCCTCCTCCCTCCCCTCCTCCTCCCCCTCCCTCCCCTCCTCCCTCCCTCCCCTCCTCCCTCCCCTTCCTCCCCCTCCTCCTCCCTCCCCCTCCTCCTCCTTCCCCCTCCTTCCTCCCCCTCCCTCCCCCTCCTTCCTCTCCCTCCCTCTCTCCCCACCCTCCCTCCCTCTCTCCCCCCACCCTCCCTCCCTCTCTCCCTCCCTCTTCCTCCCTCCCTCTCTCCCTCCCTCTTCCCTCCCTCCCTCTTCCCTCCCTCCCTCCCTCTTCCCTCCCTCCCTCTTCCCTCCCTCCCTCCCTCTTCCCTCCCTCCCTCCCTCTCTCCCTCCCCTCTCTCCCTCCCTCCCTCCCTCCCTCTCTCCCTCCCTCCCTCCCTCCCTCTCTCCCTCCCTCCCTCCCTCCCTCTCTCCCTCCCTCCCTCCCTCCCTCTCTCTCTCTCTCTCCCTCCCTCTCTCCCTCCCTCCCTCTCTCCCTCCCCCTCCTCCCTCCCTCTCTTCCCCTCCTCCCTCCCTCTCTCCCCCCTCCTCCCTCCTCTCTCCCCCCTCCTCCCTCCCTCTCTCCCCCCCTCCTCCCTCCTCTCTCCCCCCCCTCCCTCCAGCAAATAGTATTCATCACACAGAGAATGAATGAAAACCTAATCATGTTCTCTTTCTAATGAGCAGTCACAGTTTAGCCTGCTCATTAATTGGGAGAAGAACCTCTTCAATGGAGTTTGGTCAGTTTCTGATTCCTTACAGAGAAGGAGGAGTTGGACAAATTTCAAATGTGTTTATCTGTGAAGCTCGTAATTTTATTTCAACAGTCCTTGATACATGCTGATCGTGGCTATGCTTTCAGTTTTACTTACAGTGGGGCAAATACAACAAATTAAATTCTGAATGACCCTATGGAAGTACATAATGTTTGAGAAAATGTACTTAACTTTTTTAAATGATCTGGTACAGGTACTTAACTTCATCAAAATGTCTAATGGAGTCACTGCTTAGCAACTGGTACTTGATATTACAGAAGTGATTCCCTTTTTTCTCTGAAGCTGGTGCTTGTTTTATGCAGAATGGTAATGGAAAACATTGATACTCAGGTTCATTCAAGTTGCAATTTATGCATAATTGCACTTATTAAATCAGCAGTCATGGCCCTTAGAACAACAGTGTGGGTTATTATCTATTTATTTGTAGGAAGTCAGAAAATACAAAGCTTAAATCCTAAAGGAAATTTATCCTTGCGGGAATGCAATGTCGAAAGATTACAAGATGCTGGAGTTGTCGTCCATTAGAAATCTTGTCCTGTCCTTGTTACAAACTCTTGTATAATGAAGTATTCGGTTATCACTGGCATGTTAATGTTGTTTCTGTTTTCATTCCTTATTAATCTCTGTGTGGGAGTGCTCTCAGCACTAACTGGTCTCACCATGTAGCTGGCTTCATTAATAATCATTCCTCTTGATTTCTTTCTCAAGAGAGTTCCAGCTCCCAATCTGTCCCAATCTGTCAAGGCATTGACTTCAATTCCCGTCGGTCTACTTGGCCATAACCAGCATACATCAAACACTGGATTCATGTCATTTATCCTTGTTTTTGTTCAGGCAGGCAAGGTTAAGGACAGTGCACAAAGGTGAAAGGCTTCTGCTTCATTTTTGGTCAGGCATTGATGTTGGATCACTTTGAACCATTGACTGTTCTTTTTCCCAAAGGCTGTTAAGTCATTAAAAATGAATGTCATCTGGCTTTGTGCTCGTGTATCTGTCTGGATTGAAAATGTGGATACGATTGTCTTTTCGTTTATTTTTTGTATGGTATGTTAATCAGTTGAAAAGTCCAATGACTAAACCATTGCGATGTTGCAGCATATTAATCCAGATGATAAATACCGTACGTGGGGTTGTGCTGCAGTCTGCAAATGGCTCTTCTTTTTGAACCAGTTTCCAAGAGAATATTTTTCAGTGAATGTTGTTGATGCTGAACTGAGATGTGGAATTCTTTCAGCAAAAGTTAAAGATTTTAACTGTTAAAAATGAAAGCGGATAATTATGTAAAATCTATAACTCCATACTAGTTACTAGCCCAGCTTTGAATATCAAGAGGGGTGATTTTATCAATGGAGAAATGATGGAGGCGGGAAAGTTGCTTGTCGGGTTTTAGTCCCACCTCCATCGATGTCTGGCCAACCCACGCTATTTTCCCTTGATTGGCCTTTTAAGCCCGCCCAGCGGGCTTAGCCAGCCAATTAAGGGAAAGCCGGTGACACAGGATGTCAGCGAATGACGCTTCATCTGTCAAGATTTTTTGACAGATGAATTGTCATCGTTTGACAGCTCTGTGAAGTTGAGGCCTTGGACACAGGCTCACTTAGAAAGCCTTCCTGAGCAGAAAGCAGAAGCCTGCTGCATTTAAGAATGCAGTGGCCAATCTGCTTTCTCTGCCGGTGAGATGAGGCAGCTCCGCAGCCTAAAGGGACGAAGCCTGGAGGAAGAAGCAAAGGTAAGTAACCTTATTGAAACACTATGGACGGAGGCGGGATGGGTACCCGCTCCCAGATTCTGCCATTTTCCCAGCTATCCCACTTCCATACCCGCCTCCCCAGGGCTGGGAAAATCGCCCCCCAATTTTTTTTCCTGTTTGAACTGAAGCTCCCCACAAGACAAGGATTTGAAGGCTGAGGCCAAACCATTTAGCGCAGCATCAGATGTAGCAATACTGTCTTGTCAAGGGGAGGGAGAAGCACTGGCAAAAGTTTCTGGAAGTTTCCATAATTGCCTTTGCTGCATCTTAGTAGGATTCATATTCTGCAAACTGGAAGGTAACAAGCTGCTAAGAAGCAGGTTCAAAGCTGTAACCTACTCTTGGGATCATTGTGTTATTTATAAATTGGTTAAGCATTGCATTAATAGTTTAAGAGGTGGAATTTTTCAACTGAACTGTAATGCAATAAGGAAAAATAGCAAGCACCATGTCAACGGAACTCCATGATAACTAATTAGCATTGCCCGCAGTAAACTGGAGGTTAGGAGCAAATAACAGAAATATTCTGCTGCTAAACTGCAGTGGTTTGTGAATTGTTGTCTCTTTCAAGCTACTTAATCTCATCGTTGTACCTTCCTGAGGTCATTTGGAGGCTAATTGCTGTTAAGCAGATTCTAAACTCAATTAGAGATCAGAAGAAGCCAGCAGCTTTTTAAGAAGTGTGACACCGGAGGTCAATTAAAAAGGTTTTCGGTTCCTGGGGAACTTTTTCTCTAGAATGGAAATGTGACTGGCTTTCTTTCTCCCAGGATGATAGCAAAACTTGCTTGTCCGCCAGCTGAGTGTGATGGACATGCCTCAAAATGCTTCAGTTGTGAAGTCAGCCACTTAATTATTCCACCAGTAACTGTGGTTTGCTCACAATTACAAACATATTTTGCTTTTAGCAGAATTTTGGTTCATTCAATGGGAATATTGTGTGGGAACGATGCTTTTTTAATATTTTAAGATGGCTTTCAGCTAAAGGTATGCTTTCATGAGCTTGTCATATGGGAGCGAATTTCAATTTCAAATGATTTTAACTCTGTCCATCCTTTATTGTAAATCATTGCTATGGAAGCTGAGTTCCTTAACAAGAGGGAGAGTATTAGCAATGTATTTATTTTTTAAAAATCAAGTCAATGTTTTGATTTGGTGTTACTCAAGTCTTACTGTGTGCCTTTACAGATTCATATACAATGCCTTTCGTATGGCACTGATGTGTAACAGTAACAAATGATTTCTTAGCTCATGAACAGGGAGAATATTGAACACCCTTCATAGAAGATGTCCTTAACATGTTGTACTACATTTTCACATCATGGCTGTCCTTTTGATTGCAATCAAAGTGGTAACAGAAACCTCCGATCAGATTAAAGAAAGACTTACATTTATGTAGTGCCTTTCATGACCACTGGATGTCTCGAAGCACTTTACAGCCAATGAAGTACTTTTTTGGAGTGTAGTCACTGTTGTAATGTGGGAAACGCGGCAGCCAATTTGCACACAGCAAGCTTCCACAAACAGCAATATCATAATGACCAGATAATCTGTTTTTGTTATGCTGGTTGAGGGATAACTCCCCTGCTCTTCTTCGAAATAGTGCCATGGAATCTTTTTCGTCCCATGGTTTAACGACTCATCCGAAAGACGGCACCTCCAACAGTGCAGCACTCCCTCAGCACTACACTGGAGTGTCAGCCTAGCTTTACGTGCTCAAGTCCCTGCTTAACAGCAACTCACCTTCTGACTCCAAGGCGAGTGTGCTACCCACTGAGTCACAGCTGGCACTTAATGTTTGTGTTCTGTCGTATGTACATGCGCAGATGACTCTTGTACCTGATGCATGTGTGGAAAAACACAACTGCATTTGAGGCTTCAGACACGAACAGCAGCTGACTTTCAAAGTGAGTCGCCCTAAACAAACACTGACGCACCAGCCTGCTTGGTCCATGGCAGCACACTCCCAGTCCTCTACTAGCTTGAACATTGATCTCACTTTGCTCATGAGTGACCTTGAGCCATTTATGCTGACCACCTTTCGCTTAGATTCTCACATCTATTGCTTGCAGTTCACTTAATAATGAGGAAACCATATGGAACACCCTCTGAACACTACATCCAACAGTATATTATGCTAACAGAAGCAAAATGATAGAGAGGGTCCAGCAAACATCAATCATACGTATGCCACAGATAAGTGTGTATTAAAACACGTAATTGGAAGAATATAAATTACATACTTAACAGGATTACAGATGTACACCATCAGACAAATAGTTTTTGTAAAGGTTATCGTAACTGGAAGCATTTATCAAGAGCACAGTTAGGGGACAGCAAGATTGCTTCCTCCCACACAGGTCAGCAGGTTTTAGCGCTCATTATACCAGTGCATAGTCACTCTACTTGAAATGTCCTAATCTGAGTGAATAATTAACTTCAGCAGGACACTTGCAGTGTGATTGACTGACTCATTCACCAACATTTAAATAAAGTTGTTAACTTGAAATAATCTCCACATATGTATTCTATTCCCTCTGTGTTCACATTTCAGTTAATATTTTCTTTCAGTTTTGGGAGTGAGTTGGAGGGGAAAGTGATTGATCCGTGATACATTTATTCAGACATTAAAGGTTGAAAGTTATTGTATTTTATTACTGGGCCATGCAATATTCCTAACATTGGCAATTTAAATGCAACTGTTTGATGATTCTTGATTCCGGATTTATGACTTTTGGACCAAGATTAGAATCTTTGCCATTCTCAAGGGGACGTTTACTTGGCAAACTCCCTGAGGTAATCAGCAGATTGCAGGTTATATAGGAATATACCAGACCAAAAGAGACCATTTTAGTCCGAAAGTTTGAAAAATACAACGGCCCGTATTTTCTGATCGGAGGCTTCCTGTGTGCGGAGGCCTCCGAAAAATCTACGGACTTACCTGAGGGTTCCCGAGGTCCGGACACTTCCGATCCTGGGCCTCTCCAACTCCAAGTGCGCAGGGCCCACGTATCCCAGGGGTGCATGCGGTTCGCAAGCGCCCCTGGGATCACGTGGGCCATGGGGAGCCAATCAAAGAAGGGAATCTCCCTTCATACACTTGAGAGATAGACCTGTCAAATATATGAATGGAGATCACCTCAAAAACACTGTAAAACATTAAATAATTTTTTGTAAATCACATTTTTAAAATGAGTTGAAATTACAATAAATATTTTAAACAAATTTAATTTTTTGAAAAAAATAATTAAAGTTTTTTACAGGGCTAAAAATAAACTTACCTTTTTTAAAAGTATTTTTAAATGATAAATGAGTGAAAACATTTTTTAAAACTTTTTTTCGTCTCTTATGCTGGTACTAGGCGTAAGATTTCTAAGGGTTTTCAGCGGGCGGAGGTTCTGCAGAAAGCGGAACTCTCCACCCGCAGAGGCCCTTCTCCAGGGCAGGCGTCCGATCTGTCAAGAGCATTCTTGACAGATCGGAAATGCCGGTTTTCAGCGCATGCGCTTGGCATTCCCGAAACCGTCATTTCCGATGTCCCTACGGGTGTGTACACAGCGTGTACCCACCCGTAGGGATCAGAATATACAACCCATAGTCTCACACATGCTCTCTCACGTAAGAATTTAAGAAATAGGAGCAGGAGTAGGCCATGTGGCCCCTCGAGCCTGCTATGTCATTCAATAATATCATGGCTGGTCATTTACATCAACTCCACTTTCCCACCCGATCACCACTCCCTTGATTCTCTTAGTGCACAAAGAGCTATCGATCTCAGTCTTCAATATACTCTTCGACTTAGCATCCACAGCCCTTTGGGGTGGAGAATTCCAAAGATTCACAACACTCCGATTGAAGAAATTTCTTCTCCTCTCAGTCCTAAATGGTCAAACCATTATCCTGAGACTATGCCCCCTAGACTAGACCCCCCAGCCAGCCTCTCAGCATCTACCCTGTCAAGCTCTCGAAAAATTTTATACATTTCACAAACCCCTCAAATAATTTTCCCTCATCAAATATCTATCCAGTTTTTCCTTCAATTTTCCAACAGTATCTACTTGCACTGTAGCCCTGGGCAGTACGTCCCATATATTCAATATCATAGGTATTGACTAGTTAAACCTGAATTATCTATTCACCCTCCCATTTCAAAGGTTGAAGTACTGTTGTGGTCATTTTGGAGATGGACTTAAACTTTCTTTGCCAAACATAGAAATTGATGACTACCATTTTGACTGCTCTCCAGCCGGGATTTTCTGATGAACATTACTTTAATGCCATTGGTAACCCATTTATTTTAATTATTGGGGTACTGGGCACCAAGAACGTTCAGGCCCCACCTACACACTCCCCCCTCCCCCCCTCCGGACATGTACCTCCCCAAACCATTGAAACACAAACCTGTAATAAACTGCATGAAGAAATAGGCCCGTAGAATGTTTAGACACTGCATTAATAATAAAGCAAATCATATCGCAATATTTTGTACTTAAATGAAACTGCTTAATTTTGGCACACTTGCAAAAATAAATTAGAATGACAATGTTTGCTTTAGGGAAAATGGTTACCAAATATGCTTATGATTTAAAGCAATAAAATAAATATAAATGACTTGCTCTTGTTACTTTCTTTACCGTAGTCGTTCTGAGGGACATGTGCTGTTTTAACTTTCTCTCTACAGGTGTTATACAGTGCTTTTATTATTTAATTTTGCAGTGCGATCCATTCATCATCACTGGTAAAAGTAACAGTGCTTTACAGTTTGGGAACTTCTCATTAAGAGTATGATCCTCACCTCAGGAATTGTCCCTTTATCATGTAACTCATTATTTAAGAAAGGTGGGCGTGAGAAATGGAAATTATAGACCTGTTAATCTAACATCTGTTGTGGGAAAGTTAATGGAATCTATAATTAAGGACAGAGTGACTGAGCACTTAAAGAAATTTGAGCTGATTAGAGACAGCCGATATAGATTTGTAAAGGGTAAGCCATGTCTAACGAACCTAATTGAATTTTTTGAGGAAGTAACTGAAATAGTAGACAGGGGTAATGTTCATGGATGTAGCTTATATGGACTCCCAGAATGCATTCGTTAAAGTTCCACATAAGAGATTGTTGGCTAAAATTAAAGCTCATGGAATTGGAGGTAAATTATTGACCTGGTTCGGAGATTGGTTAGGCAGGTAAGTGTGAGGTCATCCAGTGTAGACAAAAAAAAGGGATAGATCCGAGTAGTTTTGAAATTCTAAAAAGCTAGGAACAGTGGAGATCCCAAAAATGTAAGGGTCCATATAAAAAAGCACTAAAATGTAGTAGTCAGGTACAAAAGATAATCAAAAAGGCTAATGGAATGTTAGCCTTTATAACTACAGGGCTAGAATAAAAAGTGGAGGAAGTTTTGCTACAGCTATACAAAACCCTGGTTAGACCACATCAGGAGCGCTGTGTACAGTTCCGGGCACCGCACCTTAGAAAGGATATATTGGCCTTGGAAGGAGTGCAGCGCAGATTCACCAGAACTTGACTAGGGATCCAAGGGTTAAATTATGAGGCGAGATTACATAAACTAGGCTTGTATGCCCTGGAATATAGGAGGGTAAGGGGTAATTTGATAGAGATTTTTAGGATTTTGAAAGAAATTGCTAGGGTAGATAGAAACTTTTTTTGTTGGTGGGGAGTCTAGTACAAAAGGACATAACCTTAAAATCAGCGCCAGGCCTTAAGAAGGGTGGTAGAATTGTAGAACTCTCTCCTACGAAAAGCAGTAGATGCTAACTCAATGAATAATTTTAAGTCTGAGATTGATAGTTTTTTGTTAGCCAAGGGTATGAAAGGATATGGAGCCAAGGCGGGTGGGTGGAGTTAAGATGCAGATCAGCCATGAAACTCATTGAATGGTGAAACTGGCTCAAGGGGCTGAATGGCCTACTCCTGTTTCTATGTTTCTTATTTGACACTTTCCACGCAGTTCTGTGGTGCCACTGACCTTCCCGCTCAGGTGAAAGCCTCGAGTATCTTCTTCCATGATCCCTTGGGCAGACTGTGTTCATGGGGACCCTTGTGGGGGCCTCCTATATGGCCGGGGTTCCTGGACAAGGGCACCATAGCCAGTCCGTTAATGTGATCCAGATTTTAAATGAGTTATTGTCAGTGTTAGAATAAGACCAATCACAAAATCTGGTCTCCTGTCTCAAATCAACTCCAAGTTGAATTTTACAGTCTTCCAACCCCCCTCCCCTGAGGGCCAGTTGGTAAATGGCCCATATAAGTCAAGAAGGTGCTGCTCATTGCTGAGTTACATGATCTCAGCCAAGGCCATGCTTATTTTATTAGCGTTGTCAATGGGAAAATCAACCAGGTTTTTCTATTTGTTTAGCTATTCAGTGACCCAACTGGTGGAAAGTGTACCGTGTCAGAGTCATGGTAAAAGGACTGAGGCAGCCAAATAGCCTCACTCTTGAAGAGTGGCCCCTTACATGAGGCTCTGGAGGATCTCCGGTGTCCATAGAACTGTAGTCGAGCGCCAGTTGGTGCATTCAGGAAAAGAAGAAAAATTAAAAGAGGAGAGGGAAGAAAGGATTGCTTTACTTATTTATCCATACCGACAGTTTCTTGTTGCAAATCTTGCAGCAAATTGGAGGATGTGCTATTTTATATCAGGAGCATTATACCATGCAATCTAATACTCTGCTGCTAAAGGGAAATGGTACACAACTTGGCAAGTCCCTTTAAGGTACCTCCTCAGGGCAATTAGAGATAATAGGGGGAATTTTGCCGGCGCTCAGGGGGCGGGTTTGGAGGCGGGACATCCAGCAAAATTTCAAAGATTGACCGGGTCGGAAACCTGCTGTCAAGCCGCCTCCAATCAATCTTCTCAGGTGTCGGATCCCCGATTTGCACATGGACCCGACACCTACCGGCAGGAAGAAGATTATAGGCACTTAACTGCTTGTTAACAGGTTGTTAACAAGCAGTTAAGAGGCTTTTTGCAATTTTGACAGGTCTATTGCGGGCTTCCCGACGTCCGGACACCACGCCAGGTAAGTGTGGCGTGCTGTGGGCTTACTGTAATGTTTGTGCATTGATGACAGCTGCAGAAGTGGTGTGAAGGATCCAATGGTACACTGGTGAGTTTCAGAGGTAAGAAAATGTTGGGAAAATCATTTTTAATGTATTTAGACTTTTCTGTAGGTGACAAGTTTTGAATTGTTCGTGTAGTTCCACCTCATTGGGAGAACCTCTCTCACCAGTGACAGATTGCTTCTGTAACCTCACCTGCAGCTGCCATCTGTTCTATCCTAAGGAAGGAGTCACTGGAGAGCCTGGGTGCAAGGGTTCACCTTTGTACAGTGATTGTCAGTGTTTGCAGCACCTCAAAGCTGTCAAACACTGAAAAATCAACTGGCAAAAAAAATTGTCCATGGCCCCTTTAAAAAAAAACTGTCAGATGACGCGTCATCAACTGATATCATCTGACACCGGCTTTCTCTTATTTGGCCGGCAAGCCCGCAGAGTCGGCTTAACAAGGTCATTTGACACAAAATCGTGTCTGTGCGTCGGAAAGTCGTTGGGGGGCGGGATTGGAACCCGGAAGGCAGCTGTCCTGCCCCCAAGCCGCATCGAGAGGAAAAATCGCAGCCAGAATTTCTGTTGCGTATTGACTACTAAACAACAGTTCTGGCCCTGAAAAACTAATTTTTACATTTGTGGAGTGTCAAATTTCTCCATTATGCTAAATTACAATTAACTTTTTTTTAAAGTTTGTTCATAATATTTTAGCTTCTTCCTTAACCCCAGTGTATGTCCCAATCTTTACTTCACTCTCTCTAACATTTTTAAAAGTACAGATAATTCTGTGCTTTTCAATTCAATTCAATTTTACTTGTCATATATGCAGCAGACGTGTGTACTGCACAATGAAATGTTGATTTTTACGAGTCCTCCCAACATTGGAATAAATATGGCATAACAATGATAAAATACTCATAGAAATACAGTAATAATAAATAAGACAACAGTAATAAATAATAAATTATACGTTCATGAATCTTATGGCCTGGGGGTAGAAGCTGTTTCGAAACCTGCTGGTACGAGACTGTATGCTTCGGTATCTCTTACCGGACGGGAGCAGGGTGAAGAGGTTGTGGCTGGGGTGGCTTGCATCTTTAATGATTCTCGGCCTTCCCCCGGCACCTCTCGGGGTAGATATCCTGACAGCAGGTAGTTTAATTCCTTGTTTGCTGTCTGTGAGAATTCTTCAATGTGATTGGCTGCTAAGACCAGTCCCAGTACACAGCGCAACAATCAATTGCACATCGAGAATGCTAAACCTCTCACTGCAGAGATCGCGAGATCTCTGGGCAGTTTTTTTCCCGAGGTCAGCAGCGACCGCCTTAGCTCCTCCGCTGACTGCAAATTATGGGCCATTGTGGACGCAGCAGAGAAAGGGCTGATATTTACAGCTTGACTCACTTAAATTGTGGTATTTGCACTAACTGTGGAGAAGAGGAAAGGGAGGGCTGGCTGGTGTACTGCCGAGCAGAGTAATGTTGATTGGCCTCTCTCACACTGTGGGCAAACCTGAAGTTGGCATTATCTGCTCAGCCCCATCTCTCAGCACAAGGGCTACTTGAAGAGCAATTTTCTCAATCCTGTAGATATATATTTTTCAAACCTTCAAGTCAGAATGGCCTAAAATGTAATACCTGGTTAATGTGCACAGCAGTGCAATGCTGATAGTTCGCCATCTGTGTGCATTAAATCTATCACTATTGAACTCCTAATGGAGAAACCATGTTGTAGTAAATTGCTTTTCTGCTTCCTGTTTTTGAAGAAATACTTTCCATGGGTGACAAGCTGTCACTTCTCAGCCAGGTTGTCAGGTATGGCACCAAGTAATTCCAAGATGCCTGATTGATAAAGGGAAGGAAAATGAGTTGAGGATCTTACCTTGGGTTATTGTTCAATATCACTAACCAGCTGGAAATGGCAGAACTGGTGGCTAAAATGTCAGATCCCCCACATACTCTCTCTGTTAGAGTCCAATGTGTGGATCTCAAGAGGCAAATGCTAAAATGCATTTTGTTATGAAGCAAATTAAAGAATCCAGCGCATCATTGTTAGAACGGAAAGGAAGAACTTCAGTGACAGCTATAATTCCCTCTTCAAACGTAGCAAGACCATACAGAGATCCAACTGTAACCAAAGTGGGTCAAAAGTCCTGGAACTCCCTCCCTCACAGCACTGTGGGAGGACCTTCACCACACGGACTGCAGCGGTTCAAGAAGCTGACTCACCACTGTAGTGTATGTGCCTTTGAGTCAGAACTACTTTTTACAGCTCCTGTATACTGTAGTACCGGCAGTGACCACGCCGGTATATAAGCTGTGCGCATGCCTCTGTACCCCAGTCTAGAGATTACCCTCCTCCAGTAAAGACCTGTTATTTGTTAATGTACAGCATCCGTGTGATAATTTATCCACTGAACCACGGATCTAACAGTGGCGACGAGTGTCGATTCGAATCTACCTGCAACAAAAAAAAATGTAAAAATAGTCGAGTCCAGGAACACGGGCGTCGACCGCGAGCAACCGCCCAGCAGTCAGGCAGAGATCCAACTTCGCTGGGGAGGCTGTGGAGAGCCGGGCTTGGTTCCCCAGCCACAACGAGCAGTAAGAGACCGACGACAGGTCCAGAGCAGACCCTTCCCGAGCAGCGGCGGCTGGAGCCAACCGACGGCAGAGAGAGAGCCAAGCAGCGTCGATGGGGTAAGAAAGAGGGTGAAGAGAGCAGGGCGCAGCCGGGGGTTGATCACCGAGCGGCATCGAGAAAAAATACTGCAAACCGGAGAGAGAGAGGGTAAGAAACAGCCGGGTTCTAGACTGAGCGGCGTCGACAAATATCAAGAGAAGAACGCGCAGAGCACAGCCAGGGATCACGGGCTGATCAGGGTCCGCGAGGTGAAGTAAGGGAAGACGCCATTGAGCCGCGGAGAAGCAGGGAGAGCGCGGGAGATGCCATTGAGCCGCGGAGAAGCAGGGAGAGCGCGGGAGGCGCCATTGAGCCGCAGAGAAGAAGGAAGAGCGCGGGAGACGCCATTTTGCGAAGCCGCAGCGGAGAAGACGGGCGAGCGCGGGAAGGAAGGAAAGCGCGGGAGATGCCATTTTGTGCCAGCGGAGAAGAAGGGGAAGCGCGGGAGGCGCCATTGGTGATAGTTAACGCACAACCAAGGATGCCGAAGAGTGGCAGTATCTCTACGTTCGACAATGAAGTCGAAGATTGGGCAACATATGTGGAACGTATTGAGGTGTACTGCAAGGCGAATGAAGTGCCAGATGCTAATAAAGCACTGGTTCTGTTAAATTCCATGGGTGCAAAAACTTGTGGGTTACTGCGGAATCTAATAACCCCAGAGAAGCCGGTAAACAAGAATTTTGAAAGCATAGTAGAAATCCTACAGGACCACTTAAACCCCACACCGCTGCTGATAGCAGAACGATTTAAGTTCCATAAAAGGAACCAACACAGAGACGAAAGCAATGCTGAGTACCTAACGGAACTGCGCAAGCTATCGAAATACTGCCAGTTTGGAGCGGGACTAGCAGACACGTTAAGGGACAAGTTTGTGTGTGGGCTACAAAGTGAAGGAACCCAGAAACGGCTTCGATCAGAAAACAACCTTACGCTGGACAAAGCTTTCAGTATGGCAGTATCACACGAAGCAGCTGCAAGGGGCGCTGCAGAGATACAACGGAGACCGCAAGAATATGGCACCAACGAAATGACCTATGGAACAGGGAAGTGCTATCACTGTGGCAGAACAACACATGACCAGAAAGATTGTTGGTTCAAGGGCCAAGTGTGCAGACAGTGTGGGAAAGCAGGACACATAGCAAGAGTCTGCAGGCCTGGGAAGAAAACTAACAGTAAGAAATCTCCACAGGAGAAGTACAAAAAGGTACACCAGGTGATGGACAGTGGTTCAGACGAACAGAAAAGTGACACAGACTCCGGAAGCAAGGAGCTGGGTTGTCTGAAACTACATAATGTAACCGAAATGGAGGAGCACCAGACTATCTGGGTTACACTCAAGATAGATGGAGTCCAAGTGGAAATGGAATTGGACACAGGGTCAGCTCTAACAGTCATAAATCAAAGAGACTACAAGCGGCTATTTTCACACATACCCTTGAAAGCTACAGAGATTGTCTTGAAGACGTATACGGGGCAAAGAGTCTACCCCGAAGGGAAAATAAGGGTGAAAGTGACATAAAAAGGTCTGGAAATACCTAAAATGGATATATATGTATTGCCAAATGGAGGACCACCACTGCTAGGACGTGAATGGATCCGGAAGATACATTTAGATTGGCATTCCATACAGGCACTGAAGGTTGAGGCCAAAAAGGATGACGACGTCACACCTGGACGACTGTCAAAAATGCTAACTGACGCAAAAGAAGTGTTCCAGAAGGGACTAGGAACACTAAAAGGAATAACAGCAACAATTAAAATAGAGGATAATGCAAGCCCAAAGTTTCTGAAGGCCAGACTAGTGCCTTATGCGATCAGACCAGCGGTTGAAGCAGAGCTGGAAGGGTTGGAACGTTCAGGAGTACTGTCCAAAGTGGACTGGAGCGAGTGGGCTACACCCATCGTTCCTGTAATGAAGAGGTCGTTGAGTAATATGCCTGGGGAACCAAAGAAGGTCCGCATCTGTGGGGATTTTAAGGTGACAGTGAACCCAGTCCTTCACACGGTGCAATATCCGCTTCCACGAATTGAGGATATTTTCGCCTCGCTATCTGGTGGTAAACGCTTCACCAAAATTGATCTAGCCCAGGCGTACTTGCAAATGGAGGTAGAAGAAGCTTCGAAACATTACCTTGCGATCAACACCCATAAAGGTCTCTATCAATACAACCGGCTGGTGTTTGGAGTAGCCTCGGCTCCGGCTATTTGGCAAAGGGCGATGGATCAGGTCCTGCAAAGGATTCCAGGGACCCAGTGTTATTTGGACGACATTTTGGTCACGGGCGAAAATGACGGAGATCACCTCGCTAACTTGGAGAAGGTGCTCGCCAGATTAAAGGAATATGGGCTACGAGCTAATCGCCACAAGTGCGAGTTTTTCCAGAAACAGATCTCGTATTGCGGCCACGTCATCGATGAAGAGGGGTTACATAAGTCCCCTGACAAGATTGAGGCAGTAGTCAAGGCTCCAGCACCGGAAAATGTGTCACAACTGAGGTCGTTCCTCGGGCTGGTAAACTATTACCTCAAGTTCTTACCAAATTTGTCTACGGTAATACACCCGCTGAACACCCTACTGCAAACAGGGGTACCATGGAAGTGGGATGACGAACGTAGATGAGCTTTCCAGAAGTGTAAAGAATTGATCACATCAAAAGAGGTGTTGGCCCATTTCAACCCAGCACTACCAATTCGGTTGGCATGTGATGCATCACCCTACGGCATTGGAGCGGTGCTGTCACACAAATTCCCAGATGGGTTGGAGAGGCCAGTAGCCTTTGTGTCTCGGTCACTAACCTCAGCCGAGCGCAACTATGCCCAGATTGACAGGGAGGCCCTCAGCCTAGTATGGGGAGTAAAAAAATTCAACCAGTATCTGCATGGGCAGAGGTTCACCTTGCTGACTGACCACCAACCACTTGTCTCCATCTTTAATCCTAAGAAGGGCGTGCCAGTAATGACTGCACAGCAGTTGCAAAGATGGTCCCTGTTTCTAGGGGCGAATCAATATGAAATAGAATATAAAGGCACGAAACAGCATGGGAACGCTGATGGGCTATTGCGTCTGCCACTGCCTACTGTGGAGGAAGCACCAGCAGTGGACCCTATCGAGATATTTTATTCGTCGATAATTGAACGATTGCCAGTAACAAACGCGGACATAGAGAAGGAGACCCGCAATGATCCGACGCTGTCACGGGTATATGAATTGATGGTGAGGGGATGGCCCACACATGGCGACTCACTGTTGCCAGCATTCTCATTCAGAAGAGAACAGCTGTCAGTATGCCAGGGGACAGTGATGTGTGGATCCAGAGTGGTGATTCCACCCAAGTTAAGGGAGAGAGTGCTAAATGAGCTACATGAAGGTCATCTGGGGGAGTGAAAATGAAAAGCCTTGCTAGGGCTTATGTGTGGTGGCCGGGAATCGATCAACAAATCGAAGACCCAACTAAGAGCTGCTTAGGATGCCAGAAGGTCCAAAATGCACCACCACTTGCCCCTCTACACCCATGGGAGTGGCCCTCCTCTCCATGGCAACGGGTGCACATTGATTTCGCTGGTCCATTCATAGACTCAATGTCCTTAATAGCAGTGGATGCTCATTCAAAGTGGCCTGAGGTGATAACGATGTCTTCAACCACTACAGAGAAAACAATTGCAGTCCTACGGACCATATTTGCCAGAAACGGTTTGCCAGAGCAGATCTGCTCTGATAATGGACCACAGTTTGTGTCCGACGAGTTCCAAAAATTCTTGAAAAGGAATGGGGTAAGGCATTACACATCCGCCCCGTATCATCCAGCCACCAATGGATTGGCTGAGAGGTCCGTACAAACCTTTAAGAAGGCGATAAAGGCCATGTGCGATGAGGAAATTCCACTACAGCATAAGATGGACAATTTCTTATTAGCCTACCGAAACGCGACACATGCAGTTACCAACCAGACCCCGGCCATGATGTTCTTTAACCAAAGGTTGAGATCTCGTCTGGACTTGCTCAGACCAAATGTGCGAAGAAATGTTGAGGACAAACAATTCCAGCACATCAACGAGAAGCCGACAAGGAGCTTCAATGTAGGGCAACCAGTCTTGGCCCGGGACTATCGAACAGAGAAGTGGCAACCCGGAACGATATGTACAAGGCAGGGGCCATTAATGTACACAGTGGATGTCGGGGAGAACATTGTGAGACGCCACGTCGATCAGATCTTAGCATCACAGGAATGCGTCAACCCATGTCTCGAGTATCTGGGGATGAACCCGACATACCGGTAGCATCTACTTCAGACCCAGTAGCAGTGGAACCCGATGAACTACCCGATGAAAAGAGGTCAGAATCGCCTCTGCACCAAGAACAAGAACCTCTGGAAAGGCGCTATCCCGAAAGGGTCAGGAAGCCGCCCCAAAGACTGAATCTATAAATGGACTTTTGTTATTGAATGTACATGTAAAAATGTAATTGTTATTTGAATATTAAGGGGGTATTATTCATCTAAAATGGGAGGAATTGTAGTGTATGTGCCTTTAAGTCAGAACTACTTTTTACAGCTCCTGTATACTGTAGTACCGGCAGTGACCACACCGGTATATAAGCTGTGCGCATGCCTCTGTACCCCAGTCTAGAGATTACCCTCCTCCAGTGAAGACCTGTTATTTGTTAATGTATAGCATCCGTGTGATTATTTATCCACTGAACCACGGATCTAACAACCACCACCTTCTCGAGCGCAATTAGGGATGGGCAATAAATGCTGGTCTTGCCAGAGACGCCCACGTCCCATGAACGAATAAAGAAAAATTGAACAGCAATTTGACCACATCTGTAATAGTTCTTTCAGCGCACTCCTAAGTATAATTAGGCTTCACATTGCTTTTCTACTTCAATAGTTCTCTGATCTTAAATCTGTTTACTAAACAAAGCATTTTGACACTCCGAGATCAATTATTATGATTTTTTTGTGTATGTGATGTTGCCAAGTCCGTTGCAGCTGCTTAAATGTTGGTACCTTTGGCCTGTTTGTGCAATATCCTGGGATATTCTCAACTATCGTACGCACAGTTGACCTCAGCAGCCAGGGCTACCTTTACTAGGTCAGAGCGTGTTTGGTTTTGAACACCTTGCGCAGCTTTTTGCAATACTCAGTAAATGTCAAGTTTTAATGAGATTTTAAATCTTGACAAAGAGCATATCGTTTAGTCAGTGTATTTCCACTAACAGCACTGACATTTAATTAGAGGATGTACAACCAATGATTTTAATGCTGAATTTGGTGGGCTTTTAATTAGTTAGCTGCCAAATCAATGATATGGAAAAACGTTGAGTATAGAAGAGTTATCTGGATATTGAACGGCATATTTAATCTAAATTACTCTGTGGGAAAAATTGGAACTTCGCAACTTTTCGCGCCCCAAAAAAGTTAGCGTCCCTCCACGCCTGAAATTCGCCAGTAGCGCCCCAAGAGGGAGGTGGGGTGCTACTGGAAGTGCCTTGCCCCCCCAGGGGGCACTGTGAGTGAATATCGCGGTGCTACGTGCTGCAGTGCCATGCGCTGCAGCTCTTGCACCGCGGCGCTGCTGCACGTTGCACCGCGGTACTGCAGGCCTTCCTCCCCTTCTTAAAGGGGAGGGGCCTTGCGCAGAGCGACCCGGGGCCCAGCTGGAGAAATGCCGGGCTCATTGAGAGCAGCCGGCGCCCCGTGAGGGGGCTTCACAGGAGGCCGGGGATGGCAACGCGGGCAGGTGCTGGCAGGCGGCCAGCCACAAAAATAGCCGCCGCCACCTCCCCTTTAATTTGCACCACCCCGGCCGCAGGTAGGCCCCCCTGACCCCATTGGACGTAGCGTCCGGCGGTAAGTCAGGGGGCACTACTGAAGATCGCGGGCGGGGCGCTGCGCACGGCGATGACATCATTGCCGGCGGCACAGCGCCGCGGGGCTCTAACGGTTACCGCCGCTGCTAACCTCCCGCCGATTTTCGCGGGAGGCATTGGCGGCGCCGCACCCTGGCGCTAGTTGCTTTGCACCCTGTTAGCGCCCTCTTATGGCATATCAACCGAATTGTTAGGCCAGAAAGTTGAACCTTTCTCAATGCACAAAAACTTTGTGTTTCTGTCAGTCAACACTCATTACCTGAATAACTGAAGCAAATGGTTTTTGAAATTTGAACTAAGTTTGGAAAATGTCTTCTGTCCCCGGTTTCTTTACAAAATTGCCAAACTCAGAGTCTTTTGTGAGAACATCCATAGATATGCTGTCTGAGCATATTCGCTAAAACACAAGAGAATCAACAAGAGAGACCTTCTTTTCAAGGTTGGGTGTGTCTGTCTCCTGCAGTATAGCGGAATGGGAATGAAAATGGGGAGAAGTCCCATTCTTCGTTGTTCAGGCCATGTCTGGAAAGGGACAAGAATGAAATTAAATATCTCTGTGGATGGATATCTGCTTGTGTGACTGTTCTGTCGAAGTGGTAGGCAGCTTAAATATGGTCGCTACTGGTAACGGGAAGTAAAAATTGGGATGATGAAATCGAAATGATAATACAAATTCACGAAGAGTAAATATCAATAAATATACAAGCTGGTTTAACAAGACAGTTTAGTTTAAGGTAGTCATTGTCATTTTGATTTGAATCCTAATTTTTCTTTGACGTTCACCGTTCAATTATTGAACATGTTCAGTGAGTCTGTTAGGTTATGTTGTGAACTAAAGGATATCGCATCACTTTTGTGAGACAGCTGGCAAACCCCATATGATAGAAGAACACATCAGTGGGGTCGATTTTCAGTGTGCCATGGAGTCGGGATTGGAGGCGTGCGGGGGGTTAAATTCCCGAATTCGGGGGTCCCGACACCATCCCGCCCAAAACCCGCCTCCATGTAAGTTTCAAAGGAGGCGTGTACCCGCCCCGCACTGGGACCCGCCGACCCGAGGCGGGAAGGGATTAGTGCCAATTAACTGCCTGTTAACAGGTAGTTAACAGGCAGTTTTTAGCCTAATCTCTATTTTGAAGGCTGTCGTGTGGGATTCCCGACGGCTCCAAACCACGCCAAGTTAGAGTCGGGCCGTCGGGTTGAAGGACTTGGAGGGGTCGAGATGTCAGTGTTCAGGTGAGTGATGGGTGCATGAGTGCAAAGGTAAGTGTGTTTGGTGTGTCTAAAGTGTGTAAAGAAGTTTAAATTACCTGTACTTACCTTTACAGCCTTCCTTCCTCTAGGTTTCGGGAGTCCATCATTCAGCCGGCACAGAAAGCAGAATGGCTGCGATCTGTCAAAAGTGACAGCCTGCAGCTTTCAGTGCCGGCGAGATTTCTAACCGAGTCTGCGTAGAAGGACTCAGGTTAGAAGTAAGACAGTCGGTGTTTGACAGCTTCAAACAGCTGAGAAACACTGATATTTCATCTGTCAAGACCTCTTGACAGATGAAATTTCAGTTTGTGACATCACCTGTTGCCGGGTGGCCCTTAATTGGCCTGCTGAGCCCGCTGGGTGGGCTCAACAAGGTCAATCAAGTTAAAATCGCGTGGATTGGCCGCATCTCGATGGAGGCGGGACTACAACCCGAAATTTGTAGTTCCGCCTCCTTCCCGACTTCTGAATGAAAATCCAGCCGATATCAACTATCTACACTGGACCCAGCCAGTAGAAATTGGATCCAATCGCAAAGCGATTTCTTTGGGGAGGGGGAATGAAGGACTTACAAAGAAGAATGTCCCTTTATGAAGATTTCTTTAAGAAAAATACTGGACCGTGCTTCAGATCAACTAGATATCAGATCAAGACAAGTGTTATAAGGTACTGAAAACCTGAACATTGCCAAACATTTGTGCAATTAGCAAGTAATATTTCAATTACAAATAAATTATTTTTGCATGGAAGAAATAATGTTTGGCGTCACAAAATTGGCTTTGAGAAAGAGTTTACTTTTATATAGTGCCTCTTGGAGCTGTCCCAAAGTGCAATCGATTATTCTGACAATGCAGCACTTCCTCACTGCAATGTGCTTTCGGCCGAGATTATGCGCTCAAGTCCTCGAATGGAGTTTGAACCCATGACCTTTTGAATCTTGAGGTGTGAGTGCTACCAACTAAGCCAAGCTGACGCTAAATACAAAATGGCCCATGATCATTGATCCCAAAATAAACCTGCTACAGAATGCAAATGCTTTTTGATTTCAACTGTGGAGCAGAGCTTGTAATTCACGCCATAAGGTTGTGTGGATGGAGCAGGTGTAATGAAGTTGAAGTGGCAAGACTTGCATTAACTGAAGAACATTAGGAAGTTCTCTGATCTCCCACCATTACTGCAGCGGAATTGCTGGAAAAGCCGCATTGTGTCTCTCGGGTATCCACCAATCTTGTGCCAAAGTTACGACAATCAGAAGTCGTACGGATATGACTGGCGTAGATATTTAAAGATTCAGGAATCTATACGGATATGAAAGTGAATTTTGTCTCGCTCCCAAAAGTCAAGCTCCGTGAAGGTGCAAGTTCAGTGCTGCAGAATCTACATTGCTTTCCTATTTCTGCAATTACGGCTCAGATTTTTAAAATAAGAGGTTGTAAAAAGATACATCCAGTTGCACCATGTACACTGAATTGAAAACGCTTGACACCCATAGACAGGGACTGCTCTTGATCAGTTGAGGGAAATTTTTATCCCAAGTGATTCTCCAAGGACGTTGTCCCTGGTGCGTCCAAGAATACGGTTGAAGTTTGAAAAAGTGGAGAAGTGTCTTTTGATTGGTCTCTGAGAAACGTAAACCAGTAAGAAAAGTAGAATGGATTTTCTTTGGCAATGGATACATGTAAATTGTGATGTATGGTATAGGTCTTCTGTGGTTTTGTTCATCGTGAATCAAATGATGCAGGACAGGAAAGTTATGCCGTGTAATGAACAATATATTATTCTGCTGAGGTAGTGCTATGTCTCGAAAGCAAAAAGTCTAAGGCTGGAATTTTCCAGGGTGGTAGCGGGCGCAATCGGAGGTGGGTCGGGTGGGAAAGTTGTTATTTTTGGGAGCGGGTCAGGAACCCACTGACATCCTGCTCCCACGTGCCTTTCCCCCAGGTGCGTCTGTCAGCGTGGACCCGACCGGCAGAGGTGGCCGACCCAATTTAAATTATTCATAGTGAGTTGTCAGACACTTAAGAGTGGTTTTAACCTTACCTTTTAAATTTAACTGGATAGCCATGGAAAACATGCTTCTCGGGAACCACATCTGTCAACCTGAGGCGGGAGTTGAGTGGCCATTGCTCCAGCTGACTAGATGACAGCATGAAATATACTATAAAAGCTCTCACCTCACAGCTGATCACTTTCCTTAGGCAGAAGCTGTCGCTGACTGCATTCCCAGCACAGATTTGACTTTCGAGAGGCTGCAAGTGTTTCCAGCAAAGTCGCCTTCCAGTTTCACCTCCTAGGTTCTACCAATCACATCATTGACACATTGCTTCTGTCATCTCTATTTCACCTGCCCTCTATTCCACCGGCATGGATGCCGCTTTAAACTGTTTAACCTTGGTCCTCAGAATCTGAGCACGATGAGCCCCAACACCAACAACACCACCACCAACCTTCTCCGGAATCACCTGATGCTGCACAAGACAGAGGGCATCAGCACCCGACCACATTGCTGCCCGGGAGGCCAAGGATGGCCTCATGGCCAGATTTACTTCACTTGATGCTGTACACCCATATGGCTGCCACATGATGTGCCAGGTTGGCACCACCCCACAGCAACACCATAAAGCATCCCTGCAATGTCCAAGCCATTCCTTCCACACTCATCACCATTGTTGGGGGTACCATTATGTCTCACCATTCACTGCAACTCACTAAGCCACTTACAAAGGTGCATACAAATCTGTCCAAGGCCAGAATGTGGTGAAAATAATTTTTTTATGTGTGATAGCACATTAGCGGAAACTTTACATAAACATTGGATAAAATACCCAAGTGGCTACCCTTGTGAATCTACTTGTGTGTCATCTTACTCTTCTGCGTGCTTCTATGAGGTACTATCCCTGTGGCTTCAGCAGAAGTAAAGTCAGTCTACTCACTTCCCTGCTGCCAAGGACCTAGAGAGCACCTTGCTGCACATCAGATGGGCCATGAGGACCTACATTTATGCTGACATCCCTCCTAGAGAGGAGGTCTATGAGCCTCTGCCATCTATTGTCCATACATAGCCATCTATCCTCCATAGATAGCCATCTATTCTCCATAGAGACCATGTACACCTTGAGTATTGTGTACAGTTTTGGTCGCCTTATCTGAGGAAGGATGTTCTTGCCATGGAGGGAGTGCATCGAAGATTCACCAGACTGATACCTGGGATGGCAGGAATGACATATGAAGAGAGATTGGGTCGATTAGGCTTATATTCGCTCGAGTTTAGAAGAATGAAAGGGCATCTCATTGAAACTTATAAAATTCTAGCAGGACTAGACAGACTAGATGCAGGAAGGCTGTTCCCGATGGTGGGGGAGTCCAGAACCAGGGGTCACAGTCTAAGGATAAGGGGTAAGCCATTTAGGACAGAGATGAGGAGGAATTTCTTCACCCAGAGAGTGGTGAACCTGTGGAATTCTCTACCACAGAAGACAGTTGAGGCCAATTCATTAAATATATTCAAGAAGGAGTTAAATATATTTCTTAAGGCTAAAGAGATCAAGTGATATGGGGAGAAAGCAGGGACAGGGTATTGAATTTGGATGATCAGCCATGATCTCATTGAATGGCGGAGCAGGCTCGAGGGGCCAAATGGCCTACTCCTGCTCCTATCTTCTATGTTTCTATGTGAGTGGTGCATTAGCTGCTCCATGTAGTTGGCCATCCTATCTATGGATAAGCCTACAGTCGTCATTGCCTGCGATACAGTGGTGCCCATGTTGGAGATGGATTCCTTCATTTTCAGAACATTTACAGACATCGTGCTTGCAAAATCTGACAGAGCCCCCTGCACTTCTAGGATTGCCCACTTTCTGGATGACCCCGGAGTCTCAGTGCCAGCATGCAGCTGAGCAGAGTTAGGAGCATCCTGAGCCCATTGGCAAGGAATCTCCACTGCTGTCCCTATCTCCACCATCGGCTCTTGCTCACTTGTGAGTTGTGAGACACCAGGTGACAACACTACTCTCTCAGTTAGGACCCACCGAGGTGTGCATATCTGCGCTGGTGCTGGGTGCGCTTATGTCTGGTGATGGTGCATCCTCAGAGGCTGGAGGCTCCTCTGAGGAATGATTTTCCTCTTACTCCTGGACAGTCAGGGCGGGGGCCTCTTGATGGACCTGTGGGAGAGTGAAGAGAGTGAATTGATATGTCATATGAAGAATGGTTACAGCTACCATTATGTAGATGATAACCATTCACTGCTGACATTAGTCCCCATATGAGTGACTGATGTATACCATGTAGCTGTATGATATGTAATTCTGTCAGCAGGTTGCTGAGATGTCCCTCTCTCTCCATCTCCCACCTCCAGCTGCTCAGTGACTCCAGATATTTCTAAAGCAGCCTCCTCTGCTGTTGTAAGGTTTGCAAATGATGGAGGGCCAATCGCCGGTTCTCCCGCCCTCCCTCTTATTTTGGGCTCTCTTTTCCTACAAGGAGGGAAAGAAGAGAAGGCTGAGTGAGAGTGCTGGAATGAGTGTAAGGAATGGATAGGTTAGATCTTTAGAGGGTGATTATGATGGAGTGGGGTGCCAAAGCCAAGTGGCCTCCTTGTGTGTTGTTAGTTGGTATGATTGCTCCAGGATGAGGCTGAATGTGAGGGGTGGTAAGTCAGATGGGGATGTGATAATGTAGATAGATAGAAAGGAATGGGTGGACGTGCAAGGTATGTTGGTGTGAGTAAGGACGTGCAGGAGTAGGGTTGGGAAGGCAGAGTGATGGGGATGTGATAAGAGGCACAGCAGGATGAAGTTGAGTGTGGCTTTGTACTCACGTTTCCTGATCTAATAAGATCATTGAAACATTTGCGGCACTGCGCCCAGGTCCTCCTGACCACCTGGTGAACTCCTCTGCAATCTCCAACCAGGCTGTTTTGCTCTCCTGGGAAGGCCTCTTCGCCCATTGGAAGAGAAGAGGACCTCCCTGCGCGTTCTGACTTCCTCAATAAGCATATGGAAGGAGTCACCGGAGAGCCTGGGTGCAGCCCTCTGCCTCTGTGCAGTCATTGCCAGTATTTGCAGCACTCCAATGCTGCAGTGCACTGACAGCACTATGTTCCATTGACATTCAAATCCAATGCGGCCACGGCCCCTTTAAAGATCCCGGCTGAAAACGCGTCATCGATGACATCACCAGACTCGTACCATTTAATTGGGTAGGGTGACTCGCAGGGCAGACTTAATAGGCCCCATTAAGGGAATGTCGTTTTCAGCAGCAGGATGGAGCCAGCAGCGGGGTCGCGACCCGCCACGGACACCACCCGCACCGGACCCACCCCAGGTAGGGAAGATTCCGGCCTAAATCTAATTGTTAAATAAACACAGATGCAAGTCACTCAAGGACAAGTGTATGATAAATGAACGTGAATTGTCAAGTGCTTGATAGTTTCAGCTCCAGGTTAGAAGTCCCCATTTTAATATATTTTTCTTGCTTTTAAAAATCGATTTTACATCTGCATCAAAGTGTGATGTCGGGCATGTGCTGACACAATATTTTTACCCTCTTTTCACTGGAAGATGGATTGTGAAGCCGAGGTGAAAGGTCAAAACCCACATGCAAGACAACATTATAGTTAGAAATAGTGAGAGGGAAGATGTGACATATCATAGAAACATAGAAACATTCGGCCCCTCGAGCCTGCTCCGCCATTTAATGAGATCATGGCTGATCATCCAAATTCAGTACCCTGTCCCTGCTTTCTCCCCATATCCCTTGATCCCTTTAGCCTTAAGAAATATATCTAATTCCTTCTTGAATATATTTAATGAATTGGCCTCCACTGCCTTCTGTGGTAGAGAATTCCACAGGTTCACCACTCTCTGGGTGAAGAAATTCCTCCTCATCTCTGTCCTAAATGGCTTACCCCTTATCTTTAGACTGTGACCCCTGATTCCAGACTCCCCCGCCATCGGGAACATCCTTCCTGCGTCTAGTCCTGTTAGAAATTTATAAGTTTCAATGAGATGCCCTCTCATTCTTCTAAACTCTAGCGAATATAAGCCTAATCGACCCAATCTCTCCTCATACGTCGTTCCTGCCATCCCAGGTATCAGTCTGGTGAATCTTCGCTGCACTCCCTCCATGGCAAGAACATCCTTCCTCAGATAAGGCGACCAAAACTGCACACAATACTCAAGGTGTGGCCTCAACAAGGCCCTGTACAACTGCAGCAAAACATCCTTGCTCCTGTACTCGAATCCTCTTGCTATGAAGGCCAACATACCATTTGCCTTCTTAACCGCCTGCTGCACCTGCATGCTTACCTTCAGCGGCTGGTGCACAAGGACACCCAGGTCTCGTTGCACTTCCCCTTCTCCCAATCTATTGCCGTTCAGATAATAATCTGCCTTCCTGTTTTTGCCACCAAAGTGGATAACCTCGCATTTATCCACATTATACTGCATCTGCCATGCATCTGCCCAATCACCCAAACTGTCCAAATCATACTGGAGTTTCTCGGCATCCTCCTCACAGCACACAGGCCCACCCAGCTTTGTGTCGTATGCAAACTTGGAAATATTACATCTGGTTCCCTTGTCTGGATCATTAATATAGATTGACCCAGAAATTCCGGTCGGGGGCTTCCCGCGGGTGCAAGCCCCCGACCTGCACTTAGCTAGTGTGCCGGCCATTGAGCTGTGGGCCCGCGTGGGATTCCGATCCTGGGCCTCCTCCAACTGCTGGCGCGCAGTGTTTGCATATCCCAGGGGCGCAGTTAGTTCAATGCGTCCCCTGGGATCACGTGGGCCATGGAGAGCCAATGGTAGCAGGGAATGCTTCATTCATAAGTTTGACAGGAAGAGCTGTCAAACCTATAAATACTATAAGCCCCAAAACATCACTAAAACTTCAAGTAAATTAATAAAAAAATCACATTTTTAAAATAACTATAAATTACATGAAATAACTATTTTAAACAATAATTTAAATTTTTGAAAAAGTTAATTACATTTTTTAACGGGGCTAAAAATAAACTTACCTTTCTTTAAAGTATTTAAAAATAATAAAGCTGTGGAAAAAATGTTTCAATTTTAATTAATTCACCACTTACCTTGTAAAAAGCAGGCCTTGCGCCTGCTTTTTAAAAGTGTAACTGCTGGAGACTTACCATCCCGGAGAAACCTGCAAAAAAAACGTAAGTTCAATGCGCACGCGCTGCCTCTCCAGTGCATGCGTTCCACCTGTCAACCCCCTTCTTTCAGGGGAACGGAAGTGCCGGTTTTCCGTGCATGCGGAAAACCGACACTTTCGTTGGGCCTACGCGTGAGTACCCAGTGCGTACTCACGCATTGGGACCCGAATTTCTGGGCCATTGTGAATAGCTGCGGTCCTAGCACCGATCCCTGCGGTACCTCACTAGTCACTGCCTGCCACTTGGAAAAAGACCCATTTATTCCAACTCTTTGCTTCCTGTCTGTCAACCAGTTCTCTTTCCAAGTCAGTACCTTACCCCCAATCCCATGTACTTTAACTTTACACGCTAATCTCTTATGTGGGACCTTATCGAAAGCCTTCTGAAAGTCCAAATACACCACATCCACTGGTTCACCCCTATGTATTCTACCAGTTACATCCTCAAAAAATTCCAGTAGATTAGTCAAGCACGATTTACCTTTTGTAAATCCATGTTGACTTTGTCCGATCCTGTCACTGTTTTCCAAGTGCTCTGCTATTACATCTTTTCTAATGGACTCTAGCATTTTCCCCACTACCAATGTCAGGCTTACCGGTCTATAATTTCCTGTTTTCTCTCTACCACCTTTTTTGAATAGTGGGGTTACATTAGCTACCTTCCAATCCATGGGAACTGTTCCAGAGTCTCTAGAATATTGGAAGATGACCAGCAATGCATCTACTATTTCTAAGGCCACTTCCTTAAGTACCCTAGGATGTAGATTATCAGGCCCTGGGGATTTATCGGCCTTCAATCCCGTCAATTTCCGTAACACCATTTCCCGACAAATACTGATTTCATTCAGTTCCTCCCTCTCATTAGATCCTATGTTCCCGACATCTCTTGGAGGTTATTTGTGTCCTCCTTTGTGAAGACAGAACCAAAATATGTATTTAATTGGTCAGCCATTTCTTTGTTCCCCATTATAAATTCCCCTGATTCTGACTGCAAGGGACCTACGCTTGACTTCACCAATCTTTTCCTCTTCACATATCTATAGAAGCTTTTACAGTCAGTTATTATGTTCCCTGCAAGCTTACTCTCATACTCTATTTTCCCCCTCTTAATTAATCCCTTTGTCCTCCTTTGCTGAATCCTAAACTGCTCCCAATCCTCAGGTTTGCTGCTTTTTCTGGCCAATTTATATGTCCTCTCCTTGGATCTTATGCTATCCCTAATTTCCCTTGTTAGCCATGGTTGCGTCACCTTCTTTATTTTATTTTTATGCCAAACAGGGATGAACAAATTCTGTAGTTCATCCATGTGATCTTTAAATGTTTGCCATTGCCTATCCACCATCAACCCTTTAAGTAACGTTCCCCAATCCATCCTAGCCAACTTGCGCCTCATACCATCATAGTTTCCTTTATTTCAATCCAGGACCCTAGTCTCAGAGTCAAATACTTCACTCTCCATCTTAATGAAGAATTCTATCATATTATGATTGCTCCGCCCCAGGGGTCCTCTCACAACGAGATTGCTAATTAATCATTTCTTATTACATAATACCCATTCGAAGATGGCCTGATCTCTAGTTGGTTCCTCGACATATTGGTCCAGGAAACCATCCCGTATACACTCTAGGAATTCCTCCTCCACAGTATTGTTACTAATTTGGTTAGCCCAATCTGTATGTAGATTAAAGTCACCCATGATAACTGCTGTGCCCTTATTGCACGCGTCTCTAATTTCCCGTTTAATGCCATCCCCAATCTCAGCATTATTGTTTGGGGGCCTGTATACAACTCCCAGTCACGTTTTCTGCCCCTTGGTATTTCTCAGCTGTACCCATACAGATTCCACATCATCAGTGCTAATATCCTTCCTTACTATTGTGTTAATCTCCTTTTTAACTAGCAATGCTACCCCACCTCCTTTTCCTTTTTGCCTGTCTTTCCTGAATATTGAATACCCCTGGATGTTGAATTCCCAGCCTTGGTCACCCTGGAGCCATGTCTCCGTAATCCCAATTATATCATATCTATTTACATCTTTTTGCGCAGCTAATTCATGCACCTTATTGCGAATGCTCCTCACATTAAGACACAAAGCCTTCAGGCTTGTTTTTTTAACACTCTTAGACCTTTTAGAATTATTATTTACTGTGGCCATGTTTGATTTAAACCCTTGATTTCTCTGACTGCCACTTTTGCTTTTCTCCTTCCTGTCTTTTGCTTCAATCCTTGCTTCCCTTGCCTCTGTCTCCCTGCACAGGTTCCCAACCCCCTGCCATTTTAGTTTAACCCCTCCCCAACAGCACTAGCAAACACTTCCCCTAGGACATCAGTCCCGGTCCTGCCCAGGTGCAAACCGTCCAGTTTGTACTGGCCCCACCTACACCAGAACCGGTTCCAATGTCCCAGGAATTTGAATCCCTCCCCCTTGCACCATTCCGCTAGCCACATATTCATCTGAAATATCCTTCTATTTCTACTCTGACTAGCACGTGGCACTGTTAGCAATCCTGAGATTGCTACCTTTGAGGTCCTATTTTTTAATTTACCTCCTAACTCCCTATATTCAGCTTTTAGGACCTGATCCTGGTTTTTACCTATATCGTTGGTACTTATAAGCACCACGACAACTGGCTGTTCACCCTCCCCCTCCAGAATGCCTTGCAGCCGCTCCGAGACATCCTTGACCCTTGCACCAGTGAGGCAACATACCATCCTGGAGTCTCATTTGCGGCCGCAGAAATGCCTATCTATTCCCCTTACAATGGAATCCCCTATCACTATAGCTCTCCCGCTCTTTTTCCTCCCATCCTGTGCAGCAGAACCACCCACGGTGCCAGAAAGTTGGCTGCTGCTGCCTTTCCCCAATAAGCCATCTCCCTCACCAATATCCACATTGGTATATCTGTTTGAGAGGGGATGGCCACAGGGGCCCCCTGCATTACCTAATATTGAGAAATATTGATTTAGGTGATGTCAAACTTTGGTTTTAAACAGCTGTAGCTTGTATAAACCAGGGGAGACTAAGGGTTAAGAATAATTTTAAGGCTCTGGGAAAGAAATAGTTTGAGTAGGAAATGGTGATGAGTTTTAATTAAACATAGAGAAGTAGAACAGAGTGAGGGGGGTGGCGGGGTGACACATTCGACATTTTGCAATGAGAGGGGACTGCAGTGTCTATAATACTCTCTAAAGGGACAAAATTAAGATTCATTATTATTTTAATAAAACAGGTGTTGTAATTTTAACTTTAGCAGCATATTGCGGCCATATATTTTAACTGATAACCAGAAATTTCAGTGAATTTTGCTTTTTTTCTGGGCTATGCAGTAAACGTGTTCTTGACCTGTATAAAGACATTCAAATGCTTGACTATATGATGCTTAAAATCTTGGTGCTGCTCTGAATTAGGGGAATTGGACTATAGTGGCATTGTATGTCACTGCAATTTACAGGAATCTAGCATGCCCTCTTTAAAACGTTCCAAAGGACCCTGTAAGTAAGGTGCAGATACATCATTTTGTGCATATAATTAAACTTGCCCATTTGGTTTTGAAGATTTGTATGTATACCTACCTGTACATGTACAGCACGTTATTTAAAAAATGTCTGTATGAAGTAGGATTAAAAGATAAAATCTGATGATGGTATCGCTCAGTAAATGCCTTATACAGAGCAACATTAAGCTATGGACAGCAAGATAATTTCCCAAATAACAACAGAAAACGCTGGAAAAACTCAGCAGGCCAGGCAACATCCGTGGAGAGAGAAACAGAGTCGATGTTTCGGGTCAAAACCCTTCGACAGAACTGTGAAAAAAAGGCAGGAAATGAAAAGATTACAAGGCCCCCATACTGCCTTTTAATCTTTTCATTTCTTGCCTTTTTTTCTCAGTTCTGTCGAAGGATTTTGACCCGAAACGTCAACTCTGTTTTTCTCTCCACGGATGTTGCCTGGCCTGCTGAGTTTTTCCAGCGTTTTCTGTTGTTATTTCGGATTTCCAGCATCCGCAGTATTTTGCTATCAAGATAATTTCCCAATCAGGACTAAAGTAACTGTGTAAATGTCGGATGAGGATGAGAATAAAATTGTAATGCACTTCATGGGAGTAGCCCAACATTTACGAGTTGACCTCCCCCTTTAAAAATGGCCACTTGAGCAAGGCAACACGTGACGGTTTATGGAAGAGTTTGGCACCTTCAGGGGCGAGGACAGAATCAGTTTTAGAACACGGAACATTTTTCTCATCCATCTGAGAGGGTCAGAATCATCATTCTGCTGAATAATATTGATTGCATTTTCAATTTCTCTTCATGTTGCCAGAACAGGGAGCAAAGTTATTGAATATTAAATCTATCCTGTTGAGCATGACAAATCAATCCAGCCTACATCTGCATTGATTAAAACAGCTCATATAACTGATTCAAGGGGAGAAGGGCTTTGCATATCTCTACAATGGTACCTTCTCATGGCTGTAGGCACGTCAGGAGGTGTGTCAGCAATATATTTTATTATGTGTGACTTGAAACTTTTTCTGAAGGCAGCACAGTATATAACAAGTGTAATTCCTCTTTATTTCGAGGCCTTTGTGACAACTGAAGATGAATTACAGACAGCTTCCATGCACGCAGTTGTAATTCCCTGCCTCAGCCATCAATTCTGCAATGCTTTTAAAAATAACTTCTTTGCCATTTATTATCCTCCACATTTCTGGTGCAAGCTAGTTAAAGGGGAAATCACAAAAGCCGTGACACCCTTGGACTGTTTCAATTACAACAACAGCAGCAACACCTTGTATTTAAGTAGCGCCTTTAACATAGTGCAAAGTCACAAAGTGCTTCACAGGGGCGTTATCAAACAGAATTTGACACCGAGCCACATAGAGATATTAGGATAGGTGACCAAAAGCTTGGTCACAGAGGTAGATTTTAAGGAACAGCTTAAAGGCGGTGAGGGAGGTACAGAGGCGGAGCTGTTTAGAGAGGAGTTCCAGGGCTTAGGGCCTAGGCGCCTGAAGCCACGGCCGCCAATGGTGGAGCGATGAAAATCGAGGATGAGCAAGAGGCCTGAATTGGAGGAACGCAAAGATCTCCGAGGGTAGGGCTGGAGGAGGTTACAGACAAAGGGAGAGGCAAGGCCATGGAGAGATTTGAAAACAAGGATGAGAATTTTTAAATCGCGGCGTTGCTGGACCGGGAGCCAATGTAGGTCAGCGAGCACAGGGGTGATGGGTGAATGGGTCTTGGTGCAAATTATGATATGGCAGCAGATTTTTGGATGAGCTCAAAATTTACGGAGGGTACAAGATAGGAAGCCGGCCACCTTGGAATTGCAATAGTTGAGTCTCGAGGTAACAAAGGCATGGGTGAGGGTTTCAGCAGCAGATGAGCTGAGAGAGGGGCGGAGACGGCCGACGTTACGAAGGTGGAAGTAGGTTGTCTTGGTGAGGGAGAGGATATGTTAGAAGCTCAGCTCAGGGTCAAATAGGATGCCAAGGTTTTGAATGGTAATGGTCTGGCTCAGCCTCAGACAGTGGCCATGGAGCGGGATGGAGTCAGTGGCTAGGGAACGAATTTTGTGGCCGGGACCGAAGATAATGGCTTCGGTCTTCCCAATATTTAAGTGGAAGAAATTTCTGCTCATCCAATACTGGATGTATGACAAGCAGTGTGACAAATCGGAGCCAGTGGACAGGTCGAGAGAGGTGGTGGAGCGGTAGAGCTCACCAACTTCAGTGTAACCCCATCTTTTTACTGAACTTGTTGCTTTCAAAAAGGATTTAAATTGTGCATAACAGTGTATTTCCCTATCTCCTGCATCAGCAATATTCACATGAATAAGTGATAAAACATTTTCTTTGAATCAGTAGGTTTAAATTAGGCAAAAGACAATCCTTTCACTACTACTTGATATGAAGACAACTATATCAGGTGTAGTAACAAACTCAATCAGGTGACTTTTTCACTGGGCCAAAGAATGTTCTACAGTGTCCAATATCCGAGAAGGCCCAAGCATGGTTTCCAGTGGTTCAGAGAGATCATCATTTTTACATTTTAAGTGAACCGTAGCTTTCCTACATGGGCTGAAGGGGCATGATGAGCCAGTCTGATTTTTTATTCCTCTGCTTACTCCTATGAAACAGAAAATTAGTTTAAAAAGTTATTGGGAGACCTCCTGGAGATCAGCTGAAGTCTTACTCTTCTAGGGACAGGTTGAGATTTTTTTATACATAACTTGGTTGCAACAAATCAATTCTTCAAGCCGAAGAATTTTCCTCCAAAATGGATGTGGTCTGCAGAGACTTCAATTATTATTCAGATTTCTTTTACCTGCTTGAGTCCTTCATGACCTTTTCACGAACCACTATGCATACCGGTTCTGTATCAGCTGAGAGGAGATGTCAGTGAGACAGAATTGATCCCATTATTGCTGCTTTATCTTTTTAAAGAAATATAGAAAATCCCATGAGATGAAGTATTTCATCACTATGAGGCATGTATAGAATCAACAAAGGGAGGAGCATCAACTCTTGTTACTGTAGGAGTGCCAAAGCGCAAATGCCACATGAGGCTGAGATCTCCTTTCATATTCCTAAAAGGGAATTTAACATTTTGATACGACTGCCAAGCAAACCATTGAGTGCTCTTCCATGAAGCACTATCTGCTCCCATTCCAATCATTGCAATCTTAATCCACAACACGTTAATTAAAATGAAAGCATTTAGCTCCTTGTGAGTAAATGGGGTTATTTTCTTTTTCAGAAGAAGGAGCCTTACAGGTGACCTAATTGAAGTGATGAAGGGAAAGACAAAAGTGATGCAGACGAATGCTTCAGTCTGGTGGAGGGTTGTCAAATGCCAAAGAGTGCAAGTTAAATATTAAGAAGCTAGGAGTAAGGGAAGTCAGATGCAAATTGCTCATCCAAGTTACATAACAATTTATGAGGGCAAGCATCGGCCCAAAATTTGCGGTCGGATGCCTCCGACCTGAAAAAAATCTACGCATTTACCTGGAGGCCCGGGAGGTATGGAGACTTGCGATCCTGGGCCTCTCCGGGTACGTGCGGGCAGAGGTCCATGTATCCCAGGGGTGCAGACGGTTCGCAAGCGCCTCGGGATCACGTGGGCCGGCCCAACCAATAAAAGAAGGGAATCCCCATTCATACTTATGAGAGTTCCGTACGTATGGAACTCCCATAAGTATTGTAGTGTATGTACCTTTAAGGGGAGAACTACTTTTTACAGCTCCTGTATACTGTAGTACCGGCAGTGACCACACCTGTATATAAACCCTGAGTAGGGATCTGTACAGTTAGTTTTTAGAGTAACCCTCATCCAGTAAACACCTGTTGATTGTTCCCTGCAGTCTCTTGCCTAGTTATTGAAGGATACACAACATCAAGATACACGGATCTAACATTGGCGACGAGAAGATTCAAACTTACCTGCAACTCTGCATCACCTCCCAGGGATTCGCTCCTGGAGAACAGTGAAAGAAGAAGGCCGAGTCCAGAAGTACGGGCGTCGACCATCCAGTGGAGACTTGAGCATCGCAGGGGAGGCTGTTGAGAGCTGGGCTTGGTTCTCCAGTCGGTGGTCCAGCGAAACGGGCTGGCAACAGGTACGGTGCAGACCCTTCCCGGACAGCGGCGGCTAGAGCTGACCGACAGCATAGAAAAAGGCCAAGCAGCATCGACGGGAGAAGAGAGAGGGTAGAGCGCACAGGGCGCAGCCGGTGTTCAAGACCGAGCGTCGTCGACGGGAGAAGAGAGAGGGTAAAGTGCACAGGGCGCAGCCGGTGTTCAGGACCGAGCGGCGTCAGCGAGAGAGAGCAGAGCATAGCCGGTGTTCAAGGGCCGAGCAGCGTCAACGAGAGAGAGAGGCGCGCAGGAAAACACGCAGAGCACAGCCGGTGTTCAAGGGCCGAGCAGCGTCAGCGGGGAAGAAAGGAAAGCGCGGGAGACGCCATTTGAGCCGCAGCGGAGAAGAAGGGAGAGCGCGGGAGATGCCATTTTGAGCCAGCCTAACCACACCCAGGGATGCCGAAGAGTGGCAGTGTCACAGCGTTCGTCAATGAAGTCGAAGATTGGGCGACATATGTCGAACGCATAGAAGTGTACTGCAAGGCGAATGAAGTGCCAGATGACAGGAAAGCGCTGGTATTGTTGAATTCAGTGGCTGCAAAAACGTATGGCTTACTGCAAAACCTAGTAACCCCAGAGAAGCCAGTGGAAAAGGATTTTGAAAACATAGTGTCAATCCTACAGGACCACGTAAACCCCACACCGCTGCTGATAGCAGAAAGATTTAAGTTTCACAAAAGGAACCAGCATAAAGATGAAAGTAATGCTGAGTATTTAACGGAACTGCGCAAGCTATCGAAACACTGCCAGTTTGGAACGGGACTAGCAGATACTTTAAGGGACAAGTTTGTGTGTGGGCTTCAAAGTGAAGGAACCCAGAAACGGCTTCTATCAGAAAAGGATCTTACGCTGGACAAGGCTTTCAGCATGGCAGTATCACATGAAGCAGCCGCACGGGGCGCTGCAGAGATACAACGGAGACCGCAAGAATATGGCACAAATGAAATGTCATACGGAACAGTGAAGTGCTATCGTTGCGGCAGAACAACACACGACCATAATGATTGCTGGTTCAAGGACAAAGTGTGCAGACAGTGTGGAAAAGTAGGACACATAGCAAGAGTCTGCAGGTCAGGAAAGAAAACCAGCAGCAAGAAATCTCCACAGGAGAAGTACAAGAAGGTACATAAGGTGATGGAGAGTAGTTCAGACGAACAGAAAAGTGATACAGACTCCGGAAGCAAGGAGCTGGGTTGTCTGAAACTACATAAAATGTGATCAAAACGGAGGATCAACAAACTATCTGGGTCACGCTCAAGATAGCCAGAGTCCAAGTGGAAATGGAATTGGACACAGGATCAGCCCTAACAGTCATAAACCGAAGGGACTACAAGCGGCTATTCTCACATATACCCTTGAGAGATACAGAGATTGTCTTGAAGACGTACACGGAGCAAAAAGTCTACCCCAAAGGAAAAATAAGGGTGAACGTTATATATAATGGCAAGGAAACACCAAAAATGGACCTATATGTATTGCCAGATGGAGGACCACCACTACTAGGACGTGAATGGATCTGGAAGATACAGCTAGATTGGCATTCCATACAAGCACTGACTGTAGATGCCAAAAAGGATGACGACGTCACACCTGGACGACTGTCAAAAATGCTAACTGACGCACAAGAAGTGTTCCAGGAGGGACTCGGAACACTAAAAGGCATAACAGCGACGATCAAAATAGAGGAAAATGCAAGCCCAAAGTTTTTTAAGGCCAGACCGGTGCCTTATGCGATCCGACCAGCCGTCGAAGCAGAGCTGGAAGGTTTGGAATGTTCAGGAGTACTGTCCAAAGTGGACTGGAGCGAGTGGGCTACACCCATCGTTTCTGTAATGAAGAGGTCGTTGAGTAATACGCCTGGGGAACCAAAGAAGGTTCGCATCTGTGGGGACTTTAAGGTGACAGTGAACCCAATCCTTCACACGGTACAATATCCGCTTCCGCGGATTGAAGATATTTTCGCCTCGCTATCTGGAGGGAAACGCTTCACTAAGATTGAACTGGCCCAGGCGTACCTGCAAATGGAGGTAGAAGAAGCCTCAAAACAGTACCTCACGATCAACACTCATAAAGGTCTCTACCAATACAACCGGCTGCTGTTCGGGGTAGCATCAGCTCCGGCTATTTGGCAATGGGTGCATATTGATTTTGCTGGTCCATTCATGGACTCAATGTTTTTAATAGCCGTGGATGTGCACTCGAAATGGCCTGAGGTGATCAAAATGTCGTCCACCACCACGGAGAAAACTATTGCAGTCCTATGGACCATATTTGCCAGGAACGGCTTGCCAGAGCAGATTTGCTCTGATAACGGACCACAGTTTGTGTCCGAAGAGTTTCGAAGATTCATGAAAAGGAATGGGGTAAGGCATTACACATCCGCCCCGTATCATCCAGCCACAAATGGATTGGCTGAGAGGTTCGTACAAACCTTTAAAAAAGCAGTAAGGGCCATGTGCGATGACAACATTCCACTGCAGCATAAGGTGGACAATTTCCTGTTAGCCTACAGAAATGCGACACATGCAGTCACCAACCAGACCCCGGCCATGATGTTCTTTAACCGAAGGTTGAGATCTCGTCTGGATTTGCTCAGACCAAATGTACGAAGAGATGTTGAGTATAAGCAATTCCAGCACATCAATGAGAAGCCGACAAGGAGCTTCAATGTAGGGCAACCAGTCTTGGCCCGCGACTACCGAACAGAGAAATGGCAACCAGGAACGATATGCACATGGCAGGGGCCACTAATGTACACAGTGGATGTTGGGGAGAACATTGTGAGATGCCATGTTGACCAGATCCTAGAGTCACAGGAACGAGTCAACCCCATGTCTCGCGTACCTGGAGATGAACCCGACATACAGGTAACATCTACCCCAGAAACAGTAGCATCGGAAGCTGATGAACCAACCGACGACAGGGGGCCAGAATCGCCTCCGCACCAAGAGCAAGACACTCAGGAAAGGCGCCCCAAAGACTGAATTTATAAATGGACTATTTTCAGTTAATGTTGCACGTTAAAAGTGTTAATTGTTACATGAATGTTATGGTACTGTTAATCTAAAAGGGGAGGAATTGTAGTGTATGTACCTTTAAGGGGAGAACTACTTTTTACAGCTCCTGTATACTGTAGTACCAGCAGTGACCACACCTGTATATAAACCCTGAGTAGGGATCTGTACAGTTAGTTTTGAGTAACCCTCATCCAGTAAACACCTGTTGATTGTTCCCTGCAGTCTCTTGCCTAGTTATTGAAGGACACACATCAAGATACACGAATCTAACAAGTATGAATGGGGATCACTTAAAAAAAAAAAAAAAAATACACACATGAAATAAATGTTAAAAAATGACATTTAAAATGAATTAAAATGCCATTTAATTAAATATTTTAAACAAAAATTTTATTTTTAAATTTTTTTTTAATGTTTTAACAGGGCTAAAAATAAACTTACTTTTTGGACAGGATTTTTATTAACGTATAAGTGAGTGATAAAATTTTAGTTTTCTATTTTTTAAAACTCTTATGCTGGTAAAAGCAGGCCTTGCATCTGCTTTTACCGGGCGTAAGAATTCCACGGCCTTTCAGCTGGCGAAAGTTGTGCAAATAACACAAATCTCCGCCCGCAGAGGCCCATCTCCCGGGGATGCGGAGAATCTGTCCAGAAGATTCGCATGCCTAAACCCGGAACTCACGCAGCCCCTACGGGCGCGTACACACAGGTAGGGGGTCGCAAAATACGGCCCATTATGAATGGGTTCCAGAGGCAATATAATGCATTGCTACAGAGAGGAGGACTTGCGTTTATGGTGAAAAGTCAGTTAGATAGAACTCCCCTTTGAAAAAGATGCAGCTTTGTTGCGCTGGTGGCTTTTTCCTGTTGCTAATAATCACACTAAATGTAACAAATGTCACATACTTGGTGTGGATTTTTTTTTTGTACAACTGGAGATGATTTACAATATTTGCACCAACCTGTGAAAAAAGCACAACACATAATCTAATCAACAATGGCGGCCGGATTTTGTGAACCAGATGAACAAGAAGCTTAATTCTGTGACTGTAAGGGCCTCTATGTTAGGGGGAAACTCGGAAGGATTGCTCTCCGAATGCCTGCTATAATAATGACCTTTATAAACAGATGCTGAGGTATTGGATGTGATTCAGTGATTTCACTTATTACTTCAGTTGCTCCTGGCTGGCACAACATTACACATGAGCAGGGTTTTTAATTTGAAAAGTGACTTTCCTGTGGAAACCAGTAATTTGATTGAAAAAGTGCATATGGAGACATTATTTGACCTGGCTCATCCTATTGAGAGACATCTGTTATGTGATTTCTTCTGCAAAAGAGGCGAGTGCAAGTTAAAGCAGCACTGCCATCAAAATCTGCCTTGCACGCCAGGAATCCCATTGCACAGAAGGTGGCCAATTTGAGTTCTTCGCTGTTTCTTTGGTTTCTTCTGGAACTTTGACATTTGTAAGTTACGATCCCAGATAGTTCAGTGCTCAAGGTTTATAATGGTTCAATGATATCCAATAGAAGTATCATTATTCTCAGTAACTTCCCATTTACAGTATATAGAAAAATTCACTTTTAACATGCTATTTTTTAACTAGTAAAGCTAGGCTGATTTAAAAAAATATATATTCTGAATGTTGTTGTCTTACTATTTTGGACTTCTGGCTAGGAAACCCAAGTTTGCATCTCATTCTTGACTAATAATTGCAGTTAAATTTTAGTTACAAGAGCGGATTTTACTCATGTTATATTGCTGTAAAAATTACCAAACCATGTGAAAGGACTCCTTCCTCCAGGACTTACAGTATGTTGTAAGATGAACAGGCCAAAGCTGTGAGTGTCTGTTGAGCTTTTGACTGGTTACTCTCAAATAACAAGGATAATGCAAACGAGGGGAGGTTATGAGTTGCCTTTTCCTGAGAATGGAGATGCAGAGAGACGGGAACCTGCTTTGCAGATCTTTTCACCACACTTTCTCAACTGCCTCTCCTTTTACAATACATCCTGGCTTGATGTAAACTTGAGGTCATCCAAAACTCTGCTGCCCGTGTCCTAACTCGCACCAAGTCCCGTTCGCCCATCACCCCGATGCTTGCTGACCTACACTGACTCCCGGTTAAGCAATGCCTCGATTTCAAAATTCTCTTCCTTGTTTTCAAATCCCTCCATGGCCTCGCAGCCCCCCCGCCCCCCCCCCCACCCCCCGCCCTTTGTCTGTAACTGTCTCCAGCCCTACAACCCTCTGCACTCCTCTATTTCTGGTCTCTTGACCATCCCGATTTTAATTGCTCCACCGTGCCTTCTGCTGCCAAGGCCCTGAGCTCTGAATTCCTTCCCTAAACCTCTTTGCCTCTCTTTCCTCCTTTTAAGACGCCCCTTAAAACCTACCTCTTTGACGAAGCTTTTAGTCATCTGCCCATATATCTCCTTATGTGGTTCGGTGTCAAATTTTGTTTGGTGACGCTCCTGTGAAGCACCTTGGGACATTTTATTACATCAAAGGTGCTATATAAATACAAGTTGTTGTTGTTGAATGCCATTGTTGTGACAGGTCGGACTTTTCAAAGGTGTCTTAAAATTTAACAATGAATTTCATTTGATTATGAAAACCAACTCGGTGAAAAATCTTGGGCATAGTTACAGAAGATGGGCTAAAAATTGAGTAGCACCCCCTTTGGGGCGCTACATTTAGCGCCCCGGAAAAATTAGCGCCCCGTGACAGAAATTGAGTGGTAGCGCACCAAAAGGGAAGCGGGGCGCTACTGGAACAGCCCCACCTCCCACTTGGGGTACTGCGAGGTAATACCGCGGCGCGGTATTGCAGCTGGGCCCCTGGGGATCGGGAGTGCTGGCAAAAGATCCCAGCACTCAAGACAAGTGCCGGGCTCATGGAGCGCAGCCGGCACTCCGCGGGGGGGGAGTGGAGGCAGGTGCGGACAGGCGGCCAGCAACAAAAATGGCCGCCCCGCACCTCGCCTTTAAATAGCGCCTCCCCGGCCGCAGGTAGGCCCCCCTGACCCCGTCGGACATAACGTCTGGCGGTAAGTCAGGGAGCGTTCTTGAAAATCGCGGCCGGGGTGCTGCGCACGGCGATGACGTCCTCGTCGGCGGCGCAGCACCGTGGGGTGCTACTGGTTACCACCGCTGCTAACCTTTCGCTGAATTTCACCGGAGGCGTTGGCGGTGCCACGCCCGGGCGCTAGTTGCTTTGCGCTCCATAGTTGCTTTGCGCCCCGTTAGCGCCCTCTTAGGGAGGCGCAAAACAACCAAATTTTTCTCCCAATATGCCTGTCACAGTGATGATATTGTTCCCAGAACACATGCATGAAGAATCAGTGGACTGCAGCACAAGATAAGTTTATTTGGTGAAGGATGTTGGCTATGAGTAAACTGTTGAAAGTTATAATCCTTAAATCCAGCAAAACTGTCCTTCAATCAGACATTTGGATAATTGGTTATCTCGCTGTTCTCGGCCATACTAATGTTTAAACCTTTGGCTGTGATCCCCTGAATTACAGGCTAGATGAAACTGAAGCTACTTTTGATTAACTATTGATCTTTGTCAGTCCTTTAAAATTTACCTACAGGTAACAGAGTACCACTATTTTAAACACAGTTTTTTCCCTCTGAGTTGCTGTATTGGAAACTTAACATTCTGAGTGATAAACCTTCTCATGCTCTACAAATTCTGCTGATTACTACTGGTGCTGTCCAAGGTACAATCCAACTGGTGGTTTGACACTACTGTCCTTGAAAAGCTCTCTGTGCTTTGTCCTAACCAGAAGATGTAATACATTTTGGTTTAAAAACAATAGTAACTAATTTCTCTGACTGCAATGGGAAAGCTGCTACTTTTCTAATATTGGCTCTCCCACAACAGTTTTAACTTGTGCCAAAGGCAAAAGGGCAGTTTCCATAAAACATATACCCTACTATGTGCCATGATTGGGGTAAACATGCCATTGGACAAGCAATTGAGTCTTATTTAGTATGTCAGGATGACCATGTGGGACATCAATTTAAAAAGGCAAATTGTTTTTCTTAGGCTAAATACAATGGTCAGATTTAGTTGAAAGTAAGGTAATTACACATTTATTTGCAAGTAAGTGTAAGATTTCGCAATAATTTACAGCTCCGAAGATTAATTTTTTGATTAAAGAATCCCTGGGTGATATGCCTTTAAAATTCCAGGGATCAAAATGGCCGTCAGACCACATGGCCGAAGACAAAAGGACTTGGAAAACAGCTTTCTGTGTCTGTGGAAGAAAGGTTCAATGGAGCTGCCAATCAAAAGGGAGTTCCCACCCCCCCTGCAGCAGATAATCGATATGTTTACAGAAACTGCGACAAGATGTTTACACAAAGGATTAACCACTTGGCTGTGGTTTCAGCCTGACCACAAGAACAATAGTTTCTGTTTACACTAGCCTCCCAAGCTGTTTACATAGTAATCACAGAAAGACATGTTTTTTTCAAACCAGGACAGCTCCATTCAAAACCCATTATGAATGGAAAATACATTCAAAGCTCAGCACAGACAATTTGAAGAGACATTTAAACTGAGAAAAGGAACAGTTTAAAATGCATGGGTGATTCATCCAAACCCATTACTGGCCAATGGGGCAGTTGGATCCCTTTTGTTTTAGACCAGAAACATCCGGATCTGGGCGGGCCCCAAAAGGGGGTATAAAAGATAGCTTCCCAGAAGCTCTCTCTCTCTCTCTGGCCTCGCCTCCGTGTCCCTCTACAGCGTGGGAGCCTGCCTGAAGAGGTGAAACACCAGCAGTTTACTTTTAAAACACTGGGGTGTTTTTTTTACTTCGGGGCAGTGAAGATCTTAGTTCGCAGGGCACGGAGCAGGCATTTCCAGTGGTGAGCATATATTTTTCTGGCCTTCCACAAGGCAACTTAGGATAGGTATAGGGGTGGGAGTAAAGTGGGAATTTTGTTAAGAACTGTGATTTTAGTCGATCTTCCCTCGTTGTGTCCATTTCTCCTCCCCTATTTAAGTAAGATGGTGTTGCACTGAGCAGAGGAAGTGCTTCAGTTGGACACTGAGTCCTGTATTTAAAACTGTATTAAAAGGGAGTAGCTGTTTTAAAGTACTGTATTTAAAACTGTATTAAGAGGGGTGTTGCATCAAGCTGAAGTGCTGTGGTGAACACTGTGTAGCTGTTTTAAAGTACTGTATTTAAAACTGTATTAAAAGGGAGTGTTAGACCAAGCAGAGAAGTGATGTGGTGAATGCTGTGTTTCGATATTAAAGTATTGTATTTAAAGGAGTGTTGCGCTAAACAGAGAAGTGCTTCAGTGAACACTGTACAGCTGTATTAAAGTGCGTTTTTTAAGTAAAAGCCACTAAGCTAATGTGCTGTAGTGAGCAAGGGGTTTCTATTTTTAAAGTGCTGGATTTAAAATAAAGGAGTGTTGCACTGAGCAGGGAGCGCTCTAGTGGACACTGAGGGTACTGCGTTAAGCAAAAGTGCTGTACCAGTCATAAGAGCTATATCGATTATTTTAAGTTGTTTCTTTCTTTTGTTTTCAATAAATACTGGTCTGTTTTGCACCCAAACCACGAGTCACGTTTTTTTCTGTCTACATTGCTACCGAATAAGTCCGGCGGTCAGAACCAGGTGGCACGGTGGCATAGTGGTTAGCACTGTTGCCTCACAGCGCCAGGGACCCGGGTTCAAATCCGGCCTCGGGTGACTGTCTGTGTGGAGTTTACACATTCTCCCCGTGTTTGCGTGGGTTTCCTCCGGGTGCTCCGGTTTCCTCCCACAGTCCAAAGATGTGCGGGTTAGGTTGATTGGCTATGATAAATTGACCCTTAGTGTTAGGGGGATTAAATACGTGGGGTTACGGGGATAGGGTGGGATATGTGTTGGTGTAGGGGTTACGGGGATCGGGTGGAATATGTGTCGGTGCAGGCTCGATGGGCCGAAATGGCCTCTATCTGCACTGTGGGATTTCTGGGATTTCTGTGATTTCTGTGAATAGGGGAGCACTTATAAACCGCAAGGGGGTCCCTGGAGCAGCTCAGAGGCTTCTGACTGGCCAGAGACAAATAACTCCAACCCCATTTTAATTCCTACATAAGATAATTGCACGAAACCAGTAACACATAGCAAGTTACTGATGTTGCAAACACTTAAGGAAAATCAACATTGACTCAGTCCATGAAGGATTAAATATCTTGTTCAGAAGCTATTTGTTATACTGTCAGAATGATTCTTGTGACTTTCCCCACTGTTAAATGCATTACTCCTACTCACTGCATGGACTCCATATGTCAATTACTGTTACTGAGCTGAACACTAAACTTGAGTTTGAGTTGAACAACTATAGCTGAGCCTTTATGCCAAAAGAAGACTTTCATGACACCAGCATTAATGTTGGCATATGAATTAATCTTCCTCTCAAGATATCCCCTTATGGGTCACATACTAGAAATTATGAATTTGCTTACTCCTCCCCCCACCACAAACTTGCACGCATTATCCCTTCAAAGGAAGAACTGTCCAGCAACAAATAAACTTAATCTAATTAGATTCTGAATTGGCATCATGAAGGAAAGCCAGTTAACTCCCATTGAAAATGCTCTTGAATTAGAACAGCTTCCTATATTCGCCATTCCCCTGACACAAAGACAAAGGAACTCTCATAGAACTACTGATATCTGAAGCTAACTTTTGGTACACATAAGAACATAAGAAATAGGAGCAGGAGTAGGCCAATCGGCCCCGCGAGCCTGCTCCGCCATTCAATAAGACCATGGCTGATCTGATCCTAACCGCCAATCCACTATCACAGAACCATCTCCTGAATCTAACAGAATTAGACACATGAAATAGGAGCAGGATCAGGCTACACGGCCCCTGGGCCCGCTCCGCTACCCACAGGGCCATGACCGATCCGAACCTAGACTCATGTCCAAATTCCTGCCCGCTCCCTGTAACCCTTAATTCCCTTTACTTCTAGGAAACTGTCTATTTCTGTTTTAAATTTATGTAATGATGTAGCTTCTACAGCTTTTTGGGGCAGCATATTCCATGGACCTACCATCCTCTGAGTGAAGTAGTTCCTCTTCATCTCAGTTCTGAAAGAGCAGCCCCTTATTCTAAGGCTATGCCCCCTAGTTCTAGTTTCACCCATCATCGGGAACATCTTCCCCGCATCCACCCGATCCAACCCCTTCACAATCTTATATGTTTCAATAAGATTGCCTCTCATTCTTCTGAACTCCAATGAGTAGAGTCCCAATCTACTCAACCTCTCCCCATATGTCCATTCCTTCATCCCCGGGATTAACCGAGTGAACCTTCTTTGTACTGACTCGAGAGCAAGTATGTCCTTTCTTAATTATGGACACCAAAACTGCACGCAATATTCCAGGTGCGGTCTCACCAATACCCTGTACAACTGAAGCAATACCTCCCTATTTTTACATTCTATCCCCCTAGCAATGAAAGCCAACATTCCATTGGCCTTCTTAATCACTTGCTGCACCTGCATACTAACCTTTTGAGTTTCGTGCACCAGGACCCCCAGATCCCTTTGTACTTCAGTACTTTCCAGTTTCTTGCCATTAAGATAATAACTTGCTCTACGATTTTTCCTGCCAAAGTGCATAACCTCACACTTTCCAGTATTGTATTCCATCTGCCAAATCTCTGCCCACTTACTTAGCCTGTCTATGTCCCCTTGCAGGTTTTTTATGTCCTCCTCACTCACTACTTTCCCTCCCATCTTAGTATCATCTGCAAACTTTGATATGTTACACTCGGTCCCCTCCTCCAAATCGTTAATATAGATTGTAAAGAGTTGGGGACCCAGCACTGACCCCTGTGGAACACCACTAGTTACTGATTGCCAGTCTGAGAATGAACCATTTATCCCAACTCTCTGCCTTCTGTTAGATAGCCAATCCTCTATCCATGCCAGAATATTACCCCCAATCCTGTGATTTTTTATCTTAAGCAATAATCTTTTGTGTGGCATCTTGTCAAATGCCTTTTGGAAGTCTAAATACACTACGTCCACTGGTTCCCCTTTATCCATCCTATATGTTACTTCCTCAAAGAACTCCAGCAAATTTGTCAAACATGACTTCCCCTTCATAAAACCATGCTGACTTTGTCCCATTAAATTATGATTATCCAAATGTCCTGTTACTGTCTCCTTAATAATGGACTCCAAAATTTTACCTACCACAGATGTTAGGCTAACCGGTCTATAGTTTCCAGCCTTCTGTCTACTGCCCTTTTTAAATGAGGGTGTTACATTCGCAGTTTTCCAGTCGGCCGGGGCCTTTGCCGAGTCCAGGGAGTTTTGGAAAATTATTACCAATGCATCCACAATCCCTACCGCCACTTCCCTCAAGACCCTAGGATGTAAGCCATCAGGTCCAGGTGATTTATCCGCCTTGAGTCCCATTATTTTACCAAGTACCACTTCCTTAGTGATTTTGATCGTGTTTAGCTCCTCCCCCCACTATAGCCCCCTGTTTGTCCAGTGTTGGGATATTCTTAGTGTCTTCCACTGTAAAGACTGATATAAAATATTCATTCAGTGTTTTTGCCATCTCCATATTTCCCACCATTAATTTCCCGGTCTCATCCCCTAAGGGACCAACATTTACTTTAGCCACCCTTTTTCTTTTTATATAACTATAAAAACTCTTACTATCTGTTTTTATATTTTTTGCTAATTTACTTTCATAATCTATCTTCCCTTTCTTAATCAATCTTTTTGTTATTTTTTGCTGTCTTTTAAAGTTTTCCCAATCCTCTATCCTCCCACTAGATTTGGCTACCTTATATGCCCTTGTTTTTAGTCGAATACTATCCTTAATTTCTTTACTTAGCCACGGATGGCTGTCTTTTCTTTTACACCCTTTTCTTCTCAGTGGAATATTTTTTTTTTGGAAGTTGTAAAATAACTCCTTAAATGTACACCACTGATCATGTATCGTCTTACCCTTTAATCTATTTTCCCAATCCACTCTACTCAATTCCGCTCTCATACCTTCATAGTCTCCTTTATTCAAGCTTAGCACGCTTGTTTGAGATCCAACCTTCTCACCCTCTAATTGAATATGGAATTCAACCATGTTATGGTCACTCATTCCATGGGTGTAGATTTTCCCGAACCTGTCGGGAAGAAGGCGGGACTTCCCCTTTCGGGTTTTTGACCCGCCTACTTCGACGTCCGGCCAATCCGCGTGATTTTCCCTTGATTGACCTTGTTGAGCCTGCCCAGCGGGCTCAGCAGGCCAATTAAGGGCCACCCGGCAACAGGTGATGTCACAGTTCTAGCATTAGTCATTCTGCACAGACTCAGTTAGAACTCTCACCGGCACTCAAAGCTGAAGGCTGTCACTTTTGACAGATCGCAGCCATTCAGCTTCCAGTTCCGGCTGAGTGATGCGCTCCCGACGGCTACAGGAAGAAAGGCTGTTAAGGTAAGTCAAAGTTCTTTACACACTTTAGACACACCAAACACACTTACCTTTACACTCATGCACCCATCACTCACCTGAGCACCGACATCGCGACCCCTCCAACTCCTTCAACCCGACGGCCCGCCTGCTCTAACCTGGCGTGGTTTGGCGCCATCGGGAAACCCACACGAAACCCCTCAAAATAGGGATTAGGCTAAAAACTGCCTGTTGACCCTGAAACTTACATGGGGCGGGGTTTTGGGCGGGATGGTGTCGGGACCCCCAAATTCGGGATTTTCCTCCCCCCCCCCCCCCCCCCCACGCCTGAAACCCTGCCTGACGGCTCCATGAAAATCTAGCCCATTGACTCTGTCTGAAATCATATAAAATATAAATTTTCCTTATTAAATGCTATCTCCAACTGCAAAGAGATTGGAGGCTGAACGCTTGAGGACTTCGATAAAAATGCTGAGTTCCTTTGTATGCTTTTTTAACACAGGCATTATCCCGTTTTAAATAATGCATGTTATGTTTAAAACAAACAGGTTAATGTCCATGTTAAAAAAAAAAGTTGCTCTGGTAAATTTAGCACAGACATGTTAAGAGGTCATATGAGCACTAAACGGGTTGGAAGATGTACAGGTACTCCATTGAATTTACCGTGGTGATGTCCAAGTCGTCATATTCCTGGTAATTAAGATCAATGACAAATCTGATCTTTTACCAGAAGTGATCACATACACAATGGTACACCTGCTATCTAATTGCTGTTATTTATCAAACAGCATGTTTTTCAGTCGACACATTCACAGCATATTCTCAAGCAGCCTTCTACCTCAATGTGGGATCAGTGAATACACAACACCAGGTTCTCTTGTCAAAGTCTTAGGGACGAGTTGGCTAGGATGGATTGGGGAACGTTACTTAAAGGGTTGATGGTGGATAAGCAATGGCAAACATTTAAAGATTGCATGGATGAACTACAGAATTTGTTCATCCCTGTCTGACATAAAAATAAAACAAAAAAGGTGGCGCAACTGTGGCTAACAAGGGAAATTAGGGATAGCATAAGATCCAAGGAGAGGACATATATATTGGCCAGAAAAAGCAGCAAACCTGAGAATTGGGAGCAGTTTAGGATTCAGCAAAGGAGGACAAAAGGATTCATTAAAAGGGGGAAAATAGAGTATGAGAGTAAGCTTGCAGGGAACATAAAAACTGACTGTAAAAGCTTCTATAGATATGTGAAGAGAAAAAGATTGGTGAAGTCAAGGATAGGTCCCTTGCAGCCAGAATCAGGGGAATTTATAATGGGGAACAAAGAAATGGCTGACCAATTAAATACACACTTTGGCCCTGTCTTCACAAAGGAGGACACAAATAACCTCCCAGATATGTCGGGGAACATAGGGTCTAATGAGAGGGAGGAACTGAATGAAATCAGTATTTGTAGGGAAATGGTGTTAGGGAAATTGACAGGATTGAAGGCCGATAAATCCCCAGGGCCTGATAATCTACATCCTAGGGTACTTAAGGAAGTGTCCCTACAAATAGTAGATACATTGCTGGTCATCTTCCAAAATTCTATAGACTCTGGCACAGTTCCCATGGATTGGAGGGTAGCTAATGTAACCCCACTATTTAAAAAAGGTGGTAGAGAGAAAACAGGGAATTATAGACCGGTATGCCTGACATCGGTAGTGGGAAAAATGCTGGAGTCCATTATAAAAGATGTAATAGCAGAGCACTTGGAAAACAGTGACAGGATCGGACAAAGTCAACATGGATTTACAAAAGGTAAATCGTGCTTGACTAATCTACTTGAATTTTTTGAGGATGTAACTGGTAGAATAGATAAGGGAGAACCAGTGGATGTGGTGTATTTGGGCTTTCAGAAGGCTTTTGATAAGGTCCCGCAGAAGAGATTAGCGTGCAAAGTTAAAGCACATGGGATTGGGGGTAAGGTACTGACTTGGATAGAGAACTGGTTGGCAGACAGGAAGCAAAGAGTTGGAATAAACAGGTCTTTTTCCGAGTGGCAGGCAGTGATTAGTATCATAGAAGCATAGAAGATAGGAGCAGGAGTAGGCCATTCGGCCCCTCAAGCCTGCTCCACCACAGGTACCGCAGGGATCGGTGCTAGGACCCCAGCTATTCACAATATATATTAATGATCTAGACGAGGGGACCAGATGTAATATCTCCAAGTTTGCAGATGACACAAAGCTGGGTGGGTGTGTGTGCTGTGAGGAGGATGCAGCAAAACTCCAGTCTGATTTGGACAGGTTGGGTGATTGGGCAGATGCATGGCAGATGCAGTATAATGTGGATAAATGAGCGGTTTCCATTTTGGTGGCAAAAACAGGAAGACAGATTATTATCTGAATGGCAATAGATTGGGAGAAGGGGAAGTGCAACGAGACCTGGGTGTCCTGGTGCACCAATCGCAGAAGGTAAGCATGCAGGTGCAGCAGGCGGTTAAGAAGGCAAATGGTATATTGGCCTTCATAGCGAGAGGATTCAAGTACAGGAGCAAGGATGTCTTGCTGCAGTTGTACAGGGCCTTGGTGAGACCACACCTTGAGTATTGTGTGCAGTTTTGGTCACCTTATCTGAGGAAGGATGTTCTTGCCATGGAGGGAGTGCAGCGAAGATTCACCAGACTGATACCTGGGATGGCAGGAATGACGTATGAGGAGAGATTGGGTCGATTGGGTTTATATTCACTGGAGTTTAGAAGAATGAGAGGGGATCTCATTGAAACTTATAAAATTCTAACAGGACTAGACAGACTAGATGCAGGAAGGATGTTCCCGATGGCGGTGGAGTCCAGAACCAGGGGTCACAGTCTAAGGATAAGGGGTAAGCCATTTATGACAGAGATGAGGAGGAATTTCTACACCCAGAGAGTGGCGAACCTGTGGAATTCTCTACCACAGAAGGCAGCTGAGGCCAATTCATTAAATATATTCAAGAAGGAGTTAGATATATTTCTTAAGGCTAAAGGGATATGGGGAGAAAGCAGGGACAGGGTACTGAATTTGGATGATCAGCCATGATCTCATTAAATGGTGGAGCAGGCTCGAGGAGCCGAATGGCCTACTCCTGCTCCTATCTTCTATGTTTCTGTGACACTATTCTAGATACGTTTTAAATTGAAGAATAGAGCGACTGGAGCAAGCACTTCTCTTCCAACCATTCAGTATAAGCAGTATAAGTTTTATTGACAATTTCATCTCTGCAGTGTGTGACTTAATATTTATAGTTGTGACATAGGCCTTCTATCATATTAACTGTCTATAACTTCCTTGCTCTAAGTAAGTTATCAACAAGCTGCATCTGTCTTCTTGGATGATAACCAATCTATTGTATATCTGAAGCTACATCCTTTGTAGCCACCTTCAAATATTAATGAAAAACCAGGTCCAATTGTCTATAAAGTGACATTTATAGAACATATAAGAGACTCTGCAGGCCCAGATGGAAAAAATTCTCCGTGGTAGTATTCGATGTTGAGATACTTAGTGAGGAATCAGCTTGCTTCCCCCCGCAACTGATCAACCGCCTGACACGTGTGGGCAAAACTCACGGATGAATAATGTGCACTTGGTGAGGTCCTGGAAGGAAACTGCCAACCCATGACTCTACCCAGTGAGGAGGCAATATTTTCAGAAGAGGCTGGGGTGGTTTTTTTATTTCCCCATTCTCCTCCAAATATTTGGAAGTGGCCTAATATGGATTGGTTCAGAAATTCATGAGGTGCTGCATTTTTATGCAATTGGGATAGTTCTGCATTTTGATTGCCCAACTCTGAATCAGGCTTTGTTTACCCTGAGCAGTGACATCGGTCACAGTCACTGACTGGAAAACAGTTTCAAGAATCAATCTTGCACTTCTGTTATTATGGGAATAAATAGATTAAACAGTGTGTGGACGACACATAACATTGTAAGGGTCAAAACAGAAACTCTGAAACCTAACTGTATTTTTTTTTGGATGAACTGAAATCTTAGCTAAGTAGTTTGACTTATGAAGTATCGTCATCCCTATGATTGTGCATTACTCTGTAAGGATTTCTCTTATCCCAGGCTTCAAACTTGACTAATAGAGTGGACACTTGATTATCTAAAGGAAATTCATATCAAAATTCTAACTATTAGGAAGCTAAGTTATATTTAATTGTATGGACTCTGGTGTATATAACTAATTGTCAGTAATTATTCCTACCTCCAACACATGATCATTTCCAAGCAACTATTGCATCTTTCAAGTCTAAAACCTCAGAATATAAAATCATTCTCCCTGTGCAGTACCATGTTGTGACCTAGAATTATCAGCAATGTTGACATATACCACAATTGGCATCATGTTATTGGCATCCCAGCCCATGGGCTTGTTTTCCACTCTAGTGGCAGTCTTGGCATATCAAAGGCATGAATGGGAATTTGAGCTTCCCACTGTGGGACAAAAGAGTAGGCCCGGGTCTGTTTTCATCTCTGACTGATGCCCAGCGTGGATAAAGTGGTATTATACCACATCTGAGGTATGAATAAAAGGATACAGAGAAGCACTGAAGCATTCCAGTCACCAACCTTATACAAATGAGCTATGTTCCCATTTTTTGGACAGGTTGATACACAAAAGAACACCTGCTTGCAAGTAACACCAGGAGATTTGACCATTATCTCAGTGCTTTCATTTTCATTTCTTCGGACTCCATTTTTTTTCAGCTTGTTTAAAAGGTTGAGTTTCTAATTCATGATGAATGTGATTTTGTTTTGCCCAAACAATTGGACTTACTTTACTCTAGCAAAAAAATAATCCAACCATCAGCTTTCAGCAGCTGAAAGATAATTCAGCTGATTTTGCTGCCCTTTTATCAAGAGGGGAGTCATGACTTTCTTTATAATGCTTGCAGCTTTCTTATCACTAACTGACCGGTGGCATAGTGGTTAGCACTGTTGCCTCACAGCGCCAGGGACCCGGGTTCGAATCCGGCCTCGGGTGACTGTCTGTGTGGAGTTTGCACATTCTCCCCGTGTTTGCGTGGGTTTTCTCCGGGTGCTCCGGTTTCCTCCCACAGTCCAAAGATGTGCGGGTTAGGTTGATTGGCTATGATAAATTGATCCTTAGTGTTAGGGGGATTAAATACGTGGGGATAGGGTGGGATATGTGTTGGTGTAGGGGTTATGGGGATCGGGTGGGATATGTGTCGGTGCAGGCTCGATGGGCCGAAATGGCCTCTATCTGCAGTGTGGGGTTTCTGTGATTCTGTGACCATTTTCTAGCAGCTGTCAAATGGAGATCTTTCAATCAGCATGTGACAGGTATATGTGTATGTGTGTTCACACTCTGTTTTATTCAGAGGTTATTGTTTGAGATTAATTTTGTTCAATTATATGCTCGGTTATTTTCATTCTGTCATTTATGCTGCCTTTTGTTGCACTGCTTGTTGATCTGCAATAAGGAGTTAATAGCCTTCGGCCTTATCTCAATAACCTCCAGCCGAAAATGAATCCTCTTTCCACTCGTGTTGTCGGCAAGGCTTTTGGGTATTTCTCTGGAAACTTTAAAAGAAATTGTCATAACCAAAGCCAGCATTATACAAATGCTGAAGGATTGAATTTAGTTCAAATTCATATTGAACACCACCATCTAGAATTACTGGGCTGTTAAATATTTCATTCTATTTTAATGCATTATTTCACCTCAGTACCTCAGTAACTCAAGTTCAACGCATTCATTCTTCCACTCTCCATCCTGTATGCTTTCATTATTAATATCCACTTCTCCAGTCTGTTTCCTATTTGTAATATATTTTTGTTTTTAGTGCTATCTTACGGTCTACCTGTGTCCTGAACCATTTCCCAACTAAGAGTGCCTTGTCTCTCTTCTCCTACCAACATAACCGAAAACAGATTATCTGGTCATTGATCTCATTGCCGTTTGTGGGATCTTTCTGTGTGCAAATTGGCTCCCCTACATTGCAACAGTAACGACTCTTCAAAAGTACTTCATGGCTGTGAAGCCCTGAGGTTTTGTAGGGAGCTGTAAAAATACGTCTTTCCTTCCTTGCTTCCGTCAGGTGGTGATTGCAGTTAAGTTTCACTTCTAACAGCAAGCCTCAGACACCTTAATCAAGTAGCTAGTTTTTAAGTGTGTGCTTGGATACTGACTGCCAAGTATACGTGAATGTACAGAACTAGTGCATCAACTGCCCCCAAAGATGGCTGACTGTTAGAAGCATTGAGAAGGGATTGAGTAAACTAGGCCTGTGTTCTCTTGAATTCAGAAGAATGAGAGGGGATCTCATTGAAGCATACAAAATTATTACAGGGCTTGATAGGGTGGATGCTGGGAGAATGTTTCCCTTGGCTGGGGAGTCTGGAACCAGGGGCCACAGCCTCAGGTAGGCCATTCAGGACTGAGATGAGAAGAAATTTCTTCACACAGAGGGTGGTGAATCTTTGGAATTCTCTACCCCAGAGGGCTGTGGAGGCTCAGTCATTGGGTATATTCAAAACAGAAGTTGACAGATTTCTGACTAGTAAGGGGCATCAAGGGATATGGCGATAAGGCCGGTGAATGGAATTGAGGCAGAAGATCAGCCATGATTTCATTGAATGGCAGAGCAGGCTCGAAGGGCCGAATGGCCTGCTCCTGCTCCTATTTCTTATGTTCTTATCATAGTTGAACCCAATCCTGTCCTCACTTGACACCCCCACCATTGTATTTTCCAGCAGGGTCACTGGCTAATAGTCAGAAGTGGGAACTGTGGTTATCCCCATCTAGAAATGCTGAGGAGCTGCGTTAATAGCTTATCTGAGGTGAACTGACTCAACACAGACCAGGTTTAAAAACTGGAGCTTTTCTTTATCTAGTGAAATTACTGCCACACCACATGATGCATTTGCCCACTGAATCATTGGAAGTAAGCAATTACATTTTTGATCGAGGAAATATAATCGGGTTTGAATTATCTCTCTTCAAACAAAAATCAGCATTTTAATTGCTTAACCGAGCTTATCTCCAAAACCGACATATAGGGCCTCTGACTGCCTGGACAACGAGTTGAGAATGCAACACATTTTACCATCAAACACTGAGGAATGACCAACACTTCTGAGTCTTGTTAGTGACCGTAGGTGGCAGCTGTATTTTAAGTGAAAAGCTCCTTGTCAGTTTGCCATGTACCTTGTAATGTTTACAGTTTCCGATTTTAGAGACCACTTAAAAGTTCCTCCATATGGTCTGCCTTCTGCTCGACGACTCGCATTCAACCTCAAGGCAGATGGTCGACTCAATAGCTTTTGTCTAAAGGCCACATGAATTGGTGCCTGATTCCAATTAGACCTGTGAATCCTGGAGAATCTCATCCTCTGTTCCACTTGTGTGGCTGTTGGCTTGAAACTGTACCCAGCAAGCTGTTGGGATGCTCGCCGCAGGGTACGGCACAACAGTGATTCAGTAAGTCAGCCAAATGATAACGGACTACCTTCCAACGACCTTCGAGGCTTGTACCTCCGTTAACACTTCAATAACTACAGTCAGGCTTATTGTTAGTCACAGGTGGAAAAGTATGACTTTGGAAAAACATGTTTTAATTTCAAGAGCATTCTGAATTTTTTTAAATGTTAATATTTCCAGCTGTCAGCCTTGACTTAGTGGTAGCGCTCTCACCTTTGAGTCAGAAGATTCAAGCCCCACTCCAGGATCTTGAGCACACAATCTAGGCTGGTAATTCTGTGCAGTACTGAGTGTGTGGTGCACTGTCGGAGGCACGGTCCTTCGGATGAGACGTTAAAGCCAAGGCCCCGTCTGGCCTCCCAGGTGGATGCAAAAGATCCCACGGCCCTATTCGAAGAGGAGCCTAGGAGTTCTCCCAGTGTGCTGGCCAATAGTTATCCCTCAACCAACACCTAAAACAGATGATCTGGTCATTTATTTCATTGCTGTTCATGGGAGCGTGCTGTGCACAAATTCCTGCCGCGTTTCTGACATTACAACAGTGACTAGGTGTTTCCTGTATGGGCTGCTCCTGCACACTCTCCACTTTGCCACCTTCGCCTGCCGTCCGGACACGCTTTGGCGTGCCACCTTACCGTCCGGCGGAGGCGGAGGTCCCCAATGGAGGGCTCTCTATGCGGGAGTCCTCCCTTGCTCTATCGGGGACTTGGCCTGGAGGGTGTTGCACGGAGCAGTCCCGTGCAGTTTGGTTTTAAATAGGTTCATGGACTCCCAGGCCGCCTGCATTTTCTGCGGCCTGGAGGAGTCCGTTTTTCACGTTTACATAGAATGTGAGAGGTTGCAGCCCCTCTTTCATTACTTGAAGGGGCTGCTCCTCGATTTTTGGTTGCACTTCAGTCCCACACTCTTGATCTACGGTCACCCGGTGTGGAGGGGAGCGGGCAGGTTGGAGGACCTCCTCGTAGGACTGCTCCTGGGCCTGGCTAAAAAAGCCATTAATTGGTCCAGGCAGCGGGCGGTCGAGGGGGTCGTTCAGCCAGATTGCCTGCCTCTCTTCCGCGGCCATGTTCGCGCCAGGGTGGCCCTGGAGATGGAGCACGCGGTGTCCGCCAGCACGCTTGAGTTTTTCCGCGACCAGTGGGCGCCGCGGGGACTGGAGTGCGTCATCAACCTGGACAATACAATTTTAATTTAAGTTGTTAAGGTTCATTTAAAGTTTTATTAGTTACAGTCAAATTTGTTTATGTTTTTTTAATCAAAAGAGTACAACAGTGACTACACTTTCAAAATAGTTAATTGGCTGTAAAGCTCTTTGGGACGTTCTTTGTGAAAAGGCACTATATAAATGCAAGACCTTTCTTTCTCGCTCTCTCTTTCACTTCTTTCATCTCTTTCTGTCTCTTTTACTTTCCCTCTCGGAGAGGAGACAATATCAGCCAGGGTCCCTATTCACTGATGCCCCCTGCTGGAAAGCCAGGTAAGGACAGGCTCAGGCTTGGTTGCGTTGCCGTCGATGGTAGAATACACAACAAATGCCAACTTTGTTATTGGAACATATTTGTAAAATGGTTAACAAGGTAATCAAGGAACCAGATGTGAAAGAATTAATAGCAAAATGCCTTGTGTG